>NC_137836.1:71637914-72837914 GCF_948465745.1 Chenopodium album
TGTTCTTTGTTTATCTTCTTTATTGCTTTTCTCGTTCTTAATTTCATTGAATTGTTCCGCATTAATCAAACACAATTACACCCTAATTTCCTAACACTTCTACATGATTGCATAGGTTACACAGTTGGTCCACAATAATGCCTCTCTTTTTCAGGTTGTCTGCTGTCGGAATTGCATTGTGAAAATCTTCCATATAAACAATTTCCACGTTGGAAGGAGTTTGGATTTCCAAAGTGTCTTCCAGAAGTCTTCCAAATCTTTATTTAGCTCCTCTGTTATCTCTTGCATCTAGTATCCGGTTTTCACATAATAAGAAGCAGATTGGGTGTGCATCCATTCATACCCATCTTCCTTATTTTCTACAAGAATGGGCATAGATAGAATATTCTGAGCTGTATCAACATTGAATAAGCTTTTGACTAAAGGAACATTCCAAGTCCTGTCATCATTCCACAGTTCTCCAACCTAAATAGGTAGAGCAAATGTGTTGGGGATTTCTTGTTTGGAAGAGATAGGTTTTGTTCCTACCCAAACGTCCCGATCAATGCTTATTGAAGAGCCATTGCCTAAAGTTCTTCTGATGCCAGCCTTCAAGGTACTAATACTTCTTACCATGCTTTTGGCTGCCAGGACAATCCAGCTTTTAATAAGTGTGCCACCTGCATAGCCAAGAGTCACCGGAGAAGCTCCATACTTTACTTGGAACATTTTGCTAGCCAGCGAGTTCGGTTTTAGTGAAGTCTCCATGCTTACCTAGCCACCAAAGCTGTGTTGAGAGAAGTTAGATTACGCAATCTGAGACCCCCTGCATGCTTGCGGGTGAACAACAACTATTTTTCCTTTTTTCTGGTGTTTAGAGAGCCACAAGGGCGGGGTGAGAAACGATCCCAAGATCTCCTGAAATCGGGAGAGAAGCTCAAACCACTTGAGCTATTCCTCAACTCTCAACAACAACTCTTTCTTCCTCTAGTATATTGGTTTGCATCCATGTTTGGAACTCCACCAAAACCTTAGCATGGCTGACTTTATCTTTTGTGCCACTATGGAAGGGCACAGATAAATGGACAGTATGTGCATAGTAAGAGTCACCAGAATAGCATTGAATAGTACCGCTCTTCCAGCATTGCTAAAGTTGCAAAATTTAATAATTTGCATTTACTAGTCTATCCTACTTGCTTTTTCATTCATCGCATTCTCTCTCCTTTTTTTAACATGTACATTAAATAGAAATAGATCAAGTATATTAATAATGCGTGTCTAACTTGAACGCGTCAATTAAATAGAAATAGATCAAGTATATTAATGTGTATAAATTACAAACATTAATCAAATTTTATTAGATAAATAGTTTTTTTTTTTTTTTTTTTTTTTTTTTAAAAAAAAGTAGTCACTCATTTAAACACGAATAAATAACACTTCAAAAAACGGAGTAAATACTCATTGTGTTTGCCCACCCAATTCACCGGAGTTTAGCTCTAACTACATCCGGAGCGAGTACTCGTAATCGAAAGTTAATTAATTGTTAAAAAAGGGGAACCGGAAAGAGAAAAACGACCGAGGAAGCAACAATCCTTGATAGGAAGAAAACTAGAGAGAAGAGCGTGTAAACTACCCAGTAAAAAACCTCTTCTTCCCAAACTCATCAAAAAGTCTTCCAACGGTTCGATTTCCACTCTTTCTCTCTCCTCCCCAATAACCCTTAAAAGGGATTCAAATTTCAAAAATTCCCAATTTTACAGGTTTCACCCACCATGAACATCTTTAAGAAGAAACCTACTGCCAAAGGTACTTAATTTTTGCCCTAATTTTCCTATTTTTTGATTGATTTCCTCACTTTTCTAAAGCTTGAATTACTGCAATTTCTGGGTTTTTATTTAATTAAGCTAAATTTGATATTTGATCAATTATTTTAATTTTACTAAGTTTATGGAATTGTTGTGATCTTTAATTACAGAGGCACTTCGGGAAAGTAAGAGAGAAATGGCAAATGCTACCCGAGGTATTGTTTGATTTTTAATTTTACTCAATTGATTTTCTTGAATTGTTTATTTATTGATGTTATATACTACTTTGGAGTTTAATTTTTACTAGTAAATTATCAAGTGATTATTATAGTAATCATACTTCAGTTTAATATATTATTGTATGTGAAATGGGAATACATTAGTTCTCATACGTAGTATATTTCTTATGAAGTTATGAGTTTTAAGTTTGGACTTTCAATTGTAGTACTTAAACTTCATTTGAAGCTCATCACTTTACCTAGGGAAGTCTTCATGAGTGGGTAATTGTTGAATTGGGGGGTTTCATTGGACAAAACTTCTTAATTATTACAGACTTTGAAATTTGATCGACTAGATTTTTGAATTATTATTTGCGCGATTTTGATACTTGATTTGTTTAATTAAGCTATTGGGTTAAACTGCTAATGATTATAATTCAATTGTTAGGTTTGATCACCCAATATATTGTGCTGGCGTTGTCATGTAATAATCTATGCTGATTTGTGTGGTGTACTTGCCCTTATTTCAGGCATCGAAAAGGAAATTTCTGCACTACAAGTGGAAGTATGTCAATTGTGTTATGGTTCTAACTTTTTTTATTAGGCTCGACTGCTTGAGTATATATGTCTGATGTAATATGCTATGATGACAGGAAAAGAGGCTGGTAGCTGAAATTAAAAAAACTGCAAAAACAGGCAATGAGGTAGGGCATACTCCACCCCCCATCCAAAAAAAAATAACACTTTAAAATGGAAGGAAAAAGTCTCTCAATGGTAATTGTATATGGGAATGTCGGAAGTGTGTGTATTCCGGTTGCTAACACTTATCTTGGAATACATCCATCTCCATGTTCCAACTTTTGGCCTTAAAATTGATAACTTTACTTAAAAGTATCTAATCTGCAGGCTGCAACTAAAATTCTTGCCCGTCAGCTGGTTAGACTTAGAAAACAAATTGCTAATCTGCAAGGCAGTCGAGCACAAATGAGGGGTATAGCGACACACACACAGGTGCACCTTCGAACTCCCTTCTATTGTCTGAGAGTCGGTAATTAAAATTTCCGTTAATGCAAATCTCTGACCTTGACATTGTATTGCCCCTCTACAGGCCATGCATGCCCAATCCTCTGTTGCTACTGGCTTGAAGGGTGCCACCAAAGCAATGTCAGCAATGAATAAGGTTTGAACACACACCATTTACAATTTTACGTACAGTGGATATATTTTCATGTTCAATTGTATATATCTGTTTATAAACTCTTAAAAATATTACTGATAAGTAATTATTGTGTCCCCCTCCCCCCTTCCCTTCCCCCCCCCCCCCCCCCCACCCCACCCCCCCAAAAAAAAAAAAAAGAAGTGCGCTTACATCAGAATTGATTAAATTGATTAATGGTTTTCTATTTTGTCAGCAAATGGCACCTGCAAAACAAATGAAAATATTGCAAGATTTTCAGAAACAATCCGCTCAGATGGACATGACAGTAAGTTTTACCAATGCTGCCGCATTCCTCTGTGAAGTATGCATCCTTTTTTTTGACAGGGAAGTATGGACCTTGATTTTCAATCTTCTTTGCAGACTGAAATGATGTCTGATGCAATTGACGATGCTTTAGACAATGATGAGGCTGAAGAGGAAACAGACGAGTTAACAAATCAGGTTTATATCATCATCTGACAACTGGGACTGTGCTTTGTTCTTTTAACTCATTTTGATCTTGTGCCAAATAAATAATTATTACAGTGTATCAGATTGCTTATAGTTTATGGTTTAACCTTCTCAAGTATCCTCGTCCATCATCTTGAAAACACTGATAAACATGATATGTATGGTAAATGTTTTGTTCATTGTTTGGTTTATGTTAGTTGCTATATTAAGGGAACATGAGTTTAAACTTCAAAAATTAGAATTCATTGTAGAAAATGCTTCAAATAATCTGCATTCTACTATCATGGGAACACTGAATTTGTTGATTTTCATGCGAGTTAGTGATATATAGATGAAACAGACTTAAAAGTGCCTCATCTTCTCATTTATACATTAACTAGGTTAGATCCCGTGCCATGCACGGTAATTTCAATATTTATCATTAGTTTAATACAATTATTTTACTATAAAATATAATACTTCCTCCGTTTTTTTATTATTGCACCATAAGGGTTGGGTGCAAATATTTTGATAGTGGAAAAAAGTAAGAGAGAGAAAGGTAAAAATACAAAATTGCCCATGTGACATATAGATAAACTAAAAAGTAAGTGTAAAAAGTAAGGGTATGTTGGGTATTTGTAGTGTGAACACAAATAATTTTTTTCCTAAAAAGGAAATGGTGCAATATTTGTGAAACTTCCTAAAAAGGCAAGTGGTGCAATAATAAAAGAACAGAGGAAGTATCAAATTGCTAAATAGGATGAAAGTTTTGTAATTACGATTTTTTTAAATCATTAAAGAAAACGGAGGAAGAAATGCATGCACGACTAATAAAAATAACTATGGATTACATTACAAAGTTATAGATAAGATTACATTATTGTATTATATGACTTTGTTCCCGTCATAAAATAAATAAATAAATCTTTGTTGAATGTGTAAAAATGAATATACTTGCCAAATAGAAAAGAAATATTATTGTAAAGTAAGTATTAAATTAAATACTTCTCTAAGAAGCTTTGGGGAAAAAAAAAAAACATCTTTTGGAGGGAAAATTTTTAACCAGGTTATGACAAGTGTCATTTCTGGTTTCGCCTTTAGTATAGGTATATTGATTTAATAACGTGTTCATCACTGTTCAGGTGCTTGATGAAATTGGAGTTGATGTTGCTTCACAGGTTGGTATTGGTCCAATTTTTTTTGAAATTCTCAAGCTATGTTGAAACAATATTGATGGCTATCTCCCTTGATTTTATTGCAGTTGTCAGCAGCTCCAAAGGGGAAAATTGCTGGAAAGAAAACTGAAGAAGTCAGCACGTAAGTAAACCTCTCTGCCCCCCCTTTTATATCAAAATTCATTTGTATCAGGAACTTGCATTATTTATTTTGTAATTCCAGCATAGCAGAAGATCAATAGCTGGTAGCATTAGCTACTTTTAACTATTTACGAATTATGTAACTACCGCAAAGGGTTTGTACATGGCATGTATCTTATACCGGAGTAGGTAGTTCTAGGCTGGCCTTATACTGATTCTCTAGCTACCTTATTTGATTGGTTGATTGCTTATTTGCTTGATTATGTGGGTATCAGAAACACTGTCATGTGATCCTCTAATATGTAGGGTTTCTTGCAGATTCAGCTAGATTCTCCTTGTATCCTAACAACAAATGAAGACAAAATTGCAATAGGGCTAATTTTTAATTATTAATGTGCTTCAAAAATGCTTATTTAAAAAAATAATGGTTTAGGGTTGATGACTTGATGGCCCTGTTCCCAGCTCTGAGCTTATGCTTAAAATTCTTTTGGAAGCTAGGTTAGGCTAACATGTTCATCAATAGCTGGTAGCATTAGCTATTAGTTACCCTGATGAGATTAAAAAAAGTTAATGTTCATCATCATAGTACACAGCTGTAGAAAAATTAATAGCGGTAGTCTTAATAGTATTCTGTATTAGTTAGCACTAACAGAATAATAATAGTTGAAAAAATATTTAGTCTTTAATAATTTTCTCTATTTTTCAATTGGTTCAATGATTCATCCATGGTATCTAAATAACCCATTATTTACTATGTTTTGCATCCCGATTTTGAGTTTGATTTCAATCTAAACTTTATTAGGCTTAACAGAAGCAAAACACGATAAGTAAACAAGATCAATGAACAAAACAAAGGTGCAAAAGATAAAAATGAAAAACGCTATCAGTACGTGGTAAACCATTCATGGCTAGTTGGGAAAAATCAACTGTGTAATGAACTGACTTAGGGGAGGGTATTACAGGTAATTAGTATGTTAGTAGTCATCAAATGTAGTACATAATAAGGGAAAATAGGCAATGAATCAAAGATGTCACGTGTGCACATGAGACAAAAACTTGTTCTAGAATCATCCTAGGGATGGAGCATGTAACTATGTATAAAAAGGCTCAAGGCGCACCAAGGCGTTTTGAAGCGAGGTGCGCCTCATTGAAGCGAGGCGCGTATAATGAGCAATAAAAAAATTCTGAAAAAAAACTCTTTGTGCGCCTCAGGGGCGCGCCTTAGCTGCGACTCTTCGAAGTCGTCTCGCCTTGACCATAAAAAGCGCATGACCTCTAACACCTCAGTGCCTAGGCGCGCTTTTTCAAACATTGGCATGTAAATATATATTGGAAGATAGATATTGAGAAGGATAGGCAGAAATTTGTATTGAAGGGAAATCTTAGAGAGTCATGGCATAAACCATTGTTAGAGAGTGATAGCCTCAAGTTTTTCTTAGAGTGATAGCGTCAAGTGATTGTGACTTGTGAGAGTGATAGCCTCAAGCTATTGTGAGAGTAATATCCTAAAGCTATTAACCTATCAATCAGTATTCAAGCTTCCATCTTTATTATTTCTTCATATTCAATCAATTTACTAAAATCAGTTTAGATAGTTCACTAGTTAGCAGATTATCTAGTCCATTACACAATGTCACTAATCCTTCAACGAATATTTGTAACCCCCTCTCAATACCCCCGTATTTATCCATTCGCATCTCAAGAACTCTAATCCAGTTTCTTATGCGTGTTCGAGTGTTTGACACCCATCCCAAACATCCAATGACCCCAAAACCAATCCCAAACATTACAACCCCTCTTTCAAGACTATATCTTGTATCCTAAGAGTGTTTACAAATTCTCTCACTGTTTTATTATACATCCAAATATCCAATAACCTCAAAACCTCTTTAAATAGAATTACTCTTCTAAGTAAACAATATTCTAAAATTTATCCTACGTTTAGAATATTAGAAGGATATCAGGATACTAAATATTATCTTCCTAATAATGAAATAGGAACATAAATATTAGAGAATCCTAAAACAACCAAGCTAAGGAAACTAATTAAGTCCGCAAGCAAAACCTGCATAACCAACTCTTCCTTTCTCCACTCATTGACATGGGCCATGGTCTCAGTTGTGGCACCATGATTGTACTCGTAATGCTTTTGCTTCAGTTTCTTGTTTCACTTGCTATGTTCTTTGACCTCTTTTGCAAAAGAATTTTTAACCTATGTGTCTTCTGACAACAGTCACCCCACTAACCTTGTTGAACTTGCCATATCCATAAAATCCTCCCCTCAAGCCTAACAGGTCCAACTCTTTGATCGAGATCCATTATTTATACCCTAACAACTTCCATATTGGGTTTTTACCCAACCAACTTTAGATGGTACTTTTGTGTAACCTAATGTTGGCACACACAACCCCAGCCCCTCCTCCCCTATAAACTTTGAAACAATTGCAAGCAATGCTCCAGAGCACTCATCAAGATTTAACTAATGGCCTGAACATATTGAAAACCACTTAGAACTTTAAAGTGAAAGGATTTAAATTAATATCTTTAGAAAAGAATTTGTCGTCCCTTGGGACATTCTAACACAAGTTTTGTCTTGTTCATGTTTTACATAACTTGAAAAGTTGAAAATCAACCATGACTGCTCTTGGTTCATCAAATTCACACATTTCAACTATACTTTCATTAGATTGATATAATATGCTTCCTTTTCTCGCTTTGTTTTCAACAAGTCAATTTTAGTAGTTGGTTAGCTTCTGCTAACTATTTAGCCTCACATAGAGCTGAGATCAGATACTCGCACTTAGTTTACTTTTCAATCACCCTCACAAGAACTGCATAGGTTACTTCTTTATTTTTTTATCAGATTGTTGAATTTCGGTAATTCCCAGTTTATCTTTATGATTGCTCTAATTCACGCATCTAGACCCATACTCGTCATTTCACCCTTCATACTGAGGGATATTCATGTCAATTCATACGGATGACCTGTTATAAAAACAACCTTAGCTGTTTCAAATACCACATCATACGAGACAGCTCACACACCCCGTTCCATCAACAGTAGTTTCTCTCCCAACTACCAGTACCGTTCCGTTTTTTACGTTTTCAATTTTGTAATGGATCCTCTTTGTTCATTGCATTTTCCCCTCTCACAATTGCAAGAATTGTGACTGCAGTTTCAATTGATTCCCCAATTAGTTGATTCCATCCGACCAATCAATTTTCAATTAAAACACCGTGTTCGACTACTCCTGGTTTTTCCCCAATAAGTCATTTGGATCTTTGGGGTTCAATCAGAATCAGTGTCGCCGTATACGAATACGAGGTTAGTTGGGATTTCACTACAAGAATGGGCGTATGAGATATCCTTTGGTGGTAACAACCCATGACAAAAGTCGATGAAGCTTTGCCCTTGTGCTTGGTTTTTATTTACCCAGATCTATTTTCCCACAAAACTTGGTAAGCAAGAAATAATGTCCAACGCGTTCCTTTTCAAGATTTCCAGGCTTTTAATTTCAAGCTTCAAATTCAAGTAACACGCACTAGTAAATGCTCCATAACGGGGTTTAAAATTAGCTTGGCCTACGTGGGCCGAACTGGCACATGACTCCCCATCCTTGTCAAGCATTTGCTTACTTGGCTAAAAAGATTGACAATGTAAATCAATCATAAAGATCAACTGGGCAAGCCTCGTTGAATTTAATTTCAGTCACGTATCCCAACTTTCGGCACACAACCCAAGCTCAATCTGGCAGCATAAACAAAACTTGCCTGTCACAGTGTCACTCTTTCTCTGCTTTGACATACTGCCATTGCTAACTTGCTAAGAAGTATTATCCTATTTTAGCCTTGTGTCTATCTTTCAGTTTTTCAAAAATCTATCTATGAGACTCTTGATCTTCCCCTTTTTACTGGTTTTCATGTAACAATCAGCATTGCCAATTTCCACTCAGATGGAAATATGGAATCTTGTGCCTGCTTATACATTACGGGAAAATACAACTTTATCATCATGATAAACAAAAAAAATTGTTTATTTAGTGGCATTTTTGTAAATAAATGAACAACTTTTTATTACATGTGGGCCCACAAATGTTGATTTATTACGAAAATGCCATAACTTGGATTTTTTGTTGATTTATTTACCAAAATGCCACTAGATAAACGATCTTTGCTTATCATGATGATAAACTAGGGTTTCCTTACATTACTTATATAGGTTCCTTATTTACTTTAGAAAAAATTGGTACGAAGTGTAATTTTTTGGCTCGCTGAAGAGTTGAAGACCTAGAGGTGTTTGTTTCATGTGTTGAGGCGTGGCTAAACAACATATACGGATTGTATGATGGATGTGGTAAGATGGTGGATAATGGCAGCAAATGATAATGATATCAGAAGGGGAGATTTAAAACATGAAAATTTTCAGAAGTTAGAACTACCCATCTGTTAAGTAATTGTTAATAGTGGTAAAGAAAATGGATTTTTTGTATAAATTTGTAAGAAAATTAATGCTCATTCCCATAGTAATGCTAGTTCACCCCCAAAACTATACTTTTTCTTCGCAAAATTTCATTAACATCCATTACCATTTGGGGGTGGTGTGGATAGTAAGGGATATTTATGAAGAAAAACACAAGTTTGGGGATAAGATTGCAAATATGTGGATATTAGGGGGTTATTTTGCTTGTCAAATTACACTTATATTCATTTCATTTTTGCTTTTTTATAACTAGCTACCATACAAACAAGCCAAAAATGGTGATGGAATAGCATCATGTGTATTGTAATGTAGAGTAGTCCAACCTACTTGTCTCGTAGAGTCGTAGTAGTTGTAGAGGATGGGAAGATATGGTCTTCTTTAGGCAAATTGGTGGGACTGTGGGACATAGAAGTGTGTGCTCCCATGGTTGGCTGGTACTATGTACCATTTTCTCTAGAGGCTTACTCTTGTACTAAAATCAAATTCTCTCATTTCATCCCTCCATGATATACTTCCTACTTTTCTTGCACTCCAGGACACCAACCTAATGGAACTATTTTTTTTTATGTATAAAAATTATGGTACATTATATTCTCACAAAATATTCACTCTTCTTTTAGCCTTTCGTCTGGTTTTATACCTCTTCGACTCATACTTTTGGGGCAACAGTTAGATTTCTCGAGTTGCCTTGACTTCATATCATGCGTTTATTATGGTTTTACATGACGAAATTTTTAGATTTACTGACATTCTGTCAATTGTGTTCAACTATAACTGTACCTGGATAAATATTTTCAACATAGAGAGCAATGTGTTCCTTTCGATCATTCAAAATGCGTACACTTGTTTTATTGATCTTTCTTATTCAGGGCATGCCTGCTTTCCCTAAAATAAAGGGGCAAAATTTGATAGGGTAACTTTCACTAGAAGGATCAACTAAAGATTTTTTTTTTCCCCCTTAAGTTACAAAGTTGTCCAAAAGGAAAGAGTAAATAAGACAGAGATCCAATTATAACCACTTTGGGCTTAATCCAAATCCATGGTGGTTAAATTGGCAATGGAGATTTTTTATCATCTCCGGTCAATTTCAGCTACCTTAGGCTTAAAATTTAACCCACATAAATCACGGCAGAGGCAAGATCATCAAGAACTGAGTGAATAAGAGATAAATGGAGTAAGAGGAAGACAAAAGCAGGGGTAGTGGTAGTGGTGGTGGGTGGAGGAGAGTAAGGTTGGGGAGGGGTGAGATATATTGGGGAAAAAATAGGATAAGAGGGTTATTTGTTCAAGGGGAAAAATTACTTTGTAGGGGAGGGGGAGCTGGGAAACAAAATTACTGTATTGAGGGTAATAATATCCTTATAATTGTATCCTCATTTCGGCAATACAAAACATCATTTTTTCCCCTCCCTTAAAAACAATTTCTGCATGTTATGTTTAGACTTGACAATATCTTAAGAAAAAATTCCGTCTGTTGTAGCAATCTAGCAGTGGTGTTTTTCCTTGTTAAAAATTTGCTTTAGGTAGTGCATCAAACAAACTTTTAGCTCCTTGTATAAAGCAAATGCTGTTTTATTACTTGATACTGCCATTCTATGTTTCTTTGATTGCTACTGATGTGTGGACAATTCCAATGAGTTTGTGACCGCTCTTTAGCCTTGACCATCTTGATAATTTGCTGCATCTGGCTTAAGATTTTCATCACTTTCACTTTGGCCCTTTTTACAATCACTACTTACTACAGGCCTACCGTAATCATTGGCTATACCAACTTTGTTCACAGGCTTTCCTTTCCCTTTTAATGCTGTTCTCTTTGGTGAACTTTACTTTAGAAATTGAGCTGAAGTGTTTTATTATTAAGGTGATGAGATGGCAATGTTGACGATTGTAAGCCTATGGGCCTAAATTTTTAGTAGCATCATTGTTGATCATCTGAAAGTTGGCCCTTGAGTTTCTCTTATATGTATGTATGCTCATGTCTCTGAGCTTTTTAGTTTTTAATGTAGCTGATGAATCATAGATGTCCTGGCTGACTTTGCTCTACGTGAACATTCCTTCCGTGTTCAAGAATCTGGTATCTTCATTTACATGGAAGCAATTGATCCTAAACTATGGCTTGCTTTATTTGCTGGCTGAACTATTTATGTTGTGGTAGATTACTGGAAAAAAGGGTTTTAATGCAGGACATGCATATTTGATACATATAGTGAAATGTTGAAATGACCAGGAAGAAAAAGACCTTATGTCCTTATATTTGTCTCTGGGTATCTTTTCATTACCCGTGAATTTCAAGCAATTGAATATTTAGTTCTTGTCAGTCATCACCCTCATCATTTTATATAGCAATGTATGGTTTTAGTTTCTAGCTAGGGATTCACTATTATTTGGGGCATTTTGGTGCCAGTTCTGTGTGACCTGTTCTTATATATCATTTAACTTCTTGTGGAACATTACATTGATTAACTATATCTATCAATTGTGTGGCATTTTCCTTTTCTCTTTCTTCAGGTCCGGCATTGATGATCTAGAGGAGAGACTGGCTGCGCTTAGGGGTACATGAACCTTTCAGTGCAAGCCTTCATTGGTTATTGCAAATTGATGCTTACTAGTACTTACTCCGATGTGCTACGGATATACCTTACGGTGAGGGAGGAAGCTTAACGAGCTGATTTTCTTCTCGTTAGTTGTCATTTGTATAATTCATATGCATTTTAATGACCAAGGAATTGTTTTCCTGAGCCATCTTTCTGATTTGAGTTCGTTACTATTTAACAACAAAAATTGTATTCAGTGGACCAGTAATATTGTACTTCGTATTGTATATAGTGTTTTGTGTATACTGCGTTGGTTCCTAGCTGAATTTAATTTTTAAAATTCAGTTTCAAATAGAGCTTAGTTTGTGCCAATTTGAATGGACTAACTAAACCTTTCGTACTCCACATCTATGATTGATGATAATTAACTGAGTGAAGTCTGTCTGAATTTGGTTTAGAGATGTCAAACAGCCTGTCTTTTTCGGAGGTGGGAGAACTTGTAAGGCCATGCTGTAGTAGTTGATGAATCGACAATGGAGCTCAAGTAAGAACTCTGAAGTAGGGCTTATATTATGTTTATTGACATTTCACCTTTATTAACAAAATATCATACAAGTTTAGACAGTGGTAAGTTGATGTATTAGTGAAAACAAGATTAGTCGTTTAGATAATATTCCAGTAAAAATAAATTTAGACAATTTAGGGCCTGTTTACATTTACTGAGCTGAACTGAACTGAACTGATTGGAGCTGAACTGAACTGAACTTATTAGAGCTGAATTGAACTGAACAAAATTGATTGAAGCTGAACTGAACTGATTGGAGCTGAACTGAACTGAGGGTTTGTTCTCATTGACTGAACTCAGCTGAACTGAACTGAACTTAATATTTTATAAGAGAAGGAAATTATGAGCTGAACTGAACTGAATTTCAACGTAAGAGAACAAACCCTGAAATTAAGTAAATGTGAACAGGCCCTTAGTTTCTGACAAAATTAGTCAAATAATGCATATTGTGAAATCTTTTTTTTTTTTTTACCCATTAAATGATTTACTTTATGACAAAATATGTCAGATAATGCAAATTTGTGAAAAGCTCTTTTTTGAAACCCTTTATATTAGGGTAGATCATCCAAAAAAAATTGTGAAATCTTTTTCTAAATCATTTTATGTATATAATCACTCTTTTTTCAAAAAAAAAAAAAAAATGTAACCTTTCCACTTTATGTAAGCTAAAAATTAAATAATGTTAAGTGCAAAATTGATGTTTGACAGTAGTAATAAAAGCCATCTCTATTCACAGAAACACCACACTCCCAACAAAAAGAAAAAGTGGGCAGAAAAGAACACACACATTTTGCTGTTTGCCCCCAACATTTATAACTTTGGACTTTAGTCTAGCCTTACAAACTTTTATCGACATAATCCAGCCTACAGCAGACCTACTCTTACGGCTATATACCTTCTTAGGCATCCTAAAGTCCTGTTATCTGATTTTCATGACAATTGAAATTCATGCTACATCTCCTTTCTTTTTCATTTGCACAACCCACAAACAAGATCGTCAACATGTAATTTCCTATTTCCTCCCATTGAAAATTTTTGTACCGTTAATGGAGTACTACTCGTGGAGTCGTACTAATATGATAACTAATTTCGGGCATATGGATAAGTATTACGTACTTATAATTGTTAAGACACGTAAAAACTTTTATGACAATACCACAATTAGCGGCTAGTAGTATTAATTTATACATGGTGCTATATAGCTCATAAGTCATAACCCATCCAAAGTGTTAGCACCCGTACATGAAAATGAAGCACCTTTCGATAATTTTATTATCACGTTTGGAATAATTAGAAATTTAATGGTAGCAAATGATTTTCAAACACATGATAATTCGATAATATTGCAAAATTCGATAATTACAAAGATTTGCAGCTTAGTTAGCCCTTTAATTACAGCAAAATGCAAATCTGAAATTTACATTTTCATTTCTACCCAAGGTTAGCCTAAAACAGAAGATGACCTAAGTCTTCCCCTCTTCACAAAATTTTGGTGTGCACTAACACAGTAAAGTGTCAGTCACGTACACTAACATCCCACAAGATTAAATGACCAAAATACCCCTAATACGACGACCAAATACCAATTGCAACGGAGAGAGACACCGCCATTGCCATTGCCATCAACGAAAAGGGCAGCATTGGGATTTTCAGTTGTAGGACTGCAAATTTTCAAATTTCTCAAACTACCCTTAACTTGATCAACAGACCATTTCATACTCTTATCCAAGCAAATTCCAGAATTACCCTCAAGTTTAAGCTTCCCACCAATTCTAGCAACAAAAGGGGCAGAAAAGGGAATTCCACCACTTAATTGGTTATTTTGCAAATTCATCTCATTTACATGTTCCAACAACCCCAATTCTTTTGGTATTGTTCCTTCAAGTTTGTTATTGTCTAGCCCAATGTAGCTCACATTTGTCAAAAATACCCCCATAGAAGAAGGTATATTACCAACAAGACCGACCCCGGAAAGTCCAATTCCTAAAATACCCCTGAGATTTTTCCATATCTCAGGAATTGTCCCTCCCAGTGGATTCCCACTCAAGTAAACTTCCCTTAATCTGGGCATGTTACCCAAAAACAAAGGAATCCCAAAATTCCCAAATTTGTTAAACCCTAAATCAAGAAATTCAAGGTTTTGCAAATTCTTCAAATCTTCTGGAATTTTACCCACAAAATTATTGCAACTCAAATCAAGTTTAAGCAGTAATTTGAGGTTACCCAAAGAATTTGGGATTGTACCCGTTAACCCATTTCTGCTCAAATCAAGTACCCTTAATTTCTCCGAAAATCCCAAATCATTTGGAATCATTCCCTTTTCCATCATTCCCAAATTCCCATTTCCAGAAATAGTAAGTTGCTCAAGCGAGGGTAATTTCGTAATTTCATCAGGTACCCCACCAGAGACGTTACTACCAGTCAAAATAAACCTCCTCAACGAAGTAAAATTACCAAAAATGCCACTGAGTGACCCAAAAAGCGCGGGATTCTCCATGAAAACGAGCTCCTCAAGCTCAGACGACACCGTTTTAAGAGAAGGGATCAAAACAGGGGAACCCGTAAAACAACGGTAGAAGAAGAGTTTACGGAGGTGAGAGAAAGAAGAGAGAGAAAGCGGGAAAGAGGAATTGGAAGAACAAGGAGGATTATCAGAAGAATCTAGAACATACCCGAAATTGAGCTCGACAATGTGGGGAGTGAAAACGGTGTCGTTTGAGTTGGGGTTGGGGAGATAGCCGCAAACGACGCCGTGTGGGGCGGAGAGGCAGAGGTCATCTGGATAGAGAGTTCGCCATTGAATTTCTGGGTTGATTGATTCGAGAGCGAGGTAGACGGATTCCTGCTCTGCTGAGTAACTGAGTTGAGTGGTGGGAGTTGTTGTTGGTGGGAGAGAAGGAGGAGAGAGAAGAGGGTGAGTGTGAGAGTGAGGAAGAGGGTTGAAGATGAAGAAGAGGAGGAGAGAGAAAACGCCATTGTTGTGGAAAATGGAGGAGGAGAGAGAAAGTGGGGTTTAGAGAGGGTTTTTAAAGAGGAGGAGAGAGGGAGGTTTGTTGAAGAAGAGTAGGGTGCACAGTAAGACAGTTGGGTTTTTGGTTTTGTTTTTATATTATACTCGTTAGACCTTTTTTTTTTAATAAAAAAAAAAGGTAGACTTTTTTATCATATTAAGCAAATCACATTTAAATTTATGCATTTATGAAGCAAAGTTTTAACTATTTTGCCTATTTACGGATACCAAACTATACCTTTTTTTGTTTTTTCTCAAAAACATTATGTTAACAATAATTTCATTTAATTTTATTAAAAAGATGTAAAGTGTAAATTTAATTGCAATTGGTTGTTGTATTTATTTTTATTAATGAAATTTTTTGTTTGTATTTTAATATAAATTATTCTTTTATTTCTTTTTTTGTTGTATTTCAATCTGAAGTATACTATTATTCGCTATTATTTTCGTCAACAAATTTAAATTACAAAAAAAATGTAAATCTTACGGCTATGGAATTTGATATATATATATATATATATATATTGGTTTGATATTATTTTTCAGCTATGTAAGACATGTAGCTTACGACACCATTGCATATTATACCACGGAGTATTAAAATATCATATATATATAAAAAAGAAAAATAAAAATAGTACGTAATTTAAAAAATCTTAAATAAATATGAGGAATGAAGATCTAAATTTAGTTAAATGTTAAAAGTTTTAACATAATTAATTGACTAATCTTAAAACAGGGCTAATCTTTCTCATCTAATCCAAAATAATTGACTAACTAATTTCACCTTTTTTTTTTTAATAAAATACTAATGAAAGTAATAATCAAAATCTATACAGGTTAATACACTAATTTCACATTTTTTTTTAAATAAAATATTAATGAAAGTTATAAAAATTTACAGCATGAAACTTTATATTTATCTAACAATATATTTTATGATTAAAAATATATTTGTATTAAAATATTAAAAAAATATAGTCAAAGTTATTAAATAAATAAATAGTAAAAAAAAATATATTAACGTGTCAATTATTCCAGAATAGAGAGGGTATAACTTTATACAAAGTATCTTAAGAAAATCATATTGAAGTGGTGTGTTGTTTGATTCATCTCTCTGATTATATTTAAAATATCAAAAATTTTAGATTGAAAAAAAAAATACTAACATTTTTTTTTTTTTTTTTTAGGGAAATAACATACTAACATAGATACAAGCTAAGTATAGTTTTGTATGAGTAATTGTTTTTTTTTTATAATGACATAGATAAGAGTACTTTCTTTGTTTACTTTAATTTGAGCCTCAACATTTAATATTACGTAGCAAGTTTGGAAATTAAAACATTACAATTAAAAATTAACATGGGGTTTAAATTACTAGTTAGCAAATATGAAATTTAAAATGTTACAATTGATAGTTTACATAAGATCTAAAAATAAAACTATTAAAAAAAATGTAAAAATAAAATAATATATCATAATAAATACGGAGTATTTTTTTTTAAAGGTTGGGGTGAGATGTTGATTTGGGTTGTTTCCAAAAAAAAAAAAAAAATGTTGATTTGAGTTGATGATTTGACCCAAGTTTTGGAGGTTATTGGAAAAAGGGAAAGGAAGATGAGATGGGAGGGGATTGTCCGAAGGTTTTTTGGTTAGTCTCATCAAGGTAAGGATTTTTTTTTTTTTTTAAAGTTTGTGTAGTTTGGCTGTTTGGGAACTTTGGAAGGGGTTTTAAGGATCATAGAAATAGAAAGGAAATTTTGTGAAAAACTACCTATTATAGTCTAGAATTTGCGAGAAACTACCTATTAAACAAAATGTTGTAATTGACTACCTAATTTTCCAAAAATGTTGTAATTTACTACCTTACGCCGGATTATGAAGGAGTTTGACCAAAGCTCTCCGGTATTGACTTGGTCACGTGACCATCACGTGACACTTAATGACCCTTTTCTTTCACCAAGTGTCACGTGACCAAGTCAATGCCGGAGAATTTTCGTCAAACTTCTTCATAATCCGGCGTAAAGGTAGTAAATTACAACATTTTAAAAAATTTAGGTAGTTAATTACAACATTTTTTTTAATAGGTAGTTTCTCGCAAATTTTGGATTATAATAGGTAGTTTTTCACAAAATTTCCAAATAGAAATATGCATCAATTTTGGGAAGGAAAAAAAAGAAAAAGAGAGAGAGACTATTTTCACTGTATACGATTAATTGCTTATAAGTGAGAAATAAAGATAGATTAACGAGAGTTAATGTTTTCATTTCATTTTAAAAATTACAAAGGACAAAGTGAAAAAACAATGCTCAATGTTAAAAATTAGTCATAAGTAAAAAGTGGAGGTGAAAAGTAAAAATTAAAAGTTACTTAATCAAACCAAAATGTGTTTGGTAAGACCATTAATAATAATTAAATTGCAAGATATGGAATCAAAATTAATCTACTGTATATTTCTTTTGTTTAATGCTACTCTCTTCTGCAAAATCTAGCACTCCAAAATTCAATGTTATTCACTTATTTATTATCTATTTATTTTCTTTTGTTTAACCTGGTTCACCCAATTCAATTATTATTCTTATTTTTCATTGCTATCTATTTATTCTCTTTAAAAAAAACTTCCTCTTAAGTAAAACTCCTAGCCATATTCCCCTTTGTACAAGTTTGCAAGACAGCAAAAGTCAAAACAACAAATAGAAACAAAAGAAGTCGATTGTTTTATTGGTATTATATTTTAACAAAGCGGTAAAACTTTATAGGAAATGGACATCAATAACGTAGCAGCATGCAAGTAGGCATTTACCTTGTTACAATGAGGAAAAACAAGGTAAAGTAAAAAACTAATACAGGCCTTTAGCTAGCTAATCTAAGCATGGTCATTGATGCAAGCAAGTTATTGCTCCTAGTTACTTGTTGTCTCCTCAATTAATTCCTCCTTTTAGAGCTCTTACCAATTAAGTTACAAAGAAACTAGTTACTGGATTTATCATGTACGAGTAGGAGTAATAAACTTAGGGTAATTACATGTCTTGTGCATTGTTAACCACATTTCACGCATGCATGATGTATACATTAGTTGCCATCCTCTTGTCCTTGTTTTTGGTAGCTCTTTTATTGGGTTTGTGGTAAATTAATTAAATTAACAAGTAGTGAATTACGCATATTGCATGTACTACTTTGTAGAAATAAGGATATAGTATTGAGTACTCGTAGAAAAAAAGATATATTATTGGATAATTGTTGGTTCATAAATTTAAGACTTTAGTTTCATTATTACTTTCGTTTTTTATTCGTTGATGAACACATATGTATTTGACCATGTATTTGGCAATCCTTCTGGCATCTGCCTCTTAATAATTGATCTATATTTTTGAGCAATTGTTTAGATACTTTAAGAAACATATATACAAGTATATATCTGATTAATATATAAATTTAATAAATTGAAATTTTGAAGTGCATAAGTTTAATAAGTAATAGGAGCATGCAGGCCCGTAGAATAGCATGTGCAAGGTGCCCTCTTGCACAGGGCCCCCAATTTAAAGGGGCCCAATTTTGTTCAAAAAAAAAAAAAAAAAAGTAAATTCTCTTGTTTTTAAGGCTAAAGCAGGCAATCAAGCAGCAGTAATATTAATCACGAATATATCACGCTAATTTTTTCCATTTTTTCCTCTTTGTTTCAACCTTCCATATTAATTGCTCCAATTTCCTGAATTTCTCCATAATTACATCAATCAATTCTATGGAAAATTGTATAGCATAATTTCCATTCAAAAATTTTCAACGGAAAAAGAAATAAATTCAGTCAAATTCAAGTTATTTTTGTTATATAACAATGACAATGAGAAATCAATATCAATCTTCCATAATTATATTCAATCATCTTCATCTATTCCCAATTAATACAAATCATACAATTATACAAAACAAAAAACGAATCGAAGGCTTGAATCAATTTTTTTTATCTTTTTGAGGGGAACGAATTGAAGCAATTGGAAGGCTTGAAGGAATAATAATTGAAGCAATTAATTTCAGTTCTTTGTTCGGTTGTTCATGGAATCGATTTAAGGTAATTTTTGATTTTTTAAAAAAATTATTACTGGTTTTTAAGCAATTGAATAATTGAAGTATGAAAATATGACGTCGGCTCATCAAATCATTCAATCTTCCCAGACATTAATATGTGTAATATCTTTGTTTTTATTTGATCTTATCACTTGCTCGGTAATCGGTATTAATGTATTATTTGCAATTTTGCACATTATTTAAAAAATAGGAGGGAGAATGTTGGTTGATGATTTCTGATAGAGTATAATTATTTCTGGTTTTGATAATGTCAACTGAATCAATTTATAATTTTTTTTTATTAATTTTTTTCTTGTTTTGATAATGTCAATTGAAGTAATTTTTAATTTTAACACAAATTGATTTATTTATACTTTATACTATTTTGTATCTAAGTATTTTTTTTTTCTTTTGAAGGTCGAAATTGTTCTTATAATTCTGAACAAAGATTGATAATCAACGATATGGAGCAATTCTCCAATTGAATATATCACTGCAAAATGTATATATAGGAAAATTGTGCATTGTCTAAATTATAGATTTAAAAAAATTGTATAATTTTTACATTATTAAGGGCCCCTTTTTCGATTTGGAACAGGGCCCCCAAAATCATTGCTACGGCCCTGGGAGCATGCATATAATTGTTGCCATAAATGTGTATTAACCTACTTTCTGATTCAAATTCAAGTCCTTCCTTCGTGACTAGTGCATTTAAATTGTGAATTTGTGAGGGGTAATCGCTTTACATGATGGAACTCATGGAAGTCCCATATTATAGGCTTACATCTAAATTTTATTCCTATACGTCACCAATTCCAATTTATAACAACATCATAACTGACTTGAGTGACTTCATGACATAATTCTCACGTATTAAATTAAAGCATCTTCTTTATTATGATTTAAGTAGAAATTAAATTGCTTTCAAATCAGACAATTAAAAATGACAAAACTTGAAGAGATATATGCTTATTAGTTAACTCGAGTCGAGTTGACCTGTGACATGTTTAGTTGAGAAGATCATTTTACGTAGTCTACCAAAGATTTGTTTTAAATGTATGTGTTCCAATAATGTATTAATTTGACTCTAAAAATATACTTCCTCCATATATTTTTAGTTGACAAAGGTCTTTTTTATCACATTTGTAAACACACAAGTTCAACTATTCTTAATTTGTAATTATTCTTAATAAGTAAAAATTACTCCAAATAAAAGTTAGTTATGAATATGTGTATTAAAACAATTTTAATAAGATACTTGTATATTTTACCACCCTAAAAAATCACAAAAGCTAATCAAAGTAGAGCTTAGTAAATAGTGTTAAAAGTCAAAACTTATTAACTACGAAGTACTGTATAAAATAAAACAAAAAGTGTAAGGAAAATTTAACAAAATCTTACTAATACCATACATTTAAAAAGAGAAATGGTACAATTATTTTAAAACAAACTATATTTATATTAATTAGTTCGTTTTTATTTAAGTGTTTTGGTTTGACTTTGGTACTATTTATATACACTGCTTTGACCAATGTTTGTGCTTATGTAAGATAAAATATAAATAATGAATATTGATAATTAATAATATCATTAATTAAAATTATACATTAACAAATATATGCCGATCAAATTGGAACACCTAAAGTTAACCATATCGATGAGACAACCCTTTTTTTTTAGGATGCCCACCCAGTTCACCAGAGTTTAGCTCCGACTACATCCGGATTCGACTCGGGTAATACACCTTACTTATGGTGGGTGAGTCTCCCAACAAGAGTTTTTATATACGGTGAGGCTCGAACCCAAGACCTCCCTTAAACGACATCAAGTTGCTTACTATTTGAGCTAACTCTCGGTGGTGACAAGACAACCTTGTAATAAAAGAAAAAACAACACCTTTAACCCCAATCACAAAACTTCCATCGCCGTCGGTTTGTCACTCTGTCTACTCTCCTTGAAAGCGACCAACCTACATACACACACAAATAATAAAATTTTAAAAACAAAATTAAAAAAAAAATGCTAAATAAAATTATAATAAAATGTGTAATTCATTAATTGGATATTCACCTGGTTTAAAAAATCTTAACGTACATTTTGGCAAAGATATCTGTTTTTGTTTTTTTAATCCAAATCTCAACAGAATGTGACTTAGGAATTTCTCATTTTTACATAAAACTTGAAAAAAATTTCCAACCAACCAAACAAGTTTAGTGGGGCCCATTTCTAAAGAATTTATTTATTAAATTATCTATCATTTTATATTATATTTATAGTAGGATTTCTGATTTTATTTTTAACTTTTTGGTGAATGTTGGAAGTAATCGACTAAAGTGGAAAAGAGAATAATGAGGATGTTATGAGTACAGGTTACAGTGTCTACCTTCTGCGGGTAATTTTTGGTTGTTTTTTCTCTTTTTGTTTTTTTTACCATATTAAGAAAATGGAGTAAAATTTAATTATTTTGTTTTTGTAAAAGTTACTGGATTCAGAACTGTTGTTCTGCCAATTAGCTTGGTTTAGTGTTACATGGTTTAGGTGCTATTTTTCTGTGGTGAAGATGTGAGACTTCAATAAATGTTGCTAGTTAGGTATCCTTTGGGAATTAGGATGGATCTTTGCTCACTTCTTTTGGCTTGTTGCTTATGGTATACAGTACAATGGAGTTTGGGTTGGTATTAAAGGGATTTAAGCAACAAGGTAACAATAATATTGTTACTACTCCGAGTAATATATATATATATATTTTTTAAAGATAATGAGACGGTTTCACGGAATATGTTTTACATCAGTTCAACTGACGTGGTTGGTCATATATATTAAGACGATTAAAAGTGATAATATCGACAATTCGACTCTATCAAACTAAAATAAGATTATGGAGTGTTTAGTTAGGAGTTTTTTTGGGAAAAATAAATAGTTTCTATGGTAACAAGAGGTGTCTAACCATTTTAAAAGCTATTAGTGGTGTTGGTTAAGAGCTATTTTGAAAGAGAGAAAAAAAAAAGCTTTTTAGCTTTATTGTGCTTTATACACTAAAACATCTAATAACTACGGAGTAATGGTAAAACAGGTAGTATTATGCAAAACAACTAATTACAATCAACTAATAAAAAAAGTCATACAAACAACGAAACAACTAACAGCTAAAAGCTAATTGCCAAACAAGGTCTGTGTGATAGAAAATATCCAATACAACCGTTGTATATCTTACATTACGCAATTACTTACCTTTCAACTTAAATTAAAATCCGTACTTATTTTCTCCAAAAACACTATAATTTTCGGATATCGCGAAAAAATTTGACTCGACATAACTTTCAAACTATGGTAAGTAACTAAAAGCAAGTAATGTAAGAATGGCTAAATTCTTAAATTGGGGAAAAAAAAAAGTCAGTATTTTTCGAAACAAAAGATTTGGCGGGGATCTTTCTTAAACCCGCATTAAACCCTAATTAGGGAGAGAATTCACAAGCAACAACAATGGCGACAGCTGGATTATATCGTCGTGTTCTTCCATCACCTCCCGCCATTGATTTTGCTTCTACTGAAGGCAAGGTTAGGTTTTTCACTAATTCTGTGCTCAATATTTCATCTTCAAAATTCTTATTTTTAGTTGCAATCACAGTTAAATTGTGTTTGATTTGGCTAAATTGATGCTTGATTTTTATGTAATTCTAAGTTTTTGTCAATTTATTGGGTCATGATCCTGTAATTGAAGCCCTTTATTCCTGAAATTGTAGTCAATGTGTTAGTTTGATTAATTTTTTTGCAAATTTTTGTGCCCTAAATTCAGAAAATCAGAAAGAAATTGTTTACATGTTTTTCTTTAGTGATTTGAAGTGCATAATTAGAAACAAGGGCTTGCCTTTCTCTAAAGTGTTGCTGTTTCGTCGTGTTAGATTACTCGAGTGGATATGATTGTTAGTTTTGAATGTTAATAGGATTTTTGGGCCTTTGTATATTCAGCTTGTCCTTATAATTTATATGGTAATGCAGAAACTTTTCATAGAAGCTGTTCAAGATGGAACAATGGAAGGTTTTTTCAAATTGATTTCTTACTTCCAAACGCAGTCCGAGCCTGCTTATTGTGGATTAGCTAGCCTTTCGATGGTCTTAAATGCGTTGGCTATCGATCCTGGGAGGACTTGGAAAGGTGCAATACTATTACTAGAATTACATTTTGCATACTTGCTTGAACTTATAGTAGATACATTTTCTACCACCCTCGTTTCCTCTTTGTCTTTGTAGTTGCCTTGCAGTTGATGTTTAATTTAGATTTTAAGGTTTTTGTCATTTGTGGTGAATACAAATATACTGTAGAATTTTGAAAATCTGAAGCATGATTGAAGGCAACATCTTATAAGGGTTCATTAACCCACAAGGGAAATTACAAGGTTAATTTGTTTAAGCATTATATTGTTTGCTGAATGAGGATTATCTGAACATTTATTAGTATACATTCCTTAAAGTAAGATGAATACATTCCTTAAAGTAAGCTGAACATTTCAAAGTCAGACAGGCAGTAGCTTTATGATATCAGACTATCTTAGAATAAATACATAAGGCTTATCTGAGTAGCATAAATGTGAAATATGGAAATTGGAACTCGGAAGGAGGTCTTAAAATCGGATGTAAATATGGAATGTCTCTAATCAGGCCACATTTGATCTAGGGCTAGTTTTAATAATTTGAATATGGTAATCCTTCACTCTTTGAAGTTCCCAATTATATTCATGATGAATTATATATTCTTGGGTATTATACTATTATGAGAAAATTGTCAAATTCAACTTAAAAAATCAGTGGCCTAGTTTGTATTATTTCAGGATGTCTTGAAATAAATATGTGTCTTGTTATTTAGAACTGGGCACAGTTGTAGAAGCTGAACCAAAGTTATTACTTTACTACTACATGGTAGTTTGTCTTTAGTTTCTCTATTGTTCTAACTTGTAAATATGATTCAGTATTATGTAATGAGGTATGGTATTGTTATGAACTCACGTGTCTCCCCTGAATTTTTGATGAACTATTGGATAGAAAGAAAGTGTGCTTCTCATTTCCTTTTATTTAACATAAAATCATATATGAAAAGATAGATTTTCTGTCATAGGTTTCAACATAAGGAATCCATATTTTTCTAAAATTTAATGAAGCTTTGACACTTAAACTTTTCACTTCTTATTAACTTCCAAATCTATTTTTATTTCTTCTTTCTATAGGACCATGGAGATGGTTTGATGAATCAATGCTAGACTGTTGCGAGCCTCTAGAAAAAGTTAAATCTAAAGGGATTCCCTTTGGGAAACTCACTTGTCTGGCTCAGTGTGCTGGTGCAAATGTTCAAGCTTTTCGTACGAGTGAGAGTTCAATTAGTGAGTTTAGAAATTACGTCAAGGCATGCTCCATCTCAGATGAGTGTCATGTCATCTCATCCTACCATAGGGGGATTTTCAAACAGGTATTAATAAAATAATAAACTCAAAGTGTGCTTCTCTACATATTTTGCAATTATTGATGGCTTAGTTTTGCTATTGGTGCAGGATTCATATCAAGGAGTTGTTATTTGCTTTTTTCTTTTTTGGTGTGCTTGTGCGTGCGTGTGTGTTTATCTGACTTTATGTCACTTGATGATTATTATAAAACTTTTTATTTAATTGTTGTAGAATGTGTCTTTCAACATTGCATGGCTTTCTAGGGATGATCTTGATAGCCAACTCTTAATCCTCCCCTAAAAGAGAAGAATGCCTATTTACTTATGAAATCATCTGCAATTTAAACCAATCTGTTAACAAACTGATCATCACAAATTAAAAAATAAAAATAAAAGAAGCATAAGAAGCGAAGTAAAAACCAAGTATTTAAAATTAGCTCAGTGGCATAATTGCATAAACAGTACGGAGTAAGAATTATGGCCTCTAATTTTTCTTACCAATTTTCAGTTTTTTACTTACTGACTTTGTTCATGTCACTATGTCAGCATAGCGATGAAGTAGGATTTTTTTTTATTTCTCTTTATATAAGAATATATGATATGACTTCTACAGATTTACGTGTTCTTTTTTCTCTAATGTATAAATTGTAATTGATCATACTACTCAACAATCTCAGACTGGAACTGGTCACTTCTCTCCTATTGGTGGTTATCATGGTGGAAGGGACATGGCACTGATTCTGGATGTTGCACGTTTTAAGTACCCCCCTCACTGGGTCCCTTTATCTCTTCTTTGGGAAGCCATGGATACGGTTGTTGAAGCAAGTGGCCAACGCAGAGGGTAGGAATTTGTCTGTACTTCCCTCCTTCCCCACAATCTACTTGTTTATCAAATACTTTATACCCAACTCTCTGCCCCCTCTCAAAATATGATTCAATATAAATCATTATTTTTGTCACAGTGCTAAAGGCTTAAAGCTTTCAGATTAGATTATCGATTAACAAATTGCATTCTTGTACTCATTCTGCTTTCCACAGATAAGGTACTGTTGATTTTGTCTATAGTTTAGGCTCTGTTCTTTTTACCTTCAAAAACTGATTATAGAAGAAATTATTCAGATGAGGGCCAATAAAGTTTATATAAATTCTAAAAAGGGCTGCCAAAGTCCAAATAAGTCCAGATTAGTTAAGATGAGTTCCAATAAGTTCAAATAACTTCAATTTGAGTAAATTTGAGGCGAAAAGAACACACCCTTAGTTGTATACTCATGCAGAAAGATAAAGGATTTGACACAAGTAAGAAAGAAACGAATATATTAAGAAAATAGAATATAGTGGAAATAGCCTACAAAGGTGAACAATATGTGCACTAGGTTGTTTTTTTAGAATGAATCATGTACATTGAGACTGATCAATGTATGACATTCTACAATTCGATCCATTAATGTATTTTTAAGGGGTCTCATAATATATTCTTAGTAACTATATAGGAGGAGACTTTAAGGTTGTTGATCTCTCTTCAATATAGACATAGTTATTGTTAAAAAGCCACTACTAAAATAAAAATAGGCTTATGAAATTAAAGCAGCAAATATAATGTTGCTGGTTTTGTATTGCTAGTGTCTAATTTTGATGTTGTAGCAGATGCAAAGGACTGACGAAGAACAACAAAGAAGACGCACAATACACACAGATTTATGTGGTTCACTAAAAATGTGTTAGCTTTGAGCACATGCAGAGTCTGTTTTTATTGATCTTAAGGAAATACAACATATATGAGTAGGCTTGGTTAATGACCTAGGAAATAAGACTCCTTATGCTGGGTAGTTTTAAGGGGCAAACCAATTTAAGGTTATTCTAATACTTGATTTGGGAAAGAAAGCTAGAGATAGTTGACTGGAAATGCACTGCCTGTTGTTCACGTTGGATTTCCTACTGAAATTTTGTTGGTAGTTGATACATTGTCATCCTCCATATCAAATCCTTCTCTAATGTTACATGTATCTTAATATGGAGGATGATAATGTTTTATCTACCAACAGTCATTTTTCAACAGGATTTTTTTTTTTTTGTTAAAATATAATTATCGAGATGTACTTTGGCGCATTCGTCTTTTTTCATCCCCTAACCCTTGAGTAACCTTTTCTTCTTACTATTGAAGTGTTTGTTTTCCAGGTATGTACTCGTATCAAGACAACAGCATGAGCCAGGACTTCTTTATACCTTGGTATGATATGCTGGCTGCATATACTATGAACCATGGGTTTTGACTTCGTGATGCCTGTATTCACATCAGTGAGTATTTCTTGTGAAAGATGATTTATAGGAAAACTCTCTTTCCTAGAATTATGTTGAAAATTGTCTTCTGATATTGTGCGTATGATGGTCTAAGCTAACAATGTTATGCACTAGGATATAACAAATTAGCTCTGTGCTAATAAATCTTTTGCACCCTTTGTCCTTGTATATAGTGAAGATAAGGAACTCTTTCAGCATGAGATTGTTAGGTTCTGTATAGAGACAATTGACCAGATATACCTATAGTGTAGTGGGGTTTGTAGACCACGTGTGGTATTTTTTTTAGTTGCCTGATAGTTAATGGCTAAATGCTGTTTAATGTTAAATGCCCCTTTGTCTTTCCATGTCTGATCTGCTGAATGATAATTTGTTTCAGATTATTACAATTTTTAGCACTAATTTCATGTCTTGTTCTTAGACAACACCACACATTACTGATATATTAACTTTACAATATGCAAGAGTTTTAGAGGACATCTGACTAAGAAAGCACTGGAGAATTCCTTTATGGTGTCTAGTATTACAAGTTTAAATGTGATCTTCTTACAAGCTTATTAGACATTACATTCATGCCCTCTTAAACAACCACTTCGATAAAAAGCTTTGTGACATTGTTGCTTAATTCATTAACCTGCTCATAAATTGTGCTGTGAAACGTGTAAAAAGTAACAACACTAGTTATTGATACCTCTTCCTAGAACTCTAGATAGCATGAAATACAGTTTTTTTGTACAGATTTTGTTTATCACAAAAATATTCCAGATGTGGTAAACACAATGTGACACTGCATAGAATTTAATTCTTTTACCATATCATTTGCCAATATAGAAATTTTACTCAGATTATCTCTTTGTAGAGCTGTAAGCATGAAAACAGAGCTAGTATAGCGAAGTACTTAATGGAGGATGTACCTCTTCTTTTAAAGTTAGGGAATGTGAAGGACATAGAGAGTGCCATCTCTGCTGTTTGCATGTCTTTACCTTCAAACTTTAGGGACTTTATTAAGTGGGTAGCTGAAGTTCGAAGGCATGAAGATGATGGTCAAAGTCTAAGCCAGGAGGAAATGAAAAGGCATTTGCTAAAGGTTTGTACTTTGTAGCTGCAGCATTAAAATGTAATTTACATCCCATTTCATATTGCATTACTGCAGACCTGAAAATTCGTTTTGCAGGAAGAGCTACTCAAACAAGTTCACGATACTGGTCTATATAAGCAAGTGACTAAATTTCTAGCCTCACTATTTATGTGTTCCAGAAAAAGTGACATGTTGGGTCATGAGCACAGTTTATCTGATGTTGCAGCGGCTGTTTGTTGCGAGGGAGCAGAGCTTTTAACTGGTCAGCCTGGATCTTCTGGTGGATTTTGTTGTGAGAAAACATGTGTGAAACAGATAAGGGGTGATGGTGGCAAGCCTGTGACTCTTGTCTCAGGAACAGTAAAGGATGGTGCAAGCAAGCAAGGATTGCAAATTTTGGTCCCTGTAACTCAACAACAATCCAATTGCTGCTCTGACCCAAACTGTTCTGGGATGCACCCTGCTGGAAATGATGTTCTAACTGTACTTTTGCTTGCACTACCAATGCAAACATGGTCTGGTATCAAGGATAAAATGCTTGTCCAAGATTTGACAAGGCTGGTTTCTACTGAACATCTTCCCACTTTACTCAAGGAGGAGGTAAGAAATATAATCTTTTAATTCTACTACTTTTCTTAATGATGAGTCATGTGAGCAACCATTTGATTCACCAATCACCACTATTCATTGGAGTGCTGGTATTATATGTGTCTTCTCATACTATGAAGGTCAACATCGAAGTGTTATCCTAGGCTCTTAGCAAATTTCTAACTTCATGGTTTTATGGTCGGTCTCACATAGTCTGGAGACATATCTCCAAATCTGTTTATCCAGCAATCGCACATGAGCTGGGGACATCCTATATAAATGCGAATGTCTCCAAACCCATAACCTTAATTGTTGTGCAATTCCACGCCAACACTGTTTAACTTTGCAAATTTGATATTACCCCGTGCATTCGGAGTATATTTCTTATTTTTAAACAATATCAGCTATACTACATGTATATGTTTTGTGCTGTTCTCAATTCTTGTAGAAGAGCAGTACTTAAGACTTACTTGGGGTATCTGATGATGCAGGATTGCATCCTTGTATGTACAATGAAATTAATAGCTACTTTGGTTTGTTTTAATATCACCCCTAGTTTCAAAAAATTGCACAACATCTGATATTTATGGTGAAAACCTAGTCAATTGTGAGCAGTAATTTATAGTAAAAACTACAGAGTATAAATTAATAACAATCTTATGAACACATTTTTCTGATAATTGCATCAATGACACCTTTACATTTTTACTCGTAAATTATGTATTCCTTTAGTGGTCAAAATTAACGAGTTTTTATAACAGAATTCTAATAGCCTATTAATTTGAAATGAAGGTAAATTCATGAAAAAGACCAGCTACCCTTTTTATCTGTTCCTTACAAGTTTGCAAGTTTAATTGCTTCAGTTAATTAAAGAATCTCATCCTTGCTATCTGGTATGTTAGGTATTGCACTTGCGACGTCAGCTAATTCTTCTCAAGCAATGTCAAGATAATGAGGTGGATGGCCAACTTAGTGTATCTACCGTGTAATGTACATTCTTCTCTAACATCTCACATTTACTTTGGAAAGCAAACAACGTCTATAAATTATTGAACTTGGGAATAGGTATTTATTCATCTGACTCTTAAAGTTAGGTGGTCTCTATGGGTTGAAATCCCTTTCATAATGATCATTATATGAGATTAAGCACAGGTAGCTGAAGTCATAGTGCTGATTGAAACTTTGTAAAGTACTTTGTGTTAATTTATGAGAAAGAGATGATATTTGAAAGGCCATGCATCATTGTTTTCTTTTCAGTGAAATGGTTTCATCACCTGCAGTAACTCGCTTTATCATAGAATTCGCTATACGCCTATACCTGTTACTGGGTGTGGTGGTGTATAACATCAAAGAGAGCAACAAAACTTTTACTTTTTGATGCTTTGAAACAAGGAGAGTAATATTGATCTGCTGCCTTTGTCTCTTTGTTATTTTTTCCTTTACAGCGCTAATGCTGTAAAGCTCTGCACAATAATTAGTAGGATGCAAAAACTACTTATCAGTAAGCAGGTACTAATTGTAACAAGACGCGCATATCTGAGTTGAATTTGTGTGCTGAGACTATTAACTGACTAAACTTCTTCATCAAAACCCTCATGCTGATTGCCAAAACCAACTAGATACATTCCCATAAAGCATTTCCAGGGGTCCTATGACAAATATGACAAGCAGGAAGATTTCATGTATGATGAATCCAATCATGCCACAAAGTAAGGCAAGCTTTCTGATGAACATATACAGACGCATTTTCGCAACTGCTTGTCTAATACTACTTGGGATTATACAATTTGTTCAACACCTAAACTACCTTTCAAATTTCAATGTTCCTGCCTCTTGCTTTGAAAGTTTGAATCCTACTGTCTACTGTATTCATACATCTACGGATTTATTATTTAGGGCCTATTCTCATAGACTGAATTTAGCTGAACTGAATATTTTATAATAGAAGGAAATTGGAAGCTGAACAGAACTAAAATGAATTGAATTGAATTGAACTGATAGGGATTTCACCTTATACCTTAAAGTCATGAGTTTTGATCCAACAAGATTATTCTTCATACTTTCAAAAAATCGTACAACCCGTAAAACTTACGAATACACAATATGAATATTTATTTTTTCCGCCAAATAATAAAATAAAATAAAATAAAAAAACACATGTTTTTTGTTTTTAATTATTTTCCATAAGTGGAGCCAAGTCTACAAGTCCGCTTATAAAAAGCATTTACCAGAAAGTCAAGATCGTACATGAATACAAGATACATGCGTACATATTACCACAGAAAGTGGGAGTTAATAGTATTCCTTCTTGTTTTTCATCGGTTTGAATTATTAGTATTCGACCGACTACGACACTTTTATCTGGCTAAAACAACAATGGCAGCAGTGGCTGGACTCTACAGAAGGGCGCTTCCTTCGCCACCTTGTATTGAATTTGCTTCTATGGATGGCAAGGTTTGATTTTCTCTCTCCTCCATTTTATTTGCGGGTTTTCCATAATCCCGATACATGCTTTGATCATCATTAAAAAATTATACTTGAATTGGCAATTGCCAATTGGTCGTTGTTACCATGTCACCATGAATCCATGACCTGATACTTGCTAATTTGAGCTTGTTTTTGTTGAAGTTAACTTAAATTTGATGTTTTTGGTTGAATTTAACTTATTTTTGTTGAACTAAATTTAATTTTATGATACTTAACTTATTTATGCTAAAACTTATCTAGATTAGTAGAGGAGAACAAAGCCTTGGTGAATTTTCACAAGGGTACTAACAAATCGAGTCTTAATATATGAATGTTATTTATTTACGATACAATCCGGGTTGCTTTGAATGAGATGTGCTTTGTTGGGCAAATTTGGTCTCTAAATTCTTGTGACTATGGAATTCTTGATTAAAGAATAAATAGGCCTTGGTTATTGTGGTAGCCTTGGCCATTAAGATTGGCTTGACTTTCATAATTAACTTGCCCAATTTGAGCTTGAAAGTTCCCTTGTTATGGAAAGTTGCATGATTCCGGGTGTTTCCTAAGAAACTCCCTTGGTTTTGCAAATCCCCATACTTTTGAGGATGATTTATTTTACGACCGAGGTGGGGGTGGTGTCTCCTACCCTGATATAGAGTGTTGGAATAAAGGTCATGATGTCTATTGTTAAAGCTTTTACATTGTTCATGGATCTAGGAGGGACATTTTCTAACAATTAGCATTGAGAAGAGGGGATGATAATATGCACCACACATATCACAATAGACATTACCAACGTTATCTTTAGATATGCTATTAACATTAGATACATTATGCTTGGACATCTTTGAAGTTGATTTAAGCAAATCAATGATGAAGATGAATGATTATGTGGTGGAGGGAGCGTACTTGACTTTATTGAGTCATCTCATGGCTTCTAGAATCTACTACTTCCATTCATATAGGTGTAACTTAAGGAGCACAATCATTGGAGGGAGCATTCACAAATAATGGCGCCTACAAGTACAAAGTTTAAAAAGGGGTTCATGGCATCTTGAGCAATGTCATGATTGCCTTAATAGATGTGCAATCTACCCTAAGTGCCTTGTTTATCAATGGTGGAAGAAATTAAAATTTTACTAGAGAAAAGCTGAACTACTAATGAAGCATTTGATTATATGGTTCAAAACTAGTAATTTTATTTTATTATTTTATTTTTGCTAGTCAATTGTGTGTTTAATATATATCTGAATCTGTGAGATGCTGTATGAGTCTGACATATCTCATTTGATTATGGGGTTCACTGGTCATTGTAGTGACTAGTGACAGTTAAGATTTAAGTGCAATGTACAGCAAAGTCATGGTTGTCTTTATCTGGAATTTCTTATGCTGCTTTTATAAGAAATTTGGTATATCTTTCATCAGTAGTTCAAATTTGCAGCAACTCTTTTCTGAAGCTCTCCTGGAAGGATATATGGAAGGCTTTTTCAAGTTGGTTTCATACTACAAGACTCAATCCGAACCTGCATACTGTGGGTTGGCTACCCTTGCTGTGGTCTTAAATGCCCTTGCAATTGACCCTGGAAGAAAGTGGAAAGGTGACCTTTGTATTCCAGAAGTGAAATTATGAAAGACCGAATGCTTAAATGTTGTTTAATGTTCTTTCTACTTCAACTACTTCAATACACTCCATTGAAAGAAATTTAGTTACTTAGTGCTAATTTGCTCAAGACTCTTGACCTTTGACATGATCAATTTACTGCTAGTGATGCTAAGGGCATTTGAAAATAACCTACGCTCACTGGTTGTTTCATTTTTTTTTTTTTGTCGTCTCACAAGGTATTTTGGACTGTAACCCACAAAGCAAAGGATGCTATTGGTTTATTGGCAACCTTTATTATTTTAAAGAAATATGAAATGATACGGCTGTTATGTCAGTGGTTATGCATTGCTGCTTTGTGAAATTTTCTTTCCACGTCACATTTTTTGTAACTATTTGTTGATGTTCTTGTCATATCTGATAATTTACTGAAGTTTATAAGATGATATGTATTTCCTGCTTTGTATAATTACTATAAACCAAATCATGTGGGTACATATTAAACTATTAATAGGTCCATGGAGATGGTTTGATGATTCTATGTTGGACTGCTGTGAGCCCCTTGAGAAGGTTAAGGTCAGCGGGATCTCATTTAACAAAGTTGCATGCTTGGCTCATTGTAATGGAGCAGAAGTTGACACATATCATACAAATGAAAGTACCCTGGACAACTTCTGAAACTATGTAATCTCATGTACTTCCTCAGAAAATTGTCACATGATCGTCTCATACCACAGATCATTTCTGAAGCAGGTACTCAATCCGTACTGTCTCTATTACACATTTTGATGCAAATGTAGTTGACATTACTTTGGACCCACCTTTTTTTTTATTTACTGATTTTATGCACCCAAGAGCATGCTTGAGTCATGGCTTTCTTTTGTATGCTCCAATTTCTTGTGTGCATAATATATTTTGTGAAGCACCATTTGTCGAGTCTAGTAGGGTATTGGAATTATGATGGATCAGATTGTTGCTAAGGTAGGTTTGTGCCTGGAGTAAGAAAACTAAGAATATTCAGTTGTTTTGCCATCTTTGTACAGTTTAATTGTGATTTCATCTGAACCTGTTGAAAAAAATAATAATAATAACAATTCATACTTTTCTTTTGGCAGACAGGAGGTGGTCATTTTTCTCCAATTGGTGGTTACCATGCTGGAAAGGATATGGTTCTTATTTTGGATGTTGCTCGATTCAAGTATCCTCCTCACTGGGTACCCCTCACACTTCTATGGGATGCCATGAACACGGTTGATAAAGATACTGGATTTTACAGGGGGTATGTGCAATGCCTGCTCTTTATGTTTTTTAATGGCTTAAATGCAGGAATCTATATATAGAGGGATTGGGGAGAGAAAATTTTATCAGAAAATTGTTGTGTGAATTTACTTTGTTTTAGCTCTAGTTGGTACTCTTGGTAAGTTGGTAGTGGCCAGCAATTGAAGATCTGGGATTTTATACCCAATATGATATTAACTGCGTTAAATTGCAACCAAATATATACCCTCTCCTAAATATTATTCTTCTTCAATTCACTATATTTATTGCTCTAATATATTACACTTGCATACATCAGTGTTGTTGGATATTATTTATTCAAATACATACTGTACCAGTGGGCTGTTTCTGTAAGTAGTCCTCTTGCTGTAATTGTCTATTGCTAATTTTTTCACAAACCAATCCTCATCCTACTGATGAGTTGACATAGGACTTAAGCTTATGTTCTCACTCTTCTCAGAATCTTGATTATGCTTGAAATGAAAAGGCGTAGCTCATTACTGGTCATACACAATGTCCTTTGTAAGAGGTTTTCTTTTGGCGGAATGTTTCTCGTTTGGTCAATAGCAAGGTTTTAGCTGTCATACCCATGTTCATTATCTATGGATGGAAGTTTCTAACTGGTTGTATGAAATTTCTTTGATTTGATTTGATCACCCTTTGAATACTTAAGTCTTTGGGGGTTTTTCTTTCCCTTTTCTTCCCATATTAGTGTTAGTACCATGTTTTAACCCTCAAACTCTGCCTTCTTAATTACCCACCATGTCCCTCATTCCAAGCCAAGTATAAGCAAAAAGAGTAAAAGAGTGGATATCTTCAATGTTTATCACTATTGAAATATAATTAATTCAGCTTGATTTCAAAGGCTTGAAACCTTATGAATATTATATTATTGTTTCAGGTTTATGCTTCTAACGAGGTTTCAGGCATCATCATCAATCCTATATACTCTGGTATATTTTTTTTAATCTTGTCTCTATAATCTTTCTCCTTTAATATTTCATGAATCTCTTACAACTTTCTTGTTTGTTAAACTACAAACTATGGATATTGTGCAAAATTTGTGTAGTTAGCTCAACAGAAACTCTAATTCACTGTCCATCACACATTCACAATAGGTATAATTTTTTAATTTTTCTGCTCAGGCTCAAGCCAATGAATATAGTATATTGAAAATCATCATAGCTTCTCTAACAGTCTAAAGTCACTGTTATCCTTATGTTGTGACTTTAGTCTATTGTTTTTTGTGGTGCTCTGCTGGCCTATTGTAGCATTGGAGGAGCTGAACATCTCAATTTGTTGCAGAGTTGTCGTCATGATGGCTGGGACACTATTGCTAAGTACTTGAGTAAAAAACTTCAACAACTCCTATCTTCTGAAGAAATTCACAATATTCAGGATATATTATCTGTTATTCTGGCATCAGCTCCTGCAGATCTGAGTAATTTCATCAATTGGGTTGCTGAAGTTCGAAAACAGGAGAATGGGAGTAATCTTGTGAGTGAAGAGGAACAGGGAAGGTTGGTTACCAAGGTTGGACAATTTCTCTTACCTTTGCCCTTGCTCACTCCTTTGTAGTTTTGTGCTTTTCCCCATACATTATTCCTTAATTTTAAAAATTGTTTTTATATATTTATTTTCGTTCCAGGAAGAGGTGTTGCAGCAAGTGCGAGAGACTGAGCTCTTCAAACACCTAACCAGATGGTTTATATCTGGATCATCTTGCATGCCCAAACCTATTCTGGATGGTACAGATTCACTAGAAAAAATTGCTTCTGAAGTATGTTGTCAAGGTGCTCAACTGTTTTGCGGCAAGGTTGGCTCTTGCAGTGCAATAAGCTCTAAAACAACACAATTAAGATCCTCTGACTGTGACAATGCTAAGTCTGTCACGGTAGTATCTGCCAATGTTGTTGTGGAAGATTCAGTGTGTGGAGCAGAAATACTGGTCCCAAGCTGCCAAAAGAGCCCTGGTAATCCTTGTGAATGTGGTTCGAATACTTCTGATAGGGAACATCCATCGGTGGTTGATGGTCTAACTGTACTACTATTGGCCTTGCCTCCTGATACATGGTCTTGTCTTAAAGATGCAAAGCTCCTAAAAGAATTTTGTGGTATAATATCCCCCAAAAATCTTCCCGACTTACTCAAACAGGAGGTAACTACGATCTTGCAAGATGGCTGCTTTATATTTTCCTTTAAAAATTTTCAGTAATTGGAACTTTCTGATTTCTTAAGGTTTCAGGTTCATTTTTAAGCAGTATCAACAGTGTTTATGTGATTGTGATTTGTTGCAGATACTGCATTTGCGAAAGCAGCTGTATTTCCTTGTGACTGATGTCTGCTGTTCTTCGACGTGATATGATGAGTTTTGGGGATTTCATAAACTTGGCATCTAAGTCGGCAATTAGCATGATAGAAACTGAGAGTTGATGAAGTTTGCTTTTGGAGATACTGATATCGCTGCACATTAAATCACATGGAGAAGCATCTGTATACATTTTGTGTGAAGTGCAGGACATAATAAGAATAAGAACTTCAGAAGCACTGTTACATCAAGAAGCATACTCTTTGTATACAGATACTCATCTGCTCCAAAATGTATTGAAGTTGCTGGTGCAATGCCCATCTGATTGTCCTGTCAATACCTCGCAACAAATTGAGGTTTTGAAATTGGTGTAGCTGTAAAATGTGGAGGGATATTTTCATCTGATTTTCCTTACAATTCCTCGCAATAAAATAGGGTTTTTCTCTAAACAAATATTTTGAAGTAAAAGTATGAAATTTGTTCATTAATATGAGAACACCTATACCCTGGTCCTCGATCATTCGTTTTTCTCCCTTTGATCTTTCTAATGTCTTTAATTATTCTAAGAAAATAACAATGGAAAATTGTCTATTTCCAAATTTTCTTTCGAACATGTAATTGTTATCGTGTTACAAATTAAAACCATAACAATTAACATAATACGAAGTGCGATAATGAATAAAAGGGGGGGGGGGGGGGGGGGCAGCTAGTATAGTGATACAATTAAATGGTTTAACAAGCCATCAATGGATATCTTGACTTTAACTGCTTCTTGAATATGCTATTTCAACATTATTTTTGTAACAATTTTTTGTGGACATGTATTTATATTCAATTATTTATAATTGATAACAAATTCATAATGACATAAATTTTGTAAAACAGGTGCAGTTACTCATTAAGAGCATACTCAAAAACTGTTCCAATGATTGGGGAGGTTGAGATTATGAATTTATGGGGCACCCTTCCATAACAAAAGCCCCCCAACTAATTCTGTTTTTTTTTCCCCTTTTACTTACTGACCATTCATTTGCTGACAAGTGGTTTGCTCACTGCCTCATTTTCTGCTACCTCCATTCTAGCATAATTGATACGGAGTATCAAAATATTCAAATTTCACTTGTCAATTTGGTCTTGAATACTAGATTACATATGTGTCAATGCACGAAATGTACCAATTTGCATAAGGAAAAATATTGAAATCTTGTTACTTGATTGAAGATGATTGTTATTTGATTCTTGTTGATTGGTATGTTACTCAAAGTGTAATAAACATAACTGTTTCTTATATGGTATAACGCTACTGTTGATGTGGCACTTTAAAAGTGAAGCGTTAGTGATTTGTTATCCTCGCATAAACCATTAAACCCTACTTTCAATATAGATTAATAAAATTTGAGAATGTTTTGAGTAGAACGGACTCACGTGAGTCTAGTTTATTATCCCTTCGAACACACCACCTCCCTTTTTTCTCTCCTCCATTTTTACAATCCTTCATTCATCACCATTTTTTTTTCCCACATTTTCTCTCTCCTCCTCATTCGGATCCTTACCTCATCGTATAAGCTTCTTTCTTCAATATGGCAGACTCTGTTGAACGCAAACCTCGACGACCGCTGCCACCGCTGATACCAGCCTCTTCACAACCAATTGATTGATTATTGTGAAATCATATCCTGCTAACATAACGCCAAGTACTCACCAGCTGATTAAATGCAGATGCTTCAGTTTCCACATCCATCAAAGAATAAAACAATTAAACAGATTATGTATGTATTAGCGAAAAATCAGAACCATCTTACACTTGTAATACAATAATCTAATTGAGTTGGTGATAATAGGCTTATATTAATTATCAAAAAAACATCTTTGGACTACATGTTTTGGGATCATCCAAAGCAACATAAAGTTAATCGCGTGGTGTTGCTTCCGAATATTATGTAATATCACTCCTCCACTATCTCAACCTCACTTCAATGTTATTCACATATTATTAACGCTTTTTTCAACTGATTCTACTGCATTGAAACTGTTTATTTTGTATTTACATTTTTAGTGAATTATTATTAAATTAAATTTACAAGGCGGGTCTAAGTAGTAATAGTTTTTATATTTAGTGGTGCATAATGCAGAAAAAATAGTGTTATGACAATTTTAGGCACCAGTGAAAAATAATGTCGAGAAAGGAGGTTAGAAGAGAGAAAAGTTAGGAAAGTCTAATAGTGAGAATGCTCTTAGACCATCTTTAATGGTGAGACTCAAGTTTGAGTATTGAAATACACAATGAGTTGTTTTTTACCTTTAATGGTGATACCATACCCACTTCTCAATTTAGCAACTCATGTGAAGTCTAATTTCCCAATGGTGAGACTCTCTAAAATATACAAATGTTACTTTCAATTCATAGTCCACTAAATCCATTTTTTTTTAAATACAGTATCAAGTATTGTAATATTTAGAATATAATAAAAAAAAGTAAAGTTAAATAAATTATAAAATTTATTAGAATATTGACAAGGTCCCACATTTTTGTAAAACCATACTCAAAGTTGAGTATCTAAAACTGTTTGGAGTTGCTAAGTTTTAGATACCAACTTATTGGTATACATTGCAAAAAATACTCTCTTTCATAAAAAAATTCTAACCATTGGAGAGAGTCCTACTAGTAAAATTAAGTTTTGTGCCCTAATTGTTGTTTGAGTTGATTCAATCACCCCATAATTGATCAACTTCGTACATTTTACTTCAAAAAAATCAGTTTAAAAAAAAAAAGGAAAAAATATATAAAAAGTCAACATTTACCCGCCATTTTAAAGTGAACATTGAACAAGCTTCCATTCAAAAGCTGATCAAATCCCCCAATTTAAAAACCCTAAATTCAAAATTGTTTCAAATTTCTAATTCAATCAGTTAGAAACTAATAGTGAGGACTGCAATTGCCGATTAAAAATTGATAATTAATGGCGGCAGTGGCTGGATTTTACAGAAGATCGCTTCCTTCACCTGCCATTGAATTTGCTTCTTCAGAAGGCAAGGTTTAATTCTCTCTCCTCTATACAATTTCTCGTTAATTTTTATCATTATTTGTGGAATTTGCTTTGATTGAGTGACTCTGAAATTATGTAAATGATCACTTTTATCACAACTAGTTTCTCCCTCATTTATGAAATTTTTGGTCAATTGTGATTTGATCTTGGGTTTTGTATATAACCCTAAGACTTTTTAAGCAACTAAGCTAGTTGTCATCCATGTAGATTAATTTTGTGAATAGTCTTTCTAATAATCTTTAGGATAGTTTCCTAATTGTGGTATAACTTTGTATATCATAAATATTTAATGGGAGAATGAAAACTAGTTTATAATTATAGATTTATAGTTAATTAGTTAGATGGGTCTAGGGGCTTGTTCTCTTCAGTTTAATTTCAGTTCAGTTTTGTTCAGTTCAGCTCAGCTCCAATCATTGCAGTTTAGTTCCTAATTTCCTTCTCTCATAAACAGTTCATTTCGACTCTAATCAGTTCAGTTTAGTTCAGTTCAGCTTAGTTCACTAAATCAGAACGGACCTTAGGTCTTCAAAGGTTACATGCTAAATTTGGCTAGGGTTTGAATAATAACAAGTTGTTAAGGGCCTTGATCTTCAACTCATAAAGAGAGTATGTGGAAAGGTGAATAAAATGAACCTATTTTGTTCATATTGTTACTGCTCGTGTTCCTTTGAACAATTCGATTTGGGTGTGGCCATCTATATACAAATTGACTTGTAAAATAAATGGAGCAATTATAAAAGAGAGTAGACATGATATTTTTCTGAACAAAAAAGATAGTTTTGTATGGAGTAAATAAAAAAACCCATAGGTGAGAATGAGCTCTCCAAATCGCTATGATGTTGACTTTGAAGGTCTTATATGATGTTACAAACACTAATATGTTGTAAGATATTTGCTTGATTATGTCAGCTATTAAGCAGATAGAGAGTTGGGAGATAGGTGAAATTGGGAAGTAAGTGGACTAGAGACTGCATATCATTTTTAATGCTTGATTGCATTGTTTCCTACACCTTCATTTTGTGCAATTGCTGAATTGAGAGGATCTCTCCTTGTTTCCTGTGTAGAGTTTAGAGCTGAAAATGTAAGCTAAAGTTCATTAAAGCATGTCTTATAGTTTCATCTGTACAAATTTGATATACAGCTTGCAAAGCTCTAGAATAAATTATTGTAAACTTAGCAAACTTGCCCCCGTATTCTTTGCAAATGTACAATATGTATAAAATTCATACAACGTATAAATCCTTACTGGTTGATCATTTAAGGGTAAAATTAGATATTAATCATATATTTGCTATCCATTAACCTTCATTGTGCTGAAGATTGTCCTGGGAAATAGCTCATAGCCTCTCACAGTGGGTGGTGCTTGAGTTTGTGATGTATATCATTGATGCTATCATTCATGTCAATAGTCGTTCTTTCACTGCATTGATTGGTAAGAACTTGTGCAATTGTAGAAATGTTGGCTATCTGACTATCTCTACATGAAATTCCTCATATACCTGTATTAGTTAAGTTTTGTCTTTTTTTTTTTCCTCTCATTTTTGTCTTTATTGAGTTATTCAAAATTGCAGATTCTCTTTTCAGAAGCTCTCCTGGAAAGAAATATGGAAGGATTTTTTAAGTTGGTGTCATATTACCAGACTCAATCAGAACCTGCATATTGTGGGCTGGCTACCCTTGCTATGGTTTTAAATGCCCTTGCAATTGACCCCAGGAGGAAGTGGAAAGGTGAACTTTACATTCTAAAACTGGTTTGGAGTAGAATTTGTGGGCTTAGAGAATGTTCTAAATCTGCTCCGTTCAACTTTTCAGCTACACTCACTCACTGCACTGAATTTGAATTATTTTTCCCTTTCCAATTAAAGGCTTGTTCGACTCTTGACATAATTATTGGCCACTTGTGGCGCTAAGGGCATTCTGAGATGATCTATGTTCACTAGTTCTTTCTAACATTGTTCTTTCATAAGGAGTTTTTGGATTAATTCCCAAAAAGCAAATAATCGACAACCTGTACACTTTTTAAAAACACGATACTTCGTATAATACATCTGCTATGTCAGTGACTGTACTACATTATGTTGCTTTGCTAATGATCCTGTTGTATCTCAGATTCTCAGTATCTGATAAGTGATAACCAACATAAGTTTCTAAGAAGATAGATGCTGCTTTTCGTGAATCATCTTTCGGTTTTTTTTTGCTTTTTCTTGATGTGAACTTCTCAAAATTTTTTTTTTTTTTTTTTTTTTTAATTTTAATATAATTAAATTACTTCACAGATGGGTTATATGTTCTTAGGTCCATGGAGATGGTTTGATGATTCTATGTTAGATTGTTGTGAGCCTGTGGAGAAAATTAAGGCTAATGGTATCACTTTTAGCAAAGTTGCATGCCTGGCTCATTGTAATGGAGCAGAAGTAGAAGCATTCCACACAAATGATAGTGCAATAGACAACTTCCGGAGCTATGTGATTTCTAGTTCTTCTTCTGGAAATTTTCACATGATCGTCTCTTACAACAGAACAATTCTGAAGCAGGTATTTAATAGTCACTCCTTACTATCTTGATTAAAGCCTTGAAACACATGTAGCTAATGATTAAAGCTTATGTAATAAACTGTTAATCTGATTTTTATATTATATGGATAATAAGATGAAAGCTTGGAATTTTGACAGACAATGGCAGAATTTGATACAAAGGTGATAGGTTAATAGCTTTAGGCTATTACTCTCCTTGATAACTTTAGGTTATCACTCTCCTAGTAACTTGAAGTTACCATTCTCTCTCATATTCCTCAATACAAATCTCATGCCCTCTACTGCTATACTACTACCCTTATATAACCAAGCAAAACTACAAAGTAACCTAACATTAATATCGTTTGTCCTCTACTGCTCAAGAGATCAGAATTCAGTCCTATGTCGCCACAGTCCCTAGTGCTTCTTTAAATAATTTTGTCTTCTGTTGTTGCTCCTTGTACCGGGGTTCATTACAGCTTATTTATCAAATTTGGTTGTTAGATACAATCTTGTAAGATATAATAAGTTCAATAAACTATAGTAGCAGCGTAGCTTTTCCGAATTAACTGACCTATCATAAACTGCAAGTCTCTTTTATTGTTTATTGTCATTTCCCATAGAATACTGCAGCATAATCATAAGCACCCTCTTGTATAAAATCGTCAAAATTCTGGGCTTAATCCTAAAAGTATTATTATTAATGTTCATACTCTGTGCTGAATTTCTTACTAATTAATATTCTCCAATTTTATCTAACAATTGAAGAAAAATGCTGAATTTGGACCCTCTTTGAGATAGCTGAAAAAAAAATCAATCAATCAATCAAAACCTTAATCCCATAAGTAGGGTCGGCTACATGAACTAAAAGTGATTATTCCGTAATAAAATATAAATGTTTATTATTAGATTCCCTAAGCAGTACTAAATTAGTTAACTGAAGTAATTATTTCTGAACCTGTGCTGTTTTGAATGTCACCTTGAAATAGTATATGCTTCCCTGCCAGATAATAGTATTTTAGTGTATATTTAGAATAATGAGAAAGGGAATCTAATGTACATCAAGTGTACATCTGACCTTGTGTATAAATCACTATTGTTTACACTCTCTAGTACACCAAATGGAAGGTTATTCAAACTGTTTGGGTTATCGGGATTGTAACAAAGCAGATCCCTTCCAGTAGAGGTATGAATTTTGAGGAGAAAATTCACTATCACATGTTTGGCCATGTTTGTATAGTTTACTTGTGATGTCATGCTGAACTTGGTAAAGAATGGCATTTCTTAATTTTGTTTGGCAGACAGGAAGTGGTCATTTTTCTCCAATTGGTGGTTACCATGCTGGAAAGGATATGGTTCTTATTTTAGATGTTGCTCGATTCAAGTACCCTCCTCATTGGGTTCCCCTCACACTTTTATGGGATGCTATGAACACAGTTGATGAAGCTACTGGATTTTATAGGGGGTATGTGAAGTGTGAACACATATGTCATATTGTCAAACCTATAGTCTTTAATCCTGCTGACTCATTCATAATAATGAATATCAACCATTTATTTGCTGTATAACCTGCTTGTTCTGATTGCATGTATGATGTTAGTCTTAATGGAGAAACATATAATCATATATTGGTGTGGGGTAGATACCTATGAGGAGTAGGGGGAGATTGAATCAAAGTATATAGTTTCAACAGTCTCGGGGATTTATTCCCCATTTCCTATATTTAGGTAATTCACCTCTATGTGCTGGTACCTTCCTCTATCCTCACACTTTACCCTTCTCAATATCCTCATTGGCCCCTCAACACAAGCCAAAAAACGAAATGAATGGAAAGGAAACGAGTACCTAGTAAAGGAAGAGGATCTCTAGTTCATATTTAGTTATTTCACCATTGTTGAAATTTTGATTGATTACTTTGGCATTTTTAAAATTTAGCTTACACTGTTGTCAGATTCATGCTTCTATCAAGGCCTGAGAGAGCATCATCAATTCTGTATACTCTGGTATTTTGTTTTTTGTTTTGTTTTGTTTTGTTTTTTTTTTTTCATCCTTTATGTCCTATTTTTGTTTCATGAAACTTATAATACTTTCTTTGCATATGTACAATATAATAAATGAACTTTGTGAAAATTACATGTAATTGTTTCAACATGAGCTTTAAGGGTGCATTTATTTCACCTGTTTTTCATTTATTTGAACTTACTATAGTTTTAAGTTGAAATTGGGCAGTCCTTATTGTTCTTGTACTTAACTGAACTTATTTTTCTCTAACTCTAGCTTATATTTCTTGAAACAAGTGGAAAAAAGGAGAACCGAATATGACCTAATTCATTGTTTCCATCACAACAGAATGTAATTATTTTGTGTAAAAAATGATTAATTTGAGCGGAAATATGTTGTCTTTTAGCAAATTATCATAAATTGGTGTTCTGCTGGTCTATCATAGTATTGGAGGCGCTAAACATCTAGATTTTTGGCAGAGTTGTCGTCATGATGGCTGGGACACTACAGCTATGTACTTGACTAAAGAGGTCCCACAGCTTGTAACTTCTGAAGAAATCAATAGCATTCAAGATATACTATCAGTTATATTCACATCATCTCCTTCATATCTGAGTTATATCATACATTGGGTTGCTGAAGTTCGAAGAAAAGAGGATGAGAGTAATTTTATTAGTGAAGAGGAACGAGGAAGGCTGAGCATCAAGGTAGAACTTTTTTTAAACCTTTGCCCTTTTTCACTCTCTTTCACTGTCTATCAATTTTCCTCTATGATTTTTATTGGTTTCAGGAAGAGGTGTTGAAACAACTACAGGAAACAGAACTTTTTAAACACATCATAGTATGGCTTTCATCTGGAGCAGAATTCGTGTGCAATGCAAATTTGGATGGTCATAATTCTATAGATAAAGTTGCTTCCGAAGTGTGCTGTCACGATGCTAAGGTTTTCCGTGGCAAGGTTGGCTCTTGCAATGCAATTTGCTGTAGAACAACAGAATTGAGTTCCTCAGACTGTGACATTGTTGAGTCTACCACTGTAATTTCTGGCAAAGTGATTGTGGAAAATTCTGAATGTGGAGTAGAAGTGCTGGTCCCGTACTGTCAAAGAAATTCTGGTTGTTGTAATAGGCACCATCCATCAGTGGTTGATGCTCTAACCATTTTAATTTTGACCCTGCCTCCTGATACATGGTATCATCTTAAAAATCCAAAGCTGCGAGAAGAATTTTGTAGTATAGTGCTCACCAACAATCTCCCGGACTTACTCCAACACGAGGTTAGTTAATGTTACTAGATAAATGTATTTTGTGTTCTCTTTTAACTTCGAAGTTGCTGGAACTTGTGTAGACTGTAGACTTATTGATGCAAAAAGAGAATATAGAGTTGGTATAGGGCTTGAGGAACTTGGAAAACCCATAAGATTTTAACTTTTCACTTTTAGAAGTAAAATTAATGAAAATTGTGAGTTGGATATTTAAGCTTGTTTACATGGTATTATAGGGAGTATTAAGGAGGAGCATTATCATGACACAAACACATGCAAATATGTAATGCTATGTCGAAAAAACATATCTTCTGTAGTGTTCTGTTGTTGGTTCTGAAGGAAGATGAAGAAAGTATGTAATACAATTGAAGTTTATGGTTTAAGAAAGCAGGATCAGGCTGTTTGCATAAAATTAGATTCTCCACTAAGTAGAAGGGTACAACTATCATTGCCAAATGGAAAACAAAAACAAATATAAATCTGCACCTGAAATAAATATTATGTATCCACCATCCATCTTCTTCCTCCCCTCTCCCTACCCCTATTTGAAAATTTATGTCAATGTCTTGTTTGTTTAAGGTTCACGTTAGTTACTGATATATGATAAGAAATGACAAATATTTTGTGTTAGGACATTTTTGCTACCATTTTGGCAATTTGTGCTGTAAAAGTCATTTGCCTCTTATCTCCTTAAACAGTGTAGAAGCCTTTTAACTTGATATATTTCAGTTATTACTGTTAGTGTTGTTTATGGACCCTGCTATTTAGTATGTTCCTTCTCCAAGATCCTCTAAGGCAGCCTCAGCAATTTTGTGCGCTTTTGATTTGTTGCAGATTCTGCACGTGCGAAAACAGCTGCATTACCTTGTGGCTGATGTCTGTTCTTCTTCGACATAGTATGATAAGACTGATAACTATTGGTGCTTCTGTTTGAACTTCCATCTATAGTAGCTGTTAACTTTCTGCCTTGCTTGAAAAGAAGATACTTGATGACGTTTTTACTTGTGAAGTCATTGATATGTATGAGCATATAATAATAACAGGGATTCAGAAAAAATCTGTGTGAAATAAGTGAAATTATGGAAATTGAAAGCCACTGCATTTGTTAAATCAATAATCACTCATTCACTCGTATCTTTTACAATTGTTATGTTTTCATGAACATCTTTGGGTTCGATTTCTGAATCTTTACCAATTGTTACTTTTTTTAAAACCGAGTTCCTTGAATAGTTGAATCTGCATTATGTAATATAACTCTAGCTTTATGAGAATTTTAAGGCGCGTAGAATTATTTATCTTATTGAGATGGTGGCTCTTGATTGAGGTTGCTCATGCACTTTTCAATTGCTGATGTTACATTGAGGTTCTTCATGCTTAGAAGAGCAGCTATACGGCTACACCCTCGCTCCCTTATGTGCTCCTGCTTGGCTGCTTGCAAACGCAACTCGTGCTCTGTCAAGTAAGTCAATCTATGTGGCATACTTGTATTGCGTCATAACTGCACACACCGATGCATATGATCCACACGCACAGACTAATAAGAGCTTGTACATACAGCATAAAAAAGATATTACCTTCCCTGGAAAGTTTTCATTGATATTATGGTTAGCCTAACAAATTCTGGAGTATTTGAAGTAGATCTTGAGTCATCTTTCTAGATTTTGGATTAGTGAGTTACCCTTGTTGGCCGTAAAAGAAATAAAAAAGTCATCTTAAAATTTGAATTTTGCTGGCCTTCATTGCTGAGATTCAATCCCAACTTCTTGACACTATGCTGGTTTAGAATCTTGGAAAGTAGTTATGCCTATTTATTTCTTCAAAATCCAAACAACAAAGAAATTATGCATATTACAGTAACATTGTTGATGTGTTATCTTATACACTCCACAAGCAATATAATTACTCTGTAGTCAATTGTTTCATTATTTTAAAACTCTATTTTATTTTATTTTATTTTATTTTATTTTTGAAAGAAACTCTAATTTATTTATGATCTCTTAATTACAAAATATTATCCAAAAACTCCAAATTCCATCACAACTCAAAAACTAAAATATACTGTTTTTTTTTTTTTTTTGTCCATATACTAATTAATTTCAACCAACTATTTCTGTTACTCTGCAATACAGTACAAACTATATATACTCCTCAAAATTATTATTTATTTATTTTTTTTTAAAAAAAAAACTACTTTAAATAAAAGTCAGGTTTTTAATTATTCATTTACAAGTTACAAATAGGCTCTTTAAATTGAACACACTATCTCAATGTTGGGTAGGGAAGTAGTTAATCTATTTAGTAGTCATACAGTGCAGTGAATATACAGTTGGAATATGATTTCTGCTATTTAACGGCCACGTCACCTTCAAATCTCCAAAATATTTTTTTTTTTTAATTTTATTTTTAGGAACAAACTTTTTTCTATTTAAACGAGGGAAAACCAACCAATTAAACAAACTCCCACACCAAAAAAAACACTCAAAATCATAACTAGTCAAACTTTCCTACAATTCCTGCATTCAAACCCTGTTACTAATAATTATCAAATCTGTTGCTGATAATTACTCATATTTGTTAATTATCAAATCTGAGCACCCACCATTGCTGCCATGGATTGTCATCCTTTGTTGAAAGGAGGGAAGAAGCGAGGCGGCGACAACGACGACAACAGCAGCAGTGGTGGTGGTGGGTTTAAGCATGGTTTCACAGCATCTGAAATCCAAACATTGGGTGCTTTGCTTGAAGCTCTTATCCCTTCACTCCCACCTACCGCTGTTACTGATGAAATTCGGTCTGTTAATTCTGAAGAAGCGGTTTTTACCTTTTTTACTGCCTCTGCTTCTCAGCCTACTGTGCCTGATGAGGTAATATATCTCCCTCCGTTTCATACTGTTCTTCTCACTTATACTCGTATAGTTCATCGCTTGTCACGTGAATTTGTTTTTATATTTACTTTGCAAATATCCAAATTGTTAATTTTTTTTATTAATATTATATATGGGGTACAAGTTAAGAAATTACAGAGTAATGGTCAAATACTCAAATATGTATGTTGAAAATTGTGAAAATATTGAGGTGATCATTGGGTAGGGCGGGCTGGAGCTAAAAAATTAAGCCCAGTTTTCGGTCCGGGTCGGGTTAAGCTTTGGGTCGGAAATTGGTGCCTAAACCCGTCCATTTTGGACGGGTTGTGCGGACTTTTCGGGCGAAGCTTAAAAAATCAACTAAATATACATAAAAACGCATTCTCAAACCCGTCCAAAAAAAAAAAAATTCAAGCCGTACCCAACTTGATAATCGAAAAATTCTGCCTAAACTTGCCCAAAATCGTACCAGGTCAGGCTAGGCTAACGGGTCAGACTAATCTTGATCACCTCTAAAAAGAGGGAGCATGATATTTTCTGGGATTTTTTAATGATTATGTACTGTTTAGATATTTTAATTTAATTGTATGTTTGTGATGCTGCTTGCGAAAGTATTGAGTGTATTGACTATTGACCACCAATTTTTCTATTGGAATTGGAACATTAAACATTAAAGATCACAAAAGTGTCCACTTCTTTCGTTATCTTGGTGGATGACTTTTGATTTCGTAATTAATATATATCGCGTCAAGAAATAATAGAAGTTCTATAGTAGAACGATTGCCGTGTTAGTGTAACCCTCTAACAAAAATAAAAATAGCAAAAACAAATAGTACTTTGTATAATTTTATCGGAGTAATATTAATTTAGGGGTATTAAATTAGTTTTTTTTTTTTTGCAATAATTAACCCGTATAATTTGACTTTGGACCCTCCCATTTTAATTTCAGCAAAATATACAAGTACAAAGTAAATAATAATGGTTGAATAATTTATTTGAAGAATTTATTCCTCCATGTCTCTTTCATGCTAGCTAGTAGCCAGTTGGTTTAAGAAAGTTATTGTACAATATGTACATTCAGTTTTTTGCCGTTAGGCTATATCCCCGGGGTCCAACCTTGACATAAATTGTGTTACTGCGACGTAGTGCTACTCCGGTGCTCACCCCGCCCTACTAACCACGGTATAGTGGAATATAAATACAATATATGTGGTCAAATTGAAATTGGAACACCTTAGTACCAAAGTTTGAATTTTTATTTGACATAGATTGAATCTTGTTTATTATTTTACATATGCTTTGTTCTTAGACTTTAATCATCAACTTTTAGAAAACATTGACCTTTGATAACCTATGAGCCATCATTTTTAGTGGTTTAGATTATGCAACAATTAGTTATTGATTGCCTTTTAAAAAAATTCATTAATAGAGAAAAACGAAAAATATCAGGTTTATCTACCTCTAATAAAGATTGGTGTAGTGGTGGTAGAATCCAACATTACACTTTCAAATGTAAATTGTCTACTACCTTTGTTAAATATTATGTGCAACTTTGGGGTATTATTTGTGAAATATAAAATATTTCAAAATTGCACATAACATTTAACGGATGTAGTATTATTTATGCTAAACAAGTATGTTCTGATACCTCGAAGTGGGAAGAACAAAAAAATTACTACCTCCGTTTCTTATTAGTTACAACTTTGGAATATTTTATATCTCACAAATAATACCCCAAATTTGTGATAATAAGAAACGGAGATAGTATAAAGGATTGTGAATTTGCGATAGTATCTTTAAATAAGCGAATTCGTGTAAATCAAATATTCAAATTTGCAGGTGGCTGAGTTGATAACCAAAAGAGGAGTAAAAGAAGCAGTACTTCTAATGAAATTGGTGATGAAATTGCTATCAACAAGATTAGGAACACTTTTGATTTGTGGGAGGCTTTGTTTGGAATGGAAATGGCCTTTTATTCACAAATTAACTGAAATGAGTTTGGAGAAAAGAGAGAAATTGCTACAAACTTGGTCTAAAGAAAGTTATTGGACTTCCTTAAAAGTTGTATTTCTTTTCCTCAAAGTTGCTTGTTGCTTTGTCTTCTTCTCCCGGGTAATGCTCCTTATTCTTACTTGCAATTTTATACTGTAGTTTTCTAGTTAAAAAATGTCATATCTTTGAAATTAATCAATCCCCTGTTTCAAAATAACACTGTGATTAATACATATGTTGGTGCGCATAAGTTTGACCATAAATATATATCGATAGTTGTAATATAGACATTAAGACTAATTCAACAATATATTACTGTACAAAATAACAATTAAGGAGTACTTTTTTTATGCATTAGTGATAAATGTGATCAGAGTGAGTGAAATTGCAACAGATATTTTGGAGAAGATAATTACATCTACAGCTGTTGTTTTTGGACGTATGTCACTATGTCTGTATGTAACTAGTTGTTTTTTTTCCTAATATAGCACGAGTATTGTTGTAATGCGTTACAAATTACTTCGTACTTCATATCTCATATGTTACCACATAGTACTCATACATGATGGGAGCACGATAGAAACATATACTTCCTCCGTTTCTATTTAATTGTCGCGTTTGATTTAGGCACATATATTAAGGAGAGAAGAGAGAGTGAGAGAGAATGTAAAATCAAGTGGGTAGCTTGTAAATATAAGGTAAAAAAGTTACCCTAAAAGGAAACATGTCAACTAAAAAAAAAAAAATTCCTAAAAATGAATACTTGTCAACTAAAAAGAAACGGAGATAATATATGAACACAAATTCTTATATGTGACTAGCCATATTATGTGGCCAACTGTTATAAGGGTACCTTGTTGAAATTTTTTCTATGGAGGCGGATGCACGATGCTCTGTGCATCCATTTTCTCTTTAAAAACGCGGAATGAACTTTTCGTTGTTCAGTAAAAAACATACATTTGTTCTGTAAAGAACATATAGCTGTATTATAATGAACATATAGTTGTTTTATAAAGAACATATACCTATTTTGTAAAAAAAACATCCAATTTCATGTTCTTTATATATATCTAAAGAACATCCGTAATATTAATTAAAAACATGATAATTAGAGGTGATCAACTTCGACCCGACCCAGCCCAGCCCGATCCAGCCCGAAAATAGGGCGGGTTTAGACAAGGCTAAAAATGCATTTTTAGTTAAAAAAATCCAAACTCGACCCAAAAAAAAGTCGAAAATCCAAATTAGAACTGTATTGTAATGAACATATAGTTGTTTTATAAAGAACATATACCTATTTTGTACAAAAAAACATCCAACTTCACGTTCTTTATATATGTCTAAAGAACATCCGTAATATTAATTAAAAACATGATAATTAGAGGTGATCAACTTCGGCCCAACCAAACCCGACCCGACCCGATCCAACCCGAAAATAGGGCGGGTTTAGACAAGGCTAAAAATGCATTTTTAGTTAAAAAAATCCAAACTTGGTCCAAAAAAAAAGCCGAAAAGCCCACTACATTTTTCGGGTTTTTTGGACACGAGATATTATGTTATAGCCCAGCCCGACCCGAATTTTTTATCACCGTTAATGATAATATAATGTAATGAACATTATTTTTATTCAACCACCATAATCTAAAGACAAACTTCAAAGAACATTTCAAAATAAACAATTAACATATGTCACAAATAAAAGTACATTATTCTGACAATATAATCAAAGAACATGAAGATAAAGAACATTATTCAACTGCACGTTATGTTCTTTACAATTTTATAACATGTTCTTTGCACTTTAACGGAATGTTCTTTACATTTCTATACAATGTTCTTTACAATTCTATAATATGTTCTTTTCACTTAAACTAAATGTTCTTTATATTTTTATGCAATGTTCTTTTCGGGTTTTTTTTTAAGAGATACACCATGTGGATCGTGCATCCGCCTGCACGAACCATGCATTTGTACCTTGTTAGTGTAATAAGGGTTACTTGATCAGTGTTAAAGAAGTTACTTTGTTAGTGTAATAAGGGTTACTTGATCAGTGTTAAAGAAGTTACTTTGTTAGTGTTATAGGGTTACTTGGTCAATGTTATAACCATTACTTTGTCAGTTTACTGGGGTTATTTGCTCTGTGTTATAGGAGTTACGTTGTTTATTTATAAGTGGTACACAAGATGGGCTGATAAGTGCGTATTATTGGAGACATATGGAGTAGTAGTTAGGTGATGGAGCTAAATTAGCAAAACCAACTCTAACCATCATACCATTAGTCTAGAGAATAATTAAACAAATGGTAGCCCGAAAGAAAAGCCTAAAGACCTAAAGTAGTTAGTAAATATTGATTTGATTTGATAGTTTTTAGTTTATTACCCCTTGATAGTAGGCATATTATGTTTTCTGAAAGAGGGGAAATTGTTAGTTTAATTATAACTTAGTACGCAAGTCTACTTAAACACAATAAACAACTAGATTTTGAACAAGTAAAGTCTTAATTTTGTACGAAAGATGTGGGTTTGAACATGTCTATATGTTGAATTGAGATTAATTTATGCTTTCTTATTTTGTATAACTTGTATATTTTTTTCCTATGAAGTTTTTATGCTTCTTTATAAATCACACGAAAACGATTTGGCACAAATAAATTTAAGTGAAGTGTAATTGCTATTTTAATTAATGAACCAAAATGACTACTGTCATAAAAATTAGTACTTTTTGTATGTGGCATTATGTTTTGAAAATCAATGGTTTTATGCTAATGTTATTGGGTGGTTCAATAAAAGAGTATACATTTATTAATCAATTGTAAAATGGAAACATTTTACCTAACATTATGTCTCTTTGCTGAATTTTAAAGATGATGAAAACAAGCAATGCAAGTGAAAAATATTGTGAACTTTGTTGAGAAAGAGTGTAAAACAACAATATTTCGACTTTTTAATTTTATTGATTATAAGTTTAGATACCTCTAATGTACTTTAGATCATTAGCATTATATTTCTAAAAGAAGGATTGTTATGCCAAATTTATGAACCTATAGTTCATATTACGCTTGTGTATAAGATTGATAATCGTTACAAATTAACAATGGGGTATGGGTTTGGGAAGATAAGATGAAGGTTTGGAATGATAAAGGAAGGACCTTCTGTTATTTTGTGCTCTGAAGAGATTAAAAACAACAGACTGACAGTTTCATGCCACCATGTTTCTTATACTCTTGGTTCATTGTCCTTTTTAATTGTCTTTTCATACCTTGGTATATTCTGATTAGTTTAGGATGATTGATTTAATGCTACGCAATTCTGTCAACTTGCTTGGGTGGTTAAAGTTTTGGAGGGTGGTATCCGAGACTTAAGAAACTGGGGTGAAATATCATCTGCATCATTGGGTTGTCTTTAGCAATCATTGAATTTTACCTTATAGCCAACTTAATCCCGAGTTATATACCTCTATATGCCTAATCTTCCACCATTTGAAGTAATTAGTTGTCACACTATATCAACCTTTTACTTTGTTGTTATTTTACACAAACTGAAGGTCACTACTCACTAATGAAAAGATTAACCAATATATAACAACAGGAGAATAGTATCTTCAGATCTTTGGGCTTGGTACTTCTTAGATGTGGTATGCTAACCATAATGATGATTGTTGGAAATGCAGATAGAGTGAAGTATTTTTCTCATGATATATTAGTATCCGAAATGTAGGACATTGTTAGAGCAGTCTTTGCAACTTGTAAGCTCCGATCACATCCTCTGACAGCCCATTCATCTGAACCTCGGACTATATTCATATTGTAGAAAAATGAACAAATGTAAATAATGATTAACTTCTCATTAATGTATTTTTCTTTTGAGGATTCAAGCGATTTTCTTGTTAAGATTTGGATAAATCACTGGTTTGATTGTGTTTATTGGCATGAAACTATATTAATCTTTCTAATACCTTGTGTACATATACTCTTCTGTTTTACAAGTCGTATCTGAACCCATGCGTTTCTTTTTCTTGTAATTTTGTAGGCTGATGAAAAGGCTGAAAATCCAACATGGGAAGCCATCGGTTACAAGGTGGACTCTAGAGAGCCACTGGTGAACTCCCAAGAACGAAGACCACTTCAGAAGGGAATAGTTGAGTGTAGGAAGATGAATGACTCTACTCTTGTTAAAGCTCTCGAAGAAAAAGGCCTAAAAGTTGAAGAGGATGTAGGCCAGAGAGTTTTAAAGATACAATGTGATGCTGTAATTGTTGGTTCTGGTTGCGGAGGAGGAGTTGCAGCTGCCATTCTTGCAAGTCAAGGCCATAAAGTATTAGTCCTTGAGAGAGGGAACTACTTTGCTCCAGGTGATTACTCGTCTTTGGAGGGACCATCATTCGATGAACTATACATGTCAGGAGGATTGCTTACGACTCTTGATGGGAAAATGACAATCTTTGCTGGATCAACGGTTGGTGGGGGGTCTGCTGTGAATTGGTCAGCTTCCATAAGAACACCGGATAATGTCCTCAGAGAATGGTCAGTGAATCACAAGTTACCTGTTTTTGGCAGCCCTGATTACAAATCAGCCATGAATGAGGTGTGGAATAGAATAGGAGTTACAGAAGATTGTTCAGAAGAAGGATTTCAGAATCAAATTCTTCGAAAAGGGTGTGAAGGTCTAGGCTTGAAAGCTGAGAGAGTGCCAAGGAATTCATCCAAGGATCATTATTGTGGTTCATGCTGTTATGGATGTAGAACCGGAGACAAGAAAGGAACCGATACTACTTGGCTGGTTGATGCAGTTAATCAAGGTGCTATAATTTTGACAGGATGCAAAGCAGACAAGTTCACATTAAAACAGGATGAAAATGGAGGAAGAAAGAAATGTGTTGGAGTCCTAGCAACTCCATTGAGCAATAATGTATCAAAGAAGCTTATTATTGAGGCCAAAGTCTCGATTTCAGCTTGTGGATCTCTCTCAACACCCCCTCTATTGATACGTAGTGGTCTGCAGAACTCGAACATTGGCACAAACCTCCACCTGCATCCTACACTGTTAGCCTGGGGTTACTTTCCTGAATCTACTCCGGATTTTAAAGGAAAATGCTATGAAGGAGGAATCATTACTTCACTACATAAGGTAGTTTCTGAAAATTACAATGTTCATGCTATCATAGAAGCGTCTGCACTAGGTCCTGCAGCATTTTCCGCCTTAGTGCCATGGGTCTCAGGGCTTGATTTTAAAGAGAGGATGGTAAAATATGGAAGAACAGCTACACTTTTCTCATTAGTCAGAGATCAGAGTACAGGTGAAGTTAAAAAAGAAGGTAGAGTTAAGTATCGCTTAAACGAATTTGACAAGGAAAATCTGAAGATAGGATTAAAACAGTGCATCAGGATTCTAATAGCAGCAGGAGCTGTTGAAGTTGGAACATATAGAAGTGATGGGCAAAGGTTAAAATGTGATGGGGTGAAAGACGAGGAGGTGGAAGAGTTTCTGGACTCGGTTATTGCACCAGGGGGTGCAAGGTCTAGGACCGAGAAGTGGACAATATATGGGAATGCTCATCAGATGAGCAGTTGCAGAATGGGGGCGTCCGAGGAGGAAGGGGCAGTGGATGAAAATGGAGAAACTTGGGAGGCCAAAGGACTGTATGTATGTGATGGAAGTGTTCTGCCAACTGCTTTAGGAGTTAATCCTATGATTACTATTGAATCAACAGCTTACTGCATTTCTACAAGAATTGCAAAAGCCCTTAAAGATGGAAATATATAATGAACAAAAAAGTGAGTACATTTAAACTTCACATTGTTTATTAGATTTAGAGATAAAGATGGCTTCATTAAGGATTGGATTAGCATACAATCAGTTGTTTTATCATATGACATATTTGACCTCTGCATAGCACTGCAATAAAGTTCTTAGAGACATTAGGAGTTTAGAACTTGTGTTTAATTCAATATCTACAATAATAAGTTATATAATATGTTGTTAATTTGTTGTATTATAATGTGTAGTTACAGATTACAGAATTAAATTACACATCTTTTGTTCCTAAATGAAAGTCATGTTTGTCTTTTGCAAACTTTAGTTGAGGAGTGGATTATAAAGTTCAATTTTACTCCCAATAAAGATTAGGCTTTTGAGGAATATGTTGCTTGTCCATTCGAATAAATTCATAGTGAAACTAGCTAAAGCCCGTAATAATGTCCGTTAATATTAAATGTGAATAAGTGATATCACCGTATTATAAAAATACTTTATATTGCACCAAAAAAAAAAAAAAAAACGCATAATTATAATTAAATGTAAGGTTTGTTGGTATCAATTAAATACTTTGTTAATATTAAGATGATACCATTTAAATATAACTTAATATCAACAATTGTTATTTGACTACTAAAATTATTAGAGGTTGAGAATTTCTCATCTACTTTTGAACTAGACTAGATGAGATACCAAACTCTCTAAATGGGTCCATGAGAACTTAATTTGATTTTATATCTTATTTGTACTTTAATTATGTTTAAAATCAGTACCTCATTTCAAAGCGACTCCTTTATTGATGCATGGGTTTAAAACTAGCATGGGTATTATATCATAATACTTTCTTCATTCCTTTGAAATTCTTTGATTCATAGGTTCATATCATGAATGACATAAAAATGCCGCTACTTTAATTTGCTATAACAGTGTCATATACATTATACAATACTTTAATCTTACCAATTTTCTCACTTATCAATTATTGTGCAACCAAAACTAATTTCATATTTAGTTGCATGTCAGGCAACATAAATTTCTTAGCAAAACTTAATTCCTTAATTATTTGGTTAATATGACATCACGTGTCTATTACAATAGGATTTTTTTTTAAAAAAAAAATGAAATTACAATATGAATTTGATTCCTGATTAACGAGGGTCAATCCCAAGTATTATAAAAATAAAAACGATTAAATAACAAAACGTGGCGAACACCTCCGGTATTAAATGTAAATACAAAACTTATTGTTTACACTTGAAATTTCACTACTTATGCTTATTTTATTTAACTCCATTTAATTACAATAAAAAATACTTTAATTTAGTAAAAATAAGCTAATTTATATTAATAAAATGCGTGTTGTCACATGCTGACTTATTTGCCTAATTAAGTCCCCTTGCACGCGGTCCACTAGTTGACAACATCCGTTAGTTTCCTAGTCAAGAAAAATGTTCACAAAAGATTTCAAAGGAAAGCTTTGATTACTTGAGAGATCTTACAATTAAAAGATATTGGCTTAAGTGTACAAATGAATGAGATGACCTATTTATAGGCATCCAATAGAAGATTATACGCTACCACTCTCAACAACTCAATAGAACATTCTCACCTCCAAAGGAACTACATACAAGGAGGTTCTACACACTTCCTAAGTCTAGAATGCCCAAGACCACCCTATAACATTCTTAGAATTTGTTATATACACCCGGGTGTACGCTACAACCGGGTAATTTGCTCATTAATTTTGCTCATTTAATAAACGAGCAAAAAAATTCTGCTCCTTTTTTGAATGAGCAAAAATTAATGAGTAAATTACTTGGTTGTACCGTACACCCGGGTGTACAGAACAGGCTTTATAACATTCTAGAATGTATACTACTTATATACATATATAGAAGACCCTAGAAGCTCCTTCTATATACAAGATGACCCTTGAATATTTTAGAAACATCCCTTCTAATATTTTTTTTTTAAGGGAACATCCCTTCTAGTATACTCCCTCAAAAGAACTCTTTAGAGAAGCCCGAATCCTTCTAGAAGCATCTTGCGTTTTCCGAACTCCTTGCTGCCCAAACTCTTAATTCGGGACCTCCTTTGGAAAACCGTCACCACTCACGCACCACCATGGTCTTCCTTAGCCCAAAATATGGTGAACCCCCAAATTTGAGCCCATAGTCCAAATAACGTATTATTGTGTTACTGTCAAGTGGGTCTTCAGTCTTCACTGATATTTTAAGGCTACAACAATATAAAGTTTTTTTGGCGGAAGTGCTTTTTTTTTTTTTTTTTTGAAGAAGAATAGGCGGAAGTGCTTAGATGAGCACCAAAGCCCCCTAGCTCCAATTGTTGCCTACGACTCGTGACGGTGTGCTACCTTTTGCAAAATTAAATTTAGTAAAAAAAAAAAAAAATACTACATTCGATTTTTTTTTTTAAATTGCAACTTTGAAATATTTTATATCTCACAAATAATACCCCAAAGTTGCAACTTAAAAAGAAAATCGGAGGCAGTAATAATAAAAATCGGTAAAAATATATTTATAATTAGTAAAAATGATTTGATTTCCGTAAAAATAATTTAATTTCAATAAAAACAAGGAAAATACACTTTAATAATCCCAACTTTGCTCGATTTACTTTAAATAATCCCAACTTTCGATTATTCTACAATGATCTCAACTTTCAGCTGCATATTTTTTTTCTTCAATCCCAAACCAGTCAACAAAAGTCAATGACCTTATATTTTAGGTCATTTGACACGTGTCAAGTCGTAAGTGGTCCAAAAAAATAAAATAAAAAATTAAAGAAAAAATCAATAAAAAAAAAAACTAGCCACCACCAGCCTACAACCACCGGCGGTGGCCTATTCCATCCACAGCCAACCTCGAACCACCACCTCCCTTACCCCAGCCACCAAAAACTTCCAAATAACCGTCCTTACACCGCAAAACCGACCCCCTCTACCTCTCCCCACCTCCTAAACCAGCCATAGCCAAAACTCTTGCGTCGAAACCGCCGCCCATAAAACCCAAAACCACCATAACCAAAGCCCACATCCCTGAAACCGTCCCTATCCCCTCCCCCAACCCCGGAAACCACTTGTCACACCAACCCTGACCATCGAAATCACCTCCCCATCCCCGAAATACAAAAACACAACCCTTTCTCTCTCCTATAATCGCCGGAAATCGCAATCAAAAGGAGTGACGAGAGGGTTTTTGGTGAGGGGATGGTTTTCGGTAGGTCGAAAAAGTGGGTTTGGGTTTTGTGGGTGGTCGGGGTTCGTGGATGGTTTGGGTTTCGTGGGTTGGTCGGGATTTTCGGGGTTGGTGGGTTTCGTGAATGAAATTGGCATTTCGGGGGTGGTCGGGATTCGTGGGTGGTGGGAGTTTGTGGTGGCTGGGTTTCGTAGGTAGTGGCTTGGCTGTGGGTCTTGCCGGTTGGGGAAGTGCGGCCACCAGCGTTGGATGGCGGGTGGTCTTTGGTTTTTTTAAAAAAATTTTATTAATTTAAATTTATTTATTTTTTGAACCAATTAGAAAAGCGACACGTGACATATAATTTTTTTTAAATGTTAACCCTTTCTTCAGGTAACCGGTAATCCGAATTGAAGAAAGAAAACACATATGAAAGTTGAGATCATTGTAATAATAAAAAATTGGATTTATTTAAATTAAATTGAGCAAAGTTGGGATTATTAAAGTGTATTTTTCCTAAAAACAATACAGATTAACATTAAAAACAAGTACTCAGGGATTTCTGACGTTTACAAAACCCATCACCCTCCTCTACTCCTTAATTGTACTCTGAGTTTTCTCTCCTCCATCGAATCAGCTTTTGAGGTAACCTAATTTTTCCTAATCATCGAATATTAGTTTCATATTCTAGTGTTATTCGTTAATTAAATTGTCACTTGTGGTACAGTCAATTTAGGGTTCTTCTAAAACGGATTATTGAACCAATGCTTATTATTACTGAATCAATGAAATATTATAACTTGCAATTTTGTTACTAGAAATTGTCTATTCATATTTTTAAACGAGAATAATTTAATTGAGTCTAATTTAGTCGTTAATGTATTGCAAAACGCTAAATATTTGGATGAAACTATGAATATAAACTTTAATTGTGTGTTATTTGTGGTGAACTTATGTTGGCGTAATCGCCATTTTCAGTTGTTTGTTTGCACTCCTTGATTTGCTAATCTTACTTATCAATGTAATTATTGATTATTGTCTGCGATTCGTTACCCGAAATCCGACATTGCAATTTGACTCGATTGTTGCCGAATGAGGCCATAAGGGTTTCAAATTATTGATTAGGGTTGTTTGATAAAGGGTGTGTTGAAGAGCATTTAGCAAATTTGGAGCTAGTAAATTGTCTAGTTTGGTTAATATTCTAATTTTAGTGTTTTTTTACAGAGAATACTTAGTTATATACCCTTGAATTGCTTTTTGAATGCTATTGTATGACTAGCAGTGTTTATATATATATAGCTTAATTGAGTTTAATAGCTATAGCTCCATACATTTGCCAGAGCCAAACTACGAATACGCAAAACGTCATTTGTAGATTTGCTGTTGCTCAAAATTTTAGATAAATCGGCAAATCTGATCTGATAACTGCTTAATGCAGATTGTTAATTGATGAACTATTACTGGTACTACCTCCGTTTCTTATTATTTGTAATGATTTGACACAAATTAGAGAGGGAAAATGTCTAATGGTTGCAAATAATATGAAACGGAGGTTGTATATTGTACTATGTATATGACTGTTAAAATAAGAATAGCTTAGCGATTCATGCCTTACACATACTAGGAATTCCCCAAAACCAATATAACAGAAATGAGGAAAAGCCTGTGGAAGACCCAACCCTTAATAAGAAGGGGGAAAAAAGGGAATTGACCGACTTCATGTTTTAATCGACTTATTCGCTGTTCAGTTGTTTCAGCTGTGACAAAACCACACAAGTGTGCTATGTTGACATGTACACCTTATGTTGAGGGTGAGCGAAAAAAGTCATGAATGCATCTATCCAAGAACTGTAGATTGTCAACCTATAACCTCTTCATGTGTTTTTATTGTTGAATGAGTATTCTTGCCTAATTTAATTTATCTTATTTTTCCCTGGCCTACTCCATTGTCCTTTCAAAGCTCAAAGAGCACTCATGTCACAGTTATAGATGTTTCTTGTGTTGTGACTCTTGATCTTTTGAGCAATTCCTTCCATATTTGCCATGCTTAAAATTGACCTTTTCCTGATTCCTCACAATTTTTGTGATTTTGTCTCCTGTGGTTCCTCTCATTTTGAGTCTTAATGGATAATTGCCATAAACAGAAGATTGTTTTAACTTAAACAACATAAAGATCCAGTGCATTATTGATTTATTGTCAAGTTGTTCAAAACTTAAATTTTAGGCTAAAATCCTTTCTTATGTAGTATATGTATAGGAAAGTATCGATCCATGAACTGCACACTTTCATGTTTTGACAACCTGTAATCAGTCCATTGTTACTATATAGTAATACTCCAAACGAATTTCATAGAAAAACTAGTTATACTCCAAAAGACTTGGCATGGTCTACCTGCCATGTCCATGGTCAGAATGGAATTCCATCGCCATCTAACTTTGAGCCTCTTGAGGGTGGAAATATATTTATCTTATGTTTTTATTTTTCACAAATGTGTGTGTTATAGTTTGGTTTATCAATTCAAACAGAAGGGTGGTCAATTTCCTCAATTTTGACAAAGTCACCTCATATTAAGGTCATATCTCAGTTTCTCCTCATAAAGTTCACCTCTGAAAACTATCTCACATCCCATAATAGTGACCCAAGTTTTATCCCATAATAGTGACTGAGCAAAATTTGTTCTGTGTGTGTCTTTCAACACACTTTATCTCATTTCAAGATAATTATTTGATAGACTTACATTTTCCAAAATGTAGGCGATGCATGTGAGATTTCTTCTTTGACCTGTAGTTTGACTGAATAAAATTCATTGATTATATTAGGTTTTATATCAAAGAATTGGAGCTTCACCTGCTGCATGTATGATCAACCCCCCCCCCCCCCCCCGACCACACACACGATATTAAAATATTAAAAAATAAATAATGTTTACGGATGTTACTGATCTCTGCATGCCCTGTTATTTATAAGACCTACTCCTAAATCCTAATGAGCTGTAGAATTATATTTTTCAATTTTTCCTTCTCTTATTTAGCTTTGTTCAGCATCTGCAGAGTTTGAAAATGAAGAAAGGATTGCACCCTCAGATGCAATGGATATCCTATGTAACCCAAAGTGGTAGGTTGATTAATGTCATGATGAGTAAAATCCACCGAGAACCCAAAGTTTATCACTTCAGAGCAAAACGTCAGATGGCTCAAAGCTTGGGGCAGATTGCTAAGTTCAAGCGCCGTTATGAGCAGGAGCCGAAGGATGAGGTTAACAAGGAAGAAAAATAAGGCCTCTAGTTTTATGTTGACTATCTCAGTTTCTATCTGCTGAAATAAATTTTTTGCTGCATTATTTGACATGAATTTAGGTGCTTATTTAGAAGGTTTCAATTTATTTTGATTCTTGTTATTTGCTTCTTTATTGGGTTTTAGCACAATATCTTGAGGATATCACTTCAAATGTCAATATTGTTATACTTGGACAAATGAGGAGAACTATATCACTTCAGATATCAATATTGTTATATTTGGACAAAATCAGGAGAAATTTAATGCGTGAGAAAAACATCCGGATACTGCGGATCTGCAGGCATTTGGTTGATTACCTGCATCAAGCTAATCTTTTTTGTCTATATAAGTCTGTTGTATGATGAGTATTCTCATCCCTCTATGTGTCTAGTACTATATACAATCAACTAGGCACAATGCATTCCATCATTGTAAAAATTGCTCTCTTTTTTGTTTTCTTCGCTTCACCATCAACTCTATGCAATGGGCTGATGAGGAAGTTGAACAGCGAGACTGATCCAGTGGTGCTAACATGTCGGAAGACATCTGACTTCGGCTTTTGTGTTTTCACCCTCCGATCAGATCCAAGAAGTGCCAAAGCAAGTGTCCAAGGGCTAGCCCAGATAGCCCTTGGCAAGCTTGAAGCTCATGCAAAGGAAACTTCGACCTATATTCAGGGTTTGCAAAAGGCCTGCCCCCCCAAGTTGAAGACGGCGGTTGGTGTTTGTGTTCACTTCTATACCTTAGCTAATAACAATGATGTTCCTGCTGCTGTTAAATCTTTGAATGTAAAGGCCTATGGGGTTGCGAAAAAGGCGGCTTTGGCTGCCATGGAAGATGGTACATGGTGCCAAGATGAAATAAAAAAGAACCCTTCAACAATCTGGCAAATGCTAAATAGCAGGAATTTTTATATGCATGATTTATCTCAACTAAGCAGTGATCTTATAGGATTATTGAAGTAGTTAATGTTTACAAATGGAAGCGAAGGTTGAGATTTTCAGTTCCTCCATAGTGCCAACTGGAGTTACTGCTAGCGGGATTAATTTGGATGTTTTTTATTTATACTGATAATTTGTCTCATAATAAATTTTCCGTATTTAAAAATATACGTAGTATAATGGTCTTATTTGGTAAAAAGGTTTTTGGAGAGCTTATAACTTATTGAAGTCTATTTGAATGCTTGGTAAACAACTTATTAATCTTGTTTGGTAAATGACTTTTTAGTTGGCTTCAGGCTTTTTTTAGGGTTAAACAACCAAAAACATGTTTGGTTAATGGTTTTTTGATTGGCTGAAAGTTGGCTTTTAAGCCAAATTAAAAAAGGCTAGTGGTAGTTACTTACAATGATAAAATGACTTTTTTTTAGCCCTGATTAGTTATTCATTATGGGTAAAAAAGTCTTTTAACAATGCAAAAACCAAAAGTTATAGTTACTCATACTAGCTTTTTTAAAATTTTGGAAACTTTATTAGAACGCAATTAAAAATGATATTAGTTGATAGTTATCAATCAAATTTTAGTATTCTGCACACTATTAAGTATTAACTAGTGGTAATTCTAGAAATTTGGGCATATGGGTTTGAACTCTTCGGAGTTTCGAACATTAGATGGCGTATATTTTATCCGTTCTTTTTTATTCACAACTTTTGGAAATTTTGCACTATTCATGCACATTTTTTTGAATGCATTAGTATGTGCAATTCTTTTCTACATTTGATCATTGAACCACGGAATTGTATAGTTAACATTACTGGTTGCAATTGCTTTTAACTTAATTTTACCCATTAGATTTATGAATTTTTCCCAAATTCTTGTATGGTTTCAGTATGGGTTTAGTTCAGTTTGGGTTCAACTGAACCCATACTGAAACCACCACAACTATTGATCATTGACAATATTTGATATGGATAAAGTTAGTTTGATATTTTACCATTAATTTGTCAATTAATCGATATTATTCTTCTTGTTTAGGTAATTTCACCCTGCCACATGGCCCAATCAGAGGGTGACACGTGTCAGCCCCAAATTGGTCCAAAATGGACCAATCTCTGCTCGACACGTGTCATTCCAGAAATCAAGGGAAAAGGCGGCCTTCAGGCCCAAATCCCGAGAATACCGCAAAACGGCGCAGCCCACCAATGATTAGGGTTCAGTGACCTAATCAGGGGCACAATTCCCAATGACCCTATAAATAGGGAGATGTCCCTCATTTTGAGGGCACGTTTTACCATTTATTACACTTGCATTCTCTCACATCAGAGAAACACCTGAGCTTGGAATCCGAGCAGATACCCACCTAAATTTCCGTCCTCTTTATTCCTTTTCAAGTTACTAACTTGACCGTCAGAGGCGGAGCTCCAATCACCCGGAGTCTCCGTTATTTTGCAGGTACAGCTCGGCCGGATCATACTTCGTGTTGTAACTCTCCCGAGGGACAAAAACACCCAAAACATTTGGCGCCGTCTGTGGGGAGAGTACCTCGAAGATGGTTCAAGAGTCTGTACCCCCTAACCGTCTGGGTGAAGACCCAGAAGTCTTTACAGACCATGAGGAGGATGAGGATCCTCAGGTCGAAACCTCTACAGCCGAGGACGGCTCTCTTAGAGTCAAGCGCATCCGGCCCAGAGAGACTCTGGAGCGGGGCGCCTCCCAGGCGGGTCCGAGCAGACCTACTAGGCAGCCGGAAGGGGCAACCCAAACGACAGCTGGATCAGCCCATGTCACCCGAGACGAACTCATGAGGTTCATGACGAGTTTCAAGGGTGAAATTACAAAGCTGATCACCAAAAGCTGGGCTGGCCCAAGTAAAAGTCAGTTGGCGAAGAAGACTCCTCCAGAGAAGGGGAAGTCAGTCAGAAACCGGCAGCCCACTCCTCACCCAAAGGAGAAGGCAGCCGGGACCATTGATTGGTCGAAAATTCTCCTTCCTGGTGGGAACACCAATAACCCTCGCTGGCCTCATCAGCCGGTGAGAAGTAAAAAAATCAACTCTCGATGCCCGGGAGATCATCAACCGGAAGAGAAATCAATCGGTGTCTGAGTCGGCTTCAACGTCGAACTTCCCAGACAGCTTCAACGATATTTCTGCAGGGAGTGCACCCTCCTTGCATGAGAGTCAGACAGGCGGTAATACCGTCCATTCTGGCCCTCATATGATTGGAAATGTACCGTACGTGCCTACTCAGGCTTACGGACAGTATTCTCCTCACTTCATGCAACCGACCTTCTTTGGGGTCAGGCGGCATATCCAACTGTCCAGCCACTGGACTGGCAGCTTCGTCTGCTGCGCCTGGGTGAACAACCTTCTGCGTTCACTCGGGAGATAACCGAGGCGGCACAGCCGGCCAAGGTTAAGAATGTGTTGGTTGGTACTTATGATGGCACCACCAATCCAGAAGACCACCTCATGGCTTACACCAACCTCATGTACCTGCAGGGGTTGGATGATGCCACTTGGTGTCGGTGTTTCCCGGCTACATTGAAGGGCATTGCCCAACAATGGTTTGGCAATTTGCCGGCCGGGTCCATCGATAGCTTCAGGAAGCTCGCCTTCCTGTTTGCTTCCAACTTCTCAATGAACATCCCTGCTAAGAAAACAAGCCTTGATTTGAGCACTGTTAAGCAGGGAGAGAGAGAAGGGCTGCGCTCATATGTCAGGCGGTTCAATCTGATAAGAATTCAGATTCAAGGGCTGTCTGACGAGGTAGGTTTTACAGACTTTTTCAAGGGTCTGAGAGACGGGTCGACTTTTAAGTTCGACCTCGTCAGAAAAGGGGCTTTCACCCTACAGGCGGCCCTGAGGGAGGCGGAAAGCTACATTCAAGCTACCGACCTCTGCTCGCCTGGTAGCCAGTCGGACTCTAAGAAGTCCGACAAGCAGAAAGACAGCCGGTCATCTCAGCCGGCCAAAAACAAAGAAGAGAGCAAGAAAAGAAAAGAAGTCTGGGCGGTTACTGACTCTGACCAGCCGTCCCAGAAGAAAAAGAAAGAGTTTAAACCGTACGTCCCCAAGTACGAGTTTAACAAAGGCTGCAACTCCATCCTCATGGAGGTAAAGGACCGGCTGTCCATCGAGAAGCCGAATCCTATGAAGAGTTCTGTCCAGTCACGGAACAAGAATAAATTCTGTCAGTTCCTTGAGGAGGTCGGCCATGACACCAACGACTGCTTCAGTCTTCAGCGTGCGTTGGACCGTCTGGCTGAAAAAGGGTTGTTGAAGTCCTACATTTCTAAGTCCCCAGCCGGGGCAAAAAAGAAAAACAAGGGTCAGTCCTCCAAGACTACCCCCCAGCCTGCTAGTAGTTCGGATACCGACAAGGAGCCGGTCTACACTATAGCAGGCGGGTTTTCATGTGGTGGCCCTACCATCCGGGGCACCAAGAGCCATCTTCGAAAGATGGACAAAGATGATGATGAGCAGGCGTCTGCCAGCTCTTCCTTCCCAGACGTCTTGATCACTGAGAAGGATAGGGGCAGCGTCCGCCGCCCTCATGATGACCCGGTGGTCATTGAATGTAAGGTTGCCAACTAGCTGGTTGGACGGATCCTTATAGACACCGGCAGCTCATCAGACATCATCAGCCTCCGGTGCCTGCAAAAGCTGAAATACAATGTTAGCAGCATGCATCCGGTCACCCACCCCTTGGTTGGTTTTGGGGGTGGGATGGTCTACCCAGCCGGAAGAATTGACTTACCCATCTGGTCAGATTCTTGGTCGTTGAGGAGTTGACCGCCTACAACATTATCCTTGGCCGGCCGACCCTCAACGTAGCCAAGGCAGTAATCATCCCGTCTCTCATGCTCATCAAGTATGAGAAGGATGACGGCACTGTGGGTTCCCTGAATGGGGATCAGAAGACGGCCCGAGAGTGTTATCTCTCAGCCGTCCGAGATACCGTGGCCCCAGGCGGTCAGGAACCCATAGACCTTGACAATGTCAAGGATGCCGACCCAGTTCCCGCCCCACCAGCAGCCGGGAAGAAAAGAAAGGCTCCTCTGCTGGTGGAGGTAAAAAAAGAGAAAAAATAGAAATCACTGACCGGTGAGCGGTCAGATGAGCTCCGTCCCCAACCGGCTGGCGAAAGCATTGATCTCGTTCTGGATGACAGCCGTCCAGAACGTACTGTTAAGGTTGGGACGGTTGCTCATGCTACTTTGGGTGCAAACCTGCACCTCTTGTTGAAGGAATTCAAAGACATCTTTGCCTTTGAAGTGGAAGAGATGCCAGGCGTCTGCCCGGATCTCGCTGTCCACAAACTCGCCGTGGATCCCAAAAAGAAGCCCATTCGGCAAAAGAAAAGAAATCACGGCGAGGAAAGAAGTCAGGCGGCAGTTGCCGAAGTCAAAAAGCTGCTAGACGCCAGGTTCATTCGGCCTTGTAACTTTCCCGACTGGGTGGCCAATGTGGTCCTTGTTAAGAAACCGAATGGGACCTGGCGCATGTGTGTTGATTACACAGATCTTAACAAGGCGTGTCCAAAGGATAGTTACCCACTTCCAAAGATCGACAGTCTGGTCGACTCTACAGCCGGTCACGCCTTGATGAGCTTTATGGATGCCTACTCCGGCTTCCATCAGATACCCCTGTGGAAGAAAGATCAAGAGAAGACGGCCTTCGTCACTGATCAGGGGCTATTCTGTTATACTGTGATGCCGTTTGGCTTGAAAAATGCGCCTGCCACTTTCCAACGGATGATTAATACGGTCTTCATTAATCAGATTGGGAGGAATGTGGAGGCGTACATTGATGACATGATAGTCAAATCCAAACAGCAGACGGATCACCTTGCTGATCTCCGAGAAACATTCACCACCCTCAGGCGGCATAAGGTTATGTTAAATCCTAAGAAATGCGTCTTTGGTGTTGAGTCTGGGAAGTTTCTCGGATTCCTGATTGATCAAAGGGGGATAGAGGCTAACCCTGAAAAGATACAGGCGGTGATAGACATGAAGTCACCCCGTTCTGTCAAGGAAGTCCAGAGACTCACCAGTTGCCTGGCCGCCTTGGGGAGGTTCCTCAGCCGGTTAGGCGACAAATGCCTTTACTTCTTCCAAGCAATCAGAAAGAAGACCAGATTTGAATGGGGGGTTGATGCTGAGGCGGCGTTCCAGAGGTTGAAAGAGCATTTGCACTCTCTGCCTAGGTTGGTCAGTCCTTTGCCTAGGGAGACGTTGTACATGTATTTAGCCGTCTCAGACCATGCCCTCAGTGCTGTTCTCCTTGCTGAGCGAGACGGCGTGCAGCTCCCGGTTTACTTCATTAGCCATGTTCTTAAAAATGCTGAACTCCGGTACCCCATGGTTGAAAATTTTGGCCTTGCTTTGTATATGGCATTCAAAAAATTGAAGTCTTACTTTTTGGCACATCCGGTGGTGATCTACACGGATCAGCCACTCAAGCGGCCAATGTCTACCTTGGACTCATCCGGGAGAATGTTGAAATGGGCTATTGAAATGCAAAGTCTTGAAATCACTTACGAACCAAGAAAGGCAGTGAAGGGTCAGGCGTTTGCCGACTTCATTGTAGAAATGACTCGTCCGGTGGCTCCGGATAATCTTGATCAGGTTTGGAAAGTGTATGTAGACGGGAGCTTTACAAAGAACGGTTGTGGTGCAGGCGTAATTTGTGAGTCTCCTGAAGGAGACAGATTTGAGTATGCACTACGCTTCAAGTTTCAGGCCTCTAACAATGAGGCAGAATATGAAGCCCTGCTAGCCGGCATGCGCATGTGTAAGGCGGCGGGGGCCATGAAAATTGACGCCTATTCTGATTCTCAATTGGTTGTTAGCCAGTATGAGGGAAGTTATGAGGCTACCCATCCGGCTATGATCAAATATCTTCAGGCAGTCAAAGAGGAGGCCGGGGCACTTGAGGAATTCCGGCTGAACCAAGTGCCTAGGTCTGAAAATAACCAGGCGGATGCATTGTCAAAACTGGCATCTTTCGCCTGCCATGATACGCCTCGGTCCGTCTTTTGGGAAGTTCTGGAAAAGAGAAGCATCAATGAAGATCCCATTGGAGTTTTGGACCGAAGCTCTACCTGGATGGATGGCATCCGGGCTTATCTCTCAGACGGCACACTTCCTGATTCGCCACAGGAAGCAGCCGTCCTGAAGAAGCGAGATGCAAGCTTCGAGTTGAGAAATGGAGAGCTCTTCAAGGCGGGGTTTCTTAGGCCCCTGTTAAAGTGTGTCACCCCAGAAAAAGGGAAGGAAGTTCTCGAAGACTTGCACTCGGGATTCTGCGCCTCTCATATAGGCGGCAGGTCCCTAGCCGTCAGAGCCAGACGACATTATTTTTGGCCCACCCTTGAGGCAGACGCCAAGGAGTTGGTTAAGAAATGTGACAAGTGCCAAAAGTTTGGCAAACTTATTCATCGTCCGGCTACTAATCTGACGGCCATCCACAGTCCAATCCCGTTTGCAAAGTGGGGCATGGACATTCTAGGTCCTTACACGCCTGCTCCAGGCGGAAAGCGCTATATCTTAGTGGCTGTGGATTATTTCACCAAGTGGGTTGAGGCTGAGGCGGTTAAAAACATCAAGACCTCAGACGTCATTTCCTTCATCTGGAAGAATGTTATCACCCGGTACGGGGTACCCATGTCTATGGTGTTTGATAATGGTCCTCAGTTTGAGACGCCTCAGCTAAAAACTTGGTTGGGAGATCAGGGGATCTCAAGTTATTTTGCATCTGTTGGCCGGCCCCAAGCAAACGGCCAAGTTGAAGCTTTCAACAAAATCATCTCAGACGGCATTAAAAAGAAAATAGAAGAGAGCCGGTGGCTTATGGGCAGAAGAATTAATCCATGTCCTATGGGCCATCCGGACATCAGCGAAAGGGGCAACCGGTGAAACCCCATTTCTCATGGTTTACGGTGCTGAAACCGTCTTGCCCATCGAGCACTACGAGCCGACTCTCAGAGTCATGTTGTATGATGAAGAGGCAAATTGGGAAGCAATGCGCCTGGCATTGGATTCACTCCCAGAACGCCGGGGCAATGCCGCCTTGCGTCATGAGATTTACCGTCTGAGAATGACTAGAGCCTACAACAAAAAAGTACACAAGCGTCCTTTGAAAGTTGACGACTTAGTGTTACGAAAAATGGAGGCAACCGGTAGGGCCAATGAGTTGGGAAAGCTAACACCAAATTGGGAAGGTCCCTACCGGATCTATGAAGAAGTAAGGGACGGCACCTACCGCCTGGAAACCCCAGACGGCAGGCGCCTGCCTAGAACTTGGAATGTAGACAATCTAAAAAAGTACTACTTCTGAGAATGTAACTTTTTGTAAACAATGAGTCAATTATTGAAGATTAAGTCTTTGTTTGCAAATTTGAGTTATCGTTTGACTATCCATCCGGGTAATATCCAGGCGGATTCCCCATCTACCTAACTAAGTTCGATACTTGGTAAAGGTTACATTTGTTTATCCGCCTGGGTAATGCTCGGATCCCTTGTTTATTTAAGTCGGATACTTTGTTTATCCAACTGCTTGACTATCCGCCTGGGTAATACTCAGACGGATTCTCCATTTATCTAACTAAGTTTGATACTTAGCATGATCAAATATTTGCCTGTCCATCTGGGTAATACCCAGACAGACTCGTTTGCTTAAAAAACTAAGTTCAATACTTGGTGTAAATTCAACACTGATTAAGAAACTAAGCACAAAAACGTTTAGTGGCTACACAACCGGTCTTAAACAAGACCAGAGGCTAAAATGGCCGGATGGTTGCTATTTTTATAAAATCGCCTGTCCCAACATGGGCAAAGGCGTCCGGCGACACCCCTCCGGGTGCAATCGTCGCAGAGAACAGATTATCTGTCGGTTCTACGTATCCATGCAGACGGCAAAAATTGAACGACCAAATTGGTCAACTCATAGCCGTCTGACCAAAATAACCTGCGGAGAACGAATAAGTTCCTAGATACCGGATGCCCATAGGCATCAGTCGGTCACCGGCTGAAGTTCTCACTTAGGTTATTTATTTTAAAATTGCACCTCACCCCAATTGGGGCAAGAGTTCAATGGCTATGAAATCTCTACCAAGACGGGCATAAGCCGTCTGGGTAGTGACCGAAATGTCTGTTGGTGTACGGCTGTGCACTTGGTTTGGGGCAATCACTACTGTGATTGATTGACTTACAAACATATCATGCTCTTTGCAGCATCAGACGTTTTCAAGTCAATCAACCAGCTCCAATTGAAACCAATCACACAGCCGTCCAGGGGCAAGGACAGCCAGACTATTGACTAGTTAGGCAAAAAATCGCCGCATTCTTTTTATAAGATAGGCAAAAATTAAAAATTCAAATGCAAAATGCAAATTGATCAAGACCGACTTAGTCGGTGCAATTCATAAAAGTCCATCCAACCAAACGGTTGTAATGGATCAAATGTTAACCGGACCCCGTCCGGGAGAAATAAATTGTTAATTAACACGGCTCCACAGCCGGTAAATACAAGAATACTCGGCACGCAGGCCGGAAAAAGCAAGTTTTGGCATACAGCCGCTGAATAAAAAGGAATTAAAAAAGCAAAGACTGGCATACTGCCGCTGAGGGGTCACTTCTGGCCTGCAGACGGAGCCTCCTGGTTCTCCCCCTTCTCCTCATCATCTGAGGGAATTTGGTGCGCTTCGCCGGGACCAGGAAGCTCAGGCGCGGTCGGCTCATTGTTGCTGAGCCAGGCTTCAAAGGAGGCAGGCTCTGGCTCGCCTTGCTCTCTCAAGTACACCACGTACTCGGCATAGCTGTGCGCCATTGCCCAGATGCTATAATCCGCGTCTGGGTACAAGGCAACCCAAGCAATCTTCATACGGGCGTCGTTGTCAGCATCACTCTCAGCAACAAGGCGATTTTGCTCCGCCTCCAGGGTTGCTGCAAAGTTTTTCTGAGCTTGAGCAGCATCCTTCTCCAGCCTCTCAACCTTGGTCTTCAGTTTGCCAAGGTCCGCCTGGGTCTTCTTGAGCGCCTCTTCAGCCTGTTTGGCGCTCTCGTCTGCTTTCTTCTGGGCCTCCTCCGCCATCTTCTTGGCTGTCTCAGCATCCGTTACCCGCAGGTCGGCCGCCTTCAGATCTAGCTCTAGCTGCTGGATTTTAGACGCATGTGTCATAATTATTGCCTTAGTTTCAAGTTCATTTACGATAGTTGAGTGGAAAGCAATATTATCAGCGTCTATGGCGGACTTCTTGGCCCTTTTTACCTCTTCCCGTTTGCGGGAATAAGGACGTTTGAGCCCGTCCACCCGCAGCATGGCCTGCAAAAAAGCAGGCGGTATAAGTATTGCAGGCGAGATAAAACACTAAAAAATAATAATAATAATAATAATAATAATAATAAAGTTGAGTTGATAAGTTTCTTACCTCAGCCAGAAGGGATAGAATGCGTTCAAGGTTGAACGTCTCTATCCCAGGGATATTGTCCTTATCCCTCTTCCGGACGGCCTCCAGCATGGCCCTGGCATGCTTCTGGACGTCTGGCCAGCGCGGAGATTGATCTGCACCACAATCAATACGTGATGAGTGTGAAACTAAGGCAGCACCTATTTGTTGCCGACCGTATGAGGATGACGTCTGTTGAGAGTGGGATTTCACCCGTAAAGGCCACCCCAGCTCAAGCGGGGATTCAAAAGGGTTCTTACCTTTAGAGCCGGCCAAGCGGGAAACGCTTGCAGGCGTGGTGAACCCCGCGGCTGCTGAGGGGTTGACAAGATCAAGGCACAGGCTGCCGCCTACCTTCTCGAGTCGCCCTGCTATCCGCATCGTCTTAGCCCCGGCTGAGGCGCCAGGAGTTGACGCAGAGGCAGACTTTCTTTATCTTGTTAAGAACGGCTGGGGCCTCCTCTCTAGCCCGTTTGAGGTTCTTCTCAAACGATTTCCCAATTTCTCCCCCCTGTGAAAATAAACAAGTCAAGGTTAGTATCCGGGCAAGACAGTTTATAGAATAAACTTAAGAAAGGGTCAGACGCTCAATACCTTGGCCCTGAGCTCGGCCGCAGCTTTCTCCGCAAGCTCTTTGCGGATGGCCGCAGAAGACCGCTTGGGAGTTTTCTCCGTCTGCAGCATGTTCAATGCTTCTTCTGCAAAAAGAAAGAAATTGGTCAACATCATAAATCAATACCGATAGAAAGATACTACAGACGGTATGAACTCAGGTGCATACGTTTATTAAACATGTGCCCTAGCCCGCAGGCGGCTAAGAAACATTCATCCCTGAACCAGGCGCTCTTGGGAATCCAGTTCTTAGGGACTTTTATTGCTTCCCCGGTTGACAGAGTTGCGTCTGTGAGGCCGAAAAAGTTTGCCTCAATTATTTTGTCAAAGTCTTTCTCTGGGATCCGGGGAAGAGCGCACTTCCTGCCCAACAAGTCAGGCTTCTTATTGTATAGACGGAATTCATAGTTTTCCCGTCTGGTTGGGGCTGACATCAGGTAGAACCTTTGTTTCCAGCCATCGAATTTGGAGACCTTGTCCAAGGTCATCATATATTGCGGCTGCGTGGTTAGAGTGTACCACGCCCTCCAGCCGCCTGGGCTCCTACTGAGGTAGTGCATGCTTGCAAAAGCCTCCCAGCCGGGGTTAAGCCCTTGGAACTCGCAGGCGACAACATACCCCAAAATGTTGGTCCAGGAGTTGGGGGTAAGTTGCCAGAGCCCAAGGCCGTAGCCTCTCAAAATTGCCTTCACCGCCTGGTGAAGGGGGAAGCGAAGGCCGGCTTTGAACGCCGCCTCATAACAGCCAAAATAGCTGTTGGCGTTCTCTTGATCATCCCCCCAAGCGATGGTGCCCAGCTCAGGCGGCACCCGGATCTTATACCCGTCTCCAAGCGGGTGCATTTTCTTAAAGTTCTCTAAGTTCTCCCCCATTTGGATCCGGTCTTTGGAGGAGACGTGGATGCTGAAGGGATCGTCCTTCTCACTCCACTTTTTCCTTTCTTCCTCCTCGCTATCCGGAAGAGGGGGCAAGTCATCACTGCTCTCAGAGGTAGAGGCGGAGCTGTCACTCTCCGTCTCCCCCTCACTTTGGTCCATGGGGGCAGAGGCGGCCTCGTCGCCGCCTTGATCGCACTCTTCCAAGAAAGAGTCAGCAGGGGTTGAAGGGGCACGCGGAGGGGATCTCTCCAGAGCCGTCTGGTCTCCCTGACCAGACGTTTCTCCCTCAGGCGTTTGGCCGCCTGAGCCTTCGCTTTTGTAATTTGGATCAGTGGTCGTCTGCATTGTCCGAGCCATGGTGTCCTGCACAGACACATAACTGGTCAGAATCCATGGCAAAGGGTGGTCCCAACACCCCGAGCCGGCACTCCCAGTCCTAGACTCAGCCGTCCCTAGTGACCGGCTGGACTCTAACCTAGGCTGTGCCGTGTGTGTTGGTGATGCATCCATTTATTGCAAGAAATATGTACAAGCGGTGAAAAAAGAAAAGAGCTGAGAGAGATAGAGACGGTACCTTTGGATTTGATATCTGAAGGAAGGCGGGTCCGGCTGGGTTGCGGAAGAACAAAGTTTCTTGCTCGCGCCTGACTCAAACGGATGACTTCTGCTCTCTCAAAGTTTTTCTCTCTAGAAAATTTTTGTAAACGTACAAAATTATGAGGGTAAAACGGCTATATATAGAGGGTAAATATGGGGGCATTTCCGTAATTTACCCGGAAGGTGAACGGTTACTCTGTAACGGTAAAATTACCACCAACCGAAGCGTGACATGTGTCACAGATGCCACGTGGCGTGCCACGTCACATCTGTGAGGGGCAAATGTTTAGGGTAATTTCACCCTACCACGTGGCCCAATCAGAGGGTGACACGTGTCAGCCCCAAATTGGTCCAAAATGGACCAATCCCTGCTCGACACGTGTCATTCCAGAAATCAAGGGAAAATGCGGCCTTCAGGCCCAAATCTCGAGAATACCGCAAAACGGCGCAGCCCACCAATGATTAGGGTTCAGTGACCTAATCAGGGGCACAATTCCCAATGACCCTATAAATAGGGAGATGTCCCTCATTTTGAGGGCACGTTTTACCATTTATTACACTTGCATTCTCTCACATCAGAGAAACACCTGAGCTTGGAATCCGAGCAGATACCCACCTAAATTTCCGTCCTCTTTATTCCTTTTCAAGTTACTAACTTGACCGTCGGAGGCGGAGCTCCAATCACCCGGAGTCTCCGTTATTTTGCAGGTACAGCTCGGCCGGATCATACTTCGTGTTGTAACTCTCCCGGGGGACAAAAACATCCAAAACACTTCTTTTGCTTGAATGTTTTAATCCCATAAGTAGAATCGGTTACGTGAACCAACATGAGGACTTCCTAGGAGGTCAACCATCCTAGTACTACTCTCAATCATAGTGGGCTTTGTGGCTCATGTCAAGCGATGTGATCAAGTTTTTCACTAATTGTCATTGTCCTACCATAACCCTCTTTTATCCTTGTTTGGAATTAGCAGCAGAAAGCCGGAAACCCAGGGGTGTTCATTAATCGGTCCGACCTAAAAATGGACCAGACCAGACTGAATTAATCGGTCCGGTCTTTGGGTCTAGAATTTCATTTTTCTGGTCTTCGGTCCGGTCCAAAACCCTATAAAAAATGGTCTTGGACCAGACCGCTTTTTTGCTAAAATTATGCGTAAAAACCTTAAACAATGGTTAAGAATCCTTAGAAAACTTTAATTTTATGAGCTGTTTTGTACTAAACATACAAAAAAAAAGACGTTAAAATATAGTTTTTCTTTTACTTTTTTTCCGACTTTTCCATAAATTTTTTTATAATTTAGAATTTTTATAAAAAAAAATCGGTCCAAAGTGATCCGGTCTGCGGTTTGGATAGAATCTTTCGGTCCGGTCAGGGTTCAGTCCCAACTTAATCGATCCGAATTTCGGTTTTTAAAATTTTAATTTTCGGTCTTCGATCCGACTCGGGTTAGTCTGATCTAATCCGGTCTTGAACCGATAAACACCCCTACCACCGGTTAAGTTAAGAATATTAATGATCAAAATTGACAAATATAAACCTAATTTGTTCGCAAGTGGTAATATGTAGTGTTAAATTTTTTCCAATACAATAAAATACAATTAAAAAAAATAAAAATAAATACGTAAATGAACTTTTCCTTTTTTCCTTAAAAAAAAAAAAAAAAAAATTGAAAAATTTCCTTTAATTTTTTTTTTTTTTTTTTATAAAAAAAACCTAAGATGAAAATTAATTCTAACGTCGAGTCGAACTGTAGAAGTAGTAAGCGACTAAGCGTGTGGTTTTTCACTCAGGCGCTGCACACCCCTTCCTCCTCTGTTGAAGCATACTCTGAGTTCTCCATTGAAGCGGCTTCTTAGCTTTCTCTCCTCCATTGAAGCAGCTTTTGAGGTAACCTAATTTTCCCTTTTATTCCATTAATCAACGATTATTAATTTCTCCCTATCAGTAATTTGATTGTTAGTAATTTAGTATAGTCAATTTAGGGTTCTTCTAAGGTGTATTATTGAACTATAGATTATAACTACTCAAGTTATGACTGATTATAATGTGGGATTTTGTTGCTATAGTTTTGCTGTGTGCAATTTACGTTGATAGGCTCAAATGAGAAGAATTTTGTGTGGTTTTTTGGGAGTAATTTGATAATTGAGTCAAATTTGGTTGCTAATGTGTTGCAGGAATCTGTTTATAACCCTTTAATGTTAGGACGGAACTATAAAAATGGACCTTTTTCCTGGGGCTAAGGGCAGCCGCCCCTCTTGCCCTGGCTCGGGGACGGGCCTGCTTGACTGCTCGTATTGGTTGAATTGGGATTGTTGGTTTAGAGTAATTTGGTAGACTAGCTGTTCTGTGATAGTTCTATGTGGGTTCGTTTTGTTTGCATAAGTGCATTACTAATTATATTGATTTGGGGAATCAAGAGGCAAGGTTCTGAGGAGTTGGTTTGATGGGGGTGTTTGAATTCGATATTCGTCCCTTATGGTAGACTAGCTGTTCTGTGATAGTTGTATGTGCGTTTGTTTTGTGCATTACAAATTATATTAATTTGGGAATCAAGAGGGTGGTTTTGAGGAGTTGGTTTGATGGGGGTGTTTGAATTAGATGTTCGTTCCTTATGGTGTTGAGTTGTTTGACAGGCAATGAGTACTTTTGGGTTTTTAATGCATTTTGTTGTAGCAATAAATATAATTCATGGATGAGCCTAATTATTTGAGAGGTTGTGCCTGTGAGATTAGTTTTGGCTCAAAATAAAGGGTGTAATTGGTTTCCAATTAAATGACTGTAGCTAGTTGATTAGATTATTGATTTTTAACTAGATGGGTGTTGCGGATTTTAGCGGTTTGGGTGTATGGAGGTGTAGTTGGTTTTACATCCATTGGTGTTATGAGTTTCGGTTTCATGGTATGATGAGCTTTAGGTCCTTTCATAGTATTAGATTCTAACTATAAAAATTTAAAAAAAAAAAAAAAATTCAAAAAGGCTATTGTTAAATATCGTAAATGGTATGATGAGCTTTAGGCAATTGTTTGTGTCTTATGGATGTTTGAGTTTCTCTGATGTGTAGCTATGCATATGAGATTGACTTTTGAGTTGTGTTTGTTGCATAGTACTTTCTCTTTGTATCAATTAAACTTATTACTCATCTGAAATTCTTACTGCTGGAGTGCTTTGATGCTCTTTGCCTGATTCTTTTTTCCCCCCTTTCATTTGCATTCAGAAAGAGGAAAGAAGGGAGAAAAAAGTCTGATGTTTTAAGATGGATGTTAACCAAATTTTACTTATGTGTAGATATAAGGGGATGCCTCGAAAACCACGAAGAAGTGGCCAGCTGGTGCCTCGACCTTTTGCGTTTTCATCATTTGCTCGTTCAGTAACTAGAGTTGCCACAGCTTGCTCATCAAAAAATAAAGTTTCTAATTCAAAATCTGACAGAACATCTTCAAAGTTAATAGGTGTCTTTTCTATTAAAAACATTGTCCTATATAGGTGCCCTGTTTTTTCTATTTATGATTAGCAGTTCATGTGCTGATCTAACATGACTTTTGGAAATCTTTGCTATTGTATATTTTCAGCAAATAGATCTAGTAGGAAGCACAATTTGAAGGAGAACAGTTCAGAATCTGAATCTTCTGAAGAAGAAGAAGCTCCTGAAGTAAGCATATAATTGTTGTTGGTTGTTATGAATGATTCTAGCTGAATGCTTCCATTCAAGTTGTCTTTACTTACTCTAAATATTTTCTCCTTTTTGATTTCTTCTCAAAGGAAGTAATTCAGGCAGATTTTGCCTTTTTTGACCCCAAGCCTGATGACTTTCATGGAGTAAAGATGTTGCTACAGAGCTATCTTGATGATAAGGTGTGGGACTTGAGTGGGTTTGTAGACTTAATATTAGCGCAAACAACAGTGGGCTCTGTGGTCAAGATAGAGGATGATGAAGATGAGGGATTGTTTGCACTTCTTACAGCTTTGAACTTAGGAAGATATAAGGTACAACAGGTGTCTCATTTTCAATTTTCAGTGTGGCTTGTCCCTTTAGAATTTCATTAAAGACCCTTTAAATTGCTTTATCAGTCAAATTGCACTAGTACGTGTAACAAAACTCAAAGTTTGCCACCATTTCTATATTGATTAATATGATTGTTCTCGATCAATCAACTAAGTGAATGATTCTGAGTTCTTGTGATGCCAGGATAATAAGTGTATCACTGATGTAAGAGACTACTTGCTAAAAGTATGTGAGGAAAAGAATGTAGTTGGTGATCTAAAAAGACTTCTAGGAGACCAAGCTGACCATGTTGGTCTAGTGGTTTCTCAGCGTGTTACAAATCTTCCTCCCCAGCTTCTGCCACATCTTTACAATGCCCTTTTTGATGAAATTTCGTGGGCTACTGAAGATGAGGTTAGATGAAGTTTATTTTATCTGCTGAAGCTTGTATTTCTATGTGTATTGTCTGTTAGTGATCTAAAAAAACTGATCATTTTGTTTTGCAATCACTGAAGCCAACAAAAGATCTCCGTGAATCATTTCGCTTCAAACATTATTTACTGGTAACCAGAATATATAAGGTAATTCAATTCTGTTTCTTCTTTGTCCTCTCGGTAACTTTTCAGCAATTCATTTCAGTGTACAGCTCTCATGTTCATTTATCTTTTGCATTCTCCTGCTGTTCTGCCTGTAGCAGAAGATAGGACAAAAGAGGAAGGCATCTTCTAGTAGCGATGATGAGGATATTATATATGTAAAACCAGAAGATGAACTTTTCTTCGAGGTTTTTTGTCAATCCCAGGCCTTTGTTTTAATTAAAATATATGAAATTTCTACACTTGATATTAATGATTTCTGTATGGGATTTTTCAGCTTTGTTCATGGTCATTTACTTTCCCCTTGCACATTCAGCCTCCAGCAAGTCAAGAGGTTAGTTTGGAACTTTCTTTCTGTCTTGGCATTCACCTTTTTCTTCTTCACTCTCCTACTTATTCCTGTACTGCCTCAGTTATCTAAATTACTTTAGATAAATAGGGATATCGTGAAGCATGTTTTTCTTATCGACCTGTGCATGCTTGCTTATTTAGCCTATTAGAAGTTCTCTAAATGTCTTGGAAGGTGTTTTCTCAAGGACAATCTGGCAGAAATGCTGACTATTTTAGCTTGTTTATTGATAATTGTGGATGCAGTTAAAAAATTATCGACTAATGGGACTAGTGATGGCTGTTGAGGCAGACAAAGCACCAGCATTCCGAGAAAAGTTGCGGTCACTAATTGATGATTCTTGATTTCTTTTCTTGTATTATCCTTCAGTTGAAAAATTTTGGTTTTCCGGACAACGTTTCACCAAAATACACATCTTGCGATTGTAGGCTTTGTAGTTTGCAGTAAAGAGCTTGTATGGTTTATTGGTAAGATTTGTATGAATAGATGGACAATTTTTCTATATGGAAATGAGAACACAACAAACAAACAAACAAACAAACATAACATTTTTCTATTGTAAACATGGTTAAAACATGATTAAGTAAATCAATGGTAAAAACATGTTTAAATACAAGGAAACATATATAGTGTGATTGTGTGAATTGTGGAATCAAATGATTTTTTTATATTTTTTTCGATAATATGCAAAGCTAATTGTTTTGTACAAATATGAGTTGATTTTTTTAGGGGGGCACTGATTATAACATTAATACTGTATTATATACCAACTGCCACTTTCAATTGGCTTTCTTGGATTGGTATGGGTTTGACTTCTGACTCCTGACTTCTGAATTTCTGATGATATGATGCATAAGAATATCTCAGTTGCATCAATGTTCTTTTATATAGATATTAGATAACAAAGCTACACAACAAGATATTTTATACTCATCCTGGCTCAATATATCTTATCCCTTTTGAGCACATCAACAAGTTTAATTATATATTAGCATTAATTCTGAAAGTAGATATTTTATCCCATAATTTATACTTATATCTCGCTCCGTTCTGTTTATTAAAAAGTTATATAGAGTTGAGGTATATTGACGGTTTATCAATGATTGAATTTAAAAAGTACTTCCTCTATTTCCATTTAGTTGACACGTTTAATTTAGGCACACATATTATGGAGAGGACAGAGAATGAGAGAGAATAATAAAGCATGTAGGGTACACTAAAAAAAAAGGTATAAAACTTACTCAAAAAGGAAACATGTCAGCTAATAATATCTAAAAAGTGGAGTAATACGTTTTAACTAAAAAAAAAACGAAGGTAAGTAGGAAGAAAGGAGAAGAGAATGGTGAGAGAAAGTATTCAAGTACAATTGCACATGAAAAAGTAAGGACAATTGAGCATTTATACTATAAAGTAATATAAGTAAATTTGTCCAAAAATTTATGACTAAAAAGATAAAGAAACAAATAAATGTTAAGAATTAAAAGGAACACTTTAAATGAAAGGATTTTGCTAACGAATGTCCCCCGAGCGTTGGATAAGCATTCAAAATATTCTCTAATGGTATTAATTTGGAAATACATGCCAAAATCACACGTTGTAATTAATGTTCATTTTGATTTAATATCTTTTACTTATCTTATTATCCAACGCTCTTAGGACGTTCATTAGCTTTTACTTTATTTAAAATAATCAAACTCCAATTAAATCAAGCCTTAGGCCATGTTGACTTCACCTTATTTTTGTTGAACTAAAATTAATTTTACTGAACTGAATTAATTTTGCTAAACTTAAATTATTTTTACTGAACTGGAATTAAATTTATTAACCAGAATTATTTTTGTTGAACTGAAATTATTTTTACTCCCTCCGTGTTTTTTTAAGTGTTATACTTACTAAATTCACCTTGTTTTAATAAGTGTTACACTTCCTTTTTTTTGGCAAAAAAATACATTAAAATATTATATCTCTCTCCTCTCATGGTCCCCACCCAAACCCACTACATATTTTTTTTTTATTATATCTCTCCTCTTACATTCATTACTTTTCAATAAACTATTAACATCACTATTTTTATTTTACAATTTTTTAATACTCCAACTACCCCACTTACCTATTATTTTATTTAAGTCAATTAAATTGTCTAAAACGTCGATCAAACTGTAACACTTAAAAAAAAACACGGAGGGAGTACTGATTTTCTGTTATATTTTTTTTTATCAAAGTTACTGATTTTTATTAAACTTAACATAAATTTATTGAACTAAACATAAATTTATTGAACTAAAATTATTTTTACAATTTTTTTTTTATTTTAAAGTAAAGTAAACAAGATAAATAAAAAAATGCTGAGGTCACATAATCTTTGCCTTTACGTTACAACAACTCCAATTCACAATTTCACAATTCCCAAAACATACCCACTCTACTACCAAAGTACTGCCTAGAGAAGGATAGAAAAAGAGGCTACCTGAATTAAACTAAACCCAGAAAAGAGTTAAAATCAAAATTCCCAAATTAAATAATTGGAAAAAAAAAAAAGGCACTGTAGAACAATTCATGGTTCTTGATCAAAACAAGAGAACCCTTCAAAAGACAATCAAACAGTATAAATGAAGAAAAAAATTTAATTTAAGGGCCAATTCAATTCAATGATGGGTACCACTGTTTCTTTTCTTCATCTTTCCAAACTTTTCCTCAATATTTCCGACAATAGGTTAGTTCTTTAATCTCAATTTTTACAATTTTGAAAGAAGTTTTATGATTATCTATCTTGTAATTTAGGTATAATTAGTTGATTTCTTGCTCAATTTTGTGTTTTTTCTCTCAATTCATTTGTGGGGGGTTTTGGATTGGTTTTAACAGATACAACTTCTGGGTGTTTTCATGGGTTTTTGAGGATTTATGATGGGTTTCTGAGGATTAATGATGGGGTTTTGAGGATTTGTGATGGGGGTTTGAGGATTTTTGATGATTGTGGAAAATGGGTATTCATAATTTTGATCATGTTGAATGTTCTGTTCTAGTATGTGCTGTATTATTAATTGCTATACTTATTTGAGAATTCAATTTCAATTGTACTGTTGCTCTATTGACTTTGGGTGTTTGGTAGTTTAATCCTTTTGAGTAGTTAGTTTGTAAAATAATGATTTCTATGCAATGTGGTTAATGAGAGACTTTTCTGGGTATTGGTTTTTATCTTGGTTGATGTGCTTGTGGCAGAAATTATCGTTGTTTCGAGCAATATGAGTAACAGGAGCTCTGTAAGAGTTCCGAAGAAGAGTAGTGGTTGTTGGAATTGTCAGAGTATAATGCAGTGCTTCTGTTCTGGAGAACCGATGAGAGTGGATGAGATCCTGAAGAGGTCTGATTCACTTGATGATGTCCAACTTAGGCCTGATACTATGAATATTGAAGAAGCCGAGTCATCACTTCGTGAAAGTGGTGGTCTTAACTATGAGGTTTGTCTGCCGTTTGTTTTCCTTGTTAGAATGTTGATTGTGTAACTTGGTTTGCATGAAATGATTATGAGATGGATGATAAGAGACCTCTGTGTCTTCAAGGGTTTTCCAATATGTTTGTTTACACTATTTTATGAGTCTTACACTTGCTTTGTAACATATCTGAGTTGAAGAGAATGGTGCCATGTATTGAGATCAACTACTTGTTGAACTGCATGAGTTGCCTTGTTGAGTAGCTTTAGTAGATTCAAGCTCAAAAGAAGTTTTTTAGGTGTCTGCCTTGTTTGGTCAATGTATTTCATATTAAATTAGGTGAAAGTGTTTCTTATTAATACAGGAGCAAGTGTTTAGAGATGATGGCTGAATCTGTTAAATGAACTCTCCACTTTTCAGGAAGCAAGAGCGTTGTTAGGAAAATATGAGTATCAGAAAGGAAACATTGAGCAAGCTGTACAGGTATTTGAAGGGATTAATGTTACCTCAGTTACTCCCAAGATCAAACTTACTCTTGCCAGAATTAGAGATCGTCCAAAAAGGCGTTCTCAAAGTGATCCGGCCCCACCAATGTCACTACATGCTGTTAATTTATTATTTGAGGCCATGTTACTAAAAGCAAAATCATTGCAGTCCCTAGGGAGGTTTAAAGGTATTTCTTCGAAATACTTTCTTTTCTGCCTATGGCTGTTTCTAGCCAACATTATTAGCTGTACAACTTATTACCTTATGGACACATTCTTAGTGAAGTACATGGTCATTATCCTGTTTTAAGTCTGTTACTTTATATCCTGTGATCCTATCAGATAGAGTTTGTTAAATAATAATCAGGTTATATGCTGATTTATCTCAATGTTTTTTGTCGAAATCTATAATTATATCTCTTTCTGGAGATTAAATCTTGTGAAAAAAAAGGGACCGAGATGAAAGGTTTTTACCCTCTATTTGGGGGAGGAGAGGGGTATCGTTGCTTTAAATCTGCCCATTTTTAGACAAGTGTTTGCTCAAACCCTTCTCCTTCAATAGGTAGAGGATTGTTGGAAGGTTTGAAAATGATGATTGGCCTCACATTGTCTTGCTAGTCATGAAATTAGTCGCCTGAAGCTCAAATACACAACTATTTGGTGTATTACTGGGTGTCCATGAATTCAGCTTGCCTTTTATTTGTCATTTATATGATTGTGTTTTGGTATTTTTCGTCTAATTTAGGCAGTATTGCCGATTGGTTGTGTGGACATGTATTCCGTATTCACGATGTTGTAAATCAACATAATTGGTGGGAACATTATATCTGGGTTTGCAGGAACTGGATCATCATTTTCTCGCTAACATTCTTTCCAATCATTGCCATGCAGAAGCTGCTCAATCATGCAAAATTATTCTGGACATTGTTGAATCTTCATTACCAGCTGGCTTGCCTGAAAACTTTGGTATTGAGTCTAAGCTACAGGAGACTCTAATCAGGGCTGTAGAGTTGCTTCCTGAATTATGGAAACTGGCTGATTGTCCGCAGGATGCAATTTTGTCATACCGAAAAGCCCTTCTGCATCGTTGGAACCTTGACGCTGATACTTCTGCCAGAATACAGAAAGAGTTTGCTGTTTATCTGTTGTTTAGTGGTGCTGAGGCAAGTCCACCAAATTTGCGTTCTCAAAAGGATAGTTCATTTGTACCTAAAACCAATATAGAAGAGGCTACTCTGCTGTTATTGCTTCTGTTAATAAAAGTGACTATGCGACAGATTGAATGGGATCCCTCAATCGTGGAACATTTATCTTTTGCTCTAAGTGTTGCTAATCAACCGCAGGCTTTAGCCTGGGTGATAGAAGCATTGCCTCCTGGGATAATTGAGAGAAAGGATTTGTATCACACTCTAGCGCTTTGTTATAATGCACATGTTGACAATTTTGCTGCTTTGAATCTTTTAAAAAAGTTATTGCATCATTCTGAGGATCCAAATCATTTATCTGGCCTACTAATGGCATCAAAAATCTGCAGTGAAAGCCCTAGTTTGGCTGAGGAGGGGATTACATATGCTCAAAGAGCTCTAGTTTACAAGGAGGATCGATGTAATCATACAGCTGGTCGTATGTACTCTTTTCTGGGCATGTCATTTTCAGAGTATGCTGAATCCGCAGTCTCTGATTCCGAGCGGGTTACAAGGCAGACAGAAGCTGTTCTGGCTCTGGAATCTGCTGGGAAATTGACAAAGTTTAGTGATTCCATGTCAGTGTACCATCTAAGTCTACAATATGCTTTGCAAAGAAAGTTGAATGCTGCAGCATATTATTCTAAGAAATTGCTGAAGTTGGATGGCGGAACTAACATTAAAGGATGGCTGCTGTTAGCTCGGATTTTATCTGGGCAAAAATGTTATGTTGATGCAGAAACAGCTATTGATGCTGCTTTGGATCAAATTGGAAAGTGGGATCAGGGAGAGCTTTTGAGTACAAAAGCTAAGATCCAAATTGCTCAGGGCAATTTAAAAAAGGCCATTGAGACATATATGCAGATTCTTGCCCTTTTACAAGTAAAAAAGAAGAGCTCTGGATCTAGGAAGGTACATTAAGGTCTATTAACTGGCTCTTTTTGCATTAATGTATTTACTTATTATACTTAAATCTGCATGAAGATGAAAATTGATAAGGAGATCTACTTTGTGAGAAAATTCTTTGTGCGCACTCTCTTGTTTGCATGTGTGAATTTATTACATACGTAGATTCTTTGTGCGCACTCTCTTGTTTGCGTGTGTAAATTTATTACATACATACCGAAAGATACAATAGGAATATTTCGCAAAGGATACGTTTTAGAAGTTTTCAGTATGCCCTTAGAAGTGTGCGTGCTGTGTATTGTGAGTATGTCTACTTTTACTCCATCTACATCAGTGCAATGTGAAATAGGAATTTTTTTTCAAGGATGCTATACTATGGTAAAGAATTACATCCCTGACATAAAGAATGGCAATCCGGTCTTGTTTTAGATATCGATCATTAACCGTCTAACTAGTCTTTTTTGCTCATAAGTTTGTTCTTTTTTACAGTCTCTTGAAAATCACGATCGGCAGTTAGAGCTGCAAACATGGCATGATCTGGCATGTATATATATCAGCTTGTCACAGTGGAATGATGCCGAGATTTGTCTATCTAAAGCCAAGGCCATCAGTCCTAATAGTGCTTCCAGATGGCACATTTTAGGTACATATGCAGTCATTTATACCAACTTGTATATGCTTAATCAACTTGCTATTGTATAATTGCATCTGAGATTTATTTTGTAAAATTTAATACTCAGAGAAGCCAAACTGTATCCGGTTTTAGTGATATATTAGTCTTGGGGCCTGTTTGTTTCATCTAACTTAACTTGTATAGACTTATTTCAGACAATATAAGTCAGATAAGTTTAAATTAGCTTTTAAGTTTTGACAAAATAAGTTCAAAATAATTAGTTTTAAAAAAAAAGTCACATAATTACACACAAATTAGACAATTACAGACAAATAAGTTTTTTCAGACAAAGTGACTTTAGATAAATAATTTCAGACAAATGCGATGCATTGAACCAAATAGAGCCTTAAAATAGAATTTTAAAAACCCAAGGATCAGTTGACAGGTCTTATTTCTGGGTAGAAATGTTGCTTTATCGTGTGCTGTACCTGAATTTCATGTTCTATGTCAAGCCTTTCTGATACAACTTTTTAACTGAAAGAAATTCTCTCCCTTATATGACTTTTGAACTGAAAGAATTCTCTCCCTGATACAGCTATTTGAAAGTCCCTTTTGATTGCTGGTTCCTTTTATCACCTTTTCTTCTTTCTTCTTGTCAAGTTTTTCATTGGCAAATGTGCTAGAGCTTGTTAAAAAGGCTTGGTGTTCAGAAGAGTAATTAACTTAAATACTGAACCAGTTTCTTGTCATTCTTACAGTATCGAGAATTGGAGATAGTAGACTACTGTCATAGGGTGACATAGGAACCAACTCATTGTGGTTAGTGAGGAAGTATGGGTGTTTAGGCCTATGTATATTCCGATAAGCTAGTGTAATGGATTTAGATGAATTTCACATGATGGAAGACATGAAAATGTTTTTATTTTTTATTTTCCTGTGATTATGATGCGAGTACTAGCTTTATTGCTGCTTTTGAGTGTAACTTCGTGTTGTATGAACTATTGGAATTCTCTTTAAAAACCAAAAGGTGTTGCATAGAACTACCTATCCTGCTGTGCAAGATAATATCCTGCTAATGATCTTTACTGTTACAGTTTCCATTCCCCAAAGCTAATCATAGCCAGAAACAGAAAAACGATAACAGAAGACCTTTAATAGGTGGATCATTTTAATTCACTCCCCACCACTTATATCATTAATGGGAATCTGATCATAAACCATTATTATATTAGGAAAGCTGAATTTTTTTTGGAACATCCTAATGAAGTATATGTGGTTGTTAATTCCCAATGGAGGGAGTATTTGAAAGCATTTTCAAAAAATATGACTAGTCCAATGATGAGTCTAAATAAGGATATATTTCATGTTGTATATATTTGTGCGCAGGTTCATATCACGAAGCAAAAGGCGTTTACAAGCAAGCTCTTGATGCTTTCAACACTGCCTTGAATATCGATCCTTGTTATGTCCCAAGCTTAATCTCCTTAGCTATGGTACTTAGACGATTCAGTTGTAAGCATAATTCAGTCATTAGAACCTACCTAATGAACGCACTCAAGCTTGACAGGACTAATCATGTTGCTTGGTATAACCTAGGCCTGCTTTGCAAAGCAGATAGTGAATCATCGGTTTCTGATGCTGCAGAATGCTTTGAAGCTGCTGCATTTCTTGAGGAGACTGCTCCCGTGGAACCCTTTAGATGACCTAATATAATAATGAACCTTGTTGTGTTAGTGTAGTGCTTATATATACTGCTCATAGCATCATACATGGATACCCTCTTATTTCTACATTCTGCAAGTTTTTGGAAGAGCAATAAAAGGAAATGATAATTTGTTTTTCCCAGTATACGTTTGTAACACTTTGTAAAATGGAAGTATGCTTCTGTGAATAATTACATGCGATGGTTTAAGAATTAGTGGACATGCAATTGTAAAGCTCAACTTCAGCTGTTATTCATTCAATAATCATCTCTCTCCCTAGTTTTTTTTTTTATACATCATGAACCGTTGAATATTTATATATGCAAACTGTTTGTAGCTTGACAGGTTCACATGAAACTGAGAAACAGAGGAAATAAGCCGTGCATGCATTTTGCTGTTCCGAATTCTCAGGCCGTGGCATGTGAAAAAAGAGTTGTTTGGATAGCAATGATGGAAGACCGGAGGGAAACAAAGGAAAAGGAAGGAATTTTGGTAAATATTTTATCTTTTTACTTAATTTTATTGGTAAATATTTTATCTTTTTACTTAATTTTATCTTTTAATACTTTCACAATAATATTATACAGAGTACAATCATATCAATATACAATTCTATCTCCTAAGAGCATCATTAGTGTTGGGGATACTTATATCCTTTCCCGGTTTCTCTCTCCTTTCCTACACTTGACACATCACTTTCTCTTTCCTCCACATCACTTCCCACTATTTCCATCCTTTTACTCATCCTTTCCCTTCAAAATTTCCAACATCAATGAGTATCCTTTCCCACTTTCTCTCTCCTACTTACATATACCCCACCATTTATTCCTTTTTCAAATTACATATATTTATTAATATACTTAATTATTATTATTGTTGAAAATGTTGTTAATAATAATTAATAATAGATCGTTCTATTAACCGACACATTAATTAAACGAGACGAATTCAAAAACATAAAATTCATTGATTAAAAACATGAAATACATTGATTAAACGACACGAATGAATTACGTTGATAAAAGTAGCAAAGAAAATAACAAACATAAGTTTAAAAATAACTGAAATGTTTAATTTTCATCGGACCTCATAGACTGTGCCCATAAATGCTCGATCAAGTCGTTCTTCAAAGCCATATGGACGTCTCTATCACGAATTTCCCCTGTCGAAGCTATCAATCTACCGAAATTATCTGGATCATACTGTCCGGTAGTTACGGTGAATGTTGTTGCATTCCTAGTTGAGGACGACCCCGGCATATTCTCTGTTCATCGGCAAACTCGAGTGGATCCTTATAATTTAAATATGTATCACGCTCGTATTCAACAATCATGTTGTGGATAATGATGCAAGTCATCATAATTTTCCACAGCAGATCTACACTCCATGCCAAAGCAGGCTTCCTGATTATTACGAAACGAGCTTGTAACACACCAAAAGCACGCTCAACATCCTTTCTCGCACTCTCTTGACGTTCAGTAAATAACGTATCCTTAGCTGTTTGAGGGGCAGTAACCGCATCTATAAATGTCGACCACTTTGGATAAATCCCATCGGTGAGATAGTATCCTTTTGTGTAAGTGTTTCCATTAACTGTGAACAGAACTTGTGGAGCACGATTATTTATTATATCATCAAACACAGGAGAACGTTGTAGTACATTAATATCGTTGCACGACCCAGGAGTCCCAAAGAAGGCGTGCCAAATCCATAAATCCCTAGATGCAACCGCTTCCAAGATAACAATGGCCGTTTTAGATCGGCCTTGATACATTCCTTTCCATCCAGCTGGACAATTTTTCCATACCCAATGCATGCAATCAATGCTTCCTAGCATGCCGGGGAAGTTTCTATCCTCCCCTTCTCTTAGAAGACGCTGGATATCTTCCATTGTTGGCTTGCGGAGGTACTCAGTTGCAAACTGAGCAATAACTCCATCGACAAATTGTGAAAGACATTCTCTAGCAGTACTTTCACCAAGCTTTAGATATTCATCTACTTGATCAGCTGAACAACCATAAGCTAACATACGTATAGCCGCGGTGCATTTTTGAAGGGGTGAAGCACCAAGACGCATGGTAGCATCGGGACGTTGTTGGAAATAGCGATTACTTGCACTTAATGTGTCCACAATGCGAAGGAACAAGGGTCTCCTCATACGAAACCTCCTTCGAAATACGGTATCATTGTATACCGGTTGATTACTAAAGTAATCTGCAACTAGATTGTCGTGAGCCGCTTCACGATTTCTAGGCACAGTTACCCTTCGTTTTCTCGGACATTTTTGCTTTTCAGGTTGTAATGAATTAAGCACTAAATTTTGCATCGCAACTAAACGTTGACTCTCATTTATAAAATTCATGACCATGTGATCATAAATTTTATCAGTTATACTTGAGGAGGAAGAGCTTGAAGAACTTGAAGAGATTGAATCTAAGCTCATATTGTGTTTGGTGTTTTATTTTTGGTGTGTTTGTTTGTGACACTAGAAGATAGAAATCGTGTACTTTAAATAGACAAAAATAGGATATTGTTGGTCAGAAGATAAGATTTTGTTAAAACATAATTGGTGCACATAAGATATGGATAAGATAAGGATTGTATGGTGAGAATTATGACCAATGCATGTAGAATTTTGTAAGGTCAGTTTTTTTACCAATGCATGCATGAGTCTTGTCAAAAGGTAAAAGAGACATCATAGTTTTAAAAACAAATTAAAATACACTAATATTAATTTAATACATAAACAACAATAACAACACTACATAAACATCAACATTACTAGTAGCACAAACATTTTTTAAAAAAAATAACTTGCGTACCTTACAATACTTAATTAAAATACAAACATTGCAAATACTAAAATGAAATTAAAGCGAAAACCTACTACTAAATTCGTCTCTCAGTTTGTTATACATTGCTAATTCCTTGTCATCAAGAACGGGCTTCTGCATTAACCTTTCTAACATTCTGAACTTCATGGCCTCCTCCTTCTGCCTTTTCTTTTCTTCTACCCGGGCCTTTTGTTCTTCATCTCGTTCTCTCATCTGATCAAGTAGTCGCTCTCCCAATTGACCCAATTTCTCTCCCATGTCATTAAAATTTGTATTTAAAGAGTCAAGATTTACACTTGACGAAGTACTTGATGCTTTACCTTTCATCTTTGTCTGTTTTATGCCAAGAGGTCTTTTAGCCCTTCCGCCAACCTCACACTGTGAATCGGGTTGGGATCTTTTACCGCTCCCCCCACTATCTGTAGATGCTTGACCACCCGGTAACATATCGGACTGAACTTTGGACAAGGAGGGATCCCATTTGGGGTATTTCCTCAGAATTGCAAAACAATGCAAATAACAAAACATCTTATTGTTAGTTGCTTTGTAATCTATGTGAGCGAATCTCTCCAAATTTTGCTCAGATTCACCACTACCCTTAGTTCGAAAATGATAACCGTAGGCGTCAACCCATTTACTTACATGTTCATTTATGTGATCCCATCGATTTTGTAAAGATTTAACGTTTCTTACCTTAATCTCATTGAGATTTTCAGCTCTAGCCTTTTCGTACTGGTTGTGAATTTCTGCCCATAACCCGCTTCTCTTGGTCTTGGTTCCCCTCTCCACATCGCCTCCTGCATTTATATAGGCTGATACAAGAGCTTTGTCTTCGGCGATACTCCATGCTTGGTTTTTCCTTTGTGCAGATGTATTGAGTTGCACTTCTGGAACAATTTCGACTTCAGCATTGTCAATCTCTTCAAGATGTTGTGCTCCCGCTAATTCTTCAACATGTTCACCACTTAACTCTATTGGAGTAGCATTGCTACTACAAACTCCACCTGGAGATTGATTCATATTTTGAGTTAAATGTTCTGATATAGGGAAAAAAGGGGTATTACCAAAAGCTTGTTGATAGGATTGAGAATTATGAGGAAAATTTGGTTGTATTGGTGGAATATTATTGAAATTTGTTGGTCTTGGTTGACTACTACACCATTGAAAAAATGCAGCTTGAATTTGAGGATTACTCAACAGATTAGGGTCAACATGAGGATTAGATTGGTTAAATTGAAAGTTTGAATTGTTAGGAAAATTCGGGTTACGACCGTAATTAGAATTATTACGATTCATATTAAAGACTCTAAGAAATTGGAAGTGAAATGGAGAAAAATAAACTTGAAAATATGGAGATTAGAATAATTTTGTGTTTAAGAGTATTGTACAAGTGAAACTGAAATTTTGTGAAAATATAGCAAATTTATACTCATTTTATAGACAAAAAATTTTTATGACCGTTGGTGTTTTCGGATTTCAAAAATAAGTTACCGTTTGCAAATTATAGCCGTTATAATATTTTGGAGCAAAAAAAAATAAAGAAACAAGATGTTGACAAGTGTCAACAAGTTGAGCGTTGGATGATTTCCAATATAGCCGTTGTATGCTTTTGTTTGTGATTGTTGAATTAACATGGCACTTGGGTCGACGCGAGATTTCCTTTCCAGAGAAAGGATACTACAATATCCTTTCCCTAATAGTTATCTTTCCCAAGTAATAGCATCCATCAGGATTGGGAAAGGACACCAAAAAGCCACGGAAAGGATTGTAAAAGGCCTTGATGCTGGTGCTCTAACAGACTCCTCAAAATATTTATCTATGTTAATTATCTATTTCAGGTATTAAAAAAAAGACTTTAGTATCAAGGGTTCTCCAAGTCTTTCAGAATTTTGTTTTACTTTTGATTCTTTAAATCAAAGATCTTAGTAGCTGCACATTCTGATTAAGCAATGATCTACAATCTTCATCTAGAATTGATAACGAAGCTAGCTGAACACGTTGAGTTTTATGAAGATTTTGAGACGTTTGGTAAAGTCTGTACGTGCTGGAGAAGAGCTATGAAACGTGCTAATAGATCAGCAGCATCACGTCAAACCCCTTGGCTAATGCTTCAACCTGAAAGCGGCAATATTTATTCAAAGGAACTATTATACAGCTTCTACAGCCGCAAGATCAGCAAGCTAGACTTGCCGACTCCAGAGGATGATCCTTATGGCATGTGGCAGTACATAGTTTCTTCGTGTCGTGGGTGGCTAGTTTGTGTAAACGATATGGGTGCAATGAATATTGTGATTAGTGTAGTCCATCCGATTTCCAAGGAGGCAATTAGAACCCCTGAGCTCCCAAGTGATCTAACGTGGAAACTCAAAGATTATGAAGACTTTGAATGCTATGTTCGCAGTTATTTGAGTTTTGCTTTGTCCGAAAGTCCTTCAAACACTTCTCATTATCTCCTAGCCTGTTTCTTCGAAGCTGAGGATAGCGAGGATGTCAATACTGTCGCGATTTGGAATAGCAAAGAAAGTTATTGGGTGGTGAAGGAATTAAGCGGTGATGACACAAGAATGCCATAAGCACTCGGGTTCTACTCGTTAAACCTCCATGGGAAGAGGACAAGGACAGGGGAAAGATATACTTGGTGGCATCAGGTGACGCGCTAGTACTAGTTCGTTGTAAGCGTCCCAATCCCTCTTGCTATTGTACTTACAATTTCAGGATGTGGGAAGTGAATACTGATAACGGGAATACTAAAGAGGTCAATAGTTTAGGAAATAAAGCTCTTTTCTTGAGTCGTAAATCATCTTTTTTTGTGGAGGCATCCTCAGACGACCGTGGTTGTAAGGCTAATTGCATTTACTATGTCGATGATTGTGTTTATGAAAGCGATAAGTTCATGGGTGTTTATGATTACAACTCTACCTCCGGTCGAAAAATTCAAGACTACATTAGTCCATCACATTTAAGAGCAACATATGGACGAAATGCACCAGCTATGTGGGTTGAGACACCTTCTCGATTTCCCTACACTTAGTAACGGAGTGATCAGAGCTACAAGGTAGCTACTAGCTAGGCGTGGTTGAGTGAATGACTTGGAAAAACCTAAGTACGTATGATTTTTGGATCATTTGGCTAATTCATGTCACTTTGATATCCCGTATTAAAGAGACAATGGTATAGTATGCTCGTTCCGTTCTTGAACATTCGTAACAGTTTATAAATTACCTTTATTATTAGGTTGATTTTTTTTTTTTTTTTTTAAGAAATGTTAGTTTGATCTTAAATATATGTAATTTTAATTTATTAGTTTAAACATTTGATCTTTATACTCTCTTTAGTTGCATGTAGAACTAGTTATTGGGTAAGGTAGTCCAATGATAATAGGTTTTGGAACTTAAGGATAAAATTAAAGGGCTTTTAATGGACAAAGTTTTTTAACGGAGATGGTCGATAATGTAAAATAATTACATGATAAATTTGTATTCTTATATACTTATTAATAATGGCTTTGTCAATGTAAAAAAAAATAATAATAATGGCTTTGTTTAATATTTATTTTACTACTTCCGTTAACATTTACTTGCAACTTTGGAATATTTTATGTCTCTCAAATAATACCCCAAAGTTGCATGACCCTATAAAATGTGACCCACCCGTAACTATTGAGGGTGGTTCATATTTTGTCTCAGTTTATGCAGCAACCTCATAATGAACACTGGGATGATGCATTGAGGGTGGTGGTATTTTATTGAGCTCTAATTGTGATTTAAATCTGCAGGGTTGGTGTGATTCAGATTGGGCTGCTTGTCCTCTGACTCGACGATCTTTATCTGGTTGGCTAGTTTTCCTTGGCAAATCTCCTATTTCATGGAAAACTAAGAACCAACCAACTGTTTCTTTCTCTTCTTCGGAGGCTAATGAAGCGGCTTTGCACATCGCAAAGAATTCGGTTTTTCATGAACGGACAAAGCACATTGAGATTGATTGTCACTTTGTTCGTGATGCTATTACTGAGGGGTGGATATCTCCATCTCATGTTTCGACATCTTCACAGCTTGCGGATATTTTTACAAAGGCTCTTGGGAAAGCACAATTTGACTATCTTCTTTCCAAGTTGGGCACTTTCGATCCGAGCGCTCCAACTTGAGGGAGGTATTGAGATATATCATATATTATATTTTAGGAAGATATTTATTTCCTAATATTATCTTGTGTATTCCTTAATATTCTAGGAGATCTTATGATTCTAGGTTAAGGAAAGTTTGTAATGCTTATATATTTGGGGCTATGGTTAATGAGAAGGCAAGCAATTCTATTCTAATTATTTTCTATTTCTCTATAATGTGTCAATAGCCCTTTGGATTATATATAAGCATTAAAAACATTCTTGGAAATTGTATAAAATTAGGAATTCAAGACAAAAACACTTTTTTTTTTTGAGGGGTGACAAAAACACGGTTAGATCAGTGTAATTAGTGTGTTTTTGTCATGATTTTCTAATTTATACTCCCTCCGTCCCCGAAAGAACGACCTATTTAGCCTAATTTTAGTCCCAAAAAGAATGACCCATTTGCATTAAAATCCCCACCAATTTGCAATAATATTTGTGTAAAATTAGCTTCCCCATATAAAATTTTGTTTTTCTATGTACTTTTATTACTTTCTCTCTACTTTTTTACAAACCCCATGTAAATTTATCTTTTAAATATACATTTACTTCTTTTTATTTAACTTTCTTAATACCCGCGAAATCAACCCAAATGGAAGAGAGTACCATTTTCAAGAGTATTTTTCATTCATGATTATGTGTAGCACTAAGGGCTAAATATAACATTTTCCTAAAATATATTTTATTGTTTTACATGAATTGATAATTAATGTCAACTAATTTGAATTGATAATTAATGTCAACTAATTTGATGGGGAATTTGTTTAGTTTTCATACATACATACGTTTTTCATGATAAAGATAATGTAAAGATACTGTAAATTTTTTTGGGAGTACTATTCAAAGAAATTAGGAAATTACTATATGAGATATTCATATTGATAGACATATACATTATTTTTTTTGGCACAATATTGAGATATTGGATATTAGGAAAATATATCATTAAATTGTGATATATTTTCATATTGATATTAGGATTGATCTAGTAAATAATATCATAATTATGTATGATATTTGTATTGTTTAACAAATCAATCCTAATATGATTATAAAAGATATATATCCACCAACGATATATTCTTAAAATCCTAATTTTTTTTAATCCTTATGATATTGATTGTAAAACAAGAATTGATATTTTTTTAATAAATTGTTTTCCTTATAAGAAAGTGAAAGGTAATATTGGGCATTATTTTTCACTTATTCAATAGTTAATAAAAAATAAATAACATTAGCAATATTAATTGAATTTAAAAGGGAAAGGGAAAAAAAAATTAATGGCAAAAGAACATGATGCTAGTAATTTGTATTTTAATGTAAATTTAGGGAAGATTTTCATTAAGACTCATAGAGACCTCATACATCGTATAATTTTTTATTTATCAATTTGACATGCAAAGTTTTACGTATATATAACGAACCGCGATAGTTAATTAGTTATCTCTTTAAACTTTGACCCCAAGTACATATTGGTGAAAGATGTACATTGTATAACAAGTTAAGAACTATAACTAACCCACTTTGATTATTTATACAACTTTTTAGAGCATCAAACTAATCTATTTTACGAGTCTTTCAAATAACCAATGGAGCCAAAAGAGAGATCAAAACCCATTGTAGCAAATGTGAAATGTAGAGATCAGATGTTGTTGAATAATTTTGAGAATTTAGACAAAATTCATGTTAATTAATTAGTTTACTTAGGCAAAGGTGTTGTAAATTAATTAATAAAATATTATTAATAATATTTTGAAGGAATTTTAAGAGTTCTCGGCAACGAGAAACGGTTTCTCGTACTATGGTAGTTATTTTAACTCCATATGACGGTTTTTTTCCTTCCAAATAAATATGGCAGTTCCATATGACGGTTTTCATTTGTGAAAATGGCAGTTATTTGCGTGAGTGGAAAGTTATGCGCGTGAATAGGGTGGTAGTTCTGTGAAGTTGCATTCGAAACTCCATGGCAGTTACCTTATGTCCGTTGACACTTATTTGCTTTGAATTGGTATAAATATATGTTCTTGGGAACATAGTTGTTAGAGCTTTTTCAGAAAAAGAAAACTTGTTTCCTTTATTTCTTTTTCTTGAAAATCAATTGCAAGGTTAATTTGTCATCATCATAATTTTACAAATTTTGTTTTACGTTTAACCACAAATATACTGCACACTATTGTGGTTGTCTTCGTTGTATCTCCTAGTAACCTGGTGTGTTTAATCAGGGTCGAAATATTACTTTGGAAAACTGATTTTGTTCAGGCCTCGAAGCATTAATTTGTCCAATTTCGTGTCATTTTTGTGACCCGGTAAATCAATTTCCCTAACAATCCTAAGTAATATTTTCATCAAAATGGCAACGGTGAAAGAATTGATGTCAAACTTTTAAAAGTTGGACAAATTTGAAGGAGTTGATTTTCGAAGATGGCAGAAGAAGATGCATTTCTTCTTGACCTCGATTGGGGTGCGTGACTTATGTTCTCGCAACTCCGAAGCCTGCGGAGAAGTAGGATGAATCTTTGGATGAAACTAGGAAACGCAACAAGTGGGAGAATGACAATTACATTTGTTATGGCCATATTCTCAATGGTATGTCTAATGAACTCTTTGATGTTTATCAGTTTAATGATTCAACTAAGTCTTTATGGGATGAATTAGAGGCTAAATATATGGCTGAAGATGCTTCTAGCAAGAAATTTCTTGTTAGTAAATTTAACAATTACAAGTTTGTTGATGGTAGACCAATTATGGAGCAATTTCATGAAATTCAAATAATATTAGGAAGTCTTAGACAACATGACATAAATCTTGATGAGACCTTTAATTTATAGTATCATCTATTATTGACAAATTGTCTTCCTCTTGGAAAGACTTTAAAAATGGTTTAAAGCATAGAAAGGATGATGTAAATCTTGAGGGTTTGGCTTCTCACATTCGGATTGAGGAAGAAATTCGGGTGCAAGAGGGTAATAAGGATGCAAATCCTAGTTCCACTACGGTAAATGTAATGGAGGATGCCAAGCCAAATGAGAGGAAGAGAGGTAATGACTCGAACAAAAATAAGGGCAAGAAGCCTAAATTTAGCGGTGATGGTGCAAAGTCACGTGCTTGTTGGGTTTGTGGAAAACCCGGACATTTCAAGAAGGATTTCACAATTTGGAAGAAAAAATTGAGCAAGAAGAAGGCTCAAGATGGGAATGGCAATGCTAGCCAATCCCAAGAAAAAAAAGGTAAATCTTGTGCACAAATTTCATTTAATTCATTTATGGATTATGTGTGTATGATTTCTGAAATCAATTGTGTACAGGCTAATTGTTCGCGGTATATCGATTCGGGCGCATCGAGGCATGTGTGTAAGGATAGATCATTGTTCAAGACCTTCTTGGAGGTTGATGATGGAGAAATTCTTTATACGGACAATGACTCTACAGCTAAGGTGCTTGGAAAAGGACAAGTGGAGCTAGTCTTTAGTTTGGGAAAGTCTCTTATTTTAAGAGATGTGTTGTATTCTCCCGAACTTAGGAGGAATCTTGTATCCGGTGCGATCTTGAATCGATTAGGTTTTAAAATGGTGTTTGAGTCAGATAAGTTTATTTGTCTAAAGAAGGCCAATTTGTAGGACTTGGTTATTTGTGTAATGTTATGTTAAAGTTAAGTATTTGTAATACTTTGAATGATGTTGTGTATGTTGTTAATGACAATTCTTCTCTATGGCATTTGCGACTTGGTCATGTTAATTATAAAAAGTTATATTTTATGTCTAAGAGTGATTTGATACCCATGTTTGATCCAAGAATAGAGAAGTGTAATACATGCATGTTAACCAAAATCACAAGGAAACCATTTCCTAAAGTTGTTGAGAAAAATACTTCATTGCTTGATTTAGTGCATAGTGACTTGTGTGATTTTCACAACACACCTTCTTTAGGGAATAAGAAATATTTGGTAACTTTTATTGATTATTTTTCAAGGTTTTGTTACATTTATTTGTTATTCTCTAAAGATGAAACCCTTGACAAATTTAAATTCTACAAAAATGAAGTAGAATTGCAAACTAATGGAAAGATTAAAAAGCTAAGAACCGATAAAGGAGGTGATGAATACTATGACCTAAGTTATTTTCAATCTTTAGGTTTAGTACATGAAACTACCGCGGCATATACACCACAACAAAATGGTGTAGCGGAAAGGAAGAATAGGATACTAGAAGAAATGGTAAATTCTATGTTGTCATATTCAGGTTTGAGTGATGAATTTTGGGGTGAAGCCGTTTTAACGGCTTGTTACGTGTTAAATCGTGTTCCCATGAAAGGGAAAGATATTACCCCATATGAGCTACGGTACAAAAGGAAACCAAACTTGAGTCATCTCAAAGTTTGGGGTTGTAGGTCAATTGTAAAAGTGTCGGAACCTAAACGTAAAAAGTTAGGTGAAAGAGGAATTGAATGCATTTTTATAGGATACGCGGATCATAGCAAATCCTATAGGTTCTATGTAATAGAGAAAAATGACTTTTGGTCGGTTCACACCACCATTGAGTCAAGGGATGCATTGTTTGATGAAAATCGTTTTTCTTCAAATCCTAGACCAAAGGATATAACTCCAAATATCAATGCTCAAAAATTTGATCAAGGTTTTATTGATCAAGAGGTGGATGACTGATGTGTCTATTTTATATAGTATTTTACCCCCGTCCCTTTGTCATAATTAGTAGTGTTTTTGGCTCTTTAGAGCCACTTTTATTACTAATTGGTGTTTTCTAGTGTTTTCGTAGATTTGGTTGACTTTTGCAGGGATTTATGTTTTTGGAGTATTTTCCCGAGATATTTTGGAGCAATCACGAGCATTGGAGAAGCACGACCAGAGTTTATAGCCTAGGGCCGGTTAGAGCCATCGAACCGGTGATTAAGGGCTCGGTATAGGTGATACCGGGGCATTTGGACCGAGTATTCAAGACCCAAAGAGGAAACCCAGATTGGCCCGAAGAATTGGAGCCCAATCGAAGTCCAAAAAGTGGCCCAAATGAGCCGCCCGGCCAAAGAGGCTGGCGCCCGGAGGCGCGCCCGGCCGGGCGGGGGAAGCTTAGGCTGGCGCCCGGTGACGCGCCCGGCCGGGAGCGAGATTAGTGTTAGGGACAAAAAGGCGCGCCCGATCGGGCGCGTGTTTTTCTTAGGAGACGTTTAACGTAATTTTAATTTGTTTTAGTTTAGGATTTTGTACGGAATATAAATACTCCTCCGTAATACGATTGTAGGATCTCTTCTTCTTCTCTTTTCACTTTTCTTTACTCTCTTAATTAATCTCTTAGATTTCTTTTCTCTTAAACCTTTGTTCTTAATTCTTCCTTTAATTCCAGATTTATTTTTGGTAACAATTTCTCTTCCTTTAATCTTAGTTATTTATTTTATTCCTTTAATCATGTCTTATTTCATTGCTTTGATTAGTTTAGTTTTTACCATGTGTGAATAGTTTAATTTCTAGGGTTTATGGGGATCTAATAAATAATATGAAGGGGTAAATTATTGTTGTTAATTATCAATGCTAGATTAATTTCCTATTGATTGATTTAATGCTCTGTGACTAGATTAGGCCTATCTTTTATGCATGAGTTTGACAATATTGATTCAAGATTCAAGAGATGAGAATTGATGTTTAGGTCTAGTTTCAATAGGCAGATTAATTTATAAATGGTTAAGTCGATATTCGAGAGATGAGATTTAATACCGGTAAATTAATTGTGTGATTGTAGTACGTAGCGAAAGCCCTTTACAATCTGGTTAATTGATGCATTGATGATTGACTATTATTGGTTATTGGTATTGCATGATAATTTCTTATTGGATTGTTTTAATATTTTACAATTGCGGCTTGTAAAAGTATAGCAATATTAAATTGATGAATCGAGCAGATGTTAATTTGATATTAAAGGCTATTTTCAATAAGAACTTAGATCTAGTAAATTGCGAGAGCCTGTTAGATATATGTTGATTAATAAATTGCGAGAGCCTGTTAATCATGTTATTTATGCAATGTCAATGATTGATTACTATGTTTTACCCTGGAGTATTATTTATTGGTGAACCTATGCCCTAGATCCTTTTATATATTGTTTTCTTCCTATTCTCAACCTTAGTAGTTTAGTTTCTTATTCAATTAATAAATATTGGTTACTTAAATAATTTAGATTATAATAATTAATTATGAGTAAAAAGACTTGTTTCCCTGTGGAGATCGACCCTACTTCCCTATCTACTTTAGCTAGAGGACTTAGGTAATTATTTTTGATTAGGGGATACGACTTTACCCTGTCAAAATTTGGCGTCGTTGCCGGGGAAACGGTTTTATTTTTATTTCTGATTGTTTTTGTAGTCTAGATTATTTCCCTTTTTGTCTCAGAGAGCGTTAGTTCTCTGAGACAAATCTCATATTTGCTTCTAGTTTTTGTTTATGCCCAGGTGTTCCAGATCAGGTTACATCCCATTCGATCCTGGGATCGAACGTTCCTTTCATAAACAGAAAAATTTCTACAAGCAAATCCTGGCAGATTCTGGTGATAATAACAATAATCACCGCGACCCTCCAACTGATTCCAGCGATTTAGAGGCATCATCAGACGCAGAATCAGAGATGACGGCTCCAAAGAAGCTTAGTGATTATTCACAACCAAAGCTTACGGATTTTCCACATCTCACCCCTACTCCGGCTCTTGATGGGGTTCAATTTGAAATTAAACCTCAATTTATAACGATGATAGAGAGGAAGCAATTCAGTGGAGCCAAGGGTGAAGACCCGAATCTTCACATTGCCGACTATTGTCAATATTGCAACACCATCAGGCAAGCCGGGGTCACTCAAGACCAAATCAGGGAGATTCTCTTTCCCTTCTCTTTAACTGGAAAAGCTAAATTGTGGTTTAATGGCTTAAATAGAACTACACTTGGTATAACTGACTGGGAAACTCTTGTTTTGAATTTCTATAACAAGTATTATCCTGCAGAAAGAACAACAGTACTACGGAGTGCGATTCAGAACTTTGCCCAAGAAGCCGATGAGTCTTTATATGAGGCTTGGGAGAGGTTCAAGGACTTACAAAGAGAATGCCCTCACCATAATTTAGCGCAATGGCAGTTAATCCAAGCCTTTTATAACGGCATTGGAAATTCCTCTAGAATAATTTTAGACTCTGCAGCTAGTGGGAGATTTATGAATCTTAATGTTGATGATGCAGGTCAGGTTATTGAAGATATGGCGATACACAATTCCCAATATGGGAATCCCAGAGGATTTGCTAACAAGGGGAAGCATAGTGTCGACTCTGTATCCTTTTTGCAAGCTCAACTAACCTCTATTTGCCAAAAATTAGATAATCTGAGCACTGCTAATGTAGCTAATGTTTCTGCGATTAATAATAATTCTAATGAGGCTTTCTGTGAAAATTGTGGTATTGTAGGTCATTAGGAGCATGATTGCAGGAGTTCCGTGGAGCAAGTTAATGCCTTCCAAGCTTATAGGCAGAATAACCCATACTCCAACACTTACAATCCTGGGTATCGGAATCATCCATACCTTTCCTACCGGAGCACTAATGTTCAAAATCCACCACCACAAGAACCACAGGCGCCACAACAACAGCAGCAGAAATATTATCATCCCAATGCTAGCCAGAAGAATCAACCACAACAAACCCCCTCATCTTTCGACCCTTCTCTGGCGGAAATTAGAGCAATGTTGGTCAATATGCAAAAGCACATGGAGAGCAGAGATGCGACAATTGATCAAATTCTAGCGCATAATAAAATTGTAGATAATCAAATTGCGCAACTCTCCGCTACACTACAAGCCCGCCAACAGAGAGCTCTGCCGGCACAGCCCACTAGGCCTACGGATCAAGCATTTGCAATTACTCTAAGGAGTGGTTCAAACTATGAAGGGCCCTCTATGCCCAGAGTTGATGAACCTGTTTTATCAAATAATGCTAATCTTGATTCCATTAAACCAAACAATGTAGTTGATAGCCCAGGGCTAAAGGATAATACTAACATATCTAATTCTACATTGCAGGGTAAAACTCCAGAGAAGGTGGCTACTCCAGACAAGAATAAGAATTCTCCAAAGCCAATCATCAAACTTCCTTTCCCCAATCGTCAATTGAAGACAAACTTGGATAAGCAGTTTGGTAAGTTCCTGGAGGTGGTAAAAGATTTGAAGGTAACAGTTCCCTTTACTGAATTGATCACACAAATCCCCTCGTATGCAAAATTTATGAAAGAAATATTGACGAGAAAAAGGTCTATTAGTGAGGTAGAGACAGTAACTTTCACTGCAGAGTGTAGTGTCGTACTTCAAAATAAGTCTCCACCTAAATTAAAAGATCCGGGTAGTTTTTCTATCCTTTGTCATATTGACAATCTCTTGATTGATAATGCATTATGTGATTTGGGTGCTAGTGTCAGCGTCATGCCATTATCTGTGTGTTCTAAGTTGAATATGGGTAAATTAAAAGCTACCAATATAACTCTACAAATGGCCGACCGTTCTTTCAAATACCCCTTAGGTGTTTTAGAGGATATCCCCGTTAGAGTAGGTAAATTTTATATACCTGTAGATTTTGTTATTCTTGATATGGCTGAGGATATGCAAACCCCAATTATTTTGGGTAGACCATTCCTTAACACTGCAGGAGCAGTCATAGATGTAAGAAGTGGTAAGTTAACACTATCAGTAGGGGATGACAAAGTTGTTTTTAATCTGAATAATGCCCCTAAAAGCTCCATGACTGAGGAGAAATGTTTCAGTGTTAATGTGGTTGTAAATTATTCTAACAAGCCCCAAGCTCTTGAAAAAGATCCCTTGGAGGCGGTATCTTGTGTTGCATCCTTTTCAGATGAGATAGACAAATGGAAGAAGGAAGTCGATGCAATAGAAAGAGCACTCTACAATGTTGGCCTTGGTTTCAAGGATGAACAAGTGGAACCGATCGAGCAAGTTGTGCGAATCGAGCCTACGGTAAGTGTTCCGCCAGATCGAGTTGCAAGTGTTGAACGCAATGACAATTTGAAGCAACATTCGATCGAAGAAGGGTTTTTAGTGCGTAGCATTGAAGATCCCCCAGTCCAAGTCAAGGAGGATCCACCAGATAAGGCGACTTGGCGTCCCACAGGTTATGTCAGGAAGCCGCATCGCAGCCTAAACATCGCTAGACCGGGTGAGAAACCACCCGATCAAGCGTTAGGCCAAGGGTTCTAGAAATTGTACTTGGTAAGAAGGTCGTGCGGGACCTAGATAAACCAGCGTTTTGCGGGAGGCAACCCGTATTCTTAATGTTTTTTTAGTCTAGTTTTTCTTTTCTTTTTCTTATGAGAGGAGAGATGAGGGAATTTAATCAGTTCTGTGAGTGTTTGTACAGGTTTGAAGGAAAAGAGTTAGCCAAATTTTGGAGATAAGAAGAAAAATAAATTTCGCCGATTTAGTCTCGGGCCCGATCGGGCGCGAGAGCAAGGGTCTGAAAATAAGAAATTTCGCCCGATCGGGCGCGAAACTTGACGTTTACGGACTAAATTGTCCGCCCGATCGGGCAAGCCTCGCACGACCGGGCGCGAGAAGGGCGAAATTTTTGCCTAAAGATCGCCCGATCGGGCGAATGGCGCCCAACCGGGCGCGAGAGCTAGAAGAAATTCGGGCCTGCAGATCGCCCGACCGGGCGAGTGGCGCCCGACCGGGCGCGAACATAAAGCACATCAGATCGCCCGACCGGGCGACTGCCGCCCGACCGGGCGCGAGCTTCAACATACAGACTAATTAGATCGCCCGGCCGAGCGAGCTGGGACCCGACCGGGCGCGAGCTTAGCCGCCCTTTTTCTTCTTTCTTTCTCCATTTCTTCTTTCCTCCATTACTTTCTCTCTCTAAAAACTCAAATTTTCTCTACCTTCTCTCTAAGATTTCTCCTCCATTTCTTACCCAAATTCAAAACTCTTTACATATTTGTGATCCTCTCTTCACCCTCTTCACTTTCATACAAAATATTTTCAGTTTTAATTCAATAAATTTTTAAACCCATTTCTTGAACATGGCATCAAAGAGGGCTAGGTCCATTTTTGGTAGGAGCTCCAGTTCGAGGGAGGAATACGACCCGGACTTGCAACTCCCGTATTGGCCGACGATCCGGATTGTGAGCCGGGAACAAAAGGAACGGCTAGAGCATTTGGTCGGTCGTGAGGTAATTCCTTCTCGGTGGTTACACCGCCCTACCTTAGAATCATTTGGTTTGTATGATTTTGTTAAACGATTGTTGAATGATATTGGCATGAGAAAATTTGTTGACATGCACTATCCTACATACCAAGAACTTACCTGTGAATTCCTGTCCACTTTTCATGTTGTTAGTAGTAGGAATGGACCTAATTTATTTTTCAGGTTAAATAATAGAAATAAAAAAAGAGATAGTACATATCCTGTATCGATCATAGGATCACTCTATGAATAGGTAAATTCTCTATGACCTCCCACCGTTCACGACATCCCTTGCTTCTCGCTGCGAGCGGCTCCTCGGTACGGTGGAAGAGTAGAAGCGCTGGTCCCCTTCGGTCAAGTTGCTTGTGCCTGCTGTTAGTTTAACTTTTGTTGAATTTTGTAAAATTTTTGAATTAAATTCTGAATTATCTCACCAGTGGCATGCAGACTATAAAATGGGTGACTTATATTATGCTTTGACTGGTTTACCTGCCCCCGAACCTCAACATGCTAGTACCAAACCTATTCACCACCCAGTCGCAAAAATCTGGCAAAGATTTGCGGGTTTGTGTTTTTTAGGTAGGGTCGAGCCACATAACGCTCAAACCAACGAACTAGCTATCATAGGACATTATGTGTACGGGTTCGGGAAATTGAACATAGGCAGGTTTATAGTTCACCATTTGAGTAGGCATGCCACAGCCAGCACCACTTCCAAGTCCCATATCCGTTTAGGTGGCCTTATCACTCGAATAGCGGTGAAAAAGGCCGGTTTTGTAGTAGACGGACCCCACCAGCTGACCAACTGTGGACCAGATACCTACATGACTGCTAGGTATTTTGAGGATGTGGGGTGGGTTAGGCCGGATAGCGAGCAGACACCCTTTTGGTGTATTCGGACTAGGAACGAGCAACCTTTGCCCATTTTCCCCTACCCAGTCCAGACTTGACCGCCTTTCCCCCAGGGCAACTTTCTTACACATATGATGCTTTAGTTGCCAACGCTAGGGGGCAGGCACCACCACCACCAGTTCCACCGCCCTAGCCCCAGCCCGAGGTGGCTTTCTCTCCACCTCGTATGTCCCATTCCGTCCCTCATGTTGACTCTGACCCAGTTTGGGATCTCCAGAGTATAGGTCAGGCCCTAGGACGTATCGAGCATTCGCATACTGACCTTAGGCGGATGGTAGGCTCCATAGACCAGAGGTTAGGGTATCTAGAGAGGAACCAGGGTAGAGCTCTCTACCCTATGTACGATGATTATGCTCGTCGGGGCAACATTCCCGACGACGCTATTCACCCTAACTGGTTTCAGCCTCCACCCCAGGGATACGATAGGGATCCCACTGCCCGTGATATTTACACTGACTATTCTTCTTTCTTCGGGTACGGGCATGACATTCCTTTCGGGGGACCGGCGGGGGGGAGTTTTCACGCTGATTATTTTGGTGGTAGCTCTTCTGGTGCAGGTGGTGCAGGTGGCAGTGGAGGTGCGGGTTTCGGCTCGATGGACGAGGATGATGAGGACTAGCTATGCTGGGCTAGTTTCCGAGCCAATGAGGACATTGTCTGATTTTGGCTTGGGGGAGATTTTGGTTTGGTATTTTTCTTTTTCTCTTTTCTTTTATTTTTGGTGTGTTTTATTAGGTTAGATTTCTTGCTTTCTAGGTTAGTTTTATTGCTTTCTATATATATAAAAATACAAAAAAAAATTGAAAAATAAAAAAATCCAAAAATACGTTCCAATGAATTATAAATTATGCTTCCCTGTGCCCCTTACTTGAGAAAATTGTTTTGATTCTTGGTTATTGATAATGAGCATTGTGGATTTGTTGGTCATGATTTGAAGTTTAATTGCTTGGAATCCTTAACATGCGTCAATTTTGTCCAACTACTTGTGAATATAGTGCTTGACTAGTTGATTTGGTAAGGGATGTGTGATAGTTCCATATTTCCTGGTATGTCAACGAATTTGAGTATTGGTTTGCAACTATTAGTAATATTTATATGATTCATTATTATGCACATTGAGGAGGACGAAGGCATTTGTTCTTTTAGGTAGCCTCCAGATGATTGTAGATACATTTGTTCCCTTCTTGCTACCCATGTTGTTGCCTTGACTTTTTTGTTGTTAATTAGCCACATTACAAGCCTATTTTGCCCCATTGGTTACTAGTCCTAAGCTTGGCTTGGGGGAGCTATTAGTGAGTGAGGTGAGGGAGTTTGTAGTGTGCTTATTATTTGCACAATTTGGGTGGGAGTTGAGAAGTTGTTTTGTTGTTATTCATGTTTATTTTTGATGAGTTTGAGAGTTATATTTTCTTGAAAAAATAAAGCATGATATTATGAAAAAAAAAAAGAGAAGTTCAAGAAAAAAAATGTGAAAAAAATAAGTGAACTTCGAAAAAAAAATGTTCAAATGTTCTAGTTGGAGGTTGATCAAAAGAAAAAAATTGAGCCTCAATGGAAAAAATTCAAGTTTGGAAAATAAGTTTGTTTATTCACTCTATTACTCCATTATTATATCTTATGAGTGAAATTGTAAGAGTTGGGTTTATTTATTATGATTGGAATTTATTTGGTTGATGTTAGAGTTGGTTATGTAGGAGATGTATGATCATCATTTATTTTGATCATGGGTTTTATTAGGATATGGCTCCTTTAAGCATAGCTTTTCTCTCACTTATTCCCAAATTTATCCTACCCTTTACCCTGGCCTTACATTACAAGCTTTAAAGACCTTCTGACCTTTGTGCATAGAATTGTATGAATGTGAAAGTGTTGTTTATCAATGCAAGTTATGATTTGGCATATTTCGAGTCGACTAGTAGGATTGAGCGTTCATTGTTTTATACACACGAGAGTGTGAGTTGGGAGGGCATTGTTCACATAAAGGGGTTGGATGGAGAGCGATCGAGTACATCTTTTACTCGCCACAAAAATGAGAGTTGAGTGTGTGAGCACTAGTCTTGAATTCTATATGCTCTTGTGGTTTGCTCTGTTTGACAATCGTTAGGGAAGAAAGGTAATTGGATGGATTTGATTGGTTGACTCTGAAGCATGTTTATTTGATTTACCCTGGATCGTTCGTGCTTGATTTTTACTTTTGGGGTGAAGCATATTTATTGATTCATTGATGAGATCTTTGCTTAGGGACAAGCAAAGGTTTGGCTTGGGGGAGTTTGATGTGTCTATTTTATATAGTATTTTACCCCCGTCCCTTGATCATAATTAGTAGTGTTTTTGGCTCTTTAGAGCCACTTTTATTACTAATTGGTGTTTTCTAGTGTTTTCGTAGATTTGGTTGACTTTTTCAGGGATTTATGCTTTTGGAGTATTTTCCCGAGATATTTTTGAGCAATCACGAGCATTGGAGAAGCACGACCAGAGTTTATAGCCCAGGGCCGGTTAGAGCCATCGAACCGCTGATTAAGGGCTCGGTATAGGTGATACCGGGGCATTTGGACCGAGTATTCAAGACCCAAAGAGGAAACCCAGATTGGCCCGAAGAGTTGGAGCCCAATCGAAGTCCAAAAAGTGGCCCAAATGAGCCACCCGGCCAAAGAGGCTGGCGCCCGGAGGCGCGCCCGGCCGGGCGCGAGATTAGTGTTAGGGACAAAAAGGCGCGCCCGATCGGGCGCGTGTTTTTCTTAGGAGACGTTTAACGTAATTTTAATTTGTTTTAGTTTAGGATTTTGTACGGAGTATAAATACTCCTCCGTAATACGATTGTAGGATCTCTTCTTCTTCTCTTTTCACTTTTCTTTACTCTCTTAATTATTCTCTTAGATTTCTTTTCTCTTAAACCTTTGTTCTTAATTCTTCCTTTAATTCCAGATTTATTTTTGGTAACGATTTCTCTTCCTTTAATCTTAGTTATTTATTTTATTCCTTTAATCATGTCTTATTTCATTGCTTTGATTAGTTTAGTTTTTACCATGTGTGAGTAGTTTAATTTCTAGGGTTTATGGGGATCTAATAAATAATATGAAGGGGTAAATTATTGTTGTTAATTATCAATGCTAGATTAATTTCCTATTGATTGATTTAATGCTCTGTGACTAGATTAGGCCTATCTTTTATGCATGAGTTTGACAATATTGATTCAAGATTCGAGAGATGAGAATTGATGTTTAGGTCTAGTTTCAATAGGCAGATTAATTTATAAATGGTTAAGTCGAGATTCGAGAGATGAGATTTAATACCGGTAAATTAATTGTGTGATTGTAGTACGTAGCGAAAGCCCTTTACAATCTGGTTAATTGATGCATTGATGATTGACTATTATTGGTTATTGGTATTGCATGATAATTTCTTATTGGATTGTTTTAATGTTTTACAATTGCGGCTTGTAAAAGTATAGCAATATTAAATTGATGAATCGAGCATATGTTAATTTGATATTAAAGGCTATTTTCAATAAGAACTTAGATCTAGTAAATTGCGAGAGCCTGTTAATCATGTTATTTATGCAATGTCAATGATTGATTACTATGTTTTACCCTGGAGTATTATTTATTGGTGAACCTATGCCCTAGATCCTTTTATATATTGTTTTCTCCCTACTCCTATTCCTTGTAGTTTAGTTTCATACTTAATTATAAATATTGGTTACTTAGATAATTTAGATTATAATAATAAATTAGGAGTAAAAAGACTTGTTTCCCTGTGGAGATCGACCCTACTTCCCTATCTACTTTAGTTAGAGGACTTAGGAATTATTTTTGATTAGGGGATACGACTTTACCCTGTCAATGACCAAACTCATTTAGAGGAGGCATCTACATCATCACAGTTAAGGAGAAGTAAGAGGCCAAGAAAAGAAAAATCTTTTGGCATGGATTTTCATGTACATGTACTTGGTTGAAGGATCAAGGGATGAAGTTTCAATACTACATCCATACATTTTCAATGTGGAAGATGATCCTTTAACATATGAAGAGACTATGAAGTCTCGGGATGCTCCATTTTGGAAGGAAGCAATTAATGATGAAATGGATTCGATCATGGGAAACAACACTTGGGTTTTAGCCAATTTACTGCCTAATTTTAAACCAATAGGGTGCAAGTGGATCTTCAAAAAGAAATTGAGGATTGATGGAACTGTTGAAAAGTTCAAGGCCCGGTTAGTGGCACAAGGTTTTATACAAAAGTCTGGTATTGATTATTTTGATACATATGCACCAGTAGCAAGAATCTCAACTATTAGATTGTTAATTGCACTTGCGGCAATTAAGAATCTAGTGATCCATCAAATGGATGTTAAGACAGCTTTCTTGAATGGAATTGGAAGAAGAGGTTTATATGCGACAACCGGAAGGGTTTGTTGTGGAAGGCCAAGAGGCAAAAGTTTTCAAGTTAATTTAATCACCGTATGGGCGAACAAGCACCTAAGCAATGGCATCAAAAGTTTGATGAGGTTGTGTTGTCTAATGAATTTAAGTTGAATAATTCTGACAAATGTGTGTATAGAAAATTTGATAACAACGGTACAGGTGTCATAATTTGTCTATATGTAGATGACATGTTGATCTTTGGAACGAATTTGTCACAAGTTGAGATGACAAAATCTTTCCTTAGTTCTCAATTTTCCATGAAAGACATGGGAGAAGCGGATGTCATCTTGGGCATAAGAATAAATAGAGAAGAAGGGAAGTTGATCTTGTCACAATCTCATTACATTGAGAAAGTGCTCAAGAAGTTCAATGTTAGTGAAAGTTCGATCTTTCTTTATTCAACACCTATGGATCCTAGCATAAAGTTGGTACCTAATAAAGGTAATGTAGTTTCACAACTGGAATATGCTAGAGTTATAGGATGTTTGATGTATGCCATGACAAGTACTAGGCTGGATATCGCTTATGCGGTTGGTCAGTTGAGCAGGTTCACTAGTAATCCTAGTATCCTCCATTGGCAAGCGATTCATCGTTTGTTGAAGTACTTGAAGAAAACCATGGATTATGGTTTGTGCTATAGTGGATACCCTTCGGTTGTTGAAGTTTATTCAGATGCAAGTTGGATATCAAATAGAGATCATTCATCCACAAGTGGATGGGTATTCCTATATGGGAGGAGGTGCCATTTCATGGGCATCTAAGAAGCAAACTTGCATTGCTAATTGTACAATGACATCGGAGTTTATTGCATTACATTCCGCTGGTAAAGAAGCAGAATGATTAAGGGATTTAATGCATGAGATACCTTTGTTGCAAAAGCCAATATCGCCAATTGTGATACATTGCGATAATAATGCTACTTTGGTTAAGGCATATAGCCAAGTTTATAATGGTAAGTCAAGGCATATTGGAGTGCGGCATAGCTACATCCAAAGGCTTATCAAGAACAGTGTGATCACTATTGATTATATGTTCGAACAAATTTCAATCTAGTCGATTGTTTCACCAAGGCATTGGCTAGAGATGTGAATAATAGGATAGCAATCAATTTGGGATTGGAGCCCTAATTAATTACCAATGAGGGAGTCTTAACTTAACGCCCAATAAGACGTTGGGTCTTAACTTCAATAAGATTAACTTTCTTATTTGGTAATTGGGAACTTGTTTAATCATCCAAGGTAAAGTTCCGGTTTACTGTGATGTAAAGAGGTTGTTTTAAACTTAATAGAATTCCTGATAAAGTGCTTTGGTCACAGGAGCATGTTGGAAGTCTACCTATATAAGTACGAAGTTTAGCCGCTTCAAGAAGCTATTTGGGCATAACTTTGAAGTACTTATGAAAAGATAGGGACACATGGCTTTACGTGTCAAGTATAAATGTAATCAAGTAATTTATCTTGTGTGTAATATCTTCATAAATTCAATATGTATTGCTTTTGGTTCAATCGTTTTACGACACCGAATGGATACGGATTCTTGGAATGTGTATTGCACTAAGTGGAATTTCAAGTCTTTGTACACTTTTATTTATGCACAAAATTGTTTTTTATGATGATGATGTTTTTGCAATGTATCTAGTTTAATTCTCAAAACGGGGGAGGATTGTTGAATAATTTTGAGAATTTAGACAAAATTCATGTTAATTAATTAGTTTACTTAGGCAAAGGTGTTGTAAATTAATTAATAAAAGATTATTAAAGAAAATAATATTTTGAAGGAATTTTAAGAGTTCTCGGCAACGAGAAACAGTTTCTCTCTTACTATGACAGTTATTTTAACTCCATATGACGGTTTTTTCTTTTCAAATATGGCAGTTCCATATGACGGTTTTCATTTGTGAAAATGGCAGTTATTTGCGTGAGTGGGGAGTTATGCGCGTGAATAGGGTGGTAGTTCTGTGAAGGTTGCATTCGAAACTCCATGGCGGTTACCTTATGTCCGTTGACACTTATTTGCTTTGGTATAAATGTATGTTCTTGGGAACATAATTGTCAGAGCTTTTTCAAAAAAGAAAACTTAGTTTCCTTTATTTCTTTTTTCTTGAAAATCAATTGCAAGGTTAATTTGTCATAATCATAATTTTACAAATTTTGTTTTACATTTAATCACAAATATACAACACACTATTATGGTTGTCTTCGTTGTATATCCTAATAATTTCGTGATACCCGGTGTGTTTAATCAGGGTCGAAATATTATTTTGGGAAACTGATTTTGTTCAAGCCTCGAAGCATTAATTTGTCCAATTTCGTGTCATTTTTGTGACTCGTAAATCAATTTCCCCAACAGATGTATCCTTTTCTTCTGTTACCGTTAGAAAAGTCAATAAAAATTGTATAAATGGGGCTCGTAACTCGGCGATCACAGCTAGGAAACAACTTTATAAGTGGTTTCTTGTTTTTTTTTATTGTCAAATAAAAAAATACATGAACTATAACTACTATGAATTGTTTCTTTACAAATTTACATACAAATTCATTATTCCAAGAGTCCAAGTCTCCGAAAGTGGGGGAGCCGATGGGCACCAACCAAACGAGCCGTTAGTAGAAAACACAGTCTGAATAGACCGACAAAATCAAAAAATATAGTGACGCAGACAAATCCACTTAAAAAAGTTTGACACTTTACACTTGAATCATAGACCCAGAACACACACAAAAATTCAGAAACAAGAGGGACATTCCCGCCCCACCAAATCAAACCCCAAACTTTATTATTTTTGGATTTTTGCCCATTTTAATCCTAGAAAGAGAAAGAGTAGTTGATAGAAAGAGAAAGGTATTGAGTCAAAAATGGCAGATGGGAAAAGAGAAGAAGCAGGGTCATCTTCAATTTCTGGGGAAGAACATAAAGAGAAGAATGTGGAAGAAGAAGTTGATGAGTTTGCAATTGATGGGTCTTTTGCTAAGTTTGTTCCTCCTCCTCTTGTTCCTCTTCAACACCATCTTGAGAAAGACAAGGTTTTTATTTTGAATTTTTTTTTCCAATTTTTGGGTACTAATTTGTTTGTTAAGTTATGCTTTTTTAGAAGAAATTTCTAATATTATGTTCTGGGTTTTCTGGGTTTTTGTTTGAGTTCTGGGTTCATAATTTGATTCTAGGTTTTTTATTTTAATTCTGTGCAATTTGTTTAGCATATTCAATAGAATCAGAAAAAAATAATAATAAATAAATAAATATATTAATAAAACCCATAATTATCATTGCTGATTTGTAAGAATTGTGTTGAACTTTGGATTAAACTAGTGTACAGTTGAATAATGATGAAAGATATAGGAGAGTGTTAAAACTCAATTCTAGGGTTTAATTTGCTCTGTTTACCTATGATTTTATTAAGTTTACTTGGGTATAATCAAGTACAGATATGGTCGAGTGTTAGGATTATATTGTTTTTGTGCTACTTCATAATTCGATGTGCGAAATGGCTACTACTAAGAACCTTTGAGTGTACTTGTTTTGTGTGAAAGAAGAACTATTTGGGACAAGGACAAGCTAAGTGAATGATGTACAATGAAGTGCTATTTGAACCCAAATTGATTGCTTTGGGTGTGTTTTAGTTATTGTGTTGAATGTGTAGTATTGCAATTTCGATTTTTGAATATCCCAAAGGATAGTTCAATTTTCATCTTCTATATACTGTCAGTGTTAAGTATATAGCTTTCGGTAAACTTAACACACTTCAATGTCATTTTGTAGAAGTTTTAAATACTGCAATCAGTGGATTTTGAACTTTATATCATATTTCTTTATTATACTCCCTATGTTTTGAGGTAGTGGTCACATTGTCCTAAGTCCTAACCTTTAATATTGAAGATATGACATGATATTACAAAACGATCCTTTGCAATAGATATGTAAATTCTATCCGTTTTGTTGTGGATATTGGAAGGAGATTTCACACATACAGTGTATCTACTATTTTTGTGCTCTTTTTCTATAGTATATTTTTATACATTCATGTATTCTGGGATCAAATTATGTGTAACAGTGTAAGTGTTAAATTTACATTTTGTCACAGGATGATGAGAGCTTAAGGAGGTGGAAAGAGAAGCTACTAGGCTGTGTTGAAGGAGATATAAATGGTTGGCCTTCAGATACCTTTTGATGCTTTTCTTTTGCCTCTTTGCACTGAATTTCTTGTATACTAATTATTAATATTATCCTTTTGCATTTCTTTGTTAGGCCAAGTGGAACCTGAAGTTACATTTCACTCCATAGGAATTATATCTGATGAGCTTGGAGAAAATAATACTCCTTTGCCTTTGGACGAAATCCAGGCCAGCAAAGTTCTGTTTTCACTCAAAGAGGGTTCTCAATATCGTTTTAAGCTAGCCTTCACTGTCAAGTACAACATTGTCTCTGGTCTCACCTATTCCAATACCGTATGGAGAGCAGGAATTCAGGGTGAGTGTTGTTGTTTAAGTACGAAATTAGTCTCTGAACTTCAGCTTTAGTTGAGATCATTGGCAGTAAAATTTTGCTGTTTTGTTGCAGCATGTGATTTCAAATCTTCAAAACTGATTTAGTAACAAATGAATTAGTTGCTCAACTCATAAGTTACTCTGAAAAGTGATCATCTTATTAAAATTTCACTTCAAGCGTGTGCTGCTGCCTATTTATTTTTACCAAAATTCAGAATGTTTATGCTTAATTTGACCAAGTTCACTTCACAAGCCTCATCCATAGATTTTACTAGTGAACTCATCCGTTGATACCAAAGATATTATTGTGCTCTTGCTGTTGGTTTGGTTAATTATACATGAAGGAACAGCCTGAACTTGCATTAAGTTCCTGATTTCTATAACAGTTTCAAACTCTCCTTCTGATTTGATTCCCTAATTGTATATTTCTCTATTGTTATCTTCCATGGAAACTTTGCTACTCTATTATGAAACTGTTTGGGTGTTCTATTCTGAGTGAACTCAAGTGGAAATTTACTGTACAAGAGTGACATCAATGAGAAGAAATAGCCGATAAAATGTAAACTCTTTTTTTAAGGGTAACTGTGTTTGGACCTGCCCATGTACTATAGGGTGAGTGACTGTCATTACAGACTTGGAAAAATCTTTTCCTGAGTAGACTTTATGAAATGTAATTCGATGTGAAGTGCAGTGTTTCTTCTTTTAAATGTGGCCTATGTTGGAAGAATTTGACTAGATATTGGCCTTGTTTGGCAAGTGGCTGTTGGCGGTTGGTTGTTGGCTGGTTCACTTGGCTTGTTTGACCAGCTGGTATGTTTGGCTGTTTATAATGGCTTTTGAAATTGGCTGTTAAAGCTGGCTGTTTATAAAAGTGTTTGGTAAATTAATTGTTGGTAGTTGGCTGTTTATTAGATACTTTGTGGGCCAACAAAAAAGCTACTCAAAGCAGCTTTTTCATTTTGGCTTAAAAGCCAGCTTTTTCACTGGCTAAAAAGCCAATTACCAAACACATTTTTTGGTTGTTTGACCACATAAAAAAGCCAAAAGCCAAAATCTATCCAAAAAGCCATTTACCAAACATGACCATTGATTTTGTTTTGGTGGGTTATAGTGAGAGTATGCCCTGTGCAATTTGCTGTATATTTCAGGCTGTTTATCAGTTCTAAATAATTATAGGAAGCTAGTCACTCTTATGCACAATTGCCAGTTCTAAATAATAATAGGAAGCTAGTCGCTTTTATGCTCAATTGCCATTTTGTTGTCCTAGTTTACATAGAACTTTGTCAGTACATAGAACTTTGTCAACCTTTACCATTGTATATTTGTATTCATTACCTGTTTCATTTGTTTTAGTGGATCAAAGTGAGGGAATGCTAGGCACCTTTGCTCCACAACAGCAACCCTATGAACACCTCCTAGATGAGGAGATTACCCCGTCTGGTGCTCTAGCAAGAGGAGTTTACTCGGCAAAACTGAGGGTAAGTTGCTAAATTCCACTACTATTTACCAAGATTTTATTCTTTTTGTTGTTGTTGTTGTTGTAAGCAGAAGAGGGTCAGTACTTAGTGCAATTAAAAAAAAAAAAACTCAACTGCACTAGTACAACCTATGTTACATTGACACGGGTTGTTGTGCACACACACATGAAGGTTATATCTTGTTCGACTTGTGCCCGTGGCAAAATTGCACACACATTGACTACCCCACATCTCATGCTTTGTTCCACTATTGTGCACACACATATGGAGGTTATATATTGTTCTACAGACCCACAGGATTTATAGTTTGCCTATTTAATTTATTGTCCTGTTTTATACAAAAGTCTTTAATACATATACATCCCACTATCAAATATGACAAGGTGCTGGCAACCAATGGCCTACGAAATTGAAGTTGTATTTGTAGATTTTGATAAAGTTGAAAAAGTTGGGTTAGAACCCTTAGTTGTAGCTGAAATCGTCATTGTCAGTCTGAGGGCCATCGACAACAAGATAATGAAACACGTAATCACAACGCGATAACAACAGGAAAAAGAGATCAGCTTTCTTTCTGTACTTTCATTCATTGAGGATTTTTCCCTGATTCCATTTGCCCTTGTTTGCAGTTTGTGGATGATGACAAGAAATGTCACATGGAGCTAAGTTATACTTTTGAAATTACAAAGAGAAGCTAGCTCATACTCTCTGGGAGTCTCATTGCACATGTCTGTTATGTTACTTTCATTATCGTGTGTATAACAGGTTTATGATAATTTCCGAATGTTACAACTCAAGTCGTTGTTCCATTGTTAAGGGCAATACCTATGAATCTGAAACATTGACAAGAACTCAGCCATTATTAGCTCCAATCTATTAAAGAAATTGAAAAGATAGTTTTACTACTTTGAAGTTACCCTTTTTTTTCTCTTCTTTTTTTAATATATAATGTCATGTACAATAATTGTACATACTATAAATTCTTAATTATGTCACAAGTTATTTTCTACTTTGTGTATAAAAGAGAGAATTATAAGATAATATTCGCTATTTCGCTTTCTTAATTTGACCCAAAATAAAATTGCATATGGAATATTACTTTGTGAAAGAACACATCCTCATATTCTATGATACATGTTCTGTCAAAAAAAAAAGTTTTAAAAAGTGGCTTGTTAAATACTGTAAGTAATTATTAACCTGTTACTCCATATGATTTAATGATCAAGATTTATCCTTTAATTTCTTCCTTTCCCTCCTCCCTCCTATCCTAAGATAACACACAAATCACTGAGCTTGAATGCTGCTCTCGTTCCCATCTCCACTCACACTGACCCATCTCTACCCCATAGTAACCAGTTAACCACCACAGCTGCCACCCCACCATCACTGCCAGACCACCACCACCACAAGATCACCGCTGGACCAACCACCACCACAAGACCAACCACCAATTACTCAGCAACCACTGTCACCATCACCACCAATTCACCAATATCATGTTATCCAACTTCTAAATCTCAAGTGAACCATACTCTTTACTAAGACCTGACAATCGGGTGGGTCAGGTTGGGTTTATATACGCGCATAAATGGAGACACCAATACCTTAGCCTAATATTGGAGATGAGTTGGGCAACGAACTGCAGTTGGTACCTGTTATGTTATGTCATTATGATAATTATGCAAGCTTTCCTTTGTACTCTGATTTCCTGTTGCTCCCTGCTAGGCTGCTAGCAACTAAATGATTGCCGTCATTGGAATAGCCACGGTTTCCTTTCCTTTACAGCTCCAATTGTCTCCTCAATTGACTTCTATTTCCCTCATGATATGGCTTATTTAGAGTGTACAAAAATGATGATTTGTTGTTCATATACGACAATCAACTTTGTATGGCAATTCATATACCCCAAGTTTTTTGTTCTAAGCATTCATATGAGCTGAATACTGTTGGTTCTAATCGGAATTTGTTCAAAGCATTCAAAACATAGTTCCATTGATAGTAGTTCTAATTGGAATTTTATTAGTTCTCCAAGTAATAATACAGTTACGGAGACAATGAATATCAGATGTAATTACATGAATCCATTGAATAAAACTTCATCACAGCAAAAATATTACAAAGATGAATTTATGTACAGCAGAAATGAATTATATGAGTCTACTGACCTACATGTCTACTTCGTTTCTATAACATTTGTGTTTTGCCTTTGTGGAAGATTTACGATGCACAATAGTTGTCAAGAATCACTAAGCAATCTGAAGCTTAAGCAAAAATACAACAGAGAATGATATGGGTGCAACTCCCAACAGCTAATTTCTGGACTAGAACTCCCAACAGCTAATTTCAGGACTACACTGTCAATTTGTGTGGGAACAAACAAGCGCCTTCTTTATCAATTATTGCATTGGTCAGCTGAAAATGAAAATCTGGGATTAGCACAGGGGGGAATATAACCTATAAGCAGACATCAAACGCTTAATAGCCCGAAATTATAATGTAAATTGACACTCACTAAGCTCAGAAGGGCCAAGGTTTATATGTAATTTGTCAACTGCTATATATGATTTGACAAGCAAGGCTATCGAAGGAGAATAAATTGAACTCAATCTACTATTAAGCAAACCAATTAGTAGACTAACCAGTCAAAACTGCTCATATGCATCCAATATACTCTTTTTGCCTCAACTTACTCTACCTGCAAACGTACAATTCTAGTTTCTAGATTGAATAGTCAAATCCTTAGGGTTAATTTGCCCCAATCTACTCTATACTAAACACCCCCCATATGTTACTCGTAATAGAGGAGCTCATTTCAGAGTGGATTTGCAATTAAGGTTAAACAATAAAAACCCTTGAATCTACCACAAGCCACTTTACAGTATCACACATCCAAATTTAAAGTATCAATGTACCAAACACTTCTGAGAATATAAAGTAACTCCTAATATTGCTATATACTTCATCTTCCTTGCTATATACTTCATCTTCCTTGCTATATACTTAATCTTCCATTGCTATCTATTACTCCCTTAGTCCATTAATGTATGCTCCAAGTACAATGTGCACGGTTTTTTATACTAAGTGGAGTGAAGTTAATGAAAAGGTAACATTGTGGGACCACTTATTGTTGACGAGGACAGGGATGAGAAAGATACGAAACAGGTACATAATACACTAATTTATAAACAAAATAAAAAATAAAAGAGGATACAAAGTATTATACTACTCTATATATATATATATATATATATATATATAAAAATTAAAAATAATAATAAAAACCGTTTTTAAAACAAAGATTTATGAATATTTTGATAATATTTGGTCAAATTAACTTCATTTATTCAAATAAGATGAAAAAATCAAAATACTCAAAATGAATATATTGATAACAATAAAACTTAGTTACTTTTTTTAAGTACAAAATTATATATCTAAGTACCCAATGAATTAGGAGTACATACTGCATATCCGGTATGGGTATGATAATCAATTGAACTACCAATGTTACATAGTATATAGTAATCTTCTATATTGGTAGTACGAAAAGTAAAACTTAAGATCAAATCCTAAGTAATAAACCGAGGGAGTATAAAGGTATGGGACTCTTGTGGAAGCATGAAAGATTCATGTACAATAGATGGTTCCTACAAGGTGCCCCAAGTCCCCAACTCCTAAATTGGTGCAGGGGTTTTTCTGAGTTTCATGTTTTTGCTCTATGGTCTCTTCTTTTGTTTCATTGCTTTTCTATACCCTAAGGTCCAAGCTCGACATGGCCTTTCTATCGCAATTGATGCTGGATTTCGAAAGATTATTCTTGAGACTGACTTGCTGAAATTACACCAGCATTTGAAGAACAATATTTTTGAGAATTCTCCCTTTGGTCTGATTGTAAAAGACATCTTATGTCTTGCTAAATCTTGCTCCTTTATTTCTTTTATTCATGTTGGGAGGGAGGGGAATAGGGTGGCTCACCGCTCACAATCTTGCTCATTTAAGCAAAGATTTTGATGTAATGAGTGTGTGGTTAGAAGAGCTCCCTGAGAGTATAATGCCTGCTGTAATTTCTGATGCTCAAAGCATGAGTTAATAAAATTTGCTAGCTTCCCGTCAAAAAAAAAAAAAAAAAAGTCCAAGCTCATAGCTAGGTAGTTTTCTTTGGTTTCTTATAGTAAAGGCATTACTTCTGCAATCATCCAAAAATGTGCAATCAAATCAAACACTAAATCAACTGTAAGTACTATACCAGACATTATATATAATGTAGCAATAGATCTGCTGAAGAATCCCTTAACCGACAGCTCTGTCCAAGGTGAACATCACCGAATGCATACCTGCATCACAAGGGAATAAGTTCTTGAGATTGAAATAAAAAGGCATAGCTTCAGTACCAATCAGAATAATAATTATGTACCTATATTCACAATATTCAGGCCATGCGCAACGAGCTTTACCATAATCCCAATAACAGTCATCATTTCTTAAAGGTCCCCGCTTCGCTGTTGCAATTTGATATCATATTTTAGGAATATGTAACATATATCTAAGAAACCAACTAAATTATAAAAATAATAATATATCACCTTTAGTGACAAACTTTGATTTTGCTGCAGGATTAATATCGTGCCACATCTCAAGCCACAACTCCCTCATTAATGCAGGGGATCTGACCATATTCCTGTGATTTACTACATGGAAAGAACAACAGTTTACATGAGAAAAGTTCACATTGAAAAGACCTCTATAAAACATATGATGTCATGATGCATAGAAAGGAAAGGTGTCTGTCATTCCAGCTCTGTTAGACACGAATTCATGTATTCTAGCGTAACTAGAAAACTTATACTCCCTAATTGTTTAACTGACATTTCTGACACATAGGAACATACCCCATGTCATCGGAACCTAACAAGAAATATCTATGCTGTCCAGCATGGATAACAGGAAAGGAGAGTACTGATATCTGATGTAGTAATTATGCCTCAAGTTTACAAGCACTTAAATTAATCCTTTTTCTGCATATAAATGATAAAGAGTTGAAAACTCAAAAGTATGAATGATAGATGGGGTTTTAACTTGAGACCTTACTCAGCTACTGTAACTGAAAATAAACTTTAACCATAGGTCTAAGGACTCATGCCTCCTGGGACAACAATCAAATCTCAATAGTCATTTTCTAGAAAAGAAGAACTACTTTCAGCATACTAAGTTTCAACTCTTGTCACATATACTTCTAGAATTAAGATTTTCATCACGAAAATCCCAGCATGATAAATACACATAATAATGTAACCGGAAAATGCAAGTAGTACCCTATTCCAAAGTCTAGTTGTAATGGATTATCAGTTTCACTGATCATGAATATAGCAATCTACTTCCACAGAAATCAGGGAAGCTTAGAGTCAGATGAAAGAGTAACTGGACAAAAGGTGTCTAGCTTCTCTATCGCACTAAAGTCCAGTCCAGGGATTTTATACCTTTATCAAGCTCCCACACAGCCGTCCTCCTTCCAGGAATGCTCTCAGAATCTTCATAGTATGTTATGTATTTAACTCTAGGTGACCTTGTCATATTTGGAATTATGTCAGCTCCACGATCATGTGTTACATTGAGCTCTACCTGAACATCTGTTCCGTCATGCTCTGTCTACAAAAAAACAACAAAGTAGACTTACAGCAAATATACCCCAAAATGATTTTTACTCGTCTAAGTGATACAGAAAGCATAAGCAACAAGGAGTGCTTCAAGCGACAAATGGGACATAATCCTAAAATAAAAAGTGGTGAACAGGCCATAGGACCATATTTACAAATATGCAGTTAGAAAAGAACACTGCCAATATACAGTATTCAAGAATTTTCTTTTCAATCATTTGCTTTTCACATATAAACCTGTTCCACCATGACCAATTCGGTGATTTGCCAATACTAATGTATATGGAAAATATGGTTGAGAAATAACACCATTCCTCCAGTCAAATTTCCTCGTTGGGGCATAATCTAATGTAATGTCAAAGACATCCGCAGAGTGGGTCAAAATATGACTAACTACCTCCTCTCTACTATTTTTTGGTCTCCCTCTTCCTTGCTGTGAACCACTATTCCCAAATCCGATGCACCTATCTACTTTGTGGTCTTATGTTTTTGTTCATACTTCATAGTACACACCATCTCAGCCTAAGCATCTTACGGTCTTACCTCCAACAAATCCCAGCCTGACAAATGTCTTGCTTGGTTCCTAACCTGACTACAGTGCTGAATGCCTCCAAATTTCTCAAATATATTTCAGTAAAATAACAGGGATAGACTATGCTTGCTGAAAGGCTCTAGAAAGGTAATGACAGATTTAAATGTTGAAAAGGTAGAATTTTTAATGCCTCACAAGACTTGGCATACCTGAGGAGTCCTTGTTATGTTAACATTTGGTCCCAGCCAATTTTTGCACCAAGAAAGGGAATGATAAGCTACCTGATACAAGGTTGTAAACAAAAGAAGTAAGCAACCTAAAGTTAGCATGCTTTAACCAATAAATAGAAATCAAAGTTTTGTAAGGCTTACAGTCTCATCACCACTTGTAGCTCCTGGATTTCCTTCAACGAGATTTCCTGACCTAGAGGAAGATATAATTTGCCACATACAATTAAAACAGAGTCCATGCTTTGAGATGATAAAAGACAGAATTGCAGTTTATAAGATATAACCAGTGGGATTTCAAATAAAACAGCTTATCAACTAAGACAGTAAATGAGATCATAGTGAAAGATATTGGATGTAAGAATATAGTAGATCATAAAAAAAAAAAAAAGATAGCCTCCAAACAAATACATACACTACCAGGAAACTTAAATAATTACATTTCACGAAATGCAAATTCATTAATAAAAATGTGATTTTCACAAAGATGACTACCGAACATACATGATATAACAATGGATAATTAGCAATCAATCCATCAATCATATGTATATACATACCTACAAACATAAATTTATAGAGTTATTTTTAAGAAGTTCGGGATCATGATACCTACAGGTAAAAAATTATATATATAAAACAGAACAAGTTCCAAGACTTCTAACATTATAAAAAAAAAAGGAACATTTAAAGAGTAATCAGAGATGACATGTATTCAGATAATTGGGATTTATTTCCCTTCACAAATTTGAAAATATAGAATATAGATGCCAATAGAAGCATTATCAAAAGCTTTCCAAGTAGTTTTCTTTCAGGTATACAATATAGTGTCAGCAATGAATGATTCATGTTGAAAGTGGATAAATCACAAATCAGAGAGAGTTCCAGAAAAGAAATCTGCACCTACAATAGCTAACCTGAATATATAAAAGCATGGAATGTATGATATGTATTGCTTACCTCGAATATAAAGATCCTTCTATCTCATAGATGATATCAGTTACGATCCAATTATCAGGATAAGGCTTTCCACTGGGGGCAAAGTAGTAACCAACCTGTTTTGCAATTGCCAAGATGCCAGAGCTGTCATTCAGCACCACATTTTATAAGCTAAATGTAGGATCATACTTAAAATTGGACAAACAAAAGGAAATATGGATGGGGAACCACACAAATGAGAAAAGAAATCAAGACCTTCCACCACATACATTCCATAGAAAATCAAATTTCTGGCACATGTGAGGGCATGAATTTTAATCAGAAAAAAGCCTTCACAAAATTTTGACAGGAACATTAAAAATAGGATGAGTGTGAAGACAGATTAACAAGCTTAATGGTAGAGGATATATTTACAAAAATACACCAGCTCAAACTTTTCATGAATGGATACAATACCTCTGTTTTTGAATCTACTCCATAGATGCAGAAAACATTTTTTAGTGGTGGCCTATCCCAAGGAGTGAGTGGATTTACAACAGGGTCTCCATGATATGACCTGGTAAAGAAATATATACACATTAACACACAGAAACCAGACAAACTATTACCACATCATCTGGAAAGTGCAATCAGGAATGCCAATGTACTACAGTTACAAAAAAAACCTTCACAATTTCCCTAACCATTTTAATAGTTGTTGGTAATACCAAGATGACTCTAGCCAAAGAAGATCTAAGAAGAGCTTCTTATCTTTCAACAACATTATGGCTCACATTATGTGAAGCTTCACAAAACCAAATAAAAAGCAAGATTCCAAGGAAACCTACTTCTAACAGAGCCTACATAGTTTGCCTTAGGGCACATAATGCGCATTTGGAGAGCTTCAAAAGAGAAAGTTAATAACATTAGGCATACCTTGTAGATAATAAGTCATGGATCACATCTCTAACCATTTGAATATCAAAATTAAACAAAAATAGCTCACAACAGAAAGCTTACTTTTGCAACTGATGCAAAAGCCTTTTGCTATCTGGGTCATAGTCCTCAATTGCTTTAAAAAATGTTCCATCTGATACCTCTCGAGCAGTAAAGGACAACTGAGTTGGAAGATTACATTCCATGCTAGTATTCTCCATAACATCCAGAACAGATGGATGAGCATCAGAACCTGATTACACATTAAGAAAACAATAAAATGATTGCAAATGGTTCCACCTTTCATTTGTAGACTAATATGTATGACAGTATGAGTATTAAAAGTCTCACTGTGAAAGGAAGGAATTTCGATGTTGATCAGATTTGTGGGCCACCCTGAATAGTTACTCTTAAACTCCTCTTCTTCACAGTGATAGGCATGATGAACTTCCTTTCCCTTTTCAGTAAAGTGCCTCCAATATTTATCATCCGTTTTACAGTATTTTGAAAATGGCAACATCCAAGGCGAAGAACCAAAAGAATTGAACATTAAACGAGCAGTTCCCTACATGGAAGATAGTATTAGGTTAGTATCTTTGAACAATCAAGGAGTGTAGGGACAAATATACAAGAAAGATTTTAAACTTCAATGTCTAAGGCGAGCTCGGATTTCCTGAATATAATGACAAGTTGACATGCTATTCATCTTCCTTGCTTTCATCTGTGCTATTCCATGGGGAATTTTCTGGCAGTTACCATTGAATGATGTAAAGAGTGATTGGCCAATGATCTTATCATAAATAGTTTCTAGAGGAATCCTGGTCCTCTTATGATGTAATCTCCCATAGCATTTTAAAAAAGCTTCTCTTTGTATCTTTATTTATAGAAAATAAAACCCATAAGAAAAAACTTTTTTTGGAGTTTTAGAATGAAAAAGCACTTGACACTAAGATATAAACAGCCATTTGGTTCAGGGTCAGCTGGATAAGGAAAGGTCAACTTCCTTTCTACATGTATGGCTGACTAATTTTCTTTTTCCCTCTAGGTGTTCTGGTAAATGGATTGACCCATTTCCCCTCTGAATTCTGTAACCCCCCCCCCCCCCCCCCCCCGCGTCTAAAAAACAAAGAAAGGAGAGTTCCATTTCCAATTTTCCAACCAGTTAATGCTTAATGGGCAGTGTAATGGACATTGCAGGCAAAAACAGCACATGGTAAAATTATGCTCAATATATACCGTATGAGGCCAATACAAAAGGAAACGAAGAACCTCAGATATTGGAACACCAAAGGTGAATCCAGAAAGTGCAGCCTTGATAGTTTCAGTTGCACCGAGAAAAGGGGCTCCTGTAGAAAACAAAATCATTCACATATGTGCATGCAAAAAAACTTCTTTCAAATAAATGGTTAAAGTAAGCATACCAACAGCAAAATAGGCATGGATGTGTTTATCAAGCCAATTCATATATTCTTTCGGAGCGACCTCAAGCTTTAACCACTCTAGAAAGTATCGAAAAACATTGTTTCCAAGTGAATGAGCAAATACTAATGAAGGGCCTCCACGAAGTTTATGAGCAGTTTCAAAAGTCAGCCTGCAGCATCAGTAGAAATTTAAAGATTAATAGACAATAGAGGTATGAGAGGTAAGATAACATATTCCGACTACCAAACAACAAAGGTTTTCAGAGAGATTAATAGAGAGAAGGATTTCATGACCATCATTACAGTAATTACTTCAAACTTTCTACGAAGAGAATCAACAATATCAAAAGACCCAATGCACCTTTTGATTCCGGAACATACTCCATATGAAAATGGGTGCATGTATTGATGTATGTATAGGAAACCCATTTAGTAAAAATGATAGCTACTAAAACTGGAGAGTTGGCAAGACAAGAGAAGCAACTGCCAGAAAAAGTTATCTAAAAAGTGAACAAATTCTATCTCAGTCAAATAGTCCATTAAAGCAACCTTCTCTTACAAATAAATGCATAGATAATTCATGGCTTCTCTATGGGAGCAGGAAAGATAAAAAGAAAATTTACATTTTCACCATACCTTAGTCAGTCTTTTAGGGTTACTAACAAGTAAGACAGCATTAAAATCCCCCCCCCCCCCCCCCCAAAAAAAAAAAAAAAAAAAAAAAAAAAAAAAAAAAAAAAAAAAATTATTGCGTAAAAGATAATAGGTGATTGTACAGTTGGTTAAGTAAACATAAAATAAGGATTTGAGGGTGTAGCAGTCAATGAACAATGATATGATACAAGATTCCAGAATATGCTCAAGAATGTGAAAATTCCCTATAATTAACCATGGATATTAAAGTAAGTAGTGTTCAACTTAACTTCTAAATTAAATACTGACCAAAAAGCAAAGTCAGGAGAGAAAAAGAAAAGTGAAGAGGATCCCGATCCAGAACTCTAAATTTATGTGTGCAGTACACCTATACACCCCTTAATTTCATATATGCAGGTCAAATAACAAAATACTTCATAACAATTATGCTACAATAATTTTTTACAGATTGAACAGCAGCAACAGGAAAAGTACAATTAACAATGTACTTTTTTCTTAATGATCTGAGAGTAAACACATTAAGGATGGGATTTTTGCTTATTTCCCACTTGCTTTTCATTTTAGAGGCATATATAGCACAGAACGCATCCAGCAGTCATGAGAGCTCGAATGACAAAGTACACGAGCATGAATAATAAAAATTGGCCACCCAGATAAATCAAAAATAACAAATGTTGTGTGCATGAAATTATAGGATATATACGAACTTGAGTTTGTGGAAATAGAGGTCTCGCTCCTCAAGTTTTGATGGTGATAATCTCCAATCGTAAGGAACAGCAATTATTGCATTGGCCTCTATCCCAAACTCAATACACCACTTGACCCATTCTTTCCACACAGAAGAGAGGGGACCTGACAATTAAGACCATGCGCTTGGTGAAAAATAATTTATTAAGATAAGAAATGTCTCAACATCACATTTATGAAACAAAATGCAACTATACAAGGAACAAGCAGCTTATTTACAGCAATTGTCATGTATATTTCAAATAATGTTGAGCAAAGTGTTTATGTTGAGCTTTAAGCATGTTTCTGTATCAACTTAAATACAGGTCCAAGAGGTTGGTCAGGCAAGGTTAACAAGTTAGAACCCTGCAAATAAAAAATATTTTTTTAAAAAAAAGATGGGTTTTCTATATTTGCTCAAACTTGGTCATTTTTCTTTCTTTGGATAGGGAAAACCACTTGGACTGTATGACCAGAAATCATCTCCAGTTATCCACATATTTATGTTCCACAAAGTTTCTCCATCAGTAAGTTGCTTCGATAAAGGAATCAATTATTATACATAGTACAAAACAAGCCCCATTCGTCCTTTACACACAAGCTCTTCATCACACACACATACACACACACATGGAGAGGAGGAAGAGTAAACTACATTTACAAATAAATACAAAGTATGTACAAAAAAGTCGATTGTATACCTGTTATGTAACCTGGGTCTAGTTCTGTTATCGCAGATAGTCCACTATCTGGCCTTGACTTGCATTCAGGGTGATCTGTTTGATTGTAAGGCTCTAGCATGATACATTTGAGCCAGCAATTTACGGCAGAAAGCAGCTGCAAACAAATATGAAAGCTTTATATCTGTTTTAGTCCATTTTTGTTAATGACATCAAATAAACTAACCTGAGTGTTCTAAACTTAGAATCAACCATAGGTTCAATATCTGATCACTAAGACATAGCAGGATATATTACGCTAGGGAACTAGTAACTCGACATACGTCTGGTTTGCAGAATTGACATAAAGACCATGGTGATCAAAGGTAAGATACAAATCCCTCCATCTAGAATCAATAACCACATAGTCCCAATTATCACAGTTTGAGGTTTTACTGTAATTTATAATACTTAGTTGTCTTCTTTCCAAATTCTTTCTGTCAATTTTGTTAAAATGGAAGTATCTTAGGATATTCGACAATCTATAGACATCGAAAAATGATAGGTGTGACTATTTATGAAGTATTAGTTCACCACTAATATGAAAATTGATCTAGCAAAGAAATGAGTGCTAGGAATATTTCTTTACAGGATATCAACGACAAATGTCGAGTAGACAAATAGTTAACAGTTTGAAATTCTATGATCCAGAATCATAACCCAATTAAAATCTCTTCAAGAACAGTATAAAAGCAATATTCTATATAGAGATGATGCATAAAGTTAAATTAACAAACTATATCAAGAAAAACAGCACAAATTTAACACATTCAAAAATCAAATGAAGGATAATACACTAAAAGCAAAACCCATTAATCCAAACCCATTGTTTGTAACAAAAATTATAACAAGAATTATAAAAACCCAGAAATTGGTTTCCAAAATCAAACCCAAAAACCAAATTAATTAATTAAAATTAGTGAATATACAAAAAGAGGAAAAGGGTAAATTACCTTGGTAGTATCAAGCCAAACTAAATCAAGAGGATTAAAATCAAGAGGAGAATAAGGGCAATCAAGAATAGACCAAGCTCTCAACTGGGTAGAAGCAAATCCAGGAATTATAATACCAGAAAGTTTTCTGTAATCTCCTTTGAACTCTTCTTCCCCATAAACTAATGTAGGACTTTTAAAGAAAGTTCCCAGAATTAGAAAGATTAGGAATAGACCTCGCATTTTCAGCTCCAAGAAATGCGGAGCTGCCATTGAAGAGGAGAGAGAAGATGATGGTGATAATGGAGGGTTTAAAAAGGGGTTAGTAGTTTGGAATGTTCTGCCATTGATGAAGCTAATATAATGTCGAAAATGGGAGAAAAGCTACGATTGTACGAATGGTGAAAAAGTCGCTTTCGCAGTCGTAATGGGATATTTGTGAAAACTTTTTAGTAATTCCCTCGAGTACACTCTATTGGGGGAAGAAAAGTGAGAACGTGTAGACCGTGCGCAATTTCTATGTTACTGAAAACGATATTTATGGATTATGGAGTATTCTCGAAAAAGGCTACACATACAATGGTTGTATGTGGGCATGGTTGGGCCGGTTGGCAGCCTTTAATTGATTTACATTTTGGAGCCCACCTTTGGCAAATTTTAAGATGCACCACGCCTATACTTTTGAACAATTAGTAAAAAAATCTGGACAATTGCAAATTGTGAACATGTAGTAAAAACATCTTAACATCGCAATTTTGAACATTTAGTTAAAAAATCTGAACAATTGCAATGCATCATGCCTATACCTTTGAACATTTAGTAAAAAAAATCTGAACAATCGATAATTTTGAACATTTAGCTAAAAAATCTGAACATCGCCATTTTTGAACATTTAGTAAAAAAAATCTGAACAATCGCAATGCAGCACGCCTATAATTTTGAACTTTTAGTAAAAAAATATGAACAATAACAAATTTTGAACATATAGTAAAAAAATCTGAACAATCGCAAATTTTAAATTATTACGAGTAAGACAAATTTTGAACTAACTCGTAATAATTCAATAGTTTTGTAATATAAATTAACATTTAATGTATACAAAATGAACATTTCTTAATAAAATATGAACATAAAAATTGCATTGCATGTTTATGTTCAATTATTGTGACGTGTTCATATTTTTTTTTACTAAATGTTCATTTTTTGTAAAATGTTCAGTTTTTTTTTACTAAATGTTCAAAAGTATATTTGCGATTGTGGGTGCACCATGGTGCACCTAGTACTAATTGGCCACCTTTTTTCCCTCTTATTTTTTTCCTCCCTTTTTGATGTGGCATACATACAATGGTTGTATGTGGGCTACCACATACAACCATTGTATGTGTAGCATCACTCAGTATTCCCTCCGTCCTACTTCGTATTGTTTTTTCCACGGTATTTAAGAAATAAGAGAAGAAGTGTAAAAAAGTTAGACAAAAATTAAACAAATGTACAAGGCAATTGAATAAGGGGGTTGTTATTCATCGCTCCCATTTTACCGGGTAACGCTCTTATTTTGACTTGAAATTCCAATTTTACCCCTAACATTTAAATACGGTTTTTTCCACTTCCTGACCAACATTTCTCACTTTCTTACTTCTCTCTCTAACTCTTTTACTCTCTAACTCTCTAAAACACTCTAAATCTGAAAAAAAAAAAAAAAAAATCTTCCAAATTTTTTTGTTCATTTTTAAAAAAAACAACAATCATAAAAAACACAAAAAAGATGCGTGATTCGAGGCGAATAAGGCTGACATTCGGAGGGAGGAGTTTTGGCGGCGGTGGAGGTAGCGGCGGAGGCGGCGGCGACGGAGGCGAGCAGGTGATTTTTTTTTTTTTAATTACGGAACCTGGAACTTCCGCCCAAAAAATCCGGAAGTTCCAAGGAGGATCCGCTTGGAATTTCCAGATCATCCTTGGAACTTTTGGAAATTCTGGGCGGATGTTACTTCCGCCCAAAAAATTCGGAAGTTCCAAGGAGGATCCGGAAATTCCAGGCGGATCCTCCTTGGAACTTCCGGATTTTTTGGGCGGAAGTTCCAATTTTTTTTTTCCCGTTAATAATATGGTTTTTTAATTTTTTTATTGTTAATTTTTTATTTTTTTTTTTTATTTTTGGATTTTGTTATTTTTGTTGTTATTTTGAAGTGTTATGGTTAGTATTATTATTATTATTATTATTATTATTATTATTATTATTATTATTATTATTATTATTATTATTATTATTATTATTATTATTATTATTATTGTTGTTGTTGTTGATATTATTGTTATTATTATGGTTATTATATTTTGTAGTGTTATTATTTTAAAAAATATGATTAGTATTTTTATTTTGTTGATATTAGGGTTTTTATTATTATTGTTATTATGGTTATTGTTGTTGTTGTTAAATTTTTTTTTTTTTTTTGGATTTTGTTATTTTTGTTGTTATTTTGAAGTGTTATGGTTAGTATTATTATTATTATTGTTATTATTATTATTGTTGATATTATTATTATTATTGTTATTATTATGGTTAGCATATTTTGTAGTGTTATTATTTTTAAAAATATGATTATTATTATTATTATTATTATTATTATTATTATTATTATTATTATTATTATTATTGATATTAGGGTTTTTATTATTATTGTTATTATGGTTATTGTTGTTGTTAAATTTATTTTTTGTTGTTGTTGTTGTTGTTGTTGTTATAATAATATTATTATTATTGTTATTAGTAGTACTATTATTAATATTTTTAATTATGATTAGTATTATTGTTGTTGATATTAGTGTTATTATTATTGTTATTATGGTTATTGTTGTTGTTGTTAATTTTATTTGTTGTTGTTGTTGTTGTTGTTATAATAATATTATTATTATTGTTATTAGTAGTACTATTATTAATATTTTTAATTATGATTAGTATTATTGTTGTTGATATTAGTGTTATTATTATTGTTATTATGGTTATTGTTGTTGTTGTTGTTGTTGTTGTTGTTATTATGGTTATTCTTGTTGTTGTTGTTAATTTTAATTTTTTTTGTTGTTGTTATTACGATTATGATTGTTGGTGTTGTTGTTTTGATTATTGTTTTATTATTATTATTATTACTACTAAAATCGGATTTTGTACTTATTTTATGTAGATCGAGGGTTCTGGTGCTCGACATGCAATATCACGACGTCTGAATGCGTCTGTTAGGAGACAGACATCTCGTTCAGCACCGCTTCAGCCCGAGCAGCAGCAATACGGGTCTACTAGTGGTTGGTCGGGAAACCAAGAGTCTGGTAGTAGTCGGCCCTTGTACTCTGCAAGTGGAGCACCCATATCTGACGAGGAAGACGAATGCTCGGCTAGTCATGCTGGTGACCGGGATGAAGAACAGGACCCTCAGGATTACCATATGGTATATAGGGGTCAATTTGGGAGATTTGCTGGTAGTGGATCGAGTCAGCCTACTACCAGCTCTGCAGAGGCATGGTTAGTGCTGGAACCGATGTCGGGTGGTCCTGAGGATGGGTCTTTTATCCCTAGTTTTGGCGGTCACGTGGCACGGTATATCTGGATTGAGCAGGAGCGTAGTGTTTTGCGCTGTTTGAGTAGGACAAAGTTATGTTCTGACTTGTTCACTTGGCGAGGTCGTCAATCTGTGGAGGACCTCGGGGCGATTGATGCTAGTTGGTTGTCTCACTTGCCAGGTCTGATGTTTAAAAGACTTGATTGGCCGTTGATTTCTGCTTTTGTTGAGAGGTGGCAGCCAAATACGAACACCTTTCACATGCCATTTAGGGAGATTACGACCTTGTTGCACGACGTGTACAACATACTTGGGTTACGTGTCGCAGGCAATATGGTCACCACTACTCCTAGCACGGACGTGTTACGGGACGCGTGCTCGATCACCATGGATATGACTCCAGATGATTTGTCTAAGATTTGCGGCACAAAGACCATTTGGCAGGGTAGTGGGGTCTTGACTGATAAGATTATTGAGTCGACATTGGCGGTTGACCGGGAGTTTAGTGATCAGCTTAATGGATACTTGTGGTTAGTGCTTGGAGGTACACTGTTTGTAGACAAGAGTGGTAACCGTACGCATCCTTCCTTCCTCCACGAGCTATGTTACATGGATGTCCCTATTAACGAGTATGCTTGGGGAACAGCTACACTGGCCTACTTGTATCGGCAACTAGGCACGGCCTCACGGAAAGGTGCTGATTCGATTGCTGGTTGTCTCACGCTTCTGCAAGCGTGGATTTACGAGTACTTTCCGTGCTTTCGGCCACATCAGGGTACCTTGACCCGGGACCTTCAAATTCCTCGTGCGTCTGCTTGGGATGTTGGAGCGGGATGTCCTAGCAAGAACCTGGAGCGCCTGTTATCTTTTCGTACTAGAATTGATGCGCTTACTGACCGTGAGGTGAACTGGCTACCGTACGGAGCTGATCCTGCATTACGAGTGCCCCCCACTTTATTCATTGGCTGCATCCAGTAGCGTAACATCATTGAGCCGTACATGCCTGATAGAGTGGTGCGCCAGCTTGGTTTCGTGCAAGGCATTCCCTGCGAGATCATCAGGCCAGAGAAGGCTAAGAGGCCAACTAACTTGAAGATGTATCGGGTAGACTTCCCGACCGAGATGACAGATGTGATGTGGAAGAGGTTTGTCCCTGGGGTATCTCAGAGTGTAGTTTTAGGTGCCCTTACCAGGCTTAGTGCTGCAGCTCCTTCAGTTGTGCCTGGTTACATGCAGTGGCTGTATAAGTTTTCTCACCCGCGGATATCTCCAGGTGCAGGAGTTACAAGCAACCTACCTGAGCGGACTAACACTGATTATGTAAGTATTTATGCTTATTATAATATTAACAATGACTTCTATGAATTTTTGTGTTTATAATATGTTATTGTTTGATTTGCAGTGGATGGGTCGGTCCATGGAGATTCACCAAAGAGCACTGGCTGAGTATCCTGAAATGTCGAGTGAGACTCGAACAATGACTGAGCAGCTTGTATTTGATTAGAAGTCAAAAATGGGACTTTAGATTATTTTGATAAGTTGTGTTAGTGGTTTTGATTATGTTATGAACTTTTTTTTTTTTTTTAAATGTAATGTATAAACTGGACACTTATTTATTTTTATATTTTATGTTTTGTTGCATATCATGTTAGATTAAAAGCAAATACATTTAAAATTAATTTCATAATTCTAATTTTCTTACAAATGTTCAAAGTTAGTGAATGTACATTACAAACTACCTAACTAATGCATCCCACATGTCCCTTCTCAATTGATATTGTTGATCCCATCCATTAACACTATCCTCGTGGTGTTCAGTCCATTAACCGGCGATCGGCGGGAGAGGTGAATCAGGTACAAGGTCAAGACGGATGAAATGTGATCCACCAACTGTAGCAATCACAAACTCTCGAGTCGGTGACCGAACCCCGTTGCGTGCCCTCAGCGGTAAGACTGTGATGCATGGGTAGTAGCAAGTTGGTACTAGGCCTACCCCGATACAAATCACCCTTGAGTTGAACCACGTAGCAATAGGAAATAAATCTTGAATTGTAACCATCCAATGCCGCTCCCCGACAGCCCCACTATCCCATCGAATACGCTCTACGTTCATCCAAAGTCGCCCAAGCCCGTAAATCCGTTCGTACAAATCAGGATGATCAGCGATCTCGTTCGCTATTGTTTCCCGAGCGTCAAACCACAGCGCCTGATCGCCAAAGAAGAAGTCGGCGACACAACGAAAGCCACAGTTCCCATCACCAATGACATCCTTCCAAGACGAAATTTACGGCAACATTGGGCCTGGAAGCAAGTTCAAATACCTGCATTGACTAATGTCACTCGGATCTACAACACAAAATTAAAAGATAAATTATTAGTAAAGCTACAAGTATTAAGTTTACATATTTTAATATTACATATAGAATTTTAATATTACCTGGTTCTGGGTCACCACCACGTTGAGTGTGTTGACGATTCACATGCTCGAAATAACTACGATCACGCCTGGTGTCATTGTTCCTCGGTCGACCACGAGTGTTGAGGTTGACATGTGGTTCTTCAAGGTGTGTATGATCCGGATGTAGCTCCTCTTCAATGATTCGCGTTACATTTCGACGTACGGCCGGGTCACTTTCCATGACTTCATCAATTAGGGACCGAAAATGTGCAGCCTCCTCGGTCGAATCATTAACCACTTCAGGAATGTTAACACCATCACCAATAACCAGTGTCTTCCAGAAAGAATGAATTTGGCTGCTATACAATCCTGTCTGTGCAACTATCGAATCATGTATCTGGCAAGCACATGGAAGACCATGGGTCACACGCATAGCACATCCACACCGTTCATGGACCTGGTAACTCAAATCCCGCATCCTTTTTGTCTCGTTATCCAGTACTTTCTAGCAATGTTGAGACACTTTGCCATTTATACGTGACAGTGGCAACTGTCTGTACATCTGACCAATTTTATACCTTGATGCCTCCAAGTCATTACGAATTTGTATGATGCGATTACCGATATGACAATGGACTCGGGCCCATACGGTATCCAAAGAACCTGCCAATGATTCAAATTAGTAAATATATTTTTAATTTTTTTTTATTATAATTACAATTACGTAACAACGAGAGCAACTAATAAAATAATACAACTAACCTGTGGATGATTCAAACCAAGTTTTCACTGCTGAATGTTGGCTCTCAACTCTGCAGTTGGTGGTGTTACCAAAGTGAAGAACCTGGTTCGTCCAAAATTTCACAAATTTCTCCTTATGACAAAGCCATGTTCTCTGAACATACTGAATCACTGCCGGATATTTTCCCCACCTCACTTGCATGGCAGCTAGAGCATGATCATACTCCGCCTGTGTTGTTGCATTCACGATTTTGAACCATTTGCCAGCTCTAAAACTAACACCAACCTTCTTGTTTCCGAACATCTTTGTCACCTTAGCCTCCACATCTCTGTTGATGTGCCATAGACAGAGTAAATGTGACGTCCCTGGAAAGACTTCTCTCAAAGCCGCACATAGCCCAAGATCACGGTCTGAAATAAATACAGATGGCTCTTTATCAAACCCAATCAACTCCCTTAATCTCTGCAACACCCACCGATAGCTAGCCGTGCACTCGTCGCGCATGAAAACATATCCAACTAGAAAATTATTGTTTGTCGGTGTCACACCTACTACCTCAAAGAAAGGCATGTTATATCGATTGGTCTTGTAAGTAGAATCCATACCTATGACATGTGGGTATGTGCGGAGTATGTTGACCATGATCGGGTGCACCATAAATGCATGTTGCAAAACGTTGTGATCATCGTTCATGACCCAGTAAATGTATTTACTCTCTCTCGCCAGATGAAGAAATTGCTGAACAACTCCTCTTCCTTCGGACATCTCCATCCTTAAGTCATTTCGGCAATTGTAAATGTGTCGGATGTTTGGATGATCATCAGGAAATTGCTCGGCAATAGTGGACATGATGTTACGGGGAGCAACCTTAGACTTTGTCATGTCCCGCACAACCTGTTTTGCACCCGGACTCAATCCGCTCACTTTACGGTGACCCTCTTGGTACACAATCATTGGGTGGTTATGTGTCCCGGTGTGATCATTTTTCGCAATGATCTTCCAACTGTCAGTGCTGACTTCATAATATATCTTGATGTAGAATGGACAACCATTAGCTTTGGTTTTGGTGTCCTTCCGTATCGCGTTCTCCAAATCTCTCGGCTTGCTCCTTCGTGACCGATCACATCGCAAATACCGATACGACCGACCATCTCTGGTTTTGTTATAAGACGATTTCACCAATATAAATCCCAATTTTATGGAAACACCATAAGCCCATGTAACTGCATCGTCAAATATAGAAAAAAAACGTATCCGTGACAAAATTCCCACTATAATTCACACCGTCACCGCCTTCCTCAGATTCCATATCCTATACAAATTAAACAAAACATGGTTTATGTCAAAATAATAATAATAATAACAATAATAATAATAATAACAATAACAATAATAACAATACTAATAATACTAATAATAATAATAATAATAATAATAATAATAATAATAATAATAATAATAATAATAATAATAATAATAATAATAATAATAATAATAATAATAATAATAATAATAATAATAATAACAATACTAATAATAATAATAATAACAACAAATACAAAACAATAATACCATAACATCAATTACTAAATAATAATAATAACAACAACAACAACAACAACAACAACAACAACAACAACAACAACAACAACAACAACAACAACAACAACAACAACAACAACAACAACAACAACAACAACAACAACAACAACAACAACAACAACAACAACAACAACAACAACAACAACAACAACAACAACAACAACAACAACAACAACAACAACAACAACAACAACAACAACAACAACAACAACAACAACAACAACAACAACAACAACAACAACAACAACAACAACAACAACAACAACAACAACAACAACAACAACAACAACAACAACAACAACAACAACAACAACAACAACAACAACAACAACAACAACAACAACAACAACAACAACAACAACAACAACAACAACAACAACAACAACAACAACAACAACAACAATAATAATAATATTAAAATTATATTTCTACTAATTAATAATAAGAATATCAACAACAACAACAACAACAACAACAACAACTATGATGATGATGATGATAATAATAATAATAATAATAATAATAATAATAATAATAATAATAATAATAATAATAATAATAATAATAATAATAATAATAATAATAATAATAATAATAATGTTAAAAAAAATAATCATATTACTAATAATCATATTAATACAAAAAAATTACATTAATTATCAAATACTAAATCACAACAATAATCACAAGACCACGAAAAAAAAAAACAAACTTAATTAACATTAAAAAAAAAAAAATAAACGTACTTAACATTTTTTTTTTTTTTAAAAAAGGGACATCCGCCTAAAATATCCAGATGTCCCTAGGTAGATCCGCCTTAAATTTCCGGATCTACCATGGAAGATCCGGATTTTTCAGGCGGATCCCTACTTCCGCTTGAAATTTCCGGATGTTCCATGGTACATCCGGAAATTTTAGGCGGATGTCCTATTTGCAGAAAATAAAAAAAAAACCAGAAAACTTACAGAATGTTCCGACGCATTCTCCGGCGTACGAATGTTCTACTCGCCGTCCATGACCCAAGACTCGTCGGAAAATTTTACGATTAATAATTTTTTTAAATAAAAGAAATTAAGGTGGTCGTGGGGACCGATTTGGTTTTAAGGTCGTGGGGACTGATTTTGGGAGGCTCGGGATAGCAAGGTCGTAATGTGAGGGGACCGTTTCATGTAATGTGTCCAAATGGGGAACAAGGTCCTTTTTATAACACAAAGTGCATAACGGGCATAGTTGTCCATTCAAGTCAAAATGGGAGCGTTACCCGGTAAAATGGGAGCGACGAATAGCAGTTCAGTTGAATAATTTAAGGGGAAAATAGTGAAAAGTACAATTGTTTGGTAACGGAGTAATGCAACTGAACATAAATTTTTTTTAAAAAAAAAGATTAATTTTAATCATGCATCGCACGGGGATAACCTAGTTTTGAAACTAAACGTTAAAACCAATTAACACGATATCGCACCCCTGCTTTGTAATAAAAGAAACAGTCCATTGTGTGCTATTGGTCACACCATGTGACCAATTGTAAAATAAGAAGTAACCCCTATAACTAGGACTGTCAAACGAGTCGTGTCGTGTCTGGTTCGTGTTCGTGTCGATGTTAAACGAGTTGAAAAACCCTTGACCCAAACATAACCCATTTATTAAACGGGTTGAAAACCCTTGACCCAAACCTAACCCGCTTATTAAACGGGTCACCCGTGTAACCTTTTACCCATAATATAATATGTAATAAATTATAATATTCAATTTAAAAATTAAAAAGACATACATCATTAATTCATTAATGATACTACAAATGTTTAAAGTTAGTAATTTTAGCAAAAGTACTATAGGAATTTCAAGTTGGTTGCTTTGGCAGCACAACTATACATAAGAATTGTACCAAATTAATAGTCAAATTTTAATTAACAAAAGTTGAAATTTATTTTATCCGCAAAATTAACTGTCAAAATTACCTAAATGTATACTTGGTGCCAAGGCAATTTACAAAATTACAAGTTTAGAATAAAATTTTTGAATTTTTTTACTACTTAATTAATAGGTTAAGCGTGTCGGGTTCGGGTTAGTGGGTTGTCATTCAACCCATTTATATAATTGGGTTATGCGTGTCGGTTTCGGGTTGAAAATTTCAACCCAAACCTAACCCGTTTAATTTCGTGTCGGGTTCGTGTCGACCCAATTATGTAAACAAGTCGAGAATACTTGACCCTAACCCGCTTATTTCGTGTCGGGTTATCGTGTCGTGTCAGCTTTTGACAACGGCCCTACCTATTACACTGAGTCACTGACCGAGTAATTCCTATGATATCGATCGAGTAACCCCTATATAACTGACGACGAAATAACCCCTGTAATAATGATCGAGTAACCCGTATAACACTGACGAAGTAACCCCGCACGTAATTGTTGGCCACAAGTTGTGGCCAACAACATATAAAAACTAGTGTAGAAAGAGAATGGTAAAGTTATCCATTGAAATCTTGAGATATTCCAAATGAGACAAAAAAAAAAAATAGAGAAAGCATGAGAAATTAACATTAATATTAGTCCATCATACAGTTCATAAGATTATTCAAAATTAAAAAGAAAAAAACTAACACATACAGTTCTTAAAAAGTCTCACAAAATTAGTACAAACCCTTACAAATATAGATGAGAAATAAAGATATAATCCTCTTGAAAAAACATGGTGCTTTAATTTATTAGGAGAAATTCAAAACAAAAAGCAAAAATAACACCATCTTTGAGAGAACAAGAAGTTATTACATTACACAATCAACTACTTTAAAGCCTCCATGGTTTCATGACGAAGCTTGAAAAAGGCAAATAGACGATCCTTAGAAGGTAAATTTTCCTTGATGATGTCGCACTTTACATATTCCTCTGCCCAATTGCTCAAATAGGGATAACTTTCTTTTGTAAGAATGTTCTTCCCTAAAACTTCTTGGATGGTTCCTAACCAAAAGCCAATGAAGTTTGCAACAATGTCTACAAATCCAATATTTTCCCCTCCAAAAAACTTCTTACCTTTAATCTCTTTCTCAAGGATCTCTAAATTTTCTTTTGCTTCTTTGAGTGTTTTTTCTTCTTCATCCTTTGTTGCCCACAATGCATTCCAAAGTGATGGTAAGCACTGTAAAAATAATTTTCACTATCATCAGTAATTCTTTAGCCTATTATGACGTTATTTTTTACTTCACCTGTTTAATTTACTTTCTCCGTTTTTACAAATATAATACTACCTCCGTTTTTTTTTGTTGCAACAAAAAATTAACGGAGGTAATTTTTGGACTTTTATTTATATCAATGCACTTTTTATTACCACTATCTCTAATTGTTGTTTTGTAAATTTTTTAAAAGTGATATTTTTGAAAGTATTTATCAAAACAAATCTAATAAGATTTCACATGAGTATATGTTTCCTAATCTAACGAAACTAGCAAGAACTCATAAAGATTGCCAAAGACACGTTTAATAATGTAAAAGTCAAAATATTGCACAACCATATATAAAAAAATAGATAACAACTGAAAAAATATTACATTTGTTAATGTACAAATTTAACCATTAATATCTTTAATTCTTAAAAAAAATTAAAAAAATAAAACAAAAAGAGATATTGATAACGTGCATTTTTCAAACAAGATCAGGTATAACTATTTTTTTATTATATAAAAGACCGTTAAAAAAATATATGTGAATAGTGTTAAAGTCAAAATAACGAGGGTGTATAAAACTGTCTGACACTAATGTGATGACGGCGACAACATCACATCTTTAGTAACGTAAGACACCGAGGAGCAAGAAGTAAGGCAAAATCAAGAGAATAGGCAAGATCGAGTTTGTTACCTTATCATCAATGAATTTAGCCCAAAATCGAGCAGTAGCCTTATGGTAAGGATCCTTAGGCAAGATAGGATAACCTTCCCAAACCTCATCAATATACTCCAAAATGACTAGGGACTCAGCAATTGGCTTACCATTGTGTATTAACACAGGAATCTTCTTATAAATTGGATTACTCTTTAATAGTTCAGGGCTTTTGTTACCATAAGGATCTTCCTCTTGGTAATCATATGAGATACCCTTTAATTTAAGGGCTATTTCTACCCTTCTACTAAATGGACTACCCCAATTTCCCAACACTTTTACTCCTTCTTCACCCATATATTCTATTCAAGTGATGATATGGAATTATGGAATTATGGATGCTTGGTTTATTAATTATGGTAGACTTGTAGTATATATAGCCGCTAATTGTTGTTAACGTATATTATATGGCTTATTATTAAATAATGATATCTTATTTCAATCAATAAAAATACTAGTCTACCATCAATAATATCTTTAATTGTTTTTTTTTTAAATAAAAAATCACCTAAACACAAAAATGATATAATGAAAATATATATTGTTACTAACCTAAGTGATATGTACACTTATTTAGAAACACAAGAAATTTATTATGCTTATCAGCTTATGTCATTAAGTTGAAATTTGCAATTTCTAGAAGATAATGCAAGACCGCTCTCTTAATAGTCACCGCCTGCAATGACGTAAGGGGTGATCGAATTTTTTGAATGTTAATTAGCTCAAGTAATAAAAAAAATTGTTTATGTTATACTCCTAAATTATTCCTAATGTTTGTTTGATTGGTAATTTGGTACATACATACAGTACATCGTACAATGAAGAATTGAAGAGTACAATATTTGGAGGTAAGGAAAGTGGAAATGTCTTATTAGATCGGAACTTCTTACGGGTACAAGTTAACCCAACTAAATTTGTAGATTAGACACTTTGAAAATATGGGGAAAGGATAAAGGAAATTTTTATCCTTTACACTTCTGTAATGCAAAATTGAACGCCAATTCTTATTATTAAGTCAAGCTTTGCTTGGTGTTATGAGTGATTAATTTTATAGTTAAAGAATGTTTTGCGTAGAACGGACTCACGTGAGTCTAGTTTATAACCTTCAAACACACCACCTCCATTTTATCTCTCCTCCATTTTTACAATCCTTTATTCATCACCATTTTTTCACATTTTCTCTCTCCTCCTCATTCGGATCCTTACCTCGTCGTAGAAGCTTCTTTCTATTTCTTCAATGGCGAGAACGCAAACCTCGACGACCGCTGCCACCGCTGATACCAGCCTCTTCGCAACCAATTGATTGATTATTGTGAAATCATATCCTGCTAACATAACGCCAAGTACTCACCAACTAATTAAATGCAGATGTTTCCACATCCATCAAAGAACAAAACAATTAAACAGATTGGATATATGTATTATCGAAAAATTAGAACCATCTTATACTTGTAATACAGTAGTCTAATTGAGTGGGTGATAATAGGCTTATATTAATCATCAAAAAAACATCTTTGGACTACATGTTTTGGGATCATCCAAAGCAACATAAAGTTAATCGAGTGGTGTGCTTCCAAAAAATATGTAATATTTGACCAATAATATCTGATTTTTGATACTTATTATCTAATACTTGACCAATATTATCTAATTTCTGATATTTATTATCTAATTTCTGCTGATACTTATTATCTAATATCTGACCAATATTATCTAATTTCTGATACTTATTATCGAATACCTGACCAATATTATCTAATTTCTGATACTTATTATCTAATTTCTGATAGTTATTATCTAATATCTGATCATTATTATCTAATTTCTAACAATTTGTATGATTGGACTCACGTGAGTCCGTTCTACACAATACTTTTCCTTATAGTTATACCAACAAGTACAAAACAAAGTAATTGATGAAGAACTCACCTTGTGACTTTAAAGGTTACAAATTCGAGCCCTATTAAGTACAAAATGTTTGGGAGTATGGAGATTGCCTTACCTCCCCCCCCCCCTATATTCATAAGCAATGACTTGCGAAGCTCAGCTGGCTAAAATTTGTGAAAGGTATCGATTCAGTGGGATCTTTTATCTTACCTTAAAACAAAACGAAATGAAGAGAGTAAAAGGGGGCTTTAACTACTAATCAAATTTTTTGACCAACTTCCCATGAATCCAAGACTTCCACCTCCCTTCTCTTTCTCTTTGTTAAAATCCTGAGGCAAATAGTGTTTAATTTGGGGCTTGTTCACATGCATTTATTGAACTGAGCTGAGCTGAACTGAGCTGAGCTGAACTGAATATTTTATGAGAGAATGAAATTAGAAGTTGAACTGAACTGATTGAAGCTGAACTGAAATGAAATTAAGCTGAAGTGAACAAGCCCTTGGTCTAAAATGTTTTTCATGTATAATTTTTTTCATTCTCAATTATTTTTCTTTAGTTTTGTTACTACTCTAGTAAGGTTAGTTTTGTACCTCTTTTGAGCTTATGAGCAGAGTAGGTGTCAATAAATTAAAGCAGAACGAACAGATTATTAATACTCAACAGAGTAAAACATTTTTTAGTAGAGCAAAGCAGACCACAACAGCTCAAAAGAACATGGTCAGGATCAAAACATTAATTTTTCAAAGGGATGTTGCTAGAAGAACTTGATCATAGAGGGTGCGTGTAGTTCGTGGAGCTCGTTGAATGTGGTCAAAGTCCATACAATTTTTTTTTTGTTTTTTTTAGTGTCTATATATTTTCTTAATAGTTTTGTAAGTCCTTGGCTCCTTGCTTCATTTGAAGAGAGAATATGAATTTTGCAATATAAGAAAGAATGAAAGATGTTGGTAAGAAAAAGGACCACTTCCAATTCATCATCGACAAAATCATTGGAAGAATAAATAGTTTGAATGCAGTTAGGCTTTCGCAATCGCAAAAGTTGGTTTTCATTAACTCTATTCTTGTTGCAATGGTATCCCATGTTCTCTCTTGCTATGAGTTACCGGTCTCTGTCACTGGGAAAATTGATTCCTTAATTATCCGTTTCTTCTGGGCGCATTCTGATACTAAAGGTATGCATTGGGTTAATAAGGACACCATGCATCTTCCTCGTGGCATGGGGGGTTGGGCATTCGCTGTTTGTCATCCTTAAATAAGGCGTTGCTCATGAAACAAGTTTGGAGACTCTTTTCCAACCCGCAGCTTCTAGTTTCCAAAGCCTTTGGTGCTCGTACGACCTTTCTTTCCAACAACCCGCAAACTGTGTCTACTTTTACTGGGCGTCATTCGTACGGACTTTGGGGGTTGCTCAAGGCGGACACCCTGTTAAAGCAGGGCTGCAACTGGAAAGTTGGTAATGGCCGGTCTACTATTGCTGGGTCGTCTAAGTGGGTCAACGGTCGCATTCCTGAGTTTAAACCCGGAATTACACCGGCTGCCGCTGCAGCTCAAACAGTCAGTTTTTTCATCCACCCTCTGTCAAAGGGGTGGGATTCTGCGAAAGTGAATGACTGGTTTCAGCCTGCGGATGCCTCTACAATCCTTGCATCGGAGGCCCCTGATATGACTCAGGAAGATTTTCGTTATTGGGCGTCTACTCAGTCGGGCACGTACTCGGTGAAAACTGGCTATGCAATGCTTGAACAACAGCTTTCTCTGTCTTCCACATTGTCTTTGTCAGAGTCTTTCTGGAAGGTTCTTTAGTCTCTCCAATTAAAACCTAAATGGAAGTTGTTCCTATGGAAATTGTTGCATCGGGCGCTAGCAGTTAAGGCGGAACTCCATCACAGAGGTGTTCCGGTTCAATATGTGTCTTGTGACCTCTTTCAGTCAGAACCAGAGGATTTACAGCACCTATTTCGAATGTGCTTTAATGCACGCTCAGTTTGGAGGTGCGGGTGCCTCGGTATCCACTCAGAATTTAATGGAGACCTTTCTCTTTCAGATTGGATCCAAGATTATATCCGACTTTTTATTAGTCAGGATGGGCCTTCCAGTGCTCGCTTAGGTACCTTTGTCGGTACGCTTTGGAGTTTGTGGTTATGCCGGAATTCAAGGATCTTTGGGGAGTCTTCAGCTTCCAGGCCCTTTGATTCACAGTTTGCGGAGGTCATGGATACTCATTCAGTCTTTGTATCCTTGGCTGACGCTGCTTTTTCCCCGAATGTTGCGGGAGGTGACACAGGAGCCTCTATTCCCCCTGGGTTTTACACAGCTCATCTCGGTCAATGTACCCACGGGGGATCGTTAGTTTCTCTACAAACTGATGGTGCTTGGTTCCAAGACTCTCAACAAGATGGGATGGGTTGGTGCTTGGATAATGGTGATCCGTTGGATGATCGAATCATTGGAGGAGGTAACTTCGGGGTGTGTACGTCACCGTTACATGCGGAGGCTTTGGCTTGCTGGTACGGGCTACAATGGGCTTTCGACCGACAGTATCACCTTGTCACAGTTTTTACTGACTCATATAATCTAGTTACCCTTCTTCGGGGGGACGGATGAGGCAACATGACTTACCTTTGGCTTAACCGCAAGATTCAACAACTGGGCTCAACCTTTCAGTATTGCTGTATTCATAAGGCGGAGCGTCGGCGCGTTCATCGAGCACATCACATTGCCGGGGAAGCGACGGTTAATTTTATTTGCTTTAGTATTTCTATGTAATCTGTTTGTATCCTTAACCTTTGTCAAAAAAAAAAAAAAAGAAAGAAAGAATGAAAGAAACCAAATTTAATTCTTACGGGCATAATTGCAAGACTCAATTAAAATAAGGGTATGTTCTCATTATTGAATCGAGCTAAAGTTAATGAAAACCGAACTGAACTAAACTAAACTGAATAGAGTTGAAATGAATTGTTTATGAGAGAAGGAAATTAGGAACTGAATTGAACTGATTGAAGCTGAACTGAACTGATTAAAGTTGAACAAATTAAAGCTAAAGAGAACATACCCTAAGACGAATATACAAATATTTCGTTGATCAATTTGCTAAATTCAATTTGAATACTTCCTAAACGTTCATATTCTCCCACTCTCTCTTATCCAAAATGGTCGTAGATGACTTCTATTTTTCTACTCATTCTTTTGTCAAACCTCTCCATCCCACAATTTGATTAGCATTAGATCTCTATATTAAGGGTCTGTTCTCATACGTTGAAAATTCAGTTTAGTTCAATTCAGCTCCTAATTTCCTTTTCTTATAAAATTTTCATTTCAGTTCAGTTCAATTCAATTCAGTTAATGAGAACATGCCCTAACTGATGTAAATGTTACACCTTCAAATAATATCATACATTTACTAAAAGTAAATAAATAATGGATAAAGTTTAGTCTTTAATTATATCATGTCCCAAACTCCCTAATGTCTATAAAATAGAACTCTGATCCAAATGAGAAAAGTAATACTCCCTCTGTTTCATAATGTTAGTTTCATATACTATTTTCGGCGTTTCAAAAAGATCTACCCATATTGAATACTACATCCGTTTCTTTTTATTAGTTGACATGTATTTCTTTTTACATGTACTACAAATGACATGTACTCCATCGGCCTAATTTTCTTATCGACACCCTTGATACTCATTATTGTTTCAAATGCTCTTAGATGGAAGTAGGGGTTGTCGATTGCCCTAAACTTTGGGATGTCGTTGGCACTGAACTTCTGCGGAAGAAGATCCTTATCCACCGAGACCCCTTGGGATGTGAGTTCTTGAAACTTGTAGTCGCTGGACAACTTGCTTAGGCTTTCTTGCATGAGGTCCATCTGTTGTTGCTTCGCGGGATCTTCGATCTTAAGTGCGAGAAGCTTTAGTGTCTCAGTTACAGTAGCCAATTGGTTCTTGAGATCGTTAACTTCTTCCTGAGTTGCCATTATAACTCTTGCTTTCCTCTTACGAGCTATAGGTTTGTCAAAAAGTTGGACTTGTACGAAGAGGTTATCTTTGATTAATCGTCCTTCCTTTCTTGACCACGCGCTGTAGATTAAGCCAGTTTGCGTTTTAATTACTTGACTCGAATCAGTTTTGACTTTATGGATTTTGTTAAAAAAAAAGTATGCATATTTTTAGGGAGCAATGCATATTTTTAGGGAGCAATAATGTACATGTGTTTAGGGAACTTAAGTACTATTTATTGGAGGATTAATATCCGACTTACCCCCCTAAAAAAAATGACGAAAAATAACGCGCGCACACAAGACTCCTTTAATCATGGTCAAGACATGTGTAATGGTGTGTGTATTGAGTGTAAGTGACATGCTTGGACTCTTGTGTAAGACCATGGGACTTAGTGCCTAAACTCGAATATTGATTCAATTAAGCAGAATTAACCGAATTAAACAGGAAACTGAATAATTAGACATTAGGTGATGACTCGACAAATAATCCGAACTGTCGGCCAAGCGACAGGACTGGCGTCACAATATGGTGGTTGGCGCCAGACTTTTTAGTAAATGTCTGGCGCTACATACCATACAGTGGCGCTACAGCCCAGATTTTGGCACCAACATTGGAGCCTCGGTCTGGGACTGTTTTCGATATTATTAGTCAACTTGGGTATGCCTAAAGTCGTACTAGGTCAATTCCGATTAAAAGAAGAAAAACTTTATTGACTCGAATTGATTAATTAATTAATTAATTAGGCAAAGTTCTTTAAGTCATTAATTATAATCTCAACACAAATCAACAAACGGTTAGGAGGAGCATAGAATATATATGCGCAACAAATAATGCACAATTAGTCAAGTAGGCACAATATGATGCAATGAGTTCGCAACCTAACCATGGCGTTAGTTCTCTAAAGTTCGGGATATGGTTTAGTCAAACAGGGTCCATGGTTAATTGTTCAGATGCACCGCGTAGAAGCCTAACCGTGAAGGGTTAACGCGTGTGGATAGAACACCGCGAGTTTTTTAGGAAAAAACTCACTTCCATGGTTTGGTGAATTCAACATCTCAGATGTACCCTTTGTTGCCAGGAGCGTTCAATCGGGTAGATAGAGCATGAATTCCCAGAGGGTTATGTCCATATGTAAAACACATATGGGTTTCAGAAAAATGAGAAAAAAAATTCAATCAGGAAGTAGCATCGAGCAAACAATACGAAAAACCGGTCGAAATTAGAACGCATATTTCTGGCTCGGTATTGGGGGAAATTGGCGCCAGCAAACAGAGACTGGCGCCAGCTTTTAACTGTAGCGCCTGGCGCCAATACTAGCGTCTGGCGCTACGGCTAAAAGTTTGGCGCCAAGCTCTGGCCCCTGACGCTACTTCCCACATGCCTCAGCAGCTTTCTGTGCTCAATAAAATCATCCAGTTTCGCGCGGTGTTATTTAGTCCTAGTTGTGAAAGACATTTCTCAAATTTCCTACGTGTAAAATCCTATGTTTTTGACACATTACGGATGGTCTTTCCAATGAGAACCTTTTTATGCATATGCCACAATGTTAATCAAAATTACGCACATGAAATACTTAGAACTTTTCGAGTCTCATCCACTCATTCTAAATCATTGCCGAAACAAATTCAGGAATTAAAATAGAAATCCTCCCCAGCGGAGTCGCCAAAAACTGTAGGGAATAATTTCAAGCCTTTAAATCCCACTAGCTTGAACCCCACTGTGATCATACACTAAAGTACGGTGGCGTCCAAAAGGGAAGAAGATAGAGCAAAAGAGTCGCCAACAAGTTTTTAAGGAACTTGTAAACCGTTCACGAGGTGAAGGTTACACCCCTTAACGATCCAAGAGATCGTCAACTCCATAAGGTCATGAACCAGATAAGGGTCCGGGGATGAAGGTACAAATCCAACCTAAAAGAGATTGAACCTGCCCTAATAATAGGCCTCTACTTTATTCTGCTCGTATTCATGTGCGCTTTCTGACTAACATACAATCAATAGGATTAACCCTAAACCTGTTTAATCTATGTTGGTTGAATTTAATGCACAAATAAACTATTATTGGTGATCACTTGAATTATAATCACAATTGGCCTAACAAGATTATTAAATATCTTATTAAGCGTGATTGCAAATACCAAATTCCCTTTAACCTGCAATAAAAGGTGATCAAGCAATAACAATATATAATAATATGCATATCAAGCAACATAATAAATAATCATGATAACTAATAATAATAATCATAAATGTTAGAAATAACATAGGAAACATCATACTTTTAATCATACTTGATATTAAAAACACCCTAGACATGATACTAGGAATACCATAATAACAATATAAACATGATGTCTACATCATAAAATCAATTAATCAATAAAGTACTTACTTGGATGCCTCGTACCTGTTTCTAATTACAAAATACACACGTTAGTAACTTCAAGGAAAATAATAAACAAAGAAATTAAATTAAATAATTGAAAGAGAGATTTGGGACCAAACCCTCAGAAATTAAAACCTTTCACGTCTAGGGCGAAGGCAACTTCGAATATGGCTAGGTGTATCAAGATCTTGTGAATGCGGAATTTTGTATTAAAAAGCAAAATAGAAAAGAATACTAAAGAATCAATGTTATTGATGATTGATGAACGAAAGATGATGAATGAAGAGAATTGATGAAGATTGATTAATAGATGTAGATGATGAAGATAGTTGATAATTGGTGTTGACAATCCGTCCATGAAAACGGAGTTTTTGATACGATATTTATAGAGAAAATCAGCCAAAAAAGATAATTTATCAAAACAGAGTCTGAAGACCACAGAACCACCTTGGCGCCAGCCCTGGCTCATTGGCGCCAGGACCAGTGGTTAGCGCCAGGCGCCAATGGCTGACGTCTGGCGCCAATCCTGGTTCCAGGCGCCAAGGCCTGGGGTTGGACGCCAAACCGGCTTTTAACGCGTTTTCGAAATTCTGATAAAATTCCCGTACTGGAAGATAAAATAATATAATTTCAGTCGAAAATGCTATTTGATCTAATTAAAACTCTAAAGAATCCTAATTGAATTAAGAATGATGAGAACCTTCTAGAATGTTCTAGAAGACCAAAACCATTCCTAATTACATTAGGAATGATAAATCATATTAGGCCCTCCCCTAGATCATTGGGCCGTACTTAAAACTCAAACCGGGCCCAGTTTAGTAAATTGGCCATAACTTCCTCAATATTCATCGGAATTGGGCTTATAATATATCGTTGGAAAGGTCTTTGCAAGCCCCATCCAACTACACCACTATTGGACCCATATCATGGACCAACCAAACTGGATTGGCTGTTTTCTTAAAATAAAGTTTTCAAAAACAGAGAGAAGAGAAAAGAAAAGAAAAGAAAATAAAACTTTCCGCAACACTAGACCTTTCCACACTTTCGTTTCATTCGATTATGATTCGACGTGAAAGGTACTCATCACTGGGTTTGGTTTTGGGGAGACACAAATGGGTGTCTACAGAAGCCCCCACTTTGACTGAGTTTGGAGAAATGCAAGTTTCGAAAACGAAAGTCAAAGTAACGATAGGGACGGAGAATGATTCAGAACGTTCTGCGATCCTAAATCAATCTTGTAACGCCGATACCTGCAAAACTAGCATTAGTTAAACAGATAAAAGAGTTAAGAAACGCGTATCTTGCACCGTCGAGCACACGTCTCTGAAAGTAACCGATCTGTTTTGATGACCTCCTGCAAGCTAGAGAATGTCATCCCGCTTGAAAACCGCTACGCCTTGTAACTGCTTCCAAATTAGAAGATTGCTTCGCCTGAAACTATCCTCTCCGCCGTGATAATATTCCACGTCCAAGGGAATACCATCGAAAATTATTTCTCTTGAAATAATTCTCATCCGCATTATGATCACGTTCCATGCCTCAGGAACTATGATCAAAGACAATTTCGCCCGAAATTACCTTCAGTTGTTTGTGACAACTTTCCGCAAGCTAGGGAATGATGCCGAAGACATCTTCTCTTGAAGTCATCCTCATTTGATGCGATAATCTCCCAAAGGAAAATACCGAAGATCCACGCCCGTCGATCTTTAAAAGTTCGCCTGAACTTTGCTTTTTTTTGCTATGCCTGTACGTCGGCGCTCTTTGCTCTTGAACCTGTATGTCGGTGCCTTTTGCTAATGAACCTGTATGTCGGTGCCTTTTGCTAATGAGCCAATGCTTAGGCGCTTTAAGCTTAGTGAGACGATCTTTTCATTAGGTCGATCACTTTATGTAATCAAGCTGATTACTTAATCATGTCAAATTGCTTAGAGGGGCTAACTGGCGTACCAAGGAACCCAGAATATATTGCAGAAGACTAGTACAACCCCAGAAGGTGGCTGGCTGCTTTGGCGTCGCTGAAAATTAATCAGCACCAGACATATGGCATTAGCGCCATGCGCTGAAATTGGCGTCTGGCGCCAAGCACAGAATGTGACGCCAATGCCTAGGGACTGGCGCCAGCACGGGAATCACTTTAAATTCCCGTTTTCAGTTCATTTCGTGCTCTGGTTTGTTGCGAACGCTGCTCGAAAGAAGTCGGAACTTCAATTGATCGTTGCTCATTCGTTTCTCAACCGAATTCGCTCAAATTTGTTGCAAATCAAAGCTCTTTTCATCCATATTCTCGATCTATGTAAGTTTTCTTCCAACTCACACCGGTTTTTATGAATTTTTGGCATATTCATTCACGAATTTCATGAGAATTCGAAACTTATAATGCTCAATTTGCTTTGTTTATCAAATTTTATGCCATGAAATTGTTTGTTTATGTTTGTATATTGCTTTGGAAGTAATTTGAGACTTGTTTGACTCAATTTGGCGAAGAAATGAGCAATTCGCCATTGTTGGACCTCCTAAGGTCGTGAAAAACAATGTGGCTCGTTCTTGATGTTTTTGCTAGCAATTCTTGTTCAATTTGTCACAATAATCACTATAGTGTTGCAAGAAATTGTTTGATTGCTTGAAAAAATGTTGTCATGCTCAATTCGAAGTTGTGCTCTGTTTTAGTACTACGTACTCTGTTTTTGCGAACATAGTATCATGCGGCTAGGCAAACCTTTAAATACTATAGAACCTTGATTTATGATGATTCTGCACAATGTAGCATGGCTAGACAACGAGGCTCAGGTTCACGGTCCCGAAACACTAGACGGGAGCATGAGCCCGTGGAGGACGACACTACACCGTCCACTTCGCTTGGTCAGTTCCCAGAGTGGGATGAGCAGACCTTGTTCTTTGCCCCTGTCCACCACATTTCTGAGAGGGTGAGACGGGGAACCGAGCCTGGAAGGACACGACATCACGGCTCTGGCTGCGATTGTAACACCCCAATAATTCTCTCTTAAAAACCTGTGAGAAACCTGTATATAACCTGAACAATTTTCAAGAGAATTACTGGTGTGCTACCGCCACGTGTTCAAACGTTAAGGCTATCTCAGAAATTAGCAGCGGAAAACCAAAACAGTTTTAAATAAACCTCAAAACAAAGGAATTAAATCAAAATAAGTATTACAAGATGGAACCATTAAGGCCCTTATTCAAAACCCAATAAAAGTAGTAAGTGTTTAAATTCAGAGTCCTAATAACTTCAAACTCAAAAGAATTAGCGTCAACTAAAAACAAATTAAATTAAATTCAAACTTTGCAAAATAAATAATATGGAAACCACCAACTCTCTACTCAAGATCCCACAACCCTGATGAATGCTGCATGTGTGAGAACCTGTGGTTATTCTGCTCCCCAATATTACAAGTGTAAAAATTGGATCGTCACAGGGTCATTGAAAGGCGAAGGCCATGACCAAATAAAGACACACACAAAAGCACGCAGTCAGCAAAGCTGAGTACATACAAGCTGCGAAAACGAATTGAGAAAATACCTAACATGCTACCAATATTCAAGCACAAGCATCATTAAATATAGACTCAATTCACGACTCGATTCACAAGTTTATTAAGACCTCACTATTTAATATTAACTGACTCGTTTATTTATTTCATTGGATTTAGCAATAGACAAGGTTGTCCAACCCATGTCCCATTCGGAACATCAATAAAGAAAATCCCCATGCCTCCTTTCGGAAACATCAATAAACATCCAACGACCACGGGCGCGACTCCGTGACCGTAGTTAGTATGAGATCTCACCTAACTCCTAGTTTTAGAAAAATAATATTTGAAAGAAGAGACTCGTAGATCAGACGGCCTCGAGAAAAGTACACGGCTAATACCCCATGTACCCCAACCCCTGATTGTCATTACTCCAGAAGTGCACCAATCTAGAGTTTTATTGCTCATCCATCTTGCACTTTACGTGATTTACAGGTTTAAACTTGGTGATGACTCATATGCATAACAATACAATTAATCCAATATCAATTCAATCAAGCAAAACAACTTTCCAATTTCAATTCTTGATTTATTAGTGGTAAGCAACATTTATTATTTATTCCATTACTACCTCGGTGTATAAACACCTTGAGTGCATAAGGCACCCCAAAACCTTAACCTCGTCTTACAAGACTTGCATTTCTCCTTTACTCATCCTGTTTACATAATCCTGAACGAGTAATTATTTGATCTTTACACCAATCACATACCTTTGCCTTTAAGCGCACCTTGCATAAATAAAGCACACATAATACTTGCATTATAAACTAGTGCACATCATTTGAAATTCACAATGTATAACCAGACAATTTAACCCAGTCAATCCTATACATGATACTAAGTTCTCGATCCGTCCTTAAACATGCACCTACAAGCAAGGTTTCGTATCTTGTACGTACCTTGTGTAAACAATCCGGTTGGCCACTTTAAAACTAGAAGTCGCCTTCTACAAAGTCCTCTCCTAAACCAAACAATTAGGAATAAATCAATACCAAAGCAATTAAAATTACAGCAATACTAAACTACTTTAAAACCTCTTAAATTACCAAAACAAAGTCTTTAGATTGTCCCCAAAAATCAAGGTTAGTAATATAACATCCCAACTTTAAGTTTACATGTTAGAATTATGAAAACATAGTGTTTTATATCAAGTTACAGCAACTTTAAAGTAGGTAATTAAATTTGAAATTTTGTTTTAAATATATAAAATAACCCCATAAGCATAATTACTTGAAATAGTCATTATATAGCAAGTTAGTGTGTTAAAAACCCAAGAATATATCAATTCAATGCAATTAGAGGCTTCAAAATAAAAGGTATAAAATCTGAAAATTCTTATTAAGATTAGAATATAAAGTTCAAAGCTTTTTCAATCACAAAATACCCACAATAAATATTTTATAGGTTTAGAAGCATAAAAACATGAAATTAACACTACTAATCCATAAAAATTGAAACTTTATTAAATCTGAAAATTTATATACAACCAAAATAATCATATTTTGACATACTTTGAACATAGAATAATTAAGTAATTTGTTTAGTACGTTATTAAGCCTTAAAACATGAAAAATCAACACTTTAAACCCTAAATTTATACATACTCAAATCTGAAAATTAATATAATACTTTAAACATGTTAAAACCCATAAATTTATAATCTTTTGTAATTTACACATAATATCAAAGCCTATTATCAACAATTTCCTAATTGAAAACGAATAAAAATTGAAGCTTTAATTAAAAATAACAAGAATAAGAGAAGGAGAAATAAGGGGAAGGAGAAAGGGAGGAGTCGAACTGCTGGGCTGCTAGCGGCGCGCGGTGGCTGCTGGGCGGCAGGGGCGGTGGCTGCTGGGCGGCAGGGGCGGCAGCAGTTAGCAGGTTTGTTTGTTTTTTTTTTTTTTTTTTCTTCTCTTCGTGAAAACAGTAGGAAAGGAGGAGAAAAAAAATGAAAGCTTTTCTTTTTTTTTTTTTACGTGAGAAGGAGGAGGAAAGTGAGGGTTTTTGAGGGTTTTATTTGGGCTTTGGGTTTCTTAATTAGATTAGGAGTAGTATTTGGGTTTTGGGCTATGTTAGAATTACTTGTAAATTAATAAAAATACACTAGTTTATTTTAAATCCTTTCATAAAAATAATTTATTTAATGAAATTGCCATAAATATAATTGTAAGAATAATATATAAATAAATTATAATTAAATTAAAATATGGGGGATTACAATCTACCCCTCTTAAAAGAAGTTTCGCCCTCAAAACTTAACCCAAAAACCATAATTTTCCAAAATCATTCAAACTTTTTGTGTTTTGTATTGCTGTAAATTGCTTGCTTCTCAACAAACATACTTAACAAATCGGACTTTGTACTCAATGAACTCATATTTGGCTTAAGTTTACATACTTTTATTATATGTAAACGCAATAATAACGCATAATGATAACCAAAAACATGCAAAAACGTGCAAAATCAAGCAATAAATGGTATAATTGAGGTAAAAGCGCGAAATTACATCGCATTCTTCTCCCCTCAAAAGAAAAGAGTTACGCCCTCGTAACTCACCTCGTCAAATAACTCGGGATACTTGTTCCTCATCTCTTCCTCGGCCTCCCAAGTAGCTTCTTCATATTCCTGATTAGACCAAAGGACCTTCACTATCTTCACATCCTTGTTTCTAGTACTACGCACTTTGTGATCTAGTATCTTTACTGGTCTTTCTACATAAGTTAGAGACTCATCTAATTGAATAGTCTCCGGTTGCAAAACATGGGTTTCACTAGGCACATACTTTTTCAGTTGGGAAATGTGGAATACATCATGCATTTTCTCGAACTCCATTGGCAAAGCCAATTTGTAAGCCACTTTCCCCACACGTTGGAGAATTTCATATGAACCTACATATTTTGCACTAAGTTTCCCTTTCTTGCCGAATCGCATAACACCTTTTGTTGGAGAAACTTTTAGGAATACTTTGTCCCCAACATTAAACTCATCATCTCTCCTTTTCAGGTCAGCATAACTCTTCTGTCTATCTTGTGCTGCCTTGATACGCGACTGGATTAGTCTCACCTTGCCCACCATATCCTCAATGAAATCTGTTCCCAAAGTAACCCGTTCACTGTAATCACTCCAGCAAACTGGACTTCTGCACTTCCTTCCATACAATGCTTCAAAAGGTGCCATCTTGATGTTTGCATGGTAACTGTTGTTGTAGGAGAATTCGATCAAAGGTAGGTGATCCTCCCAATTTCCTTGGAAATCTAAATCACAAGCTCGTAACATATCCTCCATGGTTTGGTTTGTTCTCTCAGTCTGACCATCTGTTGCAGGGTGAAAAGCAGTACTCATCTTCAATGTTGTCCCAAGGTTCTCTTGCACTTTTTGCCAAAACTTGGATAGAAACCTCGAGTCTCTATCTGACACTATGTCCTTGGGAACCCCATGCAACCGAACTATATTCTTCACATAAACACTTGCTAGTTGCTTCTTTTTCCAGGTCTCTTTGATAGGAATGAACATCGCTGACTTAGTAAGTCTGTCCACAATCACCCAAATCGTGTCATTCCCAGAACGAGTCTTGGGTAGGCCTGTCACAAAGTCCATGGATATAGAATCCCACTTCCATTCTGGTATCTCCAAGGGTTGTACTTTTCCCATGGGTCTCTTGTGATCTATCTTCACCTTCTGGCACGTTAGACACTTGGATACAAACTCAGCTACCTCTCTCTTCATATTCGGCCACCAATAGAACTCTTTCAAGTCCTTATACAACTTATCTCCCCCAGGGTGAACTGAATAAGGTGTATTATGGCACTCCTCCATGATTTTTCTTTTAACATCCTCACACTTTTGTGGTATACACCATCTCTCCTTATATCTCAAGCTCCCATCCTCATGAATCTTGAATTCAGTCTCCGCACCACTAGTCACACGATCCCTAATCTTCTGAAACGACTCATCCTCCAGTTGCCTTTCTCTAATCTCCTCAAATATTGTAGGTTGGATGGTTAAAGCACTCAGTAATCCCTCTAACTCTCCTTGATTGATAACCTCAAGGTTCAGTCTCCTCATATCTTCACACAACTCATTGGCCACATTTAAAGCATTGACATTATGACTCGACTTTCTGCTAAGGGCATCAGCAACTACATTTGCCTTTCCCTCATGATACTGAATGTGGACATGGTAGTCTGTAAGATATTCCAACCATCGACGTTGCCGCATGTTCAAGTGATCTTGGGTAAAGATGTACTTTAGACTTTTATGGTCCGTGAAGATCTTACAAGAAACCCCGTACAGGTAGTGCCTCCAAATCTTCAAAGCGAATACAACAACTGCAAGTTCCAAGTCATGGGTAGGGTAGTTGACTTCATGCTTCTTTAATTGTCTCGATGCGTATGCGATCACCCTTCCATTCTGCTGTAGGACACATCCCAGACCATGCTTCGAGGCATCACTATACACTTCGAATCCTTCTATCCCATCAGGTAATACCAGCACTGGTGCAGTGGTTAATCGCTCTTTGAGGGTTTGAAAAGCTGACTCACAACTCTCGTTCCACTCAAACTTGCTCTGCTTCTTCATAAGAGTAGTCATGGGTCTGGCTATCCTCAAAAAATCCTTGACAAACCTCCTATAATATCCAGCTAATCCCAAGAAACTACGAACATCAGTCACATTCTTAGGTGTAGGCCACTCACTCACCGCCTTGATCTTCGCAGGATCTACGGATACACCCTCCTTCGAAATGTAATGCCCCAAAAATGCAACCTTCTCCAACCAAAAATCACACTTAGAAAACTTAGCATACAACTTGTTCTTTCTAAGAGTTTCAAGGGTAGTTCTCAAGTGCTCAGCATGTTCTTCCTCATTCTTCGAATACACCAAAATGTCATCAATAAACACAACTACAAACTTATCCAAATACTCATGAAACACTCGGTTCATCAAATCCATAAATATGGCTGGTGCATTGGTTAACCCAAAAGGCATGACTGTAAACTCGTAATGTCCATACCGAGTTCTAAAGGCTGTTTTTGGAATGTCTTTATCTGCAACCTTCAACTGATGGTACCCCGACCTCAAGTCAATCTTCGAAAACACACTTGCCCCCTTTAGCTGGTCAAACAAGTCATCTATCCTAGGTAAAGGGTACTTATTCTTCACATTCACATTATTCAACTCTTTGTAATCAATACACAGCCTTAAACTTCCATCCTTCTTTTTCACAAATAACATAGGTGCTCCCCAAGGTGATGCACTGGGCCTAATGAACCCCTTGTCTAACAACTCCTGCAATTGAGCCTTTAGTTCACTCATCTCAGTCGGTGCCATTCTATACGGTGCTTTGGAGATAGGTGCAGCTCCTGGAACTAAGTCAATGGTAAACTCAATTTCCCTCTTAGGTGGCATTCCCGAAATATCTTCTGGAAAGACATCTAAAAACTCATTCACAATGGGCACATCCTCCATCCGCCTATTCTCACTCATACTCAAATCTTGAACACAGCAAAAGTACAATGGACATCCCTTATTCACTAGCTTCTTCACCTTCATCGCAGAAATGATCCCAAAACCTTTAGGCTTCCCTAACCGTCTATAGGACACTTTCTTACCCAAAGGATCACTCAGTTGTACCCTCTGCATCTCACAGTCTATCTTAGCCTTGTATAAGCTCAGCCAATCCATCCCCAGAATTACATCCAAGTCCCCTAGGTTAAACTCAATAAGATCTGATAGAAAGATAGCTTCTCCTATTTTCAAAGGCAAGCCTTTGAATATTTTATCACAATGAACAAGTTTGCCCGTAGGCAGACTGACTGACACATCAACATGACTCGATTCAGTTAAGTTTAACTTGCGCACAAGAGAAGTAGAAATGAAAGAATAAGCTGCTCCAGAGTCAAATAGAGTGTTGACAGAGATAGATTGGATAGAAAAAGTACCGGTAACCACATCGGAGGACCTCTCAGCTTCTCCCTTGCTCATCACAGACAAGCGGCCAGGAGTGTTATTTCTTGCCTGATACCCATTGTTGTTGTTGCCTGAGTTGTTGTTGTTGCCATTGCCATTGCCATTGCCAGACCTGTTGTTATTGTTGCTACCATTTCCAAACTTCCCATTTTGACCATTTCCCTTGTTCCCCTGGTTATTGTAATTGTTAGGCCTCTGCTGGGTGTTCCCGTCATTCCCACTGTTTCCCTGTTGTCTCTGTTTGGTGTAACACTCATACTCCCTGTGTCCCTTCTTGTTGCAGAACCTGCAGGTCACCAAATTTCCATCACAGTCTCTCCCAGGGTGGTTCCTTCTACAATTCTTACAGTGGTAGGTTCTCTCCCCATTGTTAGCATTGGAAGAACTACTAACATTCTGGTTACCCCTATCAAACGAGTGTCCATTCCTAGACCTCTTGAAACTACCCTGGTTCTCAGATTTCCCAAAATCCTTCCTTTTTTCCCCAGCTCTAGCACTCGCACTAGCAGTCCTAGTATTCAGATGGTATAGATGGGCAGCTCTCTCATACACCTTGTCAAGGGTTTTGAAAACTTTTCCGGCTAGGTCTTTCTGTAACTCGTCAGTCAACCCCTGCTCAAACCTCTGAGCCTTCAGCTCTTCAGTTGGTACTACCTCGGGAGCAAACCTAGAAAGGGTCATAAACTTATTATAGTATTTAGAGATTGACATGTTTCCCATTGCCAGGCTTATGAACTCTTGAGCCTTCTGTTTCTTCAGGAATGGGGGGTAAAACTTGTCCCTCAAGGAGGTCTTAAACACTTCCCACCCAAAGTCAGGTTTGGCCCTAACGGTCACAGCATTGTCTCTCCACCATATATCAGCCTCGTCCTTAAGGTACATAGCAGCCTGATCCACTTTCATACCCTCAGGACAGTTGAGTGCCACGAACAACTTATCAAACTCCCGAATCCAGTTTTCTAGGAAAGTAGGGTCAGCACCTCCCCTAAAAACTGGTGGTCTAACCTGGGCCAGCTTTTTAAACATTTCAGCTTGGGGGTCGACTTGGTCTCCCCGGTTTTGGATCACATTTTCGGCCAATAAACGAATAGCATCAGCTAAGGCAGCGTTCTCAGCCATTCTAGCTCTACGCCTGAAATAAAATAAATGTGCACTCCATTTTAAATGAAATCCAAATTCTATTCACATATATTAATTGAATCACAATATCATATTTATCACATAAATTGGTTCAAAAGGGTACCTTGAGATTGCACCCCCTTGTCCCAAGCAAAATATCACACAATATAAGCACGATTCATACGCAGGATTAAATGATAAAAAAAAAAATTCCCATCCCGCGATACTCTTATTAAGTTCGATTATAAACAAAGAGATTTTCCCAGAAAGTATATGATTACAAAAATTAAACTTGCTCTTGCTCCCAAATAAAAGTGAAATGAAGTTCTTGAAAATAAAATATCAACTTCTTATTATAACTTATATAAAGGTCTCAATCCCAAATAAAAACTATGTAGCACTAGCTACTTATTAAAATACCATCCAGATCAGATTATAATGAGGTTCTAATAACTATTATCAATGGCAAATGCCTTATTCATGCTAACTCCATCCTAACAAAAATAATCCTCAAGGTAACACATTACTGTTCTTATCTCTCTTCTCATTGTAATTATTAACATCAAAATCAAGGTCATTTTCGTCATCTGAGTCTTCAATAATAATTGACTTGTAGAGCGGATTTGGGTTTCTAGTAGCTCTCTTCCCAGCATTTGGATCTTCAGGTGGTGGTTGTAACCATTCTAGCTCATCCTCATCTGGAAATTCAATAACAGTATAATCATGGAACATTCTTTGGTAGGTTTTAATTTTATGCTTCTTATTCTTTGCTGTTTTAAACTCATGTAAGTACTGGTAGTCTTCCTCATCTGGATTAGTTGGCGTCATAATCTTTTCAACCCTTTCTACAGTATCGTCACTTCGAGTATCACTCTCATCTTCAGACATAGCAATGGGGTTGTTCCTAATATCATTACTCACGCTTTCAGACGTGATCACTGAGTCGCTCATCCTTTTTCTACGTTAACCCAATGCAAAGAACATTCAAAAGCATAAAACAAGCACATCATAGAAGTAAATCAATTAGAACATAATTATAACATGCTAAATAAATAAGAAAATAATACTTCATGTGATAATTAAATGCAAAAGAGAGGAAAAAAAAATATGCGTATGATGTATGCATGCATTCCCTTCTTAAGTCTACCCAAAACTCACCAAGTAGAGAAAAAAAAAATTCAAATTTGTTATAAATAAAATGGTTTAAAACATACTTAGTTTCAAATGGATAAAATAAAAAAAAAAATTTGTCATTAAAATTTTAAATCATTGAATAGGCGCCTAAGTCATACTAAGCTAATTGGCTTTAGTGGTAATTAAATCTAACCTAAGCTCTGATACCACTTTGTAACACCCCAATAATTCTCTCTTAAAAACCTGTGAGAAACCTGTATATAACCTGAACAATTTTCAAGAGAATTACTGGTGTGCTACCGCCACGTGTTCAAACGTTAAGGCTATCTCAGAAATTAGCAGCGGAAAACCAAAACAGTTTTAAATAAACCTCAAAACAAAGGAATTAAATCAAAATAAGTATTACAAGATGGAACCATTAAGGCCCTTATTCAAAACCCAATAAAAGTAGTAAGTGTTTAAATTCAGAGTCCTAATAACTTCAAACTCAAAAGAATTAGCGTCAACTAAAAACAAATTAAATTAAATTCAAACTTTGCAAAATAAATAATATGGAAACCACCAACTCTCTACTCAAGATCCCACAACCCTGATGAATGCTGCATGTGTGAGAACCTGTGGTTATTCTGCTCCCCAATATTACAAGTGTAAAAATTGGATCGTCACAGGGTCATTGAAAGGCGAAGGCCATGACCAAATAAAGACACACACAAAAGCACGCAGTCAGCAAAGCTGAGTACATACAAGCTGCGAAAACGAATTGAGAAAATACCTAACATGCTACCAATATTCAAGCACAAGCATCATTAAATATAGACTCAATTCACGACTCGATTCACAAGTTTATTAAGACCTCACTATTTAATATTAACTGACTCGTTTATTTATTTCATTGGATTTAGCAATAGACAAGGTTGTCCAACCCATGTCCCATTCGGAACATCAATAAAGAAAATCCCCATGCCTCCTTTCGGAAACATCAATAAACATCCAACGACCACGGGCGCGACTCCGTGACCGTAGTTAGTATGAGATCTCACCTAACTCCTAGTTTTAGAAAAATAATATTTGAAAGAAGAGACTCGTAGATCAGACGGCCTCGAGAAAAGTACACGGCTAATACCCCATGTACCCCAACCCCTGATTGTCATTACTCCAGAAGTGCACCAATCTAGAGTTTTATTGCTCATCCATCTTGCACTTTACGTGATTTACAGGTTTAAACTTGGTGATGACTCATATGCATAACAATACAATTAATCCAATATCAATTCAATCAAGCAAAACAACTTTCCAATTTCAATTCTTGATTTATTAGTGGTAAGCAACATTTATTATTTATTCCATTACTACCTCGGTGTATAAACACCTTGAGTGCATAAGGCACCCCAAAACCTTAACCTCGTCTTACAAGACTTGCATTTCTCCTTTACTCATCCTGTTTACATAATCCTGAACGAGTAATTATTTGATCTTTACACCAATCACATACCTTTGCCTTTAAGCGCACCTTGCATAAATAAAGCACACATAATACTTGCATTATAAACTAGTGCACATCATTTGAAATTCACAATGTATAACCAGACAATTTAACCCAGTCAATCCTATACATGATACTAAGTTCTCGATCCGTCCTTAAACATGCACCTACAAGCAAGGTTTCGTATCTTGTACGTACCTTGTGTAAACAATCCGGTTGGCCACTTTAAAACTAGAAGTCGCCTTCTACAAAGTCCTCTCCTAAACCAAACAATTAGGAATAAATCAATACCAAAGCAATTAAAATTACAGCAATACTAAACTACTTTAAAACCTCTTAAATTACCAAAACAAAGTCTTTAGATTGTCCCCAAAAATCAAGGTTAGTAATATAACATCCCAACTTTAAGTTTACATGTTAGAATTATGAAAACATAGTGTTTTATATCAAATTACAGCAACTTTAAAGTAGGTAATTAAATCTGAAATTTTGTTTTAAATATATAAAATAACCCCATAAGCATAATTACTTGAAATAGTCATTATATAGCAAGTTAGTGTGTTAAAAACCCAAGAATATATCAATTCAATGCAATTAGAGGCTTCAAAATAAAAGGTATAAAATCTGAAAATTCTTATTAAGATTAGAATATAAATTTCAAAGCTTTTTCAATCACAAAATACCCACAATAAATATTTTATAGGTTTAGAAGCATAAAAACATGAAATTAACACTACTAATCCATAAAAATTGAAACTTTATTAAATCTGAAAATTTATATACAACCAAAATAATCATATTTTGACATACTTTGAACATAGAATAATTAAGTAATTTGTTTAGTACGTTTAAAACATGAAAAATCAACACTTTAAACCCTAAATTTATACATACTCAAATCTGAAAATTAATATAATACTTTAAACATGTTAAAACCCATAAATTTATAATCTTTTGTAATTTACACATAATATCAAAGCCTATTATCAACAATTTCCTAATTGAAAACGAATAAAAATTGAAGCTTTAATTAAAAATAACAAGAATAAGAGAAGGAGAAATAAGGGGAAGGAGAAAGGGAGGAGTCGAACTGCTGGGCTGCTGGCGGCGCGCGGTGGCTGCTGGGCGGCAGGGGCGGTGGCTGCTGGGCGGCAGGGGCGGCAGCAGTTAGCAGGTTTGTTTTTTTTTTTTTTTTTTTTTCTTCTCTTCGTGAAAACAGTAGGAAAGGAGGAGAAAAAAAATGAAAGCTTTTCTTTTTTTTTTTTTTTACGTGAGAAGGAGGAGGAAAGTGAGGGTTTTTGAGGGTTTTATTTGGGCTTTGGGTTTCTTAATTAGATTAGGAGTAGTATTTGGGTTTTAGGCTATGTTAGAATTACTTGTAAATTAATAAAAATACACTAGTTTATTTTAAATCCTTTCATAAAAATAATTTATTTAATGAAATTGCCATAAATATAATTGTAAGAATAATATATAAATAAATTATAATTAAATTAAAATATGGGACTGTCTGCTTTCTGGAAAGTTGTAGAGGTAAACATTATTCCCTATAAAGTTTAGCCCTATATGCTTAGTTAGCATTTACTCATGCTTTAGCTTTTTGTAGATCTGGTTCTATGAATACTTTCCTTCCATTGCGCCGGCGAGACCATCGCCGAGGGGGTATCCAGTGAGCGCCTCTTGGGGCGGCCACCATGTGGACCTGTCTACTGCACGTGTCCGGAGTCGGATCATCTCGGTACGATTTTTGGTGCTTATCTTGCTCTTCTGCGACGTTTTATACATGTTCTTACCCGATTGGTATTTTTATAGGGACCTGAGGTAGTATACCGGCCATGGGGTGGTTGGACAGTCCCTGGATTAGCTGCACAGCACTCTGCTGAGAGCCGTTACTTTCTGGGGACCTACGGAGCGGTTGCGTATTTAGGAGAGAGAGTTGCTAGACAGCACTCTTCCGATGCCTTTGTCGTTCCTGCTCCTCCACCACGCCACATGTTCGACGAGAGAGAACTGTCGAGCATGGCTGAGGAGCCTGGTTCTCTTTGGCGGTCCCATGTGATCCTTGGGCGGAGTTATGCTGAGGAGCTACTTCCTTTGTTAGCTCCAGCCCCCGTGCCGGCCGAGGATGTGAGGGTAAGATTCTTGGCTTTTTGTTTTTCACTGAGTAGCCCCCAAGTAATATCTTACTAATTTCTTTCTGTTTCATCAGGAGGGTCCTACTGAGTTTGTGCCACCTCGTATGCCCATCCACTACCAGGGGATGTACGGGCCGATCGAGGAGATGATTTCTCCGGCTCCTGAGGGTGAGCGCTTCGTGGAGCGGTCGATTCCTCGTCATCAGACCAGAGTAAGTCTAGCTCTAATTCAGAATCTTGTATTCAGTTATCATGCATTTTTACTGACTTAACTTTCCTTGACAGTTCTCACGCGAGGTGGTTTCGGCTATGGCACGATGCATTGATGCCTTCCGGAGCCAACTCGTCCGGATGAGGAACGCGGCTACCTGTCGTCGAGACGACGCTGTCCGAGAGGTACCTTTTCTTTACTTATTGTTTCTGCACTATGCTTCAGTTTTCACCTTGTTTCTGATTTATTTCTTTTGCAGGGTCAGCCGATTGCTTCTCACACCCGTACGAGGCCTGAGGGGCGAAGAGAGCCGGCGAGGTCTAGCTCGAGACGTCGTCGCACTTCGTCAGGAGGTAGAGGTGGTCGTTCCGAGGCTGCTCGAGCCGACGTTGCTGAGGGCTCAGGGTCTTCTTCTGAGGAGGTTCCTGCTGCACCGTTAGGAGAGGCTACCTCGGCTTTCAGAGGTGGTGGGATGTACGAGGTTGGCTCGTCATCGCAGCAGCCTCCGCGGTCTCAGCCTCAGGTTGGCCTTGGCTGGAGCGGTCCTGTTTTGAGTTTCCCTCCTCCTACAGAGACTGGAACTGGTGCTGAGGCTGGAGCTGGTGGAGAGGTGACTCCTCGGACGGCGCAGTTTTATGGCATGATGGGCCTACGTCCTCCGGCGCCGTAGTTTATTTCTGTATATGTATTTTATTTTGACTTTTTGTAGAACTTTGCCTTTGACTTGTTATTTAGACACTCTGTTCTGTAAATCTATTATTATGTATTATTATTATGTTAGTGTATGTTAGTGTGTGCAAATGTGATAACAATTTTGCGCAAAAATTCCGTCATTTTTATTATTGATGGAGGGTATTATCCAACTCTCTCCCCCAAAAAAATAAAAAGGAAAAATAAAACGGAGAGAAAGGCTGATTTTTGAATTTTAATATAAAATCCAAAAAAAGAATAAAAAATTAACTAAACATAATTGCTATATTTAATTAATTAAGAAAAGGATAGAAAGATATTTAGAAAAAATTAAAACGGGGCCATAAAGTCATTAACCGACTCCAATTTAATATCAAAACGCAAACTGAGCACGTGCGGCTGTCCTGCTGACTTGGCGCCAGCTGGCGCCAGCCTGCGGCGCGTGGCGCCAGGCGCTATTGCTAGCGTGTGGTGCCAAGAGCTGTTGTGTGGCGCCAATTTCGGGTGTGTGACGCCAATTGACGCTGACTACGTATTCCAGTCAGGTTGAAATTCCTCGTAATTTGTGCATAAATAGCCCCCTGCTCAGTCGATTATTCACATAATTCCAGCGAAAAAATTATTCTTCTCTTTAGAAAAAATAATAATCATGTCTCTAACCACTAAAACCTTCACCCAATATTCTCATGAATGGTGTCGATCTCTCAATGCTAGAGAAAGAAAAGAATTGGATTTATTTCACTTGGGGGGAATATATGGCATTAAAGGGGTAGATCTAGACATAGACTTCATTCATACCGCTTTAGAATATTGGAACATTGACACACATTGTTTTAGAATAGGATATGATGAAATTAGCCCTTTGCCAGAGGAATTTGGTGTTATTTTAGGCTTCCCTGCAATAGACCTGGTAGTGATCCCTAGAGTAGATGCATATTACTATAAGGATTTTGAGCGCTTCTTTAACTTGAAGGAAAGGGATTTATCAAGGATAGTGAATGGCAATGTGGTGAACTTAAAAGAATTCGCACGCTATTATTTTGATAAACCGCTTTCTGAATCTTTTCACATATATAGAAGAAGGGCGTTCTTATTCTGCATGCTTAATCAATATTGTCTTAGTAGTGGTAAAATTAATGAGGGTCAATCAATTATAACCACTGTGCTAGAACAAATTGAATCAGGGAGAAATCCGATGCCTTTAATAGTTGGAGAGACTATGATTAGTCTAGATGAGTTGAAAAGGGACCCAAAAGCACCCCTTCGCGGTTCTCCAATTTTATTACAGGTAGAAAAATAATATTCTTAATTGCAGAAATTAAAAAATATATTTTTGTATTGTAATATTGGAATTTTTTTTTTTTTTCAGATGTGGCTAATGGAAAGGCTAGGATTAATTAGCCCTCCGGACGACATTGAAAGTTATACGCCCACTTGCTTTGTAAGAAGAAAGAAGCGCATCCCTAAAATTGGGCGCCATGGGTGGAAGAAAGTCTTTGAATCACGTGACTTTGCTATCAAGTGGGTCATCCCATGGTGGAAAATAAAAAGGATGGTTGGTGTTAACAAGCAACCTTTCTGCCGTCTTCCAAGCTTGTCTCTCATGACATATTATTATCCCTGCAGAGTAAAGAGACAATATGGCTTGCTTCAAAATATTCCTTCTGGGGATCTTCGTCCTCCCTATGAGTATCCCATATCTCAAGAAGTAGATAAATTTGACACGTACTGGAGCGCTAGACCTTTATGGGAAGTGATTACCCAAAAGGTTCCCCCTTCTTTGCCTAATGATGTAAAGAAGTGGTTGCTGAAGAAGTCTTCAATTGATCAGGGTAGAACTGATGTGAAGAATCGTCTAGGTGACAGGGTGACACCGGCCAAGGAACGCTTAGGTGCAAGAATTGAGTTCAAGACACCTATAATGCCTAAGAAGAAGAATACTACTAAAGACAAAGGGAAAAGGAAAGTTATAGACAAGAAGGCTTGGGTGGAAAAGAAGCATGGGGTGCTAGCTGAAGGAGAAACAATCTATTCTAAGATTGAATGTAGGTCCTCTAAAGGATGCCTATTGGCTAAAGTAATGGATGAAGAGGAGGAGGCGGAAAAGAATTGGAAAAGAGCAAAGAAGGAGAAGAAAGACTAGAACATTGCTTAGCTTTAGATTTATTAGATTCTTAGTTTTTATTTAAAGTTAATTAATTTCAGCCTTATTTAAATTCCATTAACAATGTAATTTTATTTTATTAATGAAATTTCAGCTTTCAATTAAATTGTTACTTTAAATTTATTTTATTAAAGCAATGAAAAAAAAAACCGAAAAAAATTGATTTTCCAGAAATTCTTCGAGTACGGAAGTCGAAAATTTTCCGAAAAAACACCGAAATTCGCCCAGATTTTATTACTGAATTGGCGTCAATAATTGCGAATTGGCGCCAGTATTGAGGTCTGGCGCCAGGCGCTAATACCGTCGTCTGGCGCTAATGGCTTTTTGCTGGCGCCAGGCTCTGTTCTGTGACGCCAGTTGCTTTTCCGACTGTTGTTGACTTTTTGTTGATTCTGGAATGCGGAGATGTCGAAAAATAAAGTGGCCGCACCCATAATGGGTTGCCTACGTATCCTTTCTTAAGGAATCAGGCCGAACGTAGCTCTCTTGAGTGTCCTACTCAAGTAATTATGGGTAGTATTTTTTAAGTTGGTCAAGATTGGTCATGTTTGAGAATTCATTGCCATCCATATCAGTTAATTTTGCTGCACCACCTGACAGGATTGTTTTGACAATGTAGGGGCCAGACCAATTAGGTCTAAACTTTCCCCTTGGATCTAAAACATTTTTCCTTAGTGCCTTTAATACCAAATCTCCTATTTTGATATTTCTTGTCTTGACCTTCTTATTAAAATGTCTAGCCATACGAGTTTGGTAACACTGAGTGTGATGTAGAGTTTCTAGTCGTTTTTCGTCGAGTAGGATCAATTCTTCATATCGTGCCCTAGCCCATTCGACTTCATCGAGTTTACTCTCTAGTGCAATACGTAGAGATGGTATTTCTAGTTCGACAGGTTGTACGGCATCCATTCCATATACCAAAGAAAATGGTGTATTTCCTGTTGACGTACGGATTGACGTGCGATAACCCCACAATGCAAAGTGAAGCTTGTCAGGCCAATCCTTGTAATTTTCTGTCATTTTCTCAATGATAGTCTTTAAATTTTTATTAGCTGCCTCGACTGCTCCGTTTGCTTGAGGTCTATAAGGGGACGAATGATGATGTTGGATACCATATTTATGTAGCAATTCTTCACATTCGGCTTGAAAGTGAGTTCCATTGTCACTTATCATTTCATGTGGGACTCCATATCGACAAATGATATTTCTCTCGATAAAAAGTGCTACATGTTTTGCGGTGAGTTTAGCATATGATTGTGCTTCAACCCACTTCGTAAAGTAATCAATCGCTACTAGAATAAATTCATGGCCTCCTGTCCCTGAAGGAGCGATCTTGCCAATTATGTCAATTCCCCATGTAGAGAATGGCCATGGTGAGGTGTAGGTGTAGAGCAAAGATGGAGGAACGTGCTGTAAGTTGGCATAAATTTGACACTTAGGGCATCTTTTCACATATTGATGGCAGTCCCTATTCATGGTAGTCCAATAATACCCTTCCCGCATTATTTTCTGGACTAACATTTTGCCATTTATATGAGTTCCACAGATTCCTTCGTGGACCATTCTCATTATTCTTTGTGCATCCACCTTCCCTACACATAGGAGAGCTCGACCTTTAGGTACCCTTTTATGTAGCTCGTTGTCTATGAGTACATATTGAGAAGCCAAAAGCCTCAAGGCTCGCTTAGCTCTTTTGTCAGCATGAGGAGGGTATTCTCCATTAGTGACATAGTTGAGAATGTCTGTGTACCATGGATCTTCTTTTTCTTCTTCATCTTCGTCTTGGACTGGGTCGTCATCTTCTATAGCCTGTATATATGCCGGTTTGTGCCTTTTTTCGATAGTTAGAGGCATTTGCTCGATATCCGTGGGAATCCTAACCATTGAGGCTAATCTTGCCAAGGCATCAGCAAATTGATTTTCTTCTCTGGGTAGATATGTGTATTCTACCTTCTCTAACTGATCGGTAAGAGTTTCCAGATAAGTTTGGTAAGGAGCTAGGCTTTCGCTCCTAACTTTCCACCTTTTAGATATTTGATTGATGATTAGTGAGGAATCTCCGAATATCCTTAACTTCTTTACTCCCAATGCCAGGGCTGTTTCAAGGCCTACCACACATGCTTCATATTCAGCAGCATTGTTGGTAACGTCGAAATCAAGCTTTATTGAGATTGGGACGTGTTCTTCTTTAGGTGATACTAGTAGCACTCCGACACCACATCCCTTTTGGTTTGAGGCTCCGTCAAAATACAAGGTCCAAGTATCATCTTCGGTGACCATCAAATTTTCATCTGGAAATTCGCTGTCCTGTATTGGTGTCGAGTCTTCTATTGGAAAGTCTGCCAGAAAGTCTGACACCACGGATCCTTTAATAGCTTTTTGTGGCATAAACCGTACATCGAACTGGGCTAAGTTGACTATCCATCTTGAAATACGTCCATTGAGCGTTGACTTCTCAAACAAGTATTTGAGTGGATCCAATCGAGATACCACGAAAACGGTATGCACCAACATGTAATGTCTCAACTTAGTTGTAGCCCACACCAAAGCGAGGCACAATTTCTCGAGTGGTGTATAGCGAGTTTCGTATTCGAGCATCTTCTTACTTAAGTAATAGATTGCATTCTCTTTGTTTTCTACCTCTTGTGCTAGCATGGCTCCCATTGTCTCTTTGGTAACCGTCAAATATAACCTAAGAGGTATTCCAGGAAGTGCTGGCGCTAATACGAGAGGATTTGCGAGATAGGCTTTGATCCGGTCAAAGGCTTTTTGACACTCGTCATCCCATGTTACTGGTACATTCTTCTTCAGCTTTTTGAAGATTGGTTCACATATCGTTGTTAGTTTTGATATGAACCTACTTATGTATTGTAACCGGCCAATGAATCCTCGAATCTGTTTCTCGGTCTTGGGCGGTGGCATTGACATGATTGCTTTAATCTTGGTTGGATCTATCTCTATTCCTCTAGAGCTTATGACGTACCCCAAGAGCTTACCTGAGGTGACTCCAAAAGCACATTTTGAGGGATTTAACCTCATATTGTATTTTCTTAGCCTTTCGAAAAATTTCCTTAAGGCTACTTGATGGCCTGGACGGTCTTTTGATTTCACAATCATGTCGTCTACATATACCTCGACTTCTTTGTGCATCATGTCATGGAGCAAGGCAGTTGCTGCACGTTGGTAAGTAGCACCTGCGTTTTTCAACCCAAATGGCATTACCGTGTAACAGTAAGTGCCCCATGGTGTGATAAAAGTTGTCTTCTCCATGTCTTCTTCCGCCATGAGAATCTGATTGTACCCTGCGTATCCGTCCATGAATGAGAGGAGCGCGTGATTTGCTGTGTTGTCTACCAGAATATCGATGTGTGGCAAAGGGAAGTCGTCCTTTGGACTTGCCTTATTTAGATCTCGATAGTCGACACACATCCTTACCCTTCCATATTTCTTTGGAACTGGGACGACGTTAGCGACCCATTCGGGGTATTTGGATACCTTGATGAAACCTGCAGTTATTTGTTTTTGAACTTCTTCTTTTATTTTAAGTGCTACGTCGGGTTTCATTCAACGTAACTTTTGTTTTACAGGTTTCATTCCTGGAATTAATGGTATAGTGTGTTGAGCTATTTCTCTGTTAATGCCTGGCATATCTTCATATGACCAAGCAAATACATCGATAAATTCTTTAAGCAAGTTAATTAAATCGGTTTTTTCTTGTTTATTCAATGTTAGTCCGATTTTAACTTCTCTTTTATGAGTTCAATCATTTGAGATGTCAACTGTTTCAGTCTCTTCAATTACTGGTGTTTTCTTTTCAAGTGTTTCCATTGCTTTAATAAATTCTTTATCTTTTTCATCGTTAGCTAAGCAATGTTCGTCATCTTGGGTTAGGGAGGAACACGAGAAGTAAGGAGAATGAGCGATATTATTATACTCTGAGATAATTACATCAAAGAGTGATATGTCCTCAGGGACTGGATCACTAACTATCCTAGGAGAAGAAACAGGAAGGGAAGGCGTTATAACTAGAGACTTAGAAGATTCTAAAGGGAAAGACTCTGACTCAGACTCTGACTCTGACCCCGACGATTCTTCAAACATTGGCCCTTGTCCTGTCGTGATTGATATCTTCCTCCCACTCGGAGTAATTACCTTGATAGTCTTGCGCCACCCTTGCAGTAATCCTTCAGCTGGAGTAATTAGCTTCGAGGGGTCGAAGTTTTCGCTTTGTAGGACCGTTTGAATGAGTGAGGAGTTGTCTTCCTCATAAACTGGCTCATTCTTTTCTCGCCCAAACAGTAATCCCATGACATTAAAGTCAAAGCATGGAGGTGCTTTCTCCTTATGGACGGGAGTTGGGATTTCATCAGTGAAATAGCAATCCAAGAAAATCTCGAATCCTGGTTGTCGTATGCCATTTACAACAAATGGTTCGGGAAATTCATAGCATGGATAGTCCTCTCCTTCTTTTATAAACTGACCATTAAGCGTAAGAGGGTACTGATCCATTGGAATTGCTTTCTTTTGAATGCGAGCGTCCCTACGTGCTTTCAATTTGTCCTGGGCTCGCTTGAGATCTTTCCGAGTCGGTTCGAAACCAAGTCCGAAAGTATCCAGTTTAGGGAGGCCAGGTGACTCTATCGATTTTGCTATCCCCTTCTTCTTTCCTAAGGTCATCCCAGGGAAGTGTCCTTGTTTCTTCAGCATAGTGTTGATAATCATGTTGGAATGGGGGTCGTGGCAAAGAGATGTCCTTTCATCCTCTTGGATTAAGGAGACTTCTTCGTTAAAGCCCCATAGGTCTTCATCATCTTCGTCGTGCTCCACGTTGATGATTGGATTCTCTATTGATTTGATCCTCATTGGCGAAGCATCAATAGTGATGGGGATTCCTCCAACTATAGCTTTCACTTGTTGGTGGAGAGATGAAGGGACAGCCTTTAGGTCATGGAGCCAAGGGCGTCCTAACAACAGATTGAATGAGGCTTTGATGTCTACCACTTGAAAAGTAGTAGCATGTTCTATTGCTCCTGCCGTCACATTTAGGGTTATTTTGCCAAGAGCTTGACGTCGAGTATTATCGTAAGCTCTTATTCCTTGTGTGGACGGAGTTAAATCCTCATTCTTTATGCCGAGCATCCTCGCAGTCCTAAGTGGACAGACGTTAATAGCCGATCCATTGTCTACAAGCGTCATGGGAACATTCATTCTTTTGCAGACTACTGTGAGGTTTAACGCTTTGTAGTGCTTGTCACCCTCCGGGGGTAAATCTTTATCAGAGAAGGTGATTAGATTAATTGGACTAGGGAGATCACTCGTGAGGAAGTTAGCTAGTCCCTCAGGAGTGGTGTCAGAATCTATCCCGATTTTATCCAAGGCATTCATCACAGCCAACCTATGTTCTCGAGATGTTGCCAGAAGTTTCCATACATTCATCTCTACTTTTGTCTTCTTGAATTGTTTAACGATGTCATTGTCTTCGATGATAGGTATGGGAACTTGTTGTACGGTAGGCATGGGTTGCGTTGAAACAGGAGGTTGTATTCTCCCGGATCTTGTGAGGACGTCTATTGATGCATCTTCTTCAGCCCAAATGTCGTCCGTGGTGTATGATATGGAAGGTGAAGGTCCTAATATGTCTTTTAGATAGACATCTTCTTCATCACTGTCCCATACTCCATTAACATTTATATCCTCTTCTTGTTGAATTCGGACTAATTCCTTTCTATCAATCATTTTCTGCACCAAATCCTTGAATTTGAAGCAGTTTTCTATGGTGTGTCCTCCTGACTGATGGTATTGACAGTAATATCTATCTGTTCTTTTTAATGATTCAAATGGTCTCGGTTCGAGAGGTTTGACTTTGCCACTCTCGGAGAGCATTTTAAACATTTGTGCATACGGGATCCCAATTGGAGTATAAACTTTATTGCTCTTCTTGGGTCTTTCGGTGACTTGTAAGGGAACGTGTTTTGCCTCATAAGCCGTTTTTACTGGTGTAAATTCTCTCTTAGGTTCTTGATCATATTCCTTGCGAAGTTCATTCAGAATTTTGAGAGTTTCATGTAACAGTTGTGATGTCTCCCTCGGATATAGTGTGAGTATTCGTATCTCTACCTCATTTGCTAGTTCTGGAGGATTATCCTCAACATCGAAAAAGATCTCTTCTTCTTCCTCTTCGGTCACTTTGACAGGCTTAATGAGAGATGAGGGGTCAACTTCACTTTCTTCATCGGAGATAACCAATGTGTGAGCTAGAGGTGCATTGTCAATACTCGGTTTCTTACTGGCAGGAGGCAACAGCAGCTTATTACTGTCAATCAGGTCTTGGATAGCTTCCTTAAGCTTCCAACAGCTTTCAGTAGAATGGCCCCTACCTTGATGATACTTGCAATGTGCATTGGGGTTCCAATTAGGCGATCTCTTCTCGACTGGTGGATCTCCGAATGGTCCAATGGGAGTTATAAGACCTTTTGCATTTAGCCGATCAAACGCGGTGTCATAACTCATGCCAATAGGAGTGAAGTTTCTCCTAAACAGTTTCTTTTGTCCTTGGTTGTTCATGGCAAGGACTTCTCCTAGATTAAAGGTGCTAACATTATTCGAGTGGGCGGTTTTGGAAGAAGAAGGATTGTCGCTCTTCTTTCCTTTCCAGCCACTGTTGGAGTTATTGTTGGCAGCTTTAGATTTAGCTAAGTCATCTTCAATATTAATCCCAATATCATAAACAGCCTTAAAGGTATGAAGGTTATTTTGATATTTAAGATGTTTTGAATATTTTTCTTGGAGATTTTTAATGAACAATCTCACGGACTCTTTTTCACTTGGTACCTCAATCATTTTAGTTGAGGTTTCTCTCCACTTGTTAAAGAAAGATGTGAAGCCTTCATTTTCCTTCTGCTTGAGAATTTCAAGTTCTCTATGGTCAGTTTCGACTTTAACGTTGCACTTGTACCTATCGACGAAAGCGTTTGCTATGGATTCCCAGGTAGAGGTCTTTTCTTTTTCAAGAGAAAAGAACCATTGTTGGCAAACGGTCTCGAGAGATAGCGAGAACAAAGAAGGGAAAATTTTCTTATCGACACCCTTGATACTCAATATTGTTTTAAATGCTCTTAGATGGAAGTAGGGGTTGTCGATTGCCCTAAACTTTTGGATGTCGTTGGCACTGAACTTCTGCGGAAGAAGATCCTTATCCACCGAGACCCCTTGGGATGTGAGTTCTTGAAATTTGTAGTCGCTGGACAACTTGCTTAGGCTTTCTTGCATGAGGTCCATCTGTTGTTGCTTCGCGGGATCTTCGATCTTAAGTGCGAGAAGCTTTAGTGTCTCAGTTACAGTAGCCAATTGGTTCTTGAGATCGTTAACTTCTTCCTGAGTTGCCATTATAACTCTTGCTTTCCTCTTGCGAGCTATAGGTTTGTCAAAGAGTTGGACTTGTACGAAGAGGTTATCTTTGATTAATCGTCCTTCCTTTCTTGACCACGCGCTGTAGATTAAGCCAGTTTGCGTTTTAATTACTTGACTCGAATCAGTTTTGACTTTATGGCTTTTGTTAAAAAAAAAGTATGCATATTTTTAGGGAGCAATGCATATTTTTAGGGAGCAATAATGTACATGTGTTTAGGGAACTTAAGTACTATTTATTGGAGGATTAATATCCGACTTACCCCCCTAAAAAAAAATGACGAAAAATAACGCGCGCACACAAGACTCCTTTAATCATGGTCAAGACATGTGTAATGGTGTGTGTATTGAGTGTAAGTGACATGCTTGGACTCTTGTGTAAGACCATGGGACTTAGTGCCTAAACTCGAATATTGATTCAATTAAGCAGAATTAACCGAATTAAACAGGAAACTGAATAATTAGACATTAGGTGATGACTCGACAAATAATCCGAACTGTCGGCCAAGCGACAGGACTGGCGTCACAATATGGTGGTTGGTGCCAGACTTTTTAGTAAATGTTTGGCGCTACACACCATACAGTGGCGCTACAGCCCAGATTTTGGCACCAACATTGGAGCCTCGGTCTGGGACTGTTTTCGATATTATTAGTCAACTTGGGTATGCCTAAAGTCGTACTAGGTCAATTCCGATTAAAAGAAGAAAAACTTTATTGACTCGAATTGATTAATTAATTAATTAATTAGGCAAAGTTCTTTAAGTCATTAATTATAATCTCAACACAAATCAACAAACGGTTAGGAGGAGCATAGAATATATATGCGCAACAAATAATGCACAATTAGTCAAGTAGGCACAATATGATGCAATGAGTTCGCAACCTAACCATGGCGTTAGTTCTCTAAAGTTCGGGATATGGTTTAGTCAAACAGGGTCCATGGTTAATTGTTCAGATGCACCACGTAGAAGCCTAACCGTGAAGGGTTAACGCATGTGGATAGAACACCGCGAGTTTTTTAGGAAAAAACTCACTTCCATGGTTTGGTGAATTCAACATCTCAGATGTACCCTTTGTTGCCAGGAGCGTTCAATCGGGTAGATAGAGCATGAATTCCCAGAGGGTTATGTCCATATGTAGAACACATATGGGTTTCAGAAAAATGAGAAAAAAAATTCAATCAGGAAGTAGGATCGAGCAAACAATACGAAAAACCGGTCGAAATTAGAACGCATATTTCTGGCTCGGTATTGGAGGAAATTGGCGCCAGCAAACAGAGACTGGCGCCAGCTTTTAACTGTAGCGCCTGGCGCCAATACTGGCGTCTGGCGCTACGGCTAAAAGTTTGGCGCCAAGCTCTGGCCCCTGACGCTACTTCCCACATGCCTCAGCAGCTTTCTGTGCTCAATAAAATCATCCAGTTTCGCGCGGTGTTATTTCAGTCCTAGTTGTGAAAGACATTTCTCAAATTTCCTACGTGTAAAATCCTATGTTTTTGACTCATTACGGATGGTCTTTCCAATGAGAACCTTTTTATGCATATGCCACAATGTTAATCAAAATTACGCACATGAAATACTTAGAACTTTTCGAGTCTCATCCACTCATTCTAAATCATTGCCGAAACAAATTCAGGAATTAAAATAGAAATCCTCCCCAGCGGAGTCGCCAAAAACTGTAGGGAATAATTTCAAGCCTTTAAATCCCACTAACTTGAACCCCACTGTGATCATACACTAAAGTACGGTGGCGTCCAAAAGGGAAGAAGATAGAGCAAAAGAGTCGCCAACAAGTTTTTAAGGGACTTGTAAACCGTTCATGAGGTGAAGGTTACACCCCTTAACGATCCAAGAGATCGTCAACTCCATAAGGTCATGAACCAGATAAGGGTCCGGGGATGAAGGTACAAATCCAACCTAAAAGAGATTGAACCTGCCCTAATAATAGGCCTCTACTTTATTCTGCTCGTATTCATGTGCGCTTTCTGACTAACATACAATCAATAGGATTAACCCTAAACCTGTTTAATCTATGTTGGTTGAATTTAATGCACAAATAAACTATTATTGGTGATCACTTGAATTATAATCACAATTAGCCCTAACAAGATTATTAAATATCTTATTAAGCGTGATTGCAAATACCAAATTCCCTTTAACCTGCAATAAAAGGTGATCAAGCAATAACAATATATAATAATATGCATATCAAGCAACATAATAAATAATCATGATAACTAATAATAATAATCATAAATGTTAGAAATAACATAGGAAGCATCATACTTTTAATCATACTTGATATTAAAAACACCCTAGACATGATACTAGGAATACCATAATAACAATATAAACATGATGTCTACATCATAAAATCAATTAATCAATAAAGTACTTACTTGGATGCCTCGTACCTGTTTCTAATTACAAAATACACACGTTAGTAACTTCAAGGAAAATAATAAACAAAGCAATTAAATTAAATAATTGAAAGAGAGATTTGGGACCAAACCCTCAGAAATTAAAACCTTTCACGTCTAGGGCGAAGGCAACTTCGAATATGGCTAGGTGTATCAAGATCTTGTGAATGCGGAATTTTGTATTAAAAAGCAAAATAGAAAAGAATACTAAAGAATCAATGTTATTGATGATTGATGAACGAAAGATGATGAATGAAGAGAATTGATGAAGATTGATTAATAGATGTAGATGATGAAGATAGTTGATAATTGGTGTTGACAATCCGTCCATGAAAACGGAGTTTTTGATACGATATTTATAGAGAAAATCAGCCAAAAAAGATAATTTATCAAAACAGAGTCTGAAGACCACAGAACCACCTTGGCGCCAGCCCTGGCTCATTGGCGCCAGGACCAGTGGTTAGCGCCAGGCGCCAATGGCTGACGTCTGGCGCCAATCCTGGTTCCAGGCGCCAAGGCCTGGGGTTGGACGCCAAACCGGCTTTTAACGCGTTTTCGAAATTCTGATAAAATTCCCGTACTGGAAGATAAAATAATATAATTTCAGTCGAAATGCTATTTAATCTAATTAAAACTCTAAAGAATCCTAATTGAATTAAGAATGATGAGAACCTTCTAGAATGTTCTAGAAGACCAAAACCATTCCTAATTACATTAGGAATGATAAATCATATTAGGCCCTCCCCTAGATCATTGGGCCGTACTTAAAACTCAAACCGGGCCCAGTTTAGTAAATTGGCCATAACTTCCTCAATATTAATCGGAATTGGGCTTATAATATATCGTTGGAAAGGTCTTTGCAAGCCCCATCCAACTACACCACTATTGGACCCATATCATGGACCAACCAAACTGGATTGGCTGTTTTCTTAAAATAAAGTTTTCAAAAACAGAGAGAAGAGAAAAGAAAAGAAAAGAAAAGAAAATAAAACTTTCCGCAACACTAGACCTTTCCACACTTTCGTTTCATTCGATTATGATTCGACGTGAAAGGTACTCATCACTGGGTTTGGTTTTGGGGAGACACAAATGGGTGTCTACACTACCACACTTGTTTTTTCATTCTCTTTCACTCTCTCTTCTCTCCTTAATATATGTGCCTAAATCAAACGCATCAACTAAAAAAAAAAAACGGAGGAAGTATATTACATTTATAACTTGATTTTTTTGGAATAAATTGGTTGTAGAATGATGACATGAATGCATGTAAGGAAATCTTTATCTTAAAAAAAATACAATTATGACTTGTGATTTCCTAATAAAAAATCAAAAAAAGTTAAATAAAGGTAAACTAATTATGAATTATGTTGTACTTTAATGTTAGATCCTAAATATATTTATTTTCTTATTTTATGTGATTGATTCTATATGGGACTAACATTATGAAACGAAGGGAGTAAGAAACGGATGAGATGGAGTACTTAGGGTCTGTTCACATTTACTAAACTGAGCTGAACTGAACTGAGCTGAAATGAATATTTTATAAGAGAGGGAAATTAGCAGCTGAACTGAACTGAACTGAACTGTTTGGAGATAAATTGAACTGATTGAAACTGAACTGAACTGAATTTAACTGAAATTAAGTAAATGTGAACAAGCCCTTAATCATGTTGATATATTAAAATTACTTATGCACATTGAAACATACTCATTCCTTAATGTTACTTTATTTGATATCTTTAACTAGTTCCCATCCCGGGCTATGTCTCGAGATATTGCTTTTCGAAAACTTTAGTATAATGAAGTGTTAGACTGTTAGGTACTGTTTGACATTTGAAACTAAAAACTTAAAAGCTTGGGAATGAAATCAATATATATAGCTTACCAACAAATAATGAGTTGGATTAAGATAAGATGTGTATAATACATTTATTAGATGAAGCCCGTGCGATGCACGGTTTGTTTGATTTTTTTTAAATAATGTTTTTTTTTTTTTTTGTATTTATGAGCCTAAAATTTGTTATATATTTAGATAAAATTCCTAATATTAAAAGATAATATATAATATTTAATTAATTTAAACTTAAAAATCTCATTCGCCAATTTTGCTTACATGGCATTTAAATTATTTAATTCTAAAAGAAATTAATAATCTCTTATTTAATTGGCTACTACTAAGATTTATAATCCTACATGGCGCGCTGAGAAAATTAGATCCTACGTGGCTCTCTAAAAACTCGGGAAAAAACTCCCCTTTATATATATATATATTATTAGATTATTGCTACATAACTGAGTGAGGTTTAATAACTTGTCTAAATCATTTACAAAAATAAATCCATAGGAATTTATTAAATTTCGCTTTGAAATATTTACCATTGATGTTATATTGGCTAAAATGATGGTTAATTTCCTAACTTACATTTCAAAGATCACATATTCGATACCTTGTAATAACAATTTTTATTTTTTAATTGAGAGAGTTAGTTTTTTATATTAAGATCCTATTCAGTTCACCTTTACATATATATATATATTAAAAATAATTTAAATTTAAAGAAAAAAATTATATATAATAGATAATAAATAAAAATAATTTTAATTCGGCAAAAATAAAGTAACTAAGCAGGCTCTAAGATAACACAAAAATAAAATACGAGTATTTATTTGAGAGAAGAGTGTCATGAGGTTTATACACTTGATTAGGGACGGTTTTTAATATATTAGAATAAATATATAGATTATGCGTGCAACGTTAATCTTGCTTCAATACACTATCGTATAAACTTTACGAGTGAATTTGTCACTACATGATTTAGAGGGGGTGGATAGTTCTTTTTTATTTTTTTTATATTTTTTATTTTTAAAATTATAACCTAAAATAATACAGAGTACTCACTTTGTTTTTAATGTTAGTCTCATTTGGTTTTTACACAGTTTTAAATGTAATATTGTAATTTAAATAATCTACGCTAATTAATAAATAAAAAAAGATCTAAAAATTTTCATATTTGAAAATTAAAAATCAAGATAAACTAAGGGTCTGTAATTTTCAGCTTAATTTAATTAAGTTCAGTTCAGTTTAGCTCCAATCAATTTAGTTCAGTTTCTAATTTTCATCTCTCATAAACAATTCATTTCAACTCTATTCAGTCCAGTTCAATTCAGTTCCAATCAGTTCAATTCATTCAGTTCAGCTCAGTAAATAAGAATAAGCCCTAACAAGATTAAACATGACTATTTTGAAATACTTGCAAAACTGTTCAAATATTACATTTCATTTCCATTGGAGTCTTAAAAAATTCTAAATGAGACAAACAAAAGAAAATGGAGAGAGCATGAAAAATTAACATTGATTATAGTCCATCATAACTTAATTAAGACTGCTCCAAATTATAAAGAAAGAAAAACGTACATACACACGTCTTAAAACTCCCACAATACAAGAGAAAATCGATACAAATGATGAGAAACAACGATAAAATTCTCTCTAAGAAGAAAAAAAAAAACATAAGTGTAATACGATCTTTAAGTCGGTCTGTTTTTTTTGCCCCACCCATCTTTAAGAGAACAAGAAGTTATTACACAATCTACTTGTTTAAATTCTCGAGAGTTTCATGACGAAGCTTAATAAGGGCAAATAGACTATCTATTGAAGGCGAATTTTCCTTGATGATGTTGCACTTTACATATTCCTCCATCCATTTGGTCAAATAGGGATAACTTTCTTTTGTAAGAATGTTCTTTCCAAAATTTTCTTGGATGGTTACTAACCCACAACCAATATAGTTTGCAACAATGTCTACAAATCCAATATTTTCCCCTCCAAAAAACTTCTTACCTTTAATCTCTTTCTCAAGGATTTCTAAATTTTCTTTTGCTTCTTTGAGTGTTTTTTCTTGTTCTTCATCATTTGTCGCCCACAATGCATTCCGAAGTGATGGTAAGCACTGCAAAAATAATTTTCACTATCATGATGAGTAATTCTTTAGCCTATATATGTGCTAAATCTTGTTATTTTGTACAAATAAAAGTTACTTCCTCCGTATTTTTCATTTGACGACTTGTTTCAATTACTTTATCTACTTTTATTAGTGCAACACTTGGATTTTTACATTTGTCAATGCACTTCTTTGACCACTATATAATAATAAAAATTACACAAAAATTACAGATTATTGAGGTTGAAAATACGTATTTTATCGAGATGTATCTAACAAGATTCCATATAACTATTTTTCCTAAATTAAAACTCATAAAAGATGGCCAAAGACACGTACGTGTATATATGTAAAAGTCAAAACGTACCAACTCATAAATTTAATTGTTAATATTTTTTAGTACGAGTAAAGATTTATTTTTCAAAAAAAAAATGATATATTGATAATATTTTTTCTAACAAGATTGCATAAATCACAAAAGACAGTTAAAGTAAATGTGTGAATAACGTAACAGTCAAACTAAATAGAAAATATAAAACTGACACAAATGCAACGATGTCAACATCTTTACTAAAGTGAAATATTTAAGACATAAGACACAAAGATCGAAGCAAGAAGTAAGGCAAAATCAAGGGAGTACGCCGTAGTAAAGATTGAGAAGAGATCGAGTTACCTTATCATCGATGAATTTAGCCCAAAACCGAGCCGTAGCCTTATAGTAAGGATCCTTAGGCAAGATAGGATAACCTTCCCAAACCTCATCAATATACTCCAAAATAACTAGGGACTCAGCAATTGGCTTACCATTGTGTATTAACACAGGAATCTTCTTATAAATTGGATTACTCTTTAATAGTTCAGGGCTTTTACTACCATAAGGATCTTCTTCTTGGTAATCATATGAGATACCCTTTAATTTAAGGGCTATTTCTACCCTTTTACTATATGGACTACCCCTATTTCCTAACACTTTTACTCCTTCTTCACCCATATTATAATGATCTGAAGTCAATCAATCAATCAAAGCCTTAATCCCAAAAGTGGGGTCGGCTAACATGAACCAAATTTGATTATTCCGTGTAGTCATCAACATAAATCTTTCTCCTCCATCCCTTACGATCCAAAACTTCATCCTCACGTAAATCCATGCACTTCATATCCTTCCTCACTCCTTCCAACCAAGTCATCTTTGGTCTCCCTCTTCCTCGTTTAATCCCTCCATGGTCCCACTCTTCCACTCTTCGCACCGGTGCACCCTCGGGTCTCCGTCTTACATGTCCAAACCAACGCAGACGATTTTCCCTTAATTTATCTACAATGCCCGCCACACCTACTTTCTTGCGAATAACCTCATTTCTGATTCTATCTCTTAAAGTGTTTCCACACATCCACCTTAACATGCGCATTTCCGTAACCTCCATCTTTTTAATATGCTCTTTCTTAGAAGCCCAACATTCTGTACCATAGAGCAACACTGGTCTTATGGCAGTCCTGTAGAATTTTCCCTTCAACTTTAAGGGAATGCTGCGGTCGCATAGCACTCCCGTGGCCGCTCTCCATTTAAGCCACCCTGACTTAATCCTGTGGGTCACGTCTTGATCAATGTCACCATTCTTCTGGATGATCGACCCTAGGTACTTAAAACATTCACTCATGGTCAAATCCTTTCCATCCAAACTCACCACTTCATTGCTTGTCCCCCTCTGAGTGCCAAAACGACATACCAAATATTCAGTCTTACTCCGACTTAGCTTAAACCCTCTAGATTCCAACCTTTGCCTCCATTGCTCCAACTTGACATTAACCCCATCCTTAGTCTCATCCACCAAAACGATATCATCTGCGAACAGCATACACCATGGAACCTCATCTTGAATTGGTCTAGTTAATTCGTCTAGAACCGTTGCAAAAAGAAAAGGGCTTAATGCAGACCCTTGATGCAATCCGATTGTAATAGGGAAATCTTTTGTCAACCCTCCGCATGTCCTCACATTTGTTGACACATCCCGATACATATCCTTAACTAGGTCTACATACCTTCGTGGGATACCTTTCTTCAACATTGCCCACCAAAGTATCTCTCTTGGCACCTTGTCATATGCCTTCTCTAAATCAATAAAGACCATATGAAGATCTTTCTTCTTTACCCTATAAAACTCCATCATTTGTCTTATCAAATGGATTGCGTCCATAGTAGATCTCCCAGGCATAAAACCAAATTGGTTATCTGAAATGCTTGTGCATGCCCTCAACCTTTGTTCAATCACCCTTTCCCACAACTTCATAGTATGGCTCATAAGCTTAATTCCTCGATAGTTAGAACAATCTTGAGCGTCTCCTTTGTTTTTATAAACCGGGACCAAGGTGCTCTTCCTCCAATCTTGTGGGATCCTTGTAGCCGTCCATATCTTGTTGAAAAGGTTTGTTAACCAATCAATACCAATCTTACCCAAACACCTCCACACCTCTATCGGTACCCCATCAGGGCCAACCGCCTTCTTAGGTTTCATCTTCCTCAGTGCAATCTCCACCTCTACTCTCCTAATCCTTCGCACATACTCCATGTTGATTTCTTCATCACTCATAGAGGTATCTCCTATCACAACTCCATTACTTCCATTAAATAATTCATCGAAGTACCCCTTCCACCTGTCCTTGATGCCCTCCTCTTGCACTAGGACCATTTGGTTCTTATCTTTGACACACTTCACCATGCCAATATCCTTCCTTGCCTCTTGTCTTCTCTTTGCCATCTTATAAATGATCCTTTCTCCCTCCTTGGAATCAAGCTTTTCATAAACCTCCTGATATGCCTTTTCTTTTGCTTGGCGAACAGCTGCCTTTGCCTTACTCTTAGCCTCCTTATACGCTGCAAAGGTTTCATCACTCCTACATTTTCCTAAGGCTTGATAGCATTCCCTTTTTTGCTTAATTACTGCTTTCACCTCTTCATTCCACCACGAAGTATCTCTCTGTACCGAAGTTCTTCCCCTTACTTCCCCTAAGACCTCTTTGGCCACTCTTAGGAAACAGTTCTTCATTCGTAACCAGGTCATGTCCGGATCCACCTCTCCATCCCAATCCGCTTCTTCAATTACCTTTTCTGTAAAAACCTTAGCTTTTGCATCCCTTAGGGTCCACCATCTTATCCTTGGTTCTTCTTGTCTAACTTTTTTCTTCGCCTTCTCTTTCAGACGAATAGTCATTACCAATAGCCGGTGTTGGGTGACCACACTCTCCCCTGGGATAACCTTACAGTTTATGCAACTTTGTCTATCTATGCTCCTTGTGAGCAGGAAGTCTATTTGAGTTGCATTTGCTCCATTCCGAAAAGTTATCAAGTGTGAATCCCTCTTCTTAAACCAAGTATTAGCCAAAATTAAATCATATGATTGGGCAAAATCCATAATAGCTTCACCACCGGCGTCCCTCTGCCCATACCCAAAGCCTCCATGGACACTCTCATAGCCATCTCGGCTCGCCCCAACGTGCCCATTTAGATCCCCTCCAATATATAACTTCTCTGAGTGGTGGACACCCTGCACCACCTCGTCTAGGTCCTCCCAAAATTGTCGTTTCTCTTCTGCATCTAAACCCACTTGGGGAGCATAAGCACTGATAACATTCACAATCTCCTTGCCACATAGCAACTTCAGCCTTATCAACCTATCGTTCTTCCGATAGACCTCGATCACCTCTTTTGCCAACCTCTCATCGAGAACCACACCAACTCCGTTCCTAGCTCCACCATTCCTTGGGGCGAGCCTAATTACTATTTATCGATAATGATCTGAAGTGATTAAGTTAAATATGGATTCTTTTTTTTTTTTTTTTTCTAAAGGATAGAATTATGGATGCTTGGTTTGTTAGTAATGGTAGAACCACTTGGTTGTATTTATAGCTGCGAGCCTGCTAATTGTTTTTAATGTGTATTATATGGCTTATTATTAATTATTGATATTCTTCTTTCCAAACATTAAATATTAAGAGAGTGTTACATACACCCGGGTACACCGTATACTCATAAATATTTTGTTCTTATTTTGATAATTGTTTTTCATTTAATCATCAAATGAAGAGTGAAACGAACCTTGGATTAGTTGAGTGTACGGTACACGCACCCAGATGTATATAACAATTTCTATGATTAAATACTTGGTCTATGATCATTAATTCTCTTTGATAATTAAATAATTTATTACGAAAATATGCATTGTTTTTTATGTAAATGAAAATATGCATTGTGATTTGTGACTAGTCTAACAGCATTTTATAGATTATAATAACAATTATAATCAAGCATTAGTGATAATATATATAGGATCAAAAGTAGTACTCTGTATATATAATGCAAAAGTTAAAGTGATGCACTTGCTTAGCAAATGTAGGCTAGCTACTATTTTAAGCCTATGTCATTAAGTTGCAATAATTTGCAGTTTCTAGAAGGTTATGCAAGATTTAATTTTCGTACCAATTGACTGTTGGTGTAGTGGTGATTGAGACTACACTTGATAAGGAGAACCTGTATTCGATTCCTTGCAACAACAATCAGAAGGGGAGTGGAACCTAAATACCCAAAATTAACCCCTAAATCCGGATTAACCCAAATAGTGAACCGGGCGTAAAGAAGAAAAAAAAAAACTCGTTAGAGTCATCGCACTGCAATGACGTAAGGGATGATCAAATATTATGAATGTTAATTAGCTTAAGCAATAAAAATATACTCATGTTTATTACTTTATTTTATACTCCTGATGTTTGTTTGGTACATATAGTACATCGCACTACTATGTTTCAAGCCTTCAAGGTAGGAAAAGTCAATTTAGGACGACGTTTTACATTATTATTCAATTCATCAAATGGAAAGTGTCACATGTCAATCCAATTAAGGGCATGTTCAAATTTACTGAACTGAGCTGAACTAAACTGATTGAAGCTGAACTGAACTGAACTGAACTGAACTAAGCTGAAATGAATATTTTATGAGAGAGAGAAATTAGGAGCTGAAATGAATATTTTATGAGAGAGAGAGAAATTATGAGCTGAACTGAACTGATTAGAGTTGAATTGAACTGAATTGAACTAAACTGAACTGATTAGAGCTGAACTGAACTGAAATTAAGTAAATGTGAACAAGCCCTAAGTTTGCGAACTAGACCTTACATGAGTAATGGCTCTAGTAGGAATTAAATCCGTTATTCTTACCACTAGCCACTAGGCCATGTTGGTATTATGAGTGGAATTATGGTTTAGGATTTTCTTCTCATACTTCCTCTGTTTTTATTTATTTGCAACAATTCTTTTTTCACGCTTGTCGATGCATTATTTCAATCGTTTATATCTTTAATTATCAATATGTAAAAATTATAAATGTTAAATATTAAAATAAATATAAACCGAGACGAATCTAACAAGATGCCACATGACTATATTTTTTCTTAACTATAAATCGTCAAAGCTAGTCAAAGTGGAGTACATGAATAGTGTAAAAGTCAAAATGTTGCAAGTATAAGAAACGGAGGAAGTATATTACTCCGTATGATTTATTATTATTAATGGTATTCTTCTTTCTGTTTCATATTATACATTTATAGTTTTATACACGTGTCATTAATTATAATTTGCAATTTCTAAGAACTTAAAAAGTATATGCAAGACTCAACAATCATTCTAAGAAGGTTATGCAAGAGTGGCTAGACTAAGGGCCTGTTCTCATTGACTGAACTCAGCTGAACTGAACTGAGCTGAACTGAGCTGAGCTGAGCTGAACTGAACTGAATATTTTATAAAAGAAGGAAATTAGGAGCTGAACTGAACTGAACTGAACTGAATTTCAACGTAAGAGAACAGACCCTGAGACTCATTGCAGTCAACACACTGATATAACGCAAGGGGTCATCTACAATTATACTTATGAATTAAGCAGTTACAAATATTTATACTTTACTCCTATTATCATTTGTTTGGTACCAACAAGTACATTCAGTACATTGTACTACTATGTTTAAAGGTAGGTGAAGTCCATTGAGGGAGTACAATTTTGATACTACTCCCTCCTTTTTTAATACTTGCTCCACTTTTTATTTGCGGCCGCTTTTAAATACTTGTTTCATTTTCTTTTTTGGAAAGCTCTTACAATATTTAATTAATTTCTTTCACCTAGTGGACCCAACATGTATTCTATCTCCTCCAATTCTCTCCACTACTTTTGCCTTTTACATTTTTTAATTCTTCCACCAACCCCACTACCTCCATATTTTATAACTTTCTCCAAATTTTTCTAAAACTCCGCGCATAGAGAAATGGAGCAAGTATTTAAAAACGGATAGAGTACTTATTTATAAAGTATAAACTTAAATTTTGAATTTAGAAAACTTTTAGATTTATCAGAAACAAATTATAAATGTTTGTGTTAAAGTTGTTGAGTTTAATTTATCAAATCAAATAATTATTGAATCTAGTTCATTTTATTGACATTGTTTGAAACTTTGAATTCGATTGTATTACGTATACTATTTGATTCAATTAGCTTTTATTTGAATATGATTTCCTTCCGATTGATTCAATTACCTTTGCTTGAATGCATTTCACTTTAATTTGATTCAATTAGCTTTGTTTGAATCCGTTTCACTCTCATTTAATACAATTAGCTTTGTTTAAATTCATTAAACATTCATTCTATTCAATTAACATTGTTTGAAGGTGTTTCACCAAATATTTAGAAATTTGTATGTTAAGTTTGCTCTTTTTTATATGAGTACTACTTTAAAAAAAATAATCATCTTTCTATTCTTTCACAACATAATACACATTTTTTTAGGCAACACAACGTCACAACATACTATACACATTAGTCCATTACCTTATACTAATATACTTGTAGACAATTCTCTTTTAAATTTCTCATTATATAGTCTTGTTCTATAAGAAAATTTGGGCTCAGCAGGTTAGGCCCAAGCCTCCTTAAAAGCCTTGAATGTTAATTGATTGAAATCTTAATGCTTCTTCTAGACTCTAGAGTTTGCAATTTTATTATTTATTTTATTTTATTTTTATTTTTGTGTTTTAATGATCACAAATGTTTAAAAAAAACCCGGTGTACACTATTTATTGTATGACACTATGAAAGAAGAAAGTTTTCCCTCCTTCATTCCAGCAAAAAAATCTTCACCCACAATTATAACATTACTTTTCTCTCTCCTCTCTTCCTTTCCGTTTTCCAGAGATTCAAGCTAAGCTTTCTCACTTTTAATTTGCTTTCTTCCTTCTTTATCCTAGTATGCTAGTGCATAATATCCTTTATCTGCAAGCCCCAAATGGTTATTACCTCCAAAACTAAGTTTTTTAAATCTTTCAAGAACATTTTTCATCATCAAACGACATTTGTTTACTCAATTGCCCATAATGCTAATCACATCAACAGAAAATGCTTATCAATCATCTCAATTCAATTACTACGAGCTCCCGATCTTCACTAATCCAATTTCTGATGAAGTTGATCTAAATGCATGTACATTTTATTTGTTTATTTATTTATTTTTTTATTGATTTTGTTGTTACGTGATGTTGATCTTTATTATTTCGATTTGTTTGAGTGATTGTACTATTTTTTTTCATGACTATTGTTAATTTTGTGTTTATTTTTGTTGATTTTGATACTCTGTTTTGCATATGCAGCTATATTTTTTTTTGTGAAAAAGGGTCACTTTTGTGAATAAAAAAGGTCACTTTTGTAAAAAATGGTCATTTTTGTGAAAAAGGGTCATTTTTGTGAAAAAAAAGGGTACTTTTGTGAAAAAAGGGGTCACTTTTGTAAGAAAAAAGGGTCACTTTTCGTAAAATGTTCAATGTACAATAAAATTATTGTAAATCAGGGGCATGCAAAAGTTTTTGTTTAATGATAACGTCTGAATCAAACAAAAACTTACCCTTATTTTTAAAACCAGACCAGCCACCATCAAAGTAATCTTGACCATCAATTTATTCTTATGCCTCTTGCTTGACATGCTTGTGATCTCCCCCTTATGATCAACGTTGTAAATCTTGTTATGAATCCTTGGCCTTTTCGTGTGCTAGCAACCTTATGGGAATTGAGTCAATTGACTTTAGTCTTTGAGAGGTGAAGTCTAGGCAAAAAGAATATTATTATCATTGCATGCTAAAAGCTTCTTTTTTTTTTTTTTTTTTTTTTTTTTTTTTTTTTTTGTTAGATCTTGTGTTTTAATCAATTATTTTCAAGAATGGGTATTTATTTCAAGTATTTTGATTTAGAGAACCATTCCCAATCATTGTTATGTTCACCTATTCATACTAGGAATTTAAAGTTCATATAAGAGTTTTATATACTATAAATGAAACATAAGTTTGATGATTTTTTTTTCTTTTATTTATTTATTATTTTTATGAGTCTAGAATCTCTAATTAGAATTTATTTGGATTCTCAAAGTTGAAGTTACAACTAAAATAAGATATAAAAAAACAAAAAAAAAAATCAGATAAGTTTCAATAAAGTGAAAAATCAAACTATTCAAAAAAAAAAAAAAAAAACAGTGAAAAATCAAGTGAATAAAATGTATTCTTGACCTCCTATATTGATTTATTGGAAACTTTCTCAACCCTAAATAAATGAAACCTTGATACTTATAAATCGAATGGTGAATTGGCGACAACATCCTTCTAGAATTTAGTTTCAATTTTTAGCTAATGTGTTCATGTGGTTCAATATCTGTATAAAATTGTTGCACCATCTTACAAGTTGAAATTAGCCTATGAGAAGACTTTAAAGAGAATTTATTCCCTACTAAAATAGATATTTTAATCAGCAGAAAGCATTTAAAAAGTTTCCGAAAGATACAATTTAGTGACAGAGCGTTGAACCTTAAACATTTCAAATCCTTTTACATTCATTCATACACCAAGACCAAGTGACTATCATAATCAATATTAAAGTTACTCTATAACACTTTCTCCATTTTTTTTTTGTAAAAAAAAAACTGGTAATATTCAGCCATAGATCAACTTACCTAAAACCAACCCAATTTTCAAAGTCGACCTAGCCAATCAAGACCTTTAACAAAACCCCGTCCCATTATACACTCCACTAAGACGACGACTAACAAGCATAATAGCATCGCAATGTTGACCAAATGGTATGTATCCATGTTCAAAGATGTTTCAAAAATCGCTAATAACACCAAGCATTAGCCTACTCATTCATAGTCGTAGCAATAAAAATTTGAACAAAAATGTGAAAAATGGGCCCATAAAATAAAATTCAAATTCTAAATTTCAATAGTTGACCACGACCATAATCCTTGATACAGTTAATAAATAATCTCTCTTTTTTTTTTTTTCTTTTTCTTTTTCTTCTTCTTCTAGAGAGAGAAAGAGAAAGAAGAGAGAGAAAGAAAAGTAGGCGTTAATAAAAAGCCTACCTTTTTTGCCAATTCAACTGTCTTCTCCGTGTTCAACTCGCGTTTTCTACCCAGCCTCACACCCTCACACCACGACCTCCACCATTCTCCCCAATCAATCTTTTCTACACAAAATTAATTTAATTAATTTCTGCGATTTTTAAGGGAGATTCATCTTCTTTGATTCAACATTTTTTTTGTTTGTTCATAGTTTAATTATTGAAGGAGAAATTAGGGTTTTCTGTGTTTGATCTTCGATTTGAAGTCGATCTAATTGTAAATTTGATTACTAATTAATTTGAGGAAGAATAAAATTAGGGGAATTTTGAGGTGAATATTGTATATGAGATTGATTTGTGACGGAAATGATGTTGACCTTATTAGATGTGTTGTAAAGTAATATGGCCTTGGTTGTTCATTGCTTAAATCATGTCGCTTTACATCGGTCGCGAAGCTTCAAAGGTGTCTTTCTCTCTCCTCTTTTTTTTTAATTTTTTTTTTTGAAATTTTTCAAAAAATTTTGGAATAATTTTGGTTGAAATTTTGTGTATGATGAAGCTATGGAAGAGATTTTGTGCGGAAGTATCAACCGAAGTCAATCTTCTTTTGGAGCATTGGAAGTACATTTTAGGAGGACTTGTTTTTCAGGTTTGTTAATTTTTTTTTTTTTTAATATAATTTTTGAAATTTTTTTGTTTGATTTTATGTTTTTTGGTACAGATGAATTGGTGAAGATTCAGTTTATGTGTTGATAGTTTTGTTTTAGTTGATTTTTCGAACAACTCGAATCGATGTTAGGTTTGATGATGACTAGATTGAACTGGAGAACTATCAAGTTGTGGTATTTAGTTTTTTTGTAGGAAATTAATGTGATAGTTTTTTAGCTTGTTTGATGATTGAGGGTAATTGGTAGGGAAATATCGAGTTTTTAATCGAATTCGTAGTAATGCATATGAGAAATTTACAATGTAGGATGCTCTGAGGTTATAGAGAAAATGTGTAAGATAGATTTTATTCTTGGAGTATTGTGGCAATGATATAACAGTATGAGCTCATTTAAAGTAAATGATGTAGAGTGGTCAAATTATAATGGTCTTTAATATTGATCTTGTTTTCACAATGAGATGTTGATCGATCGCCTTTTCCTCCGTGATTTGCAACATGGTTTACCTTGAAATTTAGGGTATTATGATGGCTGGCTGGAAGTGGGAGATTTTTAGATTTACTGGTTCATTTTTCCTATAGTACTATCTAATATGTGAAATAACTCTTTTTACAGTATATTCATGGTTTGGCTGCACGAGGTGTTCATTATATACATAGGCCTGGACCAACGCTTCAGGATGCGGGTTTCTTTCTTCTTCCTGTATGTTCATTATCCAAATTCTGTTGATTGGATTCTCTGTTTAATATCTTTGATGTTCTTATCAATGAGTTCATATCTGTAGGAACTTGGAGCAGACAAGGCTTACATTAGTGAGACTGTATTTTCCTCCATTTTTATAGCCTTTGTTTTGGTAAGGCTCCCTTAACTCATACATCCTGGTTTCATTTTTTTATTATATAGTGTAATATAATAGTTTTAGCTCACCAAATAGTTTGTAGAAATTCTGTTAGATTTTTAGCTACAGATGTGGTTTTCGTTATGGTCATATTTCGCTGAATATATTCAGTGATTGGAAAGACATTAATTTAATAGACCAAGCCTGTTGGCATGCTTATCTACTAAAACCAGTTAGTTACTGATGATATTGAAATCAGCAGTGTTGGCATTTTGCTGACCAACTTATATTTGCATTTTCTCAGTCTTGATAAATAATGCACCATTTAACCAATCAATTTTGTTGAATTTGTCATATCTAAGGAGACCTCTTTGCGTATACATAGTGGAAGTAGGTTTACTTTGTCAAGGAATCGTGTTTTATTGTTTTAATTACAACCCTTGAATTGTCTCTCTCTTGTATTTGTTATCTGTCCATTAAAAGCAATTAATTATTTTAAATCTTTTAGATCCAGAAAGACAGTGACTGCTTGACTGGTGTTATATTTCTTATAACCCTTATCATCCATTCTTAATTTATGATTGTATGTTTTCTCATGATGTAATAATTATTTTGCAGTGGACTTTTCATCCGTTCATTCTCAAAAGCAAAAGGTTCTACACAGTTCTAGTGTGGTGCAGGGTCCTTGCATTCCTAGTTGTAAGTGAACATCCACCCTTTCTTGAATAGGCTCTGTGCATTGTCATGCTTAGAAGGTTTTGATAGAAATTAAATCAAATATATTAGAACTAGTGCCTTAGTTACGGGATACCATCTGCTGGAATGTAAAAGTTAACTTCAGGGTTTTTGACAATTCATCGCAATATACTATGAATAATGTTGTAGGTTTTGCATCGTCTAAGTTCAGCTTATTGAAACTCTGTATATCAGCTTTGACTTTTTGTGATGAATTTGTATTTTGAGCTTGTGTTTTATTTATTTCTAGACTACTTTTTCTAGCTCACATAATGAGAAACGTAGGATCCTATCAGCCTCAGCTGTGTCAGCTGTGACTTTTGTGCTGTTTAATTGCACATATGTTTTTGCATATGAATTTTATACTGAATCTATTTTACTATGTATTTATTGTACATATTATTATTAAAAAATATTGTTCCAGTTTACCATATACTGTATTCTTCATGCTACCATGACAACAAAAATAATAATATTGTTGCTGTTAATATTTTGTTCAGGCGTCACAGTTTCTTAGGATCATCACATTCTATTCTACACAGCTTCCTGGTCCAAACTACCACTGCCGTGAAGTAAATCTCTACTCTGTTTGTTTTCACATTTTCACGAGTTTACATACTCTGTGTATTTTATGTCTTGTGTTGTTATAATGTTGGATGGAAATTTTCATTAAAACTGTATTATGTCTTGTGCAATTATCTATTCTGATATGAGTGATGGCTATGCACACAGGGTTCAAAACTAGCTACTCTTCCACCTCCACACAGTGCATATGAGGTCCTTTTGATTAACTGTGAGTTTCTATTATTAAAATTTGATCTTATCTGGTTGATATGTGTTGCAATTCTATGCTCATTATAATTTGCCTGTTTGCAGTTCCTCGAGGGGTTCTCTATGGCTGTGGTGATCTCATTTTTTCATCACATATGATCTTTACTCTCGTGTTCATTAGGACCTATCAGAAATATGGCTCTAAGAGGTAAATTCTTCAAAACAAATACACTTTTTCACACTTAAACACTTAAACCTATTCTCTTTTTACTTTTATCAAATCTCCAGCACTTCTATGTAAAGGGAAACTTTGAGGATTATGGTCTTGTTCTTCACTCTTAAACAAGCAAGTTTGGAAAAAAATTTAGTTCAGATATAATTATACACTGTATATAAGGATTACCTAGTTCTTCTACAATAAAAAAAAAATAGTTTACGTATGTTTAAGTGAGGAGATTATTAATTTCAGATGAAACTTTTCTACGATCAGTAAATGGGAATTTAGGTGAAGAAAACGAAGTTTATGTTCTCAAACTCTTTTTAGATGGTACTCTGTAGTTGTTTTAAATGTAATAACATCTCTCTATTGCTTCTTGACTAGTCTCTTTCTTATCATAATGATGTTTATCTGGCTGTGCTTGATAATTTATTGTTGGGGATCAATCCAGGTTAATTAAGCAGTTGGGTTGGCTACTTGCTGTGGTCCAGAGTTTATTGATCATTGCATCTCGCAAACATTATACCGTGGATGTTGTTGTGGCGTGGTATGGGTTGCCCTCATTATAATCTCAGAATCCTGATTTCATATTACTGTTTTGCAGATAATTTAATTAAAAATGTAAATGTTTTACCCTCAGGTATACAGTCAATCTGGTTATTTTCTTTGTTGACAAGAAACTTCCTGGTAAGTGGTGCTTTATAACTCTCTCCAAACATTTATTGGTATAGCTCTTCATATCATTTGTTAAATTCTTTGTTCATGGCGATGCAGAAATTCCTGACCGGTCCAGTGTTGGCGCATCTCTCTTGCTTCCAGTAAGCAACAAAGAAAAGGATAGCTGGAACAAGGAGGAAAATCACAAGCTATTGAATGGAAACTCCGTAGATCCCATGGATAGGGTACGCAGTTTGTTTCAATTCTCAGCTTTTTTCAATTTTTGTTTATGCTGTATTTTTTGCTGATCAGTTTGCTTGTTTTGAAATTCCACAGCGACAACGAAACGGAATGAATGGGAAGAACCTCGAGGACGGACTTGCAACTCACAATGAAAGTGCAATTAATGGTGCATAGATGAAGAGTTTCGGCGACAACTAATTATGATTGAATCCTGTGTTTAGGAGCTTGGATGGATGGTGTTGTTAATTCTGATTTTAAAATAGAATGAAATTTTGGTTACTGAGATTAATCATTTGCCTCGTCCATGTAGATTCTGTTATGTATAAAAAATATTCTAAATTTGAAATTAATTCAGTCTTTTAGATCAGTTAAAAGTAAAATATAGAATCCTTCTGATGAGTAGTCAGTACATATATAATGGTGCCTCCAGTTGTTTCTTCAGTTATGCATGTGAGAAATCAGTGGATCCTTTTATCTTTAGTGCTGGCAAAAGTACCTAATGCAGAATATTTATAAATCAACAAAAGTATGTTGCTAGCAAAACACTAACAAGAGTTGGCTCAAGTGGCAAGCAACTTGATGTCGCTTAAGGGTTCGAGTCTCACCGTATGCAGAAACTCTTGTTGGGAGACTCACCCACCATAATCCAAGTGTGCTACCCGAGTCGGATTCGGATGTAGTCGGAGCTAAGCTCCGGTGAACCGGATGGACAAGCAAAACAATTGGGGTTTTAGAAGAGGTAAATTGGACTTAAAAAAAAAAAAGTTGTGTTAGTTGGTATGACCTAATGAGACATGTTATATCTAATTAGGCAACTTAGACGATTATGTTCATGCAGATTAAATTGAAGCACGAGTTTTTTTCGTGTCTTTTTAAATTTCTCTAAATCATTCTCATGTCGTTTTTTAACCATAGATATAGAGCCTTAACTACGAAGTACTCCGCACTAGTCAGTTACAAATAACGGAATCACTGGCATGATGCGTGAGTAACAATGCAGCCCCAAACACGCAAAGTTTATGTGGCTAGGAAGCAGCAGCATGTCTGTATATTCTCTCTTGCTTAATGTTTGTTTGCTGTTAGTGTGTTTCGTTTATTAACTAACGTAGCAACAACAATTCAAGTATATGCACATGCATTGATGCACTCTCGGGCGCTGGCGTCTGGCGTGAGTGAGTTGTTGGTTGTATCGACTTTGGTTGAAAGGTACAGAACATAAATGCTGGCTTTGTTTGGAGTTGCCTTTTTTCCTTTTACTTGATGTTGTTGGCGTTTTCTAAATCACATGTTCCCCCACAAAAACTCCCTGTATATATTCTTGTCAATTGTTGCCAATTGTAGGAATTACTTTGGTTTCATGTACTTTTGCATACAATAGATGTGCTGTTTTGAGTTTGGATGGAGCCATAGAGGGGTTGTTGTGGTCTATTTATATTATACTACCTCCGTTTCATAATCATCTCATCCGTAGGTGTTCAGCGTACTATAGAGTTGTAGAAAAGTATAAGGTGGGGATTATAATATAAAGTATAGTTAGTGGGATATCTCTAATTGTTGAGGGAGAATAAATATAAAAAAAATTGTAAGTAGGGTTGATCGGAAGAGAAAAAATAAAATAGTAATGAGTCCTTATTAAATAAGAAATTGTTGCAGTTATTATGAAATAGATATAAAAGAAAAGTGTTGCAATTATTCCAAAATAAAGGGAGTACAAGATACATACTTCGTATGTCATTATTTGTTTATTCCATTTAATTTTTCCCGATCTTAAAGATATATCTTTAAATGTAATTATATACAAATCCCACGTACTCAAAACACGAATCTAACAAGATCTCACATAAATATGATACCATACTCATTTTTTTTTTTTTTTTTTTTTTTGTGTGTAAATTAGATATAATCTGTGGTAAAATTTGAGAAGTCCAAATAAATAAGTCAACAATTTTGTTTAGTTAGTATGACATTTTGGTAAAAAGAGGGTTTGACCTATTAATATTGCGTCATTTTTCTATTAAAAGGAAATATACAAAAGTTAGTTAAATCTTCTTTCGAGAATGTACCCTAACTTAACTTCAGAAAATAAATAAGAAAAGTTATTTTCTAGTCCAGATTAATATTTAGATATGGAGTAATTTTTAATTTGATGGCCTAATAATAAAGTTCTCGATTTTTACATAACCAACTACTCGACCGGGCTATTGAGACACATGATGGAAAAAGAAAACCTAAAATTGAGCCAACGACTTCTCTAAATGGCATTCGAGTTTCTCATGCATAATATGAGTTTGACGAGGGAGCCCAAATTTATAACAGAGATAAACCTGGGTTGTTTATCTCACGCAATATTTGTATTACAAATGCATTGGCTTTCGCGTTGGCCCATTGAAATAACAGAGTATTTTGTTCTTTAATTGTCATATGACAGTGACATATGGACCTAGATGACGGACGTTTGCAAAATTCATCATCTTCCTCCTCCTATCTTCTTCTTCCTTCCCGTGCATCTGCTTTCTCCCACCCTCGATAAAATAGAGAATCAGTAAAAATTATTTCAATTTAGCAAAAATAGCTTCAATACAATAAAATAATTTCAGATCGATAAAATTAATTTCACTTTAGCAAAAATAATTTCAGTTTTACAAAAATAAGGTGAAGTGAACAAGTATTTATTTATTCATTTATGTTTTTTATTTATTTGGACCAGTCCAAAGGAGGAAGCCCACTAAGCCACTAGAACACATAACTAAGAAGCCCAATTAACGTCCCTTATCAACAGATAATCAACTAGAGCTAGCGCTAACATACGACAGACGAAGTTACTACAGTAGCAATTTAGCAACAAGCAAAAGGGACATCATCAACATATAACAACAATCGAACTGCTTCTAGGTTTTTCTTAGTCTTAGCTTATAGATTTGCCTCTAATAGTCAAGATTAGTTTATACTCCCTTTTGTCCCTTTATGTTTAAAACATATGACTCATAAAGCTCTTACATAAAATGAGCTCATGGTGCTAATAACAAAAGACGACATAAAGAGTAATACGTACTATATATCTTTCATGTTTTGAAACCGGTTAACTTTTTCTGATTGTGTAACAACAATGATAGAGGTAATTCTATTTTAATCTATCATTATGTCTAATTATTGTGCAGCTTGAATATCTGTTTTTATAATTATGTTTTTGTATGTGTGTTTGAGGGTGAATGTACAATATCTCTATCTAGTTCATTTCATTTTTCTAGTACTTCTTTTAAAATTATTTAAAAGTAATTCTTATAAAAATTATTCAAAGTTAGAGTATTTGTTGTTAAAGGTAGTAACTTTAGGGGCGTACCTTTGACGGCTTTGAGCTACTTTAAATGACCCCAAGTCCTAGCGAGGTCAATTGCGCGATTGTTAACAAGTTTTTGCCCAACACTCTCACAACAATTAATATAGTGGTACAAAAGACAGGAAAAAATTGCATAACCTCATACATAAAATTTGAAAGTTATATACAATGACAATATTAGATGAGAAATTAAACTCAACTCGTTATGTTATAACAGATGTGTGCAATGGAACGATTTTGGAATTTACCCTCAAACACAATATAAAATAAATAGCAAAACACGATAATAAAAGAGACAATGTTTATGAAGAATTTGGATTTCTTCCCTTCAAACAAAAATATTGTTTTATTAATTAAATTTCCAGTCTTCCAACAAAATAAGTTAATAACCTTCTTGGTGGTTATCCTCCTCAATAAATCATCATTACTTTCACCCTCTTAATGATTTTCCTACTCGAAAAACCATCATGGATGATTTTCCTCCTCAATAAACCGTCATTAACCCTCTTGATAATTTTCCTCTTCAATAAATCATCACAATTTTCTAATAAGTCTAAACCCTTTTATTCATGCTAACCTAGAAACCCACATCAATTTTGATATTTTACTTGTTCCCCAAGCTAGAGGTGATCATTTGCGGGCTTGGACGGGTAGCGGGCCGGGCCTATGCTTATTTTTTGTCCAACGGGCTTTATGTAGCAAACCCGAACCCTTTTATGCGGGCTTGATACTTTGTCCATGCCCGCGGGCTAACGAGCCTTAATTTTTGTTTTATTTTTTTTTATAACACTAACTAATTTTTTTATTATTTACTTGTGCTAAAATTATTTTGGTATAGTTGTCTTATAATTTTTTGTTCACAAATGGTAATAGATTTTTTAAAAAAAGGTTGAAATTATGACATATGTTATAAATATGTGTAAGATAAAACTTATTTAAAAAGTGTTAATGATAAAATATAAAATTAAAATGAATAATTGTAACTAATAAAAGCTTATAGTTCAATATAGTCTCTTTGCATTTATTTTCAAAAATACACAAAGTATGTCATAACTAACTAATTAAATAAAATTATTAAAATAAGATTATTATTAGGGAAATTCTCTTTGGTAACACTATATTTTTTAAAATTCTCAGTGGTGAATTGCAAAAAAAGTTATTATCATTGGTAAACTTGAATTGTTGCTTACCAAAGATAATAGCTATTTTAATATAAACTCACTAATCATGGTTAAATTTTTTATTTTTCAATAATTAATTTATTTTAAAAAAATTAAAAAATCGCATCCCTAACCCTCCCCCACCACCAGCCAGCCTGACCACCCTGACCCCCGTCGCAGGCGGCCACGTTAAGACCGACAAACCCTACCTTTCCCAGCGTCGAACCTGTCCACTATGATCGGCAGGCCTCCCCTTCCCTAGTGTCGAACCCTTCCACGCCCAGATCGCACAACCTTTCTCAGCGAACGACTGCTTGGGCGGCCATATCCGCCGTTGACCCCTCTTTACTAGCAAAAATCGCCGCCTTCAAACCCTTACACTGAGCAAAATCGACCCTAAAACTGAGCAAAATCAACCCTAAAATCGAGCAAAAAACAAACTCAGTGAAATCAAACCCTAAAACTGAGGTGAATCAAGCCTAAAGCTTTGAAAATTGAAGAAACACCTAATTTTCGACCTTAATTTCGAAACCCTAATTACAGCAACACAAAGGAAATTGCAGAAACTAACTAGCGAATAATCGTGAAGGGGTGGTAGTTAAGGGGGAAGGAGAGGTGCGACGAGGTGGGGGAGGCCGGCGCACCGGCGAAGGTGGGGCTGGGCGCCGGCGTGGGAGGGGGGGATGGAGAGTGCTAGCTGTTGGGGTTTGGGTGATTTTTTTTTTTTTTTTTTAAAAATATATAATAAATGTAAAAAAAAAAAAAAAAAAACTAACTATGGTTAAATATTGAGTTAAAATTTATCATTAATGTTATAGTCAATTGAATATGCAAAATTCAAGTTTACCAATGATATTAACTTTTTTTGCAATTTACCACTGAGAATTTTAAAAACCATAGTGTTACCAAAGAGAATTTCCCTTATTATTATTATTATTATTATTATTATTATTATTAGTAGTAGTAGTAGTAGTAGTAGTAGTAGTAGTAGTAGTATATATTAATAAACGGGCCGGGCGGGCTAGCCCGCGATACATATTTCTTGTCCATACACGCCCATTTATGTTAACCGGCCGGGACTAGCCCGCCCAAATATCCAATTTTTTTCAAAAAGGTTGTCCAAGCCCGACCTTTATGCGGGCCGGGTTGGACAGGCTTAGCGGGTCGTCCCGCCCATGAAAAGCTCTATCCCAAGCCTATATAATTCTAGATTGATTATATACCTAAAAGTCTTGATACATAATATCTTTTCCCAAAACCAATATCGTTGGTATTTGTCTATTTGATAAGTTTAGTTTATTAATTTTATTTCTTAGCACAGTATACTAAAACCGTTTATGGCCCCAATCTAGTTCATTTAAATCGTCTACAACATGTGCTAGAAATCCAAGCCATTTATAACCCGAGTAAATATGAATAACTGACTTGTTTCAACTCGTAACTCCGTAAGGACTTAACCTGTTATGTTTGAACCGTTTAAGACTTGTGACCCATTTATCCTAAGCCATTTACTATCTAAAAGCGTTTGAACTTGAGAAAAACTTGTGTAAACATGTATTTTATCATTCTATAGTATTCCATTATTAAAAAAAAACAAGTTTTATTTTATTACAATTTTAATTGAGATGTTAGCAAACACTGATGAGTTGAACATATTATTGGTTAAGTAAAGTTTGTTTAGTAAATGAGCCTTAAACTATTGTTCAAGTTTGTTCAATTAATGAGCGAGATTTTACTGGGCTTCCTTGCGAGTTGTTTGCAAACATATTGACTTATTAGCATCTCTACCACTAGTTCATTACCAGATTAACCAAAGTCATTAAAACATTGATTGATCATAAATCAATCAGATATTCCTAAGCCACTTTAACTCAGTTAAATATGTTTCTGATTTGAGCCATTTGAATCAGATATATGACCGGTCTCGATTACATCCTTACTCGATTATAAGTTGAACCAATAGGAATGTAAACATACCCAATGTATTTCAATTGAAATGGCCATGGCCTCCTAAATTATGGCCCAATTTGATTTGAAACCACACTAAAGTAATTAGACTTAATAATTTTCAAAGTTGACTCAAACCAATCAAAATAAACCTATTTCCACATGACTTGTCTTCTATCCAACCTCAATCAACCCGACCCGAAATCAATTACGCTTTAACACCCTATTCAATCCGATCCAAAATTGATCACGCGTTAACACCCTATTTTAACATACAATGACACAAAATACCTTTAACTTTAGGGGAAAGTACCTTTTATCTTTAAGGGAAAGTACCCTCTTAACACACAAAGAAGTCACAGAGTACCTTTTCAACTAAGAATCCAAATCACACACAAGACACATTCATTGCCTAATATAGTACTTTAACCTTTAACTTGAGAACTTGTTGATAAACTAAAGCATCACTTTTTCTGTGTCAGAATCAATTCCTCCAGATTTCTCTACAACATACTCAGAAGAAAATCAGAAAGATATCATCTTTAACGTTAACAAACAAAAACCCCATTTTCCCAGAAATCTAAGGCAATAGTCAGAATTACCCATTTTATGCCCAGCTGAATTTGAAGAGAAAAAGAATCATCAAATTCAATAACAATGGCGTCGGATTCAATTGTTGAGAATAATGGAGAAAAGAAATTGAGGTTAATTGCGAAATGTGTGGTGGGAGGTGTGGCATTAGGGTTATCAATTTGGGGGATTCATGCTAGTGGGTTATCGGAAACCCTAGAATTATGGGTTCGGAAGAAGAAGAAGCCAATTCGTGTTTATATGGATGGGTGTTTTGATATGATGCATTATGGCCATTGTAATGCTCTTCGTCAAGCTCGAAATCTTGGGGATCAATTAGTTGTTGGTGTTGTTAGTGATGCTGAAATCACTGCTAATAAGGGTCCTCCTGTTACTCCTCTTCATGAAAGGTGTCTCTTTTTCTCTGATTTTATGTGAAATTCATGTATTTTTGGGATGTTTCAGCTGGTTTTTTTTGAATTATGTTGAAATTTGTGAAATGGGTTATTATATTTGTGATGTTTTATGCCTGTCAATGTTGTGTTTACTCAAATGAGCTAATTGAGACTTGAATTTCATGTATTTGTAATAAAAACCCGAATTAGGTTGTTGCGCGAGCTAGCCAGCAAGTATTCTGGTTTGTTCTGCTGAGGCAAAGGCGGTCGTAGATGATTGATTGTTGTAGTTTTGATGTGTTGTTACATTGTCAATTTTGGAATCTAAATGATTATTAGCAAAGTAGACTATGTATGTGTTAACATGTTTGAGTAGTCACAATTTCCAAATGACAACTGAAGTAGATCACCATTTTGTTTATATTTGATAGTGAGATTTTTAGGGGTTTTGGATATGATGTTCTTAGGTTGACTATGGGGTATTACAATTGCTAGAGATGTTATATGTTCTCTTGGAAAAAGAAACTTCTATATAAGGTTGTGCGGTTTCTTTTACGGAATGTCATTAAATTGTTATTGTTAGTATGAAGAGAGCGTGTGAAGTATTTATATGGAAGATATTTCCTTTGACTTAGTAGTGTCTTAGGTAATAAGAAGAGCATTGACTTAAGATTGATATTTTAATTATTTTACGACTTAAAGCTTGCAAATATTGCTGGTAATCTGGATGAAGTTATTGTTACATGTTTAACTCTAATTCTGAAAAGTTTAAGGGATATTGTCAATTGTTGCATAGCTATACTGTTAGATATTGTGATCACAATAGCTCTATAATATCAAACTTTTTGACAGGATGATCATGGTCCAAGCTGTAAAATGGGTGGATGAGGTCATTCCTGATGCTCCTTATGCAATTACTGAAGATTTTATGAAGAAGCTTTTTGATGAATATGATATTGACTACATTATTCATGGGGATGACCCATGTCTTCTTCCTGATGGATCTGATGCTTACGCTCTGGCCAAAAGAGCTGGCCGTTTTAAGCAGATCAAACGTACTGAAGGAGTGTCCAGTACAGACATTGTTGGTAGTAACTCTATTCTAATATTTGATTTATTTGCCCTGCATTATGCTTAATCTAATGTAAAATGGTATTTTTCTAGCTATTTGGCTTTTGGTTCAGTGACAATATTCACCTGCTGCACCTTTGCTATATAAGTTATTTGTTAAGTAGCTTTAGACTCATGCATATGGTTTTCATTTGGTACTGTAACTTATGTGTTTTCCTGATACATTTAGTGTCCCTGTGCAGGACGTATGCTTCTTTGTGTTAGAGAAAGGTCTTCTAATGAAAAATCCAATCACTCTTCCCTCCAGAGACAGTTCAGTCATGGCCATAGCCAAAAGTTTGATGACCGTAGTGGAACTCGTATCTCGCACTTTCTTCCAACATCTCGCAGAATTGTTCAGTTTTCAAATGGAAAGGTACCTAACATCCCCTGTAAACAACTAGAGTATTGACTTTTGGAATGGGGTTTTTCCTTTTTTTTTTTTTTTTTTTTTTTTTTTTTTTTTTTTTTCAATCTTTCATATACAAGCTTGTTACATTTGTTCATTTGAATCCTCAAATTTCATGTTAATTTGAATCCTCAAATTATTAAATTAGGATATTTTTGTAAGAGTTGGAAACATGATTAGATTGCATAAGTCATATTGCTATCTTTGGAGATGATAAATCATCATCATGGTCAACTATCCATTGACTATTAGGTGATACGAAGTATTAGATATGTTAAGACCACTCGAAAAAGGAATCAATTCAGGATATCTTCAGTCAGTGTGGTCTAGAAACAGTTTCATTATATTTTAATTTTTAAGTGTGTGTTGAAGGTATCATACTGGATATAAATTCTAAACAAATGAGGCTACACATTCCAATCTCACAAAGTCTCTTAGAATAATTGCAGACATATAACAAATCAGTGTAAGAAACGGAAAACCCATTACCCCTTGAGTACTTTTTTTTTTGAAACAAGAACATTGTTATTTTGTTCTTCTGCATATCCTGGTGTGTGAAATGGGTGTGGAAAGAATTTTTAAATTGTGGTTTGTCATGGGTTCTCACTCCTAGTTTTTTGGGTTTTAGTCGGTGAATTATTTTTTCTTATATACGCTTAACAGCCTTAACTTATATAACAACATATAACTTCTGACAGAAAAAGATAGGTGGGAGCTAACATAATGATAGTGAAATTGATAGGTTTATGCTTAGTAAGTAAAAAATTTAAACACCTCATCTCCTACTTTGGATATATTTTATTGTTCTTGTTGCTCTCTTCTGCTGGAAAAAAAGGATACTAACTTTGAATAAAGCAAAAGCACTAAACTTCAGTTCTTCACCACTTACCCTTCCTATGCAATAAGACTTTTGGAGAGTTAAGTCCACCTGGCATCCCCTAGGGTTTAATAGTCAGTAGTCAGATCTTAGTTCTATTAGATTTAGACACTAGGAGATGGCTAAGGTCTATGTCAGCCTGATCATTCCATATTGTGCACCATGACCATTAGAAATGTGAAAGAATTTTGATGCCATCAGGCAAACATATATGGAAATTTATGGGGTTAGGGAGAAGGGGTTGAGATCACTGGGGTGAGGTAGGGAGTGAGCTAGCTAGGTAATATTGAGGAAAAGAAGCAGAGCAGATTCTTTAAAATTTTTGGTACCTTTTTTTTAATCTCCCCTATGGCCCTACAAAATTCAAGTATTGGAGGTAACAAATTGATGAATTGCTTTGCTGTCCTGTTGATGAAGACTTTCAGATTATAAGTGAGAGAGCACTGGGGGAGGATAAAAAGAATAGAACTAACGAGGAGAGGAAGTAGTATTGAGCAAGAGAACATAGCATATTTTTGAAGATTTTGGTACTTCTTTGATCTCCCTTAGGGAGTTAGGGCCCTATGAAATTGGAGTATTGGTACTAACAAATTGACGAATTGCTTTGCTGCCCTGGTAATGATGACTTTCAGATTATAAGTGAGAGAGATAGAAAGGATATAACAAATGAAAGGAGGTGAATTAAAAATGCTAAATTTATCCAAAAATTTGTATAGAGATATTGCTAATGCTATTATGGGAAAATCAGTTAATTCATCTTAAAGTGAGATTAACAATCAAATTATTTGCACTAGTGCTATCACCATTGTGTTGTATCCAACTTGCAGACTACCGCAATCACAATCTGTTATATAGTACTCCGTATATCAAATTAAATCTACACAGTATCAATAATTAGAGAGTGAGCATTTCCACAGGAAATAGAAATATATAGGACCAGTCATTTGAGGGAATTAAAATTCAGTATGTGGTGATTAAATCATCCACCAATTGTCACAACAGCTTTCAGTATTTTTTATTTATTTTAATTTTTGATGGCAAGCAACTAAGTATCAATATTCCATTACTCTAGTAGAGAAATCTATGGGGCTAAGATGAGCCAGAGTGCGAGCCACTTCATTAACTTCCCTAAATACTTGTTGGAAATGAAGCTTTAATGTATTTGCAAGGTATTTCACAGAAATGAGGATGATACGATGGGTGTCTCATTTAGTCACACATTCAAGGATAAGATTGGAAATGAAGCTACTCAAGCAAAGTTGTCACAGCTGTATAGAGAAAGTGAATATACACCTACAATGCTTTGGGAATAGAGGTGACCTGGTAAATCCTTCAGTGCATTGCCTGAAGATCTAAGCCTCTAAGGGGATTCGAGGTTTAATGCGAAGTGAGAAACATGTGGTGATAAGCGTTGGTGATAGTGTGAGGATAGCCTTTTAGTTTTTGATTGTTAATGCTACATGCCTATGACATAGTATAATCATAGAAGAACTTGCATGTGATCTAGCTGTGCAGGGGTTGGTTTAGAGAGCCTCTTAAATGTAGATGAGTATGCTTGGGCCTTTTTTTCTCTCCATTTATTTAAAGCTCAGGTTTCCACACAAGTTAACTAGCTCAGAAAGCCCAAGTAAGTTCTGTACTTCTGCTCAGGGCATATAACTGAATATTTTAATTTCAGATCAGCTCAATCTAGGGCTAATATGTTCCAATATGTATATCTTAGGGCTTCTAAGTTCAGGTAAGTTCAATTCAGGGATTATGTGTTACAGTGTGCTCAATGTAGTACTTGAGCTCAGTTAGATTCCAGGATTTGTTAAAAAAAGTGTGGGGCCATGAACCATGAAAAAAAGACAACAAGAGGGAGAGAAAAGTGAAGAAGCATCTTATGCCAATAATTTGGTATAAACAGTTACTTCATTGTATCTTGCACAGGCATCCTTGAATTTGTATGCAGCTATGCTAAGACTTTTGAAATCCTAAATCTAGAAAGAGATTAAAAAGACTGAAGCATTTTTGCACTTCTTGCAAACTAGGTATATACCATACTTAATTAGAGTGCATAAATTTCACTGACAGTCTGAATCAAATTGTATGATCTGCTTGATATCATGCATGAATTGTGCAGTCTTTATGATAGTGATATAATGTTTCTCCTTCTATTTGCAGGGCCCTAAACCAGATTCACGTATTGTTTATATTGATGGCGCTTTTGATCTTTTCCATGCAGGGCATGTGGAGGTATGGTTCTCTTTCTTAACGCTTTATGTCATAATTTTTCTTGTTTTCTGTTTTTCCACCTTCTTATGCCCACATGCTGTCGCTTCTCCTCCCTCCCTTTCTATAAGAGAGATTAAATATTACTTTCTAAGTGGCCTTGCTGGCCTTTATCTATTGTATGTTAAGGTTAAGGCGCATAGAGTTTTCAAGCTTCTATGTTCAACTGAATCTGCTTATTGTATCTTATGACCTTATGAAGCCTTTGCAACTCTAGCTCAATTTAGCTAGTTTAGTTCCACATCTGATTCAGATAAGTCATAAATGAACTGATCTGATCCAAAATACGACATGTAAAGTTGAATAGAGCCGGATCACATTGTTATTCTTGTTTGCATTGTTTAGTTTATTGTTGTATACCTATGAAATTTATATGCTAACTTCAATTGCGATGTTCTTTTGACTCATAGATATTACGGCTTGCTCGGGAATTAGGAGATTTCCTTCTTGTTGGAATCCATACTGACCAGACTGTCAGGTTATAATCTATGCCCTTCTCATGTAATAATTCCAGGACGGGGTTCACTTCAATATTGATTTCATTAGTAGTATCTGTTGTTATATAGCATAGATTGTAATTGCCTTTATAAACAATAATAATCTCTTTGCCTTAAATATGTAGTCCTTTTTCCTTCTTTGCATGTCATATGACCTTGTTTACACCCACAAGTACATTTATAAAATCATTCCGGTATCCTTCAACGCCACTTTTGACTTGAATGAAATAAGTAAATGCTTGGGGAGAATTTATGTGTCTTGAGCTATGTAGTGATAAGTTCCCTAAAACTTCAATTTCCCTCAAAGAAACTAATTTTGGATGATAGAGTTAGTAGAAATTAATTTATATTTGTTTAGGAAAAATGTTAGCCTTTTGTCTTGTTTTCTGTGGTTTTCTTTATTTATTTATCTACCTTCAACTCTACCCCCCAATATAGTTCTCCTGCCAATGTCTCCGTCCACTACACCTCCTCTTTCACCTACTGAGGTTAGGGTGTGTGATGAAGGTGGTGTGGGTATGCCTACCTAAACTTTTTGAGTTTGATATAAGTGTTTTTATTCTATTTTCCCTTTTCCTCCTCTCTCTCTCTCTAGAAACTTTGTTTTAATGTGTTAATTTGTACAGTGCTAAACGAGGTAGTCATCAACCAATAATGAATCTTCATGAAAGAAGCCTAAGTGTCTTGGCATGTCGCTATGTAGACGAGGTCATCATTGGTGCTCCTTGGGAAGTGTCTAAAGATACGGTTAGTTTTCTTTTCCATTTGGTAGCTTGTGGTTTCTCTTTTCACTTGTTGATAGTGCCCCCTTTCATTATACAAACTTTGTGAATTGAAGAGGAGCAATAGTCAAAAAAGGTTTGCTCTAGCCAATATTGAAAATATTGTGCTCGATCTTTCTGTTTGGTCAGCTGTGTTGACATTTATGCCAATATAAATTTCTCTTGGCTTCCCTCTCTCCCGGGTGGCTCCATTATGAATGACTCCACCCTCTCACATTCTGTTTACCCATTTGAATTCTTGGAAAGAGGCAAACATGGAAATCTTTTGCTGAAATTGTTATTATTTATCAGACTTACTGAGCTGCATATCTTTTTAGATGATATATATGTTTAACTATCATTATGATTGTATCATGAATTGAAGGTGTTACATCTAATATAGAACAGTACAGAGAAATTGATTTTTGTAAGCGACCAATAGAATGAGGGATAATTAGTCTAAATTAGCCTAAATGGTCGTACTATCACTTGAAAACATAACAATGGAGTCAATGGACATAGGAGTTTATTCTATTGACACTCCCTTGGATATTTGATTATTGAGCATCTTGTTAAAATGCAAAGTAATGCTCCCTTTTTATTTCTTCAAGGATTTTGTGCCTGTTCTGTTTATCTTTTGTTTATTTTAATTAATAACAAATGGTTCATTTGCTTTTTTTTTTTTTTCCTTCATATTTTTATTAATTTGCTCCATTTCTCTTTTTACCTATAACTCCTAATTTGCAAATTTTTTTAATATAGAGAAATAATTATTTTTGTTTTGACATTAATCAAAACATACTCTATCTTACTACATCATTAGCAGTTTTGTATATTTTACTTGTTTGTTGCTGGTGCAGATTACGACCTTCAATATCTCATTGGTGGTCCATGGAACTGTAGCTGAGAGTGATGACTTCCAGCAGGTAAATACTCTTTTTTTTTTTTTTTTTTTTTTTTTTTTTTTTTTTTTTTTTTTTTTTTTTTTGTCGCTTCAATGTAGTATCTGATCTCTGCTTGATACTAAAATGCGTGAATTGTATTTTACAGGAAGAAGACAACCCTTATGCTGTCCCTATAAGTATGGGCATCTTCAAAGTTATAGAAAGTCCATTGGACATAACGACCACAACAATTATTAGAAGAATCGTTGCTAATCATGAAGCTTATCAGGTGTGCATTTTTCATTCTTACCAGCTGTTTCTTCCTTTTGTATTCATCTGAAAGCTAAGGTAGCCTTTTCTCTACTTACACACCTTTATACATCCACCAAATTATGCATATGTGCGCCTATTTTATTTAAAGAGGGGGGGGGGGGGGGGGGGGGGGGTTCTCTTTTGTTGGATTATTATCTGATTTAACTTGTTGAGTTGCTGTCTGATCTATTCTTCCTGATTTTTTTTTTGCAGAAACGGAATGAGAAGAAAGCAGCGAGCGAGCGGAAGTATTATGAAGAGAAGACTTTTGTGTCTGGTGACTAAATCTATTTAGAAATTATGGATAGGTAAGAATTTTTGCTTTGCTTCATCTTTTAGTCGATTATGAATTGGAATGGCTAGTGGGCATAGTGTTTTATTCAAGTATATTACGAGTATATCACATGGCTGACTAAAATTTTCTGGCCATAACTTCTGCAGGCTGCAACGTTGGTGTTTGTTCAGCATCATTTTTTGGTATTGATATATCTTGCGAATGGAAATAAGATGATGGAAACTGCAGTAAAAGGAGAAAGGGCAATACAGAAAGCTCTTGGATTGCACTTTCGAGGTTCTGCGGTTGCATAAAAAAAACAGTATAGGAATAGAAAATGGATTACTGCTTCTTGATGATAGGCAAGATTATTAGATAGTCATATACATACTTGTGTAATCTTTTCAGTTTTGTGATTACCTTATTTATTTAATTAATTAATTTTGATCCCTTTTCATGCAGTAGGTATTTTTTCAATGGACAATTTTTGGGTAGTTTGGTCCAACCCTCCACCTGAAAATAATAGGGTTATGATGAGGCCACATATATGGATCTCATATTTAATTCACTTCATAAATTTTATGTTGGTGGTCGGGGAGCTTGTGTGCGCGTAGCAAACACAACTACGAGAGGAGCCAACGATGGAAAAACGAGTTTGAGACTCTGGAATTGTGGGTGTTTTAAAATGAGGAGTGGAACAATATATATAGGCCTTCTTGGAAAAAGTTGTGTAGTCTCCCAAAGTGTAAAATTGATCCTCATAATTCCTGGAATAAGTAGTCATTTATATCTCTCTTCATGCTCTTATTTATGAATGTAATGCGCAGTAAGTTGTTATTTGAACAAACCCTTTGCTGGATCATATTACACTCCATTGTTACAATTCATCAAAATTCCATCGTCGGGGGTACATATACATATTGTTTAACAAATGGAAACCTCCCATGATATATTGATAATACAAGCATACCCATCCAAAGACGATGATGACCCAGTAGAGGATATTGATTGAGAAAGAGTGAAGACAGAACAGAATAAGAAAATGATCTATTTTTCCCCCATCACAATTTTGAAAGCAGATCAAGGCCCTTAGTCTGTTAGTCATAGATAAGTCTCCTTAAATTTACCAATTAGTAGCCTTGCAAAACAAATTTTTATACACAAGTCCTTACTGAATATACTTAATCAAACAAGCAGTAGATAAAAGTTCTCATTTCCACAACTCGAAGTCCCACAAGGAGAGACAAAAAGAACACTTTTTTGAACCTAGTGTGACACTGAAATTACAGATAGACTATTGTGAGCCCTAGTTCGACACTACAAATTCTGATAGACAGCCAGCATGACCATGCCGAACACATTACTTGCAAACAACCAGGTTATTAGCCAGCGCAGGTCCTCTCAGTCCATATTCACGGAGTCTACCTCATATTTTCCCTCCTCCTTTGATACCTAGTCCTATCATTATATCTTGGTCTGTCTTGATTTCTTTGTGGCACTGGTTCCACTCTCCTTTGCCTTTCTGGAGATCTCTGGACAATTTCACCATTAACGAACAGCTCCGCTGCAAGAAATTAAAAATACAGCATTTCAGTATAATGATTTCAAAACTATTGCTAGGAGAAGCTCCAAGGCAATCACAACTCACAAATTGTGAAATTCTCTAGTGAATATACTTAGTATATATATGGAGTATCTTCTAAACCTTCACATAGTATCCCTTACTCAGTATGAGTGAAAGGAGTAAGGATAGGGATGACACCACTTTATCAGTTTATCATAGATACTTTGGTAATTTATTTATTAAAAATTATGTTTATTCAGAAGTCGTCAAAGGATGGGACCTTGGACCAATTCGTCTTCCAAGTTAAGCATTACTGGGAATGTAAACAAAGGAACAAGCACAATTCTCTACATTACTTGACACGACTAACCTATTACTTCAGTTAAAAACACATCTTCACTTTCAGTTAATGATTGCAGTTGGCTACAGAGTAGAAAAGGCTATCATATTGCTAATGGATCACCAATTGCAGCAAATAGGACAAAATGTTGAAAAGATTCAAATAGTAGTTTACAGGAAACAACTACTACAATAAAAAAATTCGAACATAGTCAAGTAGGGTCTTGTTTGATTCGTATCAACATCTACTTTCCAAATATCATATTTTTATAATTTTTGTCGTACAAAATCAAAGATATTATTATTTGGAAGTTATGCATTGGCAAACATGTCTTAATGAAATGTGTCAACTAATATGAACAGGAGGAAGTATGCAAAATAAGCATAATCACCGTGAATCACAAACTTAGACAAATACATTTAGGCAAGGATATACTATTCAATATATTAAGTAATTAACAAATTGACATTCAAATCATTCTAGCAGGTTACAAATCTTATAGAGTCAAGGTCCCTCAACTCATGACTGATGACTCTCAAGTATTCCAGTATGCTGTAAGAGTGAGTAAGACTATAGAATATACATGGAGTATATTGCAATAAAAGGAAAGAGGGCATGAAATCAACCAAATTAATAATCTATAAGATAATGCATCGCTCCAACAAATGAATTCAAAATATGTCCTTTAAATGAAATTCACAGTGGCAGCTAATTTTTCAAATATGTTGCATGAACAAACTGTAGTGGAGATGATAGGCATAAAATATGGAAAAAATAGGCATTTAACCATAAATAGAGGCAACATTTTTAATACACTAGCTATTTACCTCCATAATCTTTGTACTCAGCATCCACATAAGAATCAGGAAGCACGAAGAGGACACCAGGCAAACCTACAACAAAAAATGGCATCCAAATTAAAGGTAACAACGTTGAAAGAAATACATTTACCAATCAAATGAGTGACTACTGCATAGTCACATACCTTCCATTTTGTTAGCAGTTTCTTCATCAACTTCACAACCGAAACCAAAGTACCTTTCGCATGACACATTATAAATTTTCTTCTTGGCTTCCTCTTCACTGAGGTAATAAAACAACGTTACTTGAACATAAGATAATTATCATATTCATGAACACAGCTACACTTTAGTTACTAGCTCTCCCTCTAATCCCTGATAACCTTCTTAATGACCAATAAACATGTTCTACTATTCTATCCTATTCTATTCTATTCAAATGCATACACGAATTTATGAAGAAAATAAATAACACAATATAGGCAATTTAAAGTAAAATGAGTTTGAACAAAATGAAATGCTAGCCGAAACAATTATCAGGCCTTGGTCACATTCATAATTTACACAACAAGAACCTGATTGTACGACTGAATGTTGTTGGCACCGGTTTTTGGAAGTGTTAGTACGATTTAGTGTTGTTGGCACTGGTTTTTTGCCATGGTTTTGCGGTCAAAGGTGTTAATTTGAAAACGAAATATTTTCCTTAACCCTTTACAACTTTCCATGAATAGATGTTTTGGAAAAAAAAAAAAAAAAAAAAAGTTTTGTAGCTACCACTCTACCAGGGTATTATGTTTTGAATTAGCACCATTTAATCTATCAAATGATAAAGCACATTAAAATTGTAGAAACAAAACAAAAAGAACGCTGAATTTGCTTATATCTTGCAATTAAAATGATAAACAAGAAATTTTATTATTTATTGAAATCAATATCATTTCTTCCAACTTTCAACAATAAAAAAAACAATCAATATATTTAATCATTTTTCTACCCAAAAATTCAGCATTTAAATAAAAATAAAAATTTGCAACCTCACATACCAAAATCATGAACCAAACAAACAACACCCATTTCACCAGACTGAATAATAATTTATAAACAAAAAAAACAATAAAGCTAATGAATTGATGAAATAATTATATCAACATTTCACACTAAACAATGAAAATCCTAAATACAACAGGAGAAAAAAAAAACAAAAAAAAATTCAACACAAATTATGCGTCAATTGGTGTAATTAAGGTATCGATTAAAACAGTAATACGAATTAATTAAGATAAAAGAAACAAAACCCAAAACAAGAAAAGAGTGATAATATTTACCTTCCAAGAACTTTAGCTAGGGTTTGAACATAACAATCAATCATCTGCTGTTTATTAGCACCTTCACCACCAGGCTTATCCATAACAATCAACCAATGCTCATAATCACACCCAGGAAACAACGGCGCAATCTCCGTCGGAGGGCGATCGCTAAAATTGGACCCACCGGAGTTGTTGTTGAGGGGCGAGTAGGGTCCAGAGCGGTTGACCCGGCATCGGATGGAGTTGAACCGAGTTGCAGAGATGACTCGGACTGAGTTGGAGATGAAGACGGAAGGACGAGCTGGGCGAGGGAAGGCGGAGATGGGCGGAGGGTGGGTGATGGTGGTGGAGGAGAGAGAATTGAGGAGACGTTTGAAGGAGGTGAGTGTGGTGGTTGTGGTGGGGCGGAGGGAGGTGAGAGAGCGGGTTATGGTGGACGCCATTGTTGTGGAGGAGAGAGAAAATGGAGGTCTGAGAATTGAGAATGAGTGTGAGGGTTTTAGGTTGGGAGTTTTCAAGGATAGAACATAGAGGATATTTTTACCCGTTTTGAGGAGTGATCTAGACCTGGTCTATGGGCCGGGTTTGGTTAGATTGTTTTGGGTCGGGTTATCGGTGTTTTTTTTTTTTCCGTGTTTAGAGAGCCACTAGAGCAGGTCATGATAGAGTTGTCAAAAGCTGACCCCACTCGACCCGATCTGAACCCAAATATTAACCGACCTGTATGAATCTGGAAAAATGGTGACCCGAACCTGATTTGAAACCAACCCTAGACCTGAAACCCCATCACCGTGATTAGAATCGATCCAAAATCTCTTGGAACTGGAAGGGGAGCTCTAACCACTTGAGTTATCCCTCACTCTCATCGATGTTGATAATAAGAGGTGTCAGTTGAGGTTAGCAGGTTGGGTTTCATTGTGTCTAATTTGAATCATGGATCTCATGGTACATTATTGTGTTCATGTAGAATTTTAAATCACGTACTTTGAAGTTAGGTATGTTTTTTTTTCTTAGAGTTATAGTAGATGCATATTTCATTGGGGGTTAAATTGTTGAAATATAAACTCCATTTGTATATATTTAAGTGTATTACTTTGATCAACACACATGTTAATGCACAATTTTAACCATTACTCCATAGTATCTTTAGTTTTGTACTAATTTACGGAGTAACTTACTTAATAACATTTGGTTTTTATATACAAGTATTAATAATTGTCAAGTCAAAGTTAGTATGTGAATAATGTAAAAGTCAAACTAATAAATTTATACGGATACAAAGAGAGTCTTGTATGAGATTTTAGGGTGAAAGGATGTGACTCATTTGATTTTAGGCTAAAATGCAAAAATTGCAATCCATGATTTGATACATTCCAATTAGAGCATAACTACTAATAAGGATGTTAAAATCAAATTTTATAATTACAACATTGTAAATGAGAATATATGAAGGTAAGACTAATAAAGTGTTGGCTCACTTTATAAGTTTCTTATCTCGCTCAGATCCTAGAGGTAGGGGTTTTAAATCCTACCAAGTGAGGTGCGTGTAGGAAATTCCTTCCCCTCCCTTCTACTCTCAAGTGCCTGACCCGCAGATACTAGATCAAAAAATCGTAAGGATTGAGGTTTAGTCAAGGTCCTTATTACCAAAAAAAAAAAAACTAATATGTACCACACGAGCCTTAATAAACTATTGTCAACTCGAGTGATTACCATTGATGATATTTTCACTTGTTTGTATTAAAGAGTTTGCAATATAAGGTTAGAGATTTCAAACTTAATCTCAAAAAGTAAAGTGTAACCATTTTAGTGAAACGAAGGAAATATAATAGATAAGAAGTTTAACACGACGAATTTCAATGATTTTTAATTAACAACAAGGATCCTTCTACACCAGCCTGATTTGCACTAGCAGGGGCCTCAAATAATGCAGCCCTGATAGAAGAAAGTGCACCATTTACAAGATTATACAACTTACGTATAGATCTTTTAGGGACATTTTGTGCCCTTGATGATTTATCTAAAAGCTGAAACGAAACAGTCACTATGCTTCCTGCATCCTCCTCTGCTTGACTAGGATCCATGTTAGAAAGTATCGCGAATCCAGAAGGCAAAAGAGGTATTTCATCGATGTCTCCATGGCTCGATAATGTAGTGAGGGAGTCACAAGTCATGGGTGAGAAGAGCACGTATGAGGCTACCGCGCTTTCATGTTTTTCTTGTAGAAAAAAAGTGTCAATTCTCCCTTTACCATCCTACAATTTTCCAAGAGCAGAGAACAGTTATACTGTTATATATTCTTAGGAATATATGTAACAATTTCTTACAAAAAAATGTACTGAATTAACTTGTAATGTAGTCAACATACCACCATTTTGGTAATGGAAACAATGTCTTCAGGACCTTGACCACTGTGTACATGGAATACTTCCTCGGAAGCACGTTCGAGTGCAAGCGCATCCCACTACAGCATAACAGTATGTAATTATAGGCAAAGCAACTATGCAATGCTATATATCATGCATAAACACAAGGAGGAATTTAACACATTCTTGAAGAATAACCAATAATAAGTTCATAAACTACGTACCTTGGTTCGGTTTTTGTCATTGCCCAAGAAGCTAAAAACTTTCTTAGCAGAGAAGGGAAACCAGGAGGATGTAGTCACAGTCAATAAGCCAGGGCTTTGATCATCACTATTAAACGTCTTGATTAAAATGTCGTCTCCTCCTTTAATCGATATAGGCTTGTAACCATTTCCTTCGGTAGCACTAGTAGCACCGTAAAATTCTCTTCTCATCCTCTCTGCTAGCCTCAGCAACCTCTCCACTCGAAATGGACTTACCTCTGCTTTAACATAAGCATCATGTACAAGCTATAATATTAATTAAATTAGGCGGCTTTTGTAACAAGAGGAGGGTGCAGGGGAGCTTAGAATTTGATTATCATTACCTTTAATTAGAGTATTAAGACTATATTGTATTAACATGTCAAGGTGCTGACACTGTCGCGATAATGTATCAACCCATTGCTTTGCACTAAAAACAATTCCTGAGCTGACTAGTGACTTGAATAATGGGTGAACTGATGCAATTTCGGCTTCTGTATGCTCAATCCAAGTCACCTATTTAAGGACCGAAAAAACAATATAAGATTTTGTTTATGTTTATGGACTAATAACAAGATTATATGTTATGTTATGTACATTGCAATATATAAAATCTTGCCTGAGTGTTTCCATCAGGTAAGCCTTGAATTAAGCAGCCAGAAGGTCTTCTTTTGCAGTTCATAAGTGGATTGTCTATCAAACTTTCTAATGAAATGTCGACGATTGCCCACGTGTTGGAGGACAACTCTTTGCAGTATCTTGCAAAGCAACTCTGCCTTGTTACAAGAAGAGGAGAGGGAGCATGGTACTCAGCTGACATCTACACAAACCATAACCAAAATTAATGCTTTAAAGCGATTTCTGTAGTATGTAAGATTTATACAACAGGTTACCGCGTTAGCTATGCAATCCTCTCATAACCCCTAATGAATGAGAGACACATAAACAGCTAAAAACTCGATAACACAAGAATAAGTGAGAGAATTGAATTACCAATTGCAGGGCTCCATCAAAGGTTTCTGATGTTCCCGGTGATATAATTCCTAGGACAGTAGCCCTTGAGAGGATTTCAGAAAACACAAATGACCAAAGTCTCTAAGAAAACAAACCATATGTTAACTAATTAAGATAAATTTCATTAGATCAAAATAATTACTCTAAGCTAAGAAGTAATCAACATACCACATCCATCAAGATTTCGACTATACTTATTGCAGGCATGTGTACATAATTAACTTCTCGCTTACCATGATGAACATTGTTCAAGGACTTGTTCTGTTCTTCCACGACAACATCTTCTTCTTTTGATGACTTATTATTGTTGTTATTAGTAACGATAATTTCATCAAAGTTAGGGAGGTCTAAAGGAGCATCTACCGCGATTATTTTAATAATCTCATCCAATGTGGTGTCTAAGTTAGAGTTAAATTTCCTATTATACTCAACCATGTTAAGGACCTCCATTCCTTTATCCAAATCATGTTGCCATAAGGGATCTCCTTCTACGAACATTTTCGTTACTTCATCCATTGCCTTCTCAGCCAACTCCTCGATTTTATGCTTGATAGTGTCCGCGGACAAAGAAAGAGACATTAGAAGATCAGTTGCTTTCATTCCTTGGCTAAATTCATCAACCTAAAGTCATGAAACAATAATAGTAATAGATTAAGCTATTTAGTTAATGATAGAGTATATAAAAATTGAAGTCCATGACATAAAGGTCACGAGATCAAATCACATCCGTCTCGTCCCACTTTCAAGTGGAATATTCTGCTCATGGTATGAGGGGCCCATGTCGCATCACACCTCAAGCCTAAAGGGCTCTCATGTAAGGGGCGTGATAGAGTATATAATTCAATCCTGACCATGGATTTCAACCATCAGCTTAATTTTTTGGTTGAGTTGTAATTTAACATGATATCAAGAGCCAACATGACAGAAAAGTCACGAGTTCAAATCTCACCCACCCTTTAATTCCTTTCAAATCTCATTAACAAACATTTATTATTATTATATCAATTTGGAATTATAACGTTATTATTAGTTCAATTTACACTATCAACATGGTTATTACAGATAATAACCGAAGTCTCAATCAATATGAAGCAAAATTAATATAAACCCATGTTTGTGTCACCAACATACAATAGACTTTACCTGTGAACTTAATTCGACATTATAATCATGCTGAAACTCAACGTTATTTCCGGGCAGAGGAGACATCTCCATTGAACTGAAACAAGGGAGAAAATGATCAACATTAAGAAATATTGATTGAACTGTGAAACAAAATCAAAGGATACTAGAAGATCAAAACAAAGGTACAAGTACAACACGTACTCTTTTATCGCGACAAATTCATTAGAGATCTTCATAAGGCGCAAGAGTGAGTGAACTTGAGCTACCTGTTGTTGATCCTCCATTTGTGTGGGATTATTTTGATCCTCATTACTAAAATAGTTGCCTTCATATATTGTCATTGCCATTTTTTTTTAAAATGTATTCAATTCGTTCTTTTTTGTTCTATTCACTTTTAATACATATGAATGAATGCCAAGAAATGAATAACATAATCTAAATAAAAAGCCGAAAGCCTATAACGTAAAGCAGTAAAAGTTGTAAGAATGATCATTTGATCAAACTAACATAGCAAGATGTTTGGATGAAAAAAAAAAAAAAAAAAAAAAAAAAAAACCCAAGAAAAACCTACAATTTTGAGGTAAAAAACATAGAGAGAAAAAAATTAATATTTCCTAAGAAAAAAAATCATTATTTCTCCATATTTTTTTGCATGGCTAATTGAACTGATGTCATAAATTGTGCCTTTTCTCTGGGAACAATCAAAGTTTTAGGGTGGTGGTTTAGAACTTTGACAATTTCCTTTTTTTTTTTTTTTTTGCGATGGTATGGTTGTAGCCTTATAGGAGTACAAAAAAGAAGTAATCATAATCCACAACATTTACTCTGTTTTATCTCAAATACTGAAATATAAATTAAAACAAAATATGAGACTACCAATAATAATGATGCGCATTATAATTCCGAACGAACAAATAGTTCACAATTATGAATTATAAATTTAATTATAGTTCGGAAATTACACATGTTAGTTCATATAATATGAACTTATAGATTAGAGATTATGTCTTATATAATATGATACTTTTATTATTATGCCAATGCAAACGAATATATCAGAAATTTTCACATTGTATATGTATAGCAAATATGTTGAAAATGTTTTAACTATATGTTCATTATTATTAAATTATATATTCATTTGGAGCCACAATGTACATTGTGGTGCCTTAATAGTACTTGTATTGTAGTGTTGTATCATCTTCCTTTTAAATGATTCAAAGAGGCTAGGAAATTTCATTAGATGCCATCAAATGTTTTTAACAAATGTGGCTACATTTTCTACACGTTCTAAATTAGTGGCTGAAGTACATCAATGTTGTTAGGCAATACAGCTTCCCCCTTCGTTTGGGGCGTGACTTGGATTGAATCCGAATTAGTTGAAGTTTAATAATTGCAAAACTGTGAGACACAAAAGCATTGATTCCAAGAAATAATACAATTTCAATGTGATACCTCTATGTAGCTAATAAAGAACAACATAATTGATGAATTTGAACAACAGATTACAAAACTGTCTCTGGGTCATTTTCAGAGTGAAAGAGCTTGAGATGACCGGAAGAGTTTAGAAGTGCACTTATCCTACGGAGAGCAGCAATTAGTGTCTGACTGCTTTTGCAGAAAGCAAATCTGATGTACCTTCTTTGATAACCATCAGGTGGACGCTTTGTATGGAAAAATCCACATCCTGGAACTGCAACTACGCCTGCCTGTTTTATCAGTTCTTCAACAAAATCTATCTGCAAGAAAGTGACCCTGAAATTTAGTGAAATTCAACAAGCACACGTTGAAATGACCAAAACATAGCTTTGGTTTGCTATGGACTAACTATAAACAAACTGTGTGTGCTGCTAAGGGTAGTCATTTCATTTTAATCCAGGGTCCAAGGGTAATAGCCTCTGCATATTACAAGAGTTAAGGCGATGTATACATCTAATTTTCCCAAGGGTTGACTAGTTAATAGCCATGATAAGCTAAGAATGCATATCAGGGGGGCCCTCAGGGGGACTTAGGTTGTGCTATGGGGACTTTGGGGATTTATTGGCAGTATTTTTGGGGTTTAATGGGATTGTAAATTTGTGATATGCAGTTTCTGCAATTTGTAAATCTCTGTTATAACTTTGGAAAGGCATTATGGTGACAATCAGGATGCTGATAACGAAATATAAATCCAATCATAAAATGCAAAATAACATGCATCTATAAAAACTCGTCACATAATAGTTTGATATTTATATAGTTGATTACTTGATGAATAATGCCTCCTCCATCATAATCCATATTGATTAATAGTTTGCTATAAGACATAATCTTTATCTTTACCAAAATAATGCGAATAGAAAGTATTGAGAAGATACAACTTACGTCACAGTTACTGTAATCCTTGGGAAGCTCTGCGAACATGAAAAATGAACCCTGAGGCTTAAACTCAGTCTGAAAACCAATCCCACTGAGCAATTCTGCTATGAAGTCCCTTCTGGATTCAAAGTCCTAGTAAACAGAAGTTGTAGTGATAAATTTTTTTAGAGACCACAGCACTGCACTATAAGGAGGAGAGATAATTAGCTGTTATAAATCTTACTGTTCTAAGTGACTCGTAATATTCTGGGGGGCTCTGCAAAGCTACCAAGGCAGCTTCTTGGAAAGGTGCTGGAGCAGAATCTGTTAGTCTTATATGTATGTTTCTAATAGCATCAGCTATACATGCAGGGGCAATGGCCCATCCAATTCTCCAACCTACAAGAGTAGAAGATGATCCAGAAAATTATTTACCAGGCAAAACAATTTACCAAGATTAGAAAATTTTAACAAGAGAAACTGGACAATTTTATAACAGGAAAAAGAAACTCAATTTCATATTTCATAACTTTCAAAATTCCCAAATTTAATTGCAAAGAATTGTCCCCATAACTTTACAAGTAATAAATCTCATAACATGGATCCAATCCTGTATGCGAGAGTGCCACTTAAGAAGATAGGATCCATCCTTGGATAAGAAATGCCAAATATGAAAATGGTTGCATAGTATGGGAAGGTAGCTGAGATCACCTGTCACACAATAAGTTTTAGACAAAGAAGAAGTGATGATGGTCCGCTCTTGCATTCCTGGAAGAGAAGCGAGGGATATGTGCCTTTCATTATCATAAGTTATGTATTCATACACCTGGAAAACAGATTATCTCAATATAAGATGTGGGTTTCACTGTCACCTAGTACTCTAGTAGATGTCATAAGTCTTATGGCAACTATTGATCATAAAAACAGCATTAATATGCAAAAACAAAGACATCATGGGACACCATATAGTACGCTGAACCTCAAAAAAAAAAAAAAAAAAAAAAAAAAAAAAAAAAAAACTTTGATGCCAATTGAAGTAAGAAAATTATCTGCCCGTACTTCATCTGTAACAGCTAGGCAGTCCCATTTTTGGCAAGCTTCAGCAATTATGTCCAGCTCGTCTACTCCAAACACTTTACCTGTAGGATTATGAGGGCTGTCATTTTGTATCAGTAATTTACATCATATGTAGCAGTTTCAGTATACTACATAGTTGTGATTTGAAACATAGTCATCATACTCATCAAAACAATCTAGTGATGATACCAAGCTAACAAACTTTTTCTTCTTTTGACAAATAGCATTTAAAGCCTATAGCAAAGTTATTCAAAATTGCTCCTTTATTTTCTCCTCAATAGCAAAGAATTTAGGGTGCATGACTAATTAATTATTGGAGAGTAAAGAACTGCAAAAAAATTCCAAACCTGTTCAGTACAATAGCTTTTGTCTTGGAAGTACAAGCCTTCATGAGTTTTTCTGGGTCCAGAGTCCAATAAGGAGGGTCTAAGGGCACAAATACCTGGCCAAAAAATCAGAGTTCAGGCAAATGATATACGGAGTATGTATTAGCCATCTTCTATTAAATCATTCGGGAGTAGTGAGCTGAATTAAGCCTTAAGCAAAACATAAAAAAAGGGCTTACTGGGACTCCTCCAGCCATACTAATGCAAGATTCATAAGTCTCATATGACGGGTCAAGCACGATAACTTCATCACCTCGATCAATTACTGCACATGGCATTCAGACTTTCAGAGAGTACCATTGAAAACTTGTTAGACCTACTATCCCTATATTTAGTGAAACAAAATGTAATGCAATTTCTACTAGATAGTGTGCACATCTTCCTTTTAGCCATTGTATTACCCTGTGTTGCATTCTACCAAGCATAAGATGAACTTACAGGCAAACATTGCTGCAGCAAACGCCTCAGTTTGACCACAACAAATCACTATATCTGTCGCAGGGTCAATATCCATACCGTGCATGTCTTTCATATTCTTTGCTACATAATCACATATTTCCTGCACATGTCTACAAATCTAGTCAGATTCAGACTCCATATACCAAATCAAATCTCAAGGATCACAATCCTATAATAGCTTAATTAACAAACTTGCTCATACAAGCTATACCTCAACACTGCTTTATAAACAATTCTAATCAGCTCGGAAGCAAAGAGAATTCTGTGTAAATAACACAATTTAAATCCTTATAACATCCAAACTAGAAACTAATCCTGGCCTCGTCCCAACTAGCAAAAACATATGCAGATAATCATTTTACACATACTTCAACCATCTTTTTAGCACCAATAGTATAATTCCAGCTCAAAACTACCTATTAGGCACATTCAATACTCCCCTTCTATGATAAAACAGAGATGATCCTTAATAAAATTAGTCCACATCAAATGAAATCAAAATATCAACTCCATACCTGTATACAACATATTTACTTCTAGTGCTAAGACTGCTAACAAATGCAATCCATCAGCATGTACATTATAATCCCGGTGTAATTTTACACCCTCTCACATTCCCGTGTGGCATGATCATAATCTATCCAATATGTTTATATGTCCCCTCGGAACACTTTTTTTTTTACCCATTTGCTTATTTGGTTGTATCTTGCATTGGGTTGTTTGATAGAAATTGCCTAATTTTCCAATTTTTATAACAAAGTATCCCAAGAATATCCATCAAGAATAACCCTAGGAAACTAAAATAAATTAAGTTATGGGTCTATTATACATCGAATGTAATTTTACACCCTGTCACATTCTCACGTGGCGTGATCATAATTTACCCACATATCCTTGGAAAACTCGTTCTTTTTACCCATATACTACTTATTTGGACCTCGCCCATACAAGCAAACAACACAAAAAAATAATCTTAGTTGTATCGTGCAACCGGTTGTACAATAGAAATAATTAAATTTACTAGTTCTATAACAATAAGGCAATAACTAAGCATCCCAAGAATATTCACGAAGAATAACCCATAAATAGGAAACTAAATTAATTTAAATCATGGGTCAAACCATCAATAACATTTTGGGGAAGGTGGGTACAAATACAAATAAATACTCCAATATAAAAGAAGAAAAAAAATAAACAAATGAGAGAGAAAATAATGTAAAACCTGTATTGATTAAAGTCAGAATTAATGGCAGAAACAGCAGCATTTTTGATATGGGAAGGAGCAGGAAAATCAGGGAAACCTTCAGCAAGATTAATGGCATTGCAACGTTGAGCAAGATGAGAAAGTTGTTGAATTGGTGAAGGTGTTGATGATTTTGCAAATGATGATAGTTTTTCCTCCATTTTTTTTTTAACTTCTGGGGTTCAAAGAAATCAAATAAAAACCTTATCTTATCATATTAATCAATGGGTCGTGCATGAAAAAGGGCGGCTTTTGTTTATAGATTAAACTTTGTGGGTATTAATTATATCATCTGAATTACTGTTAACACGTCTTAATCAGAATAATCACCAGCTGCAGTTGTACCACTACTTGTACCCGTATTCAATTTGAGTGGACGAGTGGTGAATAGGTCGTTTGAATTGGGAAAATTTGATTTGAGTTTTAGAAAGTTCGTTTTTTCTTTTTAATTCTTTGCTATGGATTGTGATTAGCTTTCGAGTCAAGTTTTATCTAATTTAATTATTCTTTCATTTGGGTCTAAATTGAATTTTGTAATTTCAATTATAATTTGAGATTGAGTCAAGTGTTTTTGGTGGTGTTTGATTAGTTTGGTTGACAACTTAAGTAGAGTGAAAATTCATGAAAAATTGAAAATTGATATGCTTTGTATTAAGTAGTTGTTTTGTTGACATAAGTAAAAAATGAAAGTAAAAATTCATAGGAATTTACATTTCCTACAAAATATCGAAAGCACATCTTGATCAATCAAAATACATTGAGATTTCAAATTCCCTTGTTAACTAAACAAATTAAGTAATTCCTACCCATAAATTTACGATTTACAATGATAATTTAAATCCCACGTTAAACATATAAGCACTTAACCATTAGAAAAAACTTGTAAAATTACACTTTCTAACGTGTCAAGTTACACTTTCTAACACTAACTATTATGTACAATGATAATGTGACAAATACAAATACAAAGTATAAAATAAAAAGCCAAGAGCAAGAATTAAAGATGTTCATTTGGGTCAAACATGTTTCTCTACTAGGAGCCTTGAGCAGAATAAACATTGATACTGATTGCAGAGATTACATTTCCTATAGATGTCAACCAACACACTATCCACAAGAATCGTGTTGCTAAGATAGCAATAGATTACTCTATGATTTCCCACAAGATCAATAATTCAGAGCTTAACAAGAAATTCCAAGCCAGACATTTTAGGTGAAATAATCACTATAAGCACTTTATTGACATATTCCTTCTAGTTACTAGCCCTCAAGAACAATAAACATATCCAAAGTAAATCAATGCAGAAAGACAATTTCATTATGAACCATAAGCATATAAAAGAGAACCGAGACAGACAGACTTCGTATGTTCAACAAAAGTCTCAATATTAGTTATTAATTCTATCAGCGAAACTTGAATCCTTCCTACCGCTAAGTGCTACAAATTTGGCTTTAAATCTCAATATAGGACATGTTTCGATCAAATTTGAGCCATCATATGCTTCCTTAAGGAAAACTGTGCTTCGTACACCCTTGTTGGTGATATAGAAAATACCATGATGCTTGATTAAGCAAAGTATTAGCCTAGCAGGTAAGAGCAACTCAGACTGAAAGGCACTCATTTGAAAAGATGTCATCCTTTTCTCAATGGTCAAGCTTAGAAGCTCATGGAGCACTGCCACAACTCTTTTCCTAGCCTTAGGATCCGCCTGATCAAACCTCCTTGCATTCAAGTATGGAGAAGGAAATTCTGTTTTCTGCCATCTTTCGAGTTCTTCAAGGAAACCTGTATTTGGCCGAAACCCAGCAGGATAGCATATATGAAATGCATAAGGACCAGGATAATTGCCATCCTTCGAAATTTTAACTTTCTTTCCTCTCCCTCCCTCTTTTAATTCCCCTTTTCGAACCAAATTCTCCTCTCGAGCAGTTACTCCAAGTGAAGAATCCCAATTTTCCAAGTACAAGTAAGCCTTTCCATTAATATCTTTCACTGAAAAGAACTCAGGATACTTAGGAATCAATGATATCTTGTAATCCATTGGCAAACCCAATTCATTTTCTATAAGCTCAATCTTTTCCATTGGCACCTTACAATCAACAGTCAACATTAACAACTTCCTCAGATTCTTAACCAGAATAGGCTCCATAAGCATTCGCGCATCATCTTCTTCTGCTGCAACTCGTTGTGCTTTGTCAGTAAGCCGAACTGCAACAGGAGCACGGTCACCACCACTAACATGAAAGATTGTTGGGTACTTTTCAATGGCAGCCATACAATTCCATTTCTGCACAAAACCCACTTCCTTTTCAAGGTCCCTAAGAAAGATACATTTGTTTTTCTGGGATTGAATGATGTCTTTAAGCTGCAGGATTACAGCAGGCTTTTTCTGAAGGTCCATGACTTTGTCGAGTTCATGAACCCTGTAATAGATTTTCTTCTTGGGTTTGCTTCCTCCACTAGTTTTATGCCTGGTTTGTACTAACATATGACTCAAATTTTGACATGGGTTTGAATTCAATGCAGCAAAATTGTGCACAAAAACCCCATTTAAGCGAATCATATTTGAAAATGTTCTTTGAGGCATTACGTCGAACAGATGGTGTGCAAAGTGCATTCAAAACCACTCCAACTTACCCTGACGATTTGCTTAAATAGGTAAATTGACCAAAGCAATTCTATGACTAGTTTGTAATATTGATCCCCGTTATAAACAAATTTGATCAAGTTTTTCTCTTCTTTGAAAATCTGGGGAAAACAAAAATGGTAGAAGAAGGCAATGGTGGCGCTGTTTTCTTGCTAGCCATGAATTCGCTGATGAAATTAGCAGTGAATTCACGATCGCTGAGAAAGGTGGGTAGGAGATAGTGATGATATGTAGCTGCTGGTGGTTGCAGTGAACCAACAGAGGGCTAGAATTGTAGCAGCCCAGTCTATTCAAAAGGAGAAAAACCGGCGGGTGAAAATCGATTCTAGGATAACCTGAAATCGGGAGGAAAATTTTAATAGTCTAACCACTTGAGGTATCTTCACTCTCAAAATCTACACATTTATAACACCGCTCTCATTCATGGGTAAATAAAAAAAATGACATTATCTCTCTACCCACTTTCTCACTCCTCTTTTCCACTTTTTTTTCATGGGCATTTTTTTTCTAAAACTTCTCACACATTCATTAACTAAGAAAAAAACTCACACCACTCTCTCTCCTATTTTTTCTCTCTCCTAAAATATTACTATCATTACATTTTTTTTTATTTTTTTTTGGGGATTTGGTATCATGGCCCACACTACTGTAGCAATGAATTTTTGCCATTGCCATGGGCATTTGAGGATTTCCTCATGGGCATTTTTTCTAATGCTCATGAGTGGGAAGCCAAAATTTCATTTTTTTTTCATTAAAAGGTCATAAACAAAATCGGATGATTTAAGGGTATAATCGTCTATATTTATATTTAATAATGGGTAACTTTATAATATCAAGACAAAAATTAAGTTTAACTAGGTTAGATCCCGTGCCATGCACGTTTTTTCAACCTTTGTCAAGGAGTATCAATTTAAAATCTTTTTTTTTTTAATCTCAAATCAAGCTACTTAATTATTTTTTTTATTTTTATCTTTTTTAAATACATATTATATTGCTTTCTTCTATTTTGAACCTTGATGAATTTTATTTTTTTTTTCAAATATGATAATTTTTCATTACCAACTATATTAAGTTGATCCCTTCAATATATATATATATATATATATATATATATATATATATATATATATATTAAGTTGAAAAATATATATTAATGATTTTTTTTAACTATATATAAATAATCATTATACATTAAAAAGTAATCACTAATTCTTATAAAAAAAATTAAAAAAAAAATAAATAAAAAAGTAGTCACTAATATAGGAATTTATTTATACAAAGATATAGTTAGATATTTAAGCTTATAAATATATTATTATACAATTTTTTTTACCTAAATTTTGGAAGTAAATATTTTGCGTATATTTTTTGTCAATTTTTAAAAACTTTTTTTTTAAAAAAAAAAAAATATACTAAGGACACACCAGAAGATGACACGTGTCATTACTGGTGTGTCTTTTAGTATATTGTTAAATGGGTAACTTTATAATATCAAGACAACAATTAAGTTTAATGTGTCAACTTAAAGGTTTTAATGGAGGTTGGGTGATGGACGGGCTTTAAACGAGAAACCACGCAAAATTCGAGCTCACACAGGGGCGGAATCAACGGGGGCTGGGTTAGGCCATGGCAAATGAGAAATTTAAGGTTTACCGCAGGTCTTGAGTTCGAAGGTTGTTGCTGCATTATTTTATTCTCTAATTTTATTTTATTATTTTTTTTTACTAGAGTCAACAACACCTAATATCTAATGGGCTTGCTCCATTTTGGGGATCTAATTACTTCCTCCATTTTTATTTTATTGCACCATTAGGACTTTTACACAATTCACTTTATCCTCTTTGACCATCATTTGTGATTTATCCATTAGGAAAAATATAGTCATGTGAGATCTAGTTAGATTCGTCTCAAAATCTTCTTTTCGAATATCAAATTTTTATAATTTTTACAAAAGTATGATTGAAGATATTTATAACTAAAGTAATGTATTGGCAAATGTAAAATCCCTCACGGTGCAATAAAAAGAAAAACGAAGGAAGTATTTTTTTTTTCTTGGAAAAATCCCATTAGAATGTACTACTGTATTACTCTAGCTAGAAAAAAAAAAAAAAAAAATGTCATAAAGTTTTAGCTAATTCTCAAAAGTAGGTGCATATCCAACGAGAAATGGAAAAATATGTTGTGGTACAAAAAAAAAAAAAATCATATTTAATCTTGGCCCCCCTAACATAAGATTTCTGGTTCCGCCACTGAGCTCACGAACAATATCAATGGAGGAGGATGAAAGTCGTACCATTTGGGTTTTACCATGCCCTTTATTTCTCTATTTTCTTAGGATTTCATTTAACTCGGCGATAAAGCGCTAGAACACATGGCGGTGGGTCATAGGGAGGACGCTTTCATGGAGGAGGAAGCTTCAATGGTTCCACTTCCATGGAGGATGAAGCTTCAATGGAAATGAAAGCTTCAAACAACGTCAAAAACTAGTACTCTAAAGTTCCAGAGTTAGCTAACGACTCAACATATAAATATTTTTATTTATTTACAAAGGTGTCATTAGATAAATAACTTAAGTTTATCTACAAGATCAACCAAGGGCCCGGGGCTTTGTTATTCAAAAGTGTTTTTCTAAGGTTGTCACAATTAGAGGAAACGGGATTTAATCGATTGAATTGGATCATATGATAGGATCTTACAATCTCATTTTTTTTTAAAATAAATTAGAAACTAATAAAGCTTAGTTACACTACTTAAATAGGCTCTTATAATTTCACTTACAAGCAAAAATAAGGTTCCAAACAAGGCCATAGTGGATAAAATAATTTCAACTTGTCCTTCTAGTATGTGACTCATGTTAAGAGTAACTCGAAATTAACATTAGTTATTTGTCAAAATTGTATAACTAGACATTGGTCAACCTTCACTTGAGTGAAGAGACATATGTCAAGGTTGTTGATATTCTTTAAGGGACAATGTATGTAGGCGCTTTAAATGAATGTAGTTGTGATCAATTCGGCTCACTAGTTATTTTACTCTATGAATCAAATTTTTTATTTTTTTTTAATACAATAATTGCGGTAGCTGGCGACACAATACTCTAACAAAAAGGAAAATTATAATAGGGGAACCTTTGGAAATCAATCTTTAAATAAATAATTTTTTTTTTGTTTTTATTAGTTGAAAGAATGTGCGTTATACCACTTGTCATATGCAACAGTTATATATGACTCGTTGAGTGTACTAAAAATCTAAAATAAGTTAAATTGATTTGCTTTGTGTAGATTATGTTAGCTCTTTTACATTATATGGGGTTTTTGAACCTGACCTATCGTACACAAACCTTCAGTTTTAACCACTAGACCAAAACCCCATTAGTATAACTGTATTATCAATAATTTGATAGATGTACATGACATTACTCGTACTTAATTTTAAATTTACAAACATATGTGTTTTAATAACGTGTCTAACTAAAATAAAACGGAATAAGTAACAAATTAGGCTTGGTTTCGCATCTCTAGGGTTTAAGAACGAGAGTTCCCAATTAAGGGTTTATCTGTCAACAATCCCCAATACTCCTTCAAACGTCACAATTCCAAACCTTCTCTTGAATCCAAATTTAGGGTTTAATTGCTGCAAAAAAAATCAACATAATTGCAAGCAGAAATGAAGGTCAAAGTGATTTCGCGTTCTACAGATGAATTTACTCGTGAACGAAGTCAAGATTTACAGGTTTAATTCTCACTATTCAATAAATTTTAGCTCAATATTTCAATTTTTGCAATTAATTTTTATGCTAAAAGCTGTATTTTTTGTATATTGATTGGAAATTGAAATCAGAGAGTATTTCGGAACTATGATCCTAGTCTTAGACCTCAGGAGAAGGCAACGGAGTATGTTCGAGCTCTTAATGCAGCTAAATTAGAAAAGGTGCAATCATATTTATTCTATTTGTATTGAATTTTTATACTGATTTGTGAATTATGAGATTTTTGTTAGTTTGTTTGAAATATATTTTTTTTGAGTGTTTTGTGTAATTGAATTGTTGATGAATGTTGTGGGGATTTTGATAGATTTTTGCAAAGCCGTTTGTTGGGGCAATGGATGGGCATATAGATGCTGTTTCATGTATGGCTAAGAATCCAACTTATTTGAAATCGATATTTTCGGGTTCCATGGATGGAGGTACCTTTTTCCCTCCCTGAATTTGATTTTGTAATGCTTTTGTTTTATCGTCTGTGGTTTGATATTGTCGATTGCATTTACTTGCAAAGTTTGAAATTATGTTTTTCTTCTCTATTTTGTACAGATATTCGTCTCTGGGATATTGCTTCCAGGTAAATTGTGCAACTTTGAATCAGCTTACTGAGAAAAGTCTGTTAATTTCGGCTTGTTCTCCGGAACTTCTGTTGTTACTTGGGACTTACCTTATTTGATTAGCTTTTTGTTCTTTAAGTAAGTTACAGAAAAGTGTCGCTCATTAGGTTGATTGTGTATGTGTGTGTGTATTCTCCTCATATAATTTTAAGTTAGTAATCGAGTTTCACCAATGGAATATGCTATTATGCTGCGACTTAGGTCTGCTTTGATGAACTTGTCTACCTGTGTTACATGGATTCTTCATTTCATCTCAAGTACCAATAATAAACCCTCGACACTCGGACATGGGTGCAACACTTGGACACTTCACTTTTGGTTCAAAACCATTGATCCCCCCCCCCCCCCACAAAATAGCCGATTCGGACGCTTGGACACATACCCATGTTGGACATGGGTACCCGAGTCCATGTGACATAGTTGTTTCCTGCTGTACTGGGTTTCACCCTTAAAGATGAATTGTTGCTAGAGTACAGTGTTGCTAAGTCCTTATTATTTGATGTCACTTTCTCTTGCTTGTCTATAATGAGTAAATTTGATACTTGAGACCTGAAAGTAGACTATCTTTTGAATTGATGCGCTACCAAGCAGAATGGTTTGAATCATAATTTTGACAAACTACGATGTTATCTATTTTAAATGTCTTTGGTAAATATTTGTTGCTGATAAGATTGAGAATATGATCTTTATGTTGGTATAGTTTTTTTAGATACCCAACGCTCTTAATGGGAACATCCAATCTTTATGTTTATTGAGGTGTTTTATATACCATGTGGCCTAGTGGACCTATTTAACTTAGGTCATAGGACCAATTGTAGAAGACTACCAAAAGTAGGGACTTCTAATATACTCCTAGTTAATCTATGGTTGAGACAGTTTAAAGATGAACAACAATAGATGGGATTATTGTCAATTTTTCCTCATTATAATCATATTTTCTATTTGTTTTACTGGATTGACCCACTCTAGAAAACAATTATTAAGGCACTCCCTCCATGTTAAAAATATAGTCATGTGAGATATTGTTAGATTCGTATCAATATGTAGTTTTTGTTAATATATAGTTAACTTAAAGATATTGATGGTCAATAGACCGTGCAAAGTCAAAGTGGGACTATCAAATTGAATCAAAGGGAGTAACTAATTTGCTTTCATTATCATGGGTAGGTCATACAGAAGGTTCCGTGTTTCCTTATCCTCTTTATATTGAAAAGGCTTTTTGAGTTTATAAACATAATTTCTGATTTGAAGATTCAAAGTCTTATTATCTTCAACAAGTCGAGCCATTCTTTCATTGATGATTTTTCAAAGTGTCATTGAGCTCTACACTAGCGATTATTAATCTAGCAAAGAAGTTAGGGTAGCAACACAGTAGTGGCAAAACCCTGAGTCCCTGATAAATAACAATGAATTTGGGTCCAAACTATAGCCTGTAGCTATTTTAATATATCTCCAAGTGCAACAAAACTTTTGGATCTCAAATTTGATCAATTTATGAAGCAAAGTGAAAACACTAAAAAACTGTTAAGTAGAATAATTGTAACAACCAAAAACTTTAAACTGCACCTAATTAAGTAGAAAGAAAATAATTCTAATTATAGCCAAGAAATGTTAGAAAGCTCAGGTATATCGAATCCAAGATTAAAAGATGATTGAGGAAAAACCTTAACTAAAACTTGGATTTGTCCGGAAAAAAGTCTTCACCTTCTCTGCCTTTTTTGGACCTAGTTGTGACAAAATTTGATCAATTCCTCATCTGCAGTGTTATGGTTTACTTGTTCTCTTTCTTTGCCAGACTTTTCACCTCCTCCCCTTACCTACTCTTTAAAAGAAGAGGTCAACTTTTACTTTACCCACTACCCAAGTACCCAATGCAAACTGTTCATTAAATCCCTTTTGAGAATTATATATAGCATTCCACAAATGCATTTTTGTACTCTGTCTTGAGTCAGATACTGTTATAGGTATCATTGGAGATACGTCTAACTAATTTGAATTTAGCAAATTAAAAACTAAAGTGGATAAGTGGATCAATTATGTGGTTTATGGTGAAAATGTGAAAAATTTCTCTCAAACTCTTAGTTTGAAGATTTTCTGAAGTCTCAGTTTAGTCTCAGTTCAAGATACAAGTAATGCCTCAGTTTTGTGTTTTGATTTAGCTCATTGTGAATTTCAAGCAATAGGTCTTAATTTCTACAAACTCAATTCAATTTCATCTACAACAAAATTGGCCTTTATACAAGATTAGCAAAACATTTAAACTTTCTAATTACCTTAGGTCCACTCTTAACAAACTTCCCAAACAAATCATAAACTAATCCTAACAATCTAAGGCTCTGTTATAGTGTTACATATATCGTAAAAGGTCAGCGAGTTAAAAATCTCTTAAGTTTTTGTCTAAATTTCCTAACTAATTTTTGGGTGATACGTTTTAAATTTTATTTTCTGGTATTTTGTTTGATATGTTCTCGACAATAATGAGTAATAGAAACAAATTGAATTAAACAAAGCTTAAGTCTCTAGAGTAGGGTAATAGGCTACTAGCTAACCATGGGGCTAACCTAAAGATAAACCATTGGACTTTAGTTAGCCCACTAAGCCTAATTAACATCTAATGCAAGTCTCTTAACCAAATTGTAACAATGCCTACTAGTCGAGTTTAGCCCAAATGCATAAACTTTAAATTGAGAGTGATAGCTCAGGTGGTTAGAGCCAAAGCCCACCTCCCGCTTCCGTTGGGACCGATTCTCATCACCTGCTCTTGTGACTCTAAAAAAAAACCTAACAAGCTTAAACCGTTTAAAACCCTTAAATTTTAAACTAATTAGTAAAAATCATGTAGGTATCCAGTACCCAAAGAAAACATTAGTGGAGTAAATGGAAAGCTTTGATAGTATCAGTCATATGTGTAGTGCACAAAGTAAAGTTTTCTTATAAATAAGAAAATTACTTATCACCCAGCCACACTCCCTATATATGTTCGGTCTGATTTCTGATCTTTATTTTTCTAAAATATGTATTGAGTTGTAATGAGTGAATATGATGGAGTATTAGAGCTTTTGCCCGAAGTACCTATGTAAGTTCTAAATTTTTAACCAATGGAAAGGTTAAGAAAACATGGGTTATTTGCCATGGTCAAATTTGGTTAAGAAAGACCAAACATGGGTTATTTGGCTTATTATTCTGCGACAGAGGGCTTAGGAAAGCAAGTTATCAGGATTGATTACTAAGTTTATAGCATCTAAACATCTATCGGAGATTGACCCAAGTAGTGAATATTCTCCCCTATTGAATGGTTGGTGATTTTGTGATAACCTGCCTCTTAACACAACTATATTCAACTATATCTGCTATTTTTTGCATCTGTAGCTGTCATTATATTTCGTACATTTGAGCACAATGATGCATCAAAGAGGAAGATTTACTTTTTAAGGGATCGACCTCTGCTGTTTAAAGATTGCAATTGTACTACCATGTTGTTGTCTTATACAGTAATTAGAGTTTTATATTGAACATATTTAGGTTCCACTGAATTCTGCTTCCAAATTTGGGATAGTATGACTGTTCCTTGTCTGTTCATGAATAATATCTGTTTGTTGCTTGTATGCGTTCTTCTTTTCTAGTTTGAATGTTTGATGCTTGATAGTTAATATCTTTGAAAATTTAGGCGAACTGTTTGTCGTTTTCTTGGTCATCAAGGTGCAGTAAAAGGTTTGGCAACATCGACAGATGGACGAATTCTTGTGTCATGTGGACTTGATTGCACGTAAGTCGTGACATTCATTAGCAGCCATCATCTTTTATACGGAGTATGTTATTAGAATCAGATCAGTAATTTGGGCATCTAATCCCTGTTGTTATTTTAGTGTCAGGCTGTGGAATGTTCCAGATCCGTTTATCACAGACACTGATGAATCTTCTGATATCACTCCAACGGTTTGTCTTCCTTAATTAAGGCCATTTCTATTGGTATTGAATGGGTTCTATCTTTATTGATGGCTCGATTATAATACATCAAAAAATTTGCAGCCTTTTGCCGTTTACACTGGGCAATACGCATACAAGTAAGTCTCCCCGATCGCATTAAGAAAGTAAATTTTACCTTCTCAAGGTAGTATAATCTTTTATCCTCTTTACCAATTTAATAATGATTTGTGCTTGATATCCTATAGAGCTATTGATCACCAGTGGGGCGGGGATTGTTTTGCTACAGCAGGTGCACGACTGGATGTATGGGATCAGAACAGGTTTTACTTCAAACCTGTTTTTCATATCCCAACCTCTCCATACCAATGGATTAAATAACTTTGTGTTTTGTTACACTAGGTCACAGCCAATAAATAGCTTTGAATGGGGAGTTGACACTATTGTATCTGTTCGTTTCAACCCTGGAGAGCCAAATATGCTGGCTACATCAGGCAGGTAAGGAAAAAAAATTATAGTTTGATAATAATCTATCATTTGTGCACTTATGCATAAAGTGATATGCAAACTATTGTTTCATTCATGCATACTATATATATGATGTGCCTTTTATAATATAAGGATGTATATGCATTTTCATTTACTCTGCTTCATGACTTTTAAAATAATCAAAATCTTTTAAAATGCAATCAAGCTTTAGGAACAGAGCAAAATATTCTTTTGCCTTTTATATTAGAAGAATTCCAAAAGCATAGGTTGTATTGTAGCTCTCACATGGACTGGCATTGGCATATTTTCATATAGTTCTGATAAGTTGTTCTATTCTTTTTCTCTTCTTAATTAGTTTCTTAGACAAAATTGACCCTGGAGGTCAATGAAGCTGTAATATTCTACATATATATATTTTTAACTTTATTCTCATCTTAGTAAATAGCTTACGGCCAATTTTATCTGATTAAGCAGATACAAGTATATGACTGATGAACTTAGGCTGATAAAATGATTCTACTCTCCCTTGATCAAAAGCCTTTTCTGGAGCAAAATTGTGAAATACACCATGTTTTTTAATTTTCAATAGTTGACTGTGGAGTGTAGACTAGCATCCCTGCAATTGCATTTATTTCATAAAGATGTTTTAGTTTGCAGAAATGTTAACTTAAAAATCAGGAGAGATAAGTCTGTTGAGTGACCTATGGTTGTTTTATCGTCTGAAGCACCCTTTCTTTTTTTTTTTTTTTTTTTTTTTTTTTTGAAGAATCTCAAGCACCCTTTCTTACTTATATACTTTTCTTTGTTCTAGCCTATTGTTGGTTACATGGTTTAGCTATAATCTGGAAACAATTACAAGCTTCTATAGATTGAGTATGATTTTTTTTTTTTTTAATTTTTATTTTTTATTTATTTTTTTTTTAAAAAAAAATGGGATTTCCAACTTAATGCAGACTTTGGAGCTGTAAAAGTTCTGGCTAAGCTTTCTAGCAATGATTGTCAGTGATGATTCCAGTTTAGTCGATTAATATATTTTTTAAATCTTTTTTTCCACAGCGATCGCAGCATTGCAATCTATGATCTTCGTTTGTCTACCCCAGTGAGGAAGATTATCATGCAGGTACTGCTAATGCACATTTATGTAGCTAATAGCAATCTTGAATGGGGCTAACCAGGTGTATTCTACCAATCTATTCTAAAAAATGTAAGAACAGTGGTAGTTACTTTTATTAGGCCAGAATGCTATGTTCGAATCACGCGATGATGATGGTCTTGGGAGTGTTGTCATGTACTATGCAGTCCTATCTCTAATTTCTTTAACAGTAAAAGAGACTGGGGGGAAGAATCTACAGGACTTTATTTGGCTACACATGGTGTCTTCTGCTGACCTCCTTGGCTCCTTGTTAAGTGTTTATCTTTTGCTATCAGAATTTTATTAGTGCTGAGACAGCTGACATGTTCATGAAAAGGTGTTTAGATTGATTCCAAAATGTAGATTAAGTACAAGTCATATGATTAAAATTTTCCATAGTCCAAGTCTGATGTAGCCACAAACAGCAGGGTGTTACCCCTCATTGAGGGTGCCATTTTTGCCTGCCAAAGTTTATTCCTTCTTTTCATGTTTTTTTTATTTTTATTTTTTTAATTTAATTTTTTTAATTTTTAATTTTTAATTTTTTTTATACAATAGAAATCCGTTGCATAATTTATGCTATGTTTGATGAACTAAAGAAGGCAATAGAACTTTAAGTTTCCAAGTTGAATATCTCATGTTTCTTACGGTGTATTTTGCAAACTGAATTAAAATAATTTGTCTTATGGAAAGCTAGGGAGCAAGGGCCCAAGTTTTGATTTCCCTTACCCTTTATATCAATACCTTTGGAGTCTACTGACTCTACTCCCATGGAATTTGTACTCACAACTTGTACCCCTTTCTTTCCTGGTCACAAACTCTTTCTACCAGTCAACATAGTTACAAATTAGCTCATTTCCTCTGCAAATTCCCTAATGAATAATTTGAAGTAAGCCCTATGCTACATCAAATCTCATGGAGTAACATTCCAATACCCAGCACTATAGTAATTGTTCTTGCTTTAAAGAACAGTCTGCCAAAAACCACTATATATATGAAGTTGCTGAATCTGCCTTTTAATTTAAAAACTTCATTTAATCTCCAACATATCATTATCATTTAAATTGATACTAACAGGTCCTTATGTGCAAACTGTAACAGTAAAAGGTGGCTCCAGGCAGTTTCCTTATTTTCTATGTTGTAAAGCAACCCATGATTTATTGAGGTCTTTGAGGGCCTATTCTTAATTTTTCTTAAGCTTGTTTCAACATTTATGTAAATTTTACTCAGTTGATTGTATACATAATTCCATTTATGACCCTTCAATGAATATGTTGTTAATGGCAAGCATGTTTGGAGTATGTGCTGTTCTTGTCTTGACAAGGTGCTTTTTGCTTGCTCTTGCAGACGAAATCTAACTCAATTGCTTGGAATCCAATGGAACCATTGAACTTCACTGCTGTAAGCATCACTATTTACATTTTTTTCAATGCAAAATGTTTTTCACTTCATGATACTCTTTCTGTCATAGTGTTTGTTGATTTTGTCTCACACTTTGAGCAGTTGATATTGATTTGTGTATTGTAATTCTCCATTCTTATTAACACTCTGTACATCTTAGAATAAAGGTCTCTTTAAGCTAAGCCCGCAAATTCAGAAGTTTTTTACTGTATTAGAATTGGCAATTTATTATTTTGTGGTAAAATTAAAAGCATCAGTGCATTGACATTTTAGTGACCACTTACTTTTGAACAAAAGAAGCAAGTTAAGCTGACAGATAATTTGGAATGGAGTAGTTGGGAGCTGGGACCTCCAAAAGTTGATCGTTGAAAGTGGTTTGATGTGATTTGTTGTGGCAGTTGTCTTTCACTGTTTTAACCATCCTAAGAACAGGCCGTTCAGTTTAGCTGTACAACTTCGTAGTTACTCATGCATGTAATGATGCAGGCAAATGAGGATACCAACTGCTATAGCTATGATCTTAGAAAGCTGGATGGTGCTACGTGTGTTCATCAAGATCATGTCTCTGCAGTGTATGGGTTTACTTGGCACTCTTAAGATTTTACTATAGTCTAGTAAGGATAACTGTGATGATAATGTTTGTTCGCTATCAACTATATATGTGCAGGATGGACATTGATTACTCTCCCACAGGTCGAGAATTTGTCACAGGGTCTTATGATAGAACAGTATGTTATTTGGTCCCTCTTTCTTTCTCTCTTCCCCCATTTGGCTCTTTTTTTTTTCTATTTTTTTTTTAAAAAATTGTCACTAGTATCTATTTAGTAAATATTCTGTTTCCAGGTAAGAATTTTCTCCTATAATGGTGGCCATAGTCGGGAAATATATCATACCAAGAGGATGCAAAGGTTTGTTTATTATTCTGTAGCTTTGCTAGTTTACTATATTTTGTACTCCATAATCACTAAACTGAAGCTCTCATCTTTGTATTGAAAGATAATATGGGAACGCTAGTTGCATCATGAATTTTAATCAGCTTTGTCTTTATGCAGGGTATTCTGTGTCAAGTTCAGTGGGGATGCTTCATATGTTATTTCTGGAAGTGATGACACTAACTTGCGGCTGTGGAAAGCTAGAGCATCTGAACAACTTGGAGTTGTAAGTACTGCTAGATCTCGTGTTGTGTTGTCATCTGAAGTAATTTTGTGCTTTACTTATTTTTATTAAATCTTAGCTTTAGGGATTTAGTAATTGTCTTGATTTTCTTATTTGTATAGAGTAATCAATGTAATACCTAGCTTCTCTAGGTATAGCTGATTTAGAGATGTGTAAATGCCGATGGATTTTGAATTGAATATGTTGATATAGGTTCTTGTTCTTTTATGTTGAAAACAAAATATATATATATTTTTTTTTCGCAGCTACTTCCTAGGGAGAGAAAGAAGCACGACTATGATGAGGCTGTAAAGAACCGCTATAAGCACCTCGATGAAGTGAAGCGTATTGTAAGGTTAGTTTGCCTTCCCCCCCCCCCCCCCCCCCCCCCCCCCGCCCCTCTTCTCAAGGAAAACATTGATGCATAAGGGATGGAAGTAACATGGAAAATTGGCCACACTATAGAGTATGGACTGACAAAAAATATAGGCCGCTCTATGGTTGTGGAATAGTTAACTGTCATCAGGCTTTAAGAAATTGAACTTACTAACAGTTCTCGATACATCAAGGCCTAAGCACACAATACTTCTAGTGAGATTGCAACATGGCAAAAACTATTGGACTTCTGCTTTTTCTTGTGGTCTGTAAGAAAGATGCATATATAAATGACATCCATATGCTTCTTGTTTGCTCTGCAGGCACAGACACTTGCCTCTATCAATTTTCAAAGCCCAGAATTTAAGACGTACAACAATTGCAGCACAGCGTAAGAAAGATGATAGAAGAAGAGCTCACAGCGGCCCATCCAGCGTGCAAAAGAAGCCTCTGCGAACAAGCAAAATTGTCAAAGAAATTGAATGAGTTGCATCAGCTTCAAATTGATAAGCTAGACCCTGTCCCAGCATCTACAAGCTTGCTTGCAACTAAAATGTATGCACAAAGAAGACTATGATTATCGATTCTGCAAGGTGGGATATCTCTATATCAGAACATAGGGACAGAATCTATTATATTTTCCTTAGATAGAAGAAATTTTGGAACAAGTGTAGAGTGACATCGTTTAATCCCAATCTGTAGATTAACCAATGCACCTAAACACAATCTTGATACCTTGTATGTTAGTATTAAATATTTAATTAATTTTAATTTAGTTGATATGCTCTCGGAATCACAATAGCAGGCCATTTGTTGTATTGTCGTTATTGTTGAAGATATGGCCACGAGTATGATCTTTTGATGAATTTTGCAGCAAGGAAAATCATCAACGAGTGGAACCCTTCGAAGTTAGTTATCGGAGATATAGCTATGACTCTATGAATATGATCTTTCTAGAGAAGTTACATTATTCTCCTTTAGTGCCGCTTCTAAATGATCTCTCTTAGTCCTGGCCTTTAATGCAACTTCATATTTAGTATTCATTCGTTTATTCATTGTGCAACAACATTGACATACTTATCCAAACGCATTCCAGGATTCGAAAACTATAAGCCGGTGCTTTTTAAAGCCACCACTCCCTTGTTTTGTAGGAACAAATTTTGGTGCAAGGCGACATCTCATCCAGCCTTCGTGGAGACCCTTGTTGAACAAAACTGTATGTTTCAACCCTCTATGTGTTTATGTGTAATGTTTATTGGAACAACTTAGTCTATGCTTGTGTTAAGGGATGTGCATTTTCAGATATTGGATCAATATCTGTTTTGAAAATTTTGGAAATCTTGATTTTCGAATCGGATCCTAGAAATTGCCCTAAAAAAAAAACAAAAAAAAAAAAAAGTGGAATACTTGATCCCAAATATCTGAAATTAAAAAAAAAAAAAAAACTGGCTCAAATATTTGTATCAAAGAATTTTGTTTAGTTTCTTCATGTAAAAAAAATAAGAAATAGAAAAAAGAAAAAAAAAAAAAAAAAGTGAAAAATTCATGTACATGATTCTGTGATGAAAGGTTTGATCCATTCTTTATTTCTTTGCATGTTCTTAGTCAATTACGATTGTTGGACAAACAATAAATTGTCCTGAAGAGTAGGTTAAAATCATTATCAAGTGGATGTTGAATATTACACAACTAATTTACACAGCCATGCATGTCAACAGATCTTTGACTTTTCAAACGACTTTTCAATTGAATCCTATTCAATCTAAGACATTTTGCATCAGTCATTTGTATTCATCTGTGTTCATCACTCAAATCTGTAGTGCTAAGTAAAGAAACACACTTTCAATCTCATGTATCTAATGATTTGATCTCGAATCTTGAGTTAGTAACAATGATCCTTGTAGTTGTTCTTATATTAGCTGTACATACCTTAGCTCAAAATGAAACACACTTCATTTACAATGGTTTCCAAGGATCCATCAATAAACTTCATGTTGATGGGATCGCGACTGTTCTTCCAAATGGTCTTCTCCAAATGACTAACTACTCGATCCACAAAACTTCCCATGCTTTCTACCCGCGTCCTGTCACCTTCAGACCAAATCGTATATCATTTTCCACCACTTTTGTTTTTGCAATGACTCCTCAAGTTCCAAATCATTCCGGCCATGGAATTGTTTTCGTTATCAGTCCAACCACTAACTTCAACGACACACTCCCATCTGCGTACATAGGACTCTTTAATCCTTCCACTGATGGCCTTCTTACTAATCATATAGTTGCAGTAGAATTAGACACTGTCCAAAATGCTGATGTTGATGATATCGATGGCAATCATGTTGGGATTGATATCAATAGCCTCAAATCTGTTGATGCTGCTTCAGCAGCATTCTACTCTGACGAAGAAAGGGTGAACAAAACCCTGCAGCTTAATAGTGGCAAACCAATGCAAGTTTGGATAGAGTACGGCGAGGTAGACATGCTGTTGAATGTAACAGTTTCTCCATTAAGTTATCCAAAGCCTAGCAAGTATTTACTTTCAAAGCACCTCAATCTTTCTAGCATACTCCTTCATTCCATGTATGTCGGTTTCACTTCTGCTACTGGCCTTGTATCAAATTGTCATTACATACAAGGGTGGAGCTGGAATCAAAATGGGAAAGCGCAAGATTTAGACCTTTCCGAACTTCCATCACTACCAAAAATCAAACATCATATTAAAAAAAACCAGCTTATTATATTTGTAGTTCTACTTGCTGTACTTTTGATGTTTTTAGTAATGATTGTTGCGGCTGTTTGGTTTCTTTGGAGAAAAAAGTTTGAAGAATTGCTTGAACCTTGGGAAAAGGAATACGCCCCTCACAGATACTCATTCATGGATCTTTATGTAGCAACAAAAGGTTTTAAGAACTCTGAGCTTCTTGGAGTTGGCGGTTTTGGGAAGGTGTACAAGGGTGTGTTACCTTCAATAAATCGCCAAGTTGCTGTAAAACGAGTCTCTCATGATTCTAAACAAGGGATGAAAGAATTTGTTGCAGAGATCTCTAGTTTGAGAAAGCTAAGGCATAGAAACTTGGTACAGCTCCTAGGCTACTGCAGAAGAAAGAGGGAGCTTCTTCTGGTGTATGAGTATATGCCAAACAGGAGCCTAGACAAGTTCCTCTTTGACAAGGATGGTAAATCAAATTTATGTTGGTCCTCGAGATTCAACATCATTAAAGGGGTGGCCTCTGCCCTTTTATACCTTCATGAGGAGTGGGAACAAGTTGTCCTGCACCGAGATGTGAAGGCAAGTAATGTCCTGTTAGATGCTGATATGAACGCGAGGTTGGGTGACTTTGGTCTGGCTAGACTATATGATCACAACAATGATCCTCGAACCACTAATGTGGTAGGAACCATTGGGTACATTGCACCTGAAGTCAGTAGAACACAAAAACCTACCACCAGTTCTGATGTGTTTGCTTTCGGAATGTTTCTACTTGAGGTCGGTTGTGGGAGGAGGCCATCAGGCAAGCAGTCTGATAATGATGCAGAAGACTTTTTCCTCAGTGACTGGGCTTATGATTGTTGGAAAAGGGGGGAAATTCTTATGGTAAGTGATCCTACATTGGAAGGTAATTATCAGGAAAAAGAGATGGAACTAATATTAAAGTTAGGCCTTCTCTGTTTGCATCCTAAGGCAGCAGAAAGGCCTACAATGAGGCATGCTGTCATGTTTCTTGATGGATGTGCAACTTTGCCTGACATACCATCTGAATACGACCCTGAAAGCGGAATTTACTTTGGGGAAGTTTGGGGAAATTCAGGTTCATATCCATCATCATCTGGAACTGCCTCTCTCAGGTTCATGTCTAGCTCGAATTCAGTCCTTCAACGTGGCCGTTGAATCATGTATTTCTAGTGTACTAGCTGTTAGAGTACTAGTTCAGATATTTAGTCTACCTTATTAATAAATTGGCGTTAGTTATTGCAAAAATGTTAGGTTAGTAACTATAACATGCAATGTTAGTTCTTGCAATATTGTTGTGTAACTCTAATATGCAATGTCAGTTTGTTGGATCATGTTTTATTTTGTGCTATTCTTCAGAAATTGAAACCTGCATTCAATAGCCTTCTAAGTAAACCTAACTTGCAATGTAACTATGTGAGTCTTTCTTGTGCTCTGATCTATACCTGAAAACATACAAGATCAGTTGCTCAAGGGTCTTTATAGGAAAAAAGTTGTTAAAAATACTAGGCACAATAGAAATTCTAATTATCATGGGTTCACTATTTACAATTTTACAAATCTCATATCAATTTCCTTCCAAAATCATCAACTTCATAAACAACAATTTTTAAAACATACTACTTCGTAAGAGAATTGAAACAACAAGTATTCTTTCAAAAGATTGTTCCTTCTAGCTCATATCGAAAGATGTACCCATATTTCGTTCTTAGGTGTTTTTATTTTATTACCCAATTTACTTTATACTTCGTATGATTTTGGGTAAGCCAACTTTACTTCCTACTAACTCAACATTTTTTTTAGGGGGTCCTACTATCTCAACTTGATTTTCCCTATTTTAAATTTTTAACCTCACTCACCTTTTTAATCCTCTCTCTATCTTACTTTACGTTTTTTTTTCCTCAAACCTAGTCACCTTTCTACGGAATAGAAACAAGAGTCAACAAGAAAACAAGATTAAATTTGTCATAAAATAGACGTTAGAGTTGAATTCAAAATCTTACAAGATTTCATATAACTTTACACAAAGTATTCGTATGATATCAAAATAATACTCGTAGAAACTCATACTATTTAAAACGTGTCAAATAAAAAGAAACCGAAAGTATACTACCTTTGAACGCACAATTACAAAATCACCCTTAAATCTCAAAATTAGTTTACCTTCTTCTTCCCTTCTTCACAGTTCACCCTGCCAAGTGAAGCCACCCTCTGTTTTGCATCCACCACCATAACTGCCGCCGCCCCACCAACCGCTGCCGATAATAATCGCCGCCTTCAAACCCACCTCTTTCCTTTGTTCCGTCACATTTTTAGCTAGGGTTTATGAATTTAAGGGGAATGAATTCAAATCTAAATCCTTAATAAACCCTAATAAGTTTTTCAATAATTTGGATTTTTGCGAGTAATGCCCATCATTGGTTTCGCCTTAAAGAAGCTCAATTCCAGATTATTTTCGATTCCAAGTAAGTTGGTATTTTACCCTTTGCGTTCTTCTTGTTTTATTTCTGATATTCCAGCTCAAAATGTATCAGAATTTGAAGATGAAATTGATAGTGATAATGATAGTGATGTTGAACCTGTTATTATCAAAGAAATATTTGATTCAGCCCCGAAAATGGGTTCTTATCAATTGGGTGATTCCACCTTTTATTTGCTCATTGAAAATTATGCAAATTCAGGTAAATTTAGATTATTGGAGGAAATATTTGATAGAATGAAACGCGAACGCCGGGTTTTTAGGGAAAGGGATTTCATTGTAGTGTTTAAGGCTTATGGGAAATCAAATTTGCCTGAAAAAGCCATGGAATTGTTTGAAAGAATGGTGAATGAATTCGATTGTAAGCCGACGATCCGATCATTTAACTCTGTTCTAACTGTTGTTATTGGAGTAGGTTTGTATGAAAAGGCCTTGAACTTTCATGATAGTGTTGTTGGAAGTATGAATGTTGTACCAAATGTGTTAACTTATAATTTGGTTATTAAAGCTTTGTGCAAGATGAGAAAGGTTGATAAGGCTGTAGAATTATTTAGAGAAATGCCTACTCAACAATGTGTTCCTGATGCTTTTACTTATAACACATTGATGGATGGGTTGTGCAAGACGGATAGAATTGACGAAGCAGTTTCGTTGTTGGATGAGATGCAGGTAGAGGGGTGTTATCCCATTCCAATGACATATAATGTACTGATCAATGGACTTTGCAAGAAGGGTAACATGCTCCGAGCAGCTAAACTTGTTGAGAACATGCTCTTGAAAGGTTGCACCCCTAATGTGGTGACTTACAACACCCTTATTCATGGGCTTTGTTCGGTAGGAAAATTGGATAAAGCAATGAGTCTCTTAAATCACATGGTATCAAACAAGTGTCTGCCTAGTGATATCACTTATGGAACTCTTGTTAATGGTCTTGTTAAGCAAGGAAGAGTTGTTGATGGAACTGAATTATTGCTTTCTATGGAAGAGAGGGGATTCCGAGCTAATGTGTATGTTTATTCCTCTCTTCTCAGTGGGTTGTTTAAGGAAGGAAAGCCAGAAGAGGCAATGAGACTTTGGAAGGATGTGATAGGGAAAGGAATAAGTCCAAATATTGTCCTTTATAGTGTCTTGATTGATGGTTTGTGCCGTGTTGGAAGACCTAATGATGCTAAAGAAGTATTATCTGAGATGATCCATAAGGGCCTTAAACCTAATCCTTATACTTATAGCTCCTTGATCAAAGGGTTTTTTAAGACAGGTAACAGCCGAGAGGCACTACTTGTCTGGAAAGAAATGGAAGATAGTGATTGTTTTCATAATGTGGTTTGTTATAGTGTGCTTATCAATGGTTTGTGTGAGGAAGGGAAACTAACAGAGGCTATGGCATTTTGGAGACATATGTTGGGTAGAGGGTTGAAGCCCGACACTGTTGCTTATAGTTCATTGATTCATGGCTTCTGCAAGGCTGGCTTGGTTGATCAGGGGTTGAAGGTTTTTAATGAGATGCTTTTTCAAGGCATAGATTGTCGGCCAGATGTAGTAACTTACAATATACTGTTTAATGGTTTATGCAACAGCAATCAAATATATCTGGCCATTGATCTTCTGAATAGTATGTTGGATCAAGGTTGTGATCCCGATCTATACACCTGTGACATTTTTTTGAGGGCTTTGAGAGAGAAGATGAACCCACCACAAGATGGGAAAGAGTTCCTTGATGTGCTTGTTTTACGATTATGCCAACGACAAAGAGGTTTAGCTGCTTCCAATATACTGCAATTGATGTTGCAGAAATATTTGTCACCAGAAGCTTCTACCTGGAAAGGAGTTGTAATGTTCTGTTGCAAATATAAGAAGACTATAGCAACTTTGGACAAGTGTAGGATTAACTTATTCCACTGACTGCAATGGTGAGACTTAGATTTGATTTCTACCATAATTACTTTTGTTTCAGGGGCTTCTTTAATTCTATATTTTGCTCTAGATATCTATGCTTTTGCTTGGCTTCAAAAAAAAAAAAAAAAAAAAAAAGTCAATTCTTATTCAAATTATTCGTCACCTTCTTTAAGGGCACAAAAACATCTATGCTCTATGTCCTTAGCAAAATAATTTTTTGCTTTAGAAATGCTCATGCTGGTTTTGGCCTAACATGAATGCATTCCCATTGATTCATTGTCTATTAGTCCCGTGGAGGCTGTGAGATTTCTGAATGTAGACAATTCTATCTCCATGTGACTAGTTGCAACTTACTTTCCTTTAAAGAAGCTGCTAAATATGCTTTTCATTAGTTTCTCAGGTTATGGATTATTGTGAACTCTAGTTCTGAGAATATGATTTAGTGTGCTTAGTAGTATCTTTGTCACTGGCAAGCCATCATTTGTAGGCTTCAGTCAGGACATGTGTTGTTTTGGACTTACATCTGCCATGAACAAACTTTGTAAAATATTTGTATTGATCACATTATTAAAGTGAGTTTACCTTGGTATCTAGTGTTTCTGAAGCAAATTTGCAGTTATCAAAGCATTATTGTTTAAAACATCTTTTCCTTGGGATTGTTGGGTTAGTTTTCTGGTGGAAGTCTATTCCTATAGGATTAGATTCTTCTCAGCATTATGGGGACAGGATGATGTGAGGTTTGGTTTAGGGGCGAGTTTAGAGGTCACAGTGTTGCTGTCAATTAAATTTTGGGAATATGGTGTGGATAGTACAAGTTGTGGCTCATCACTTTTGTGATAAGTAGAGGTGTTCAAGCAGTGCGGCAGTTCATTTTTTTTCAAACACCTTTTGATGAACAGGGCTTTCCCACCATACAAACACAATCTGAATGTTTTGGCAATTAGGATTTAGATCATAGATGAGTTAGCTTGGATGTTGTTCTTTGCCTATTGTTTGTTAATCTTCTCATTTTTATTTTTCTAATTAGCTAATCAAAGTGCTTCCCAAACTTTCTTAAATTTGATCCTATTGTCTTCTTGTGGGCTGATGAATGTAACTTTTTTGGACAACATGCTCACACGCCAAGTTTCTCTCTAACATGTTAATTCAGAAGAAGCCTCTCCAATTTCTAATACAAAAAGGTATGTGCTGTACGATTCTGATCTTGCTTTGATGCTGTGTTTTGTAGGTTCTCGTAGCTGATCGATTAATTACAATGTCCATCAGCTGAATTTTGGACAAATTATTTGAATCAGTTCAGAGGAAAGCTGGACACTGTCATGAACATGTTGCTTCAGGTTCATCTGGAAATACAGATTATTAGTGGCTGTTCATTAGACGGTTACCGCATCACTGATGTAATCATATGATTGTGATATTTAGCTTTCAATGATCATTGATCTAGAGGTATTATATGGATTCTTTCCCCTTCTTAATCGAGTATAAGATCCTGAATTTACTTGATCTACAGGAGGTTTCCATCAATTTCTGATATTAACCATTTTTCTGGCGATAAATTATGCTGCCAGCAGCTGCTCACTTTTATTTCTCATGCCAACTGTATATATGTGCTCACTTACATAATAGATCAATTACACTGGTTTTTTGCAATTGTTGCTTATACCAAACAGAGTATACTTATCCCAAGTCCCATGAATATTGTATTATTGCCCACCTTTACCTATTGGCTCTTTCTTTCCAGTTTCATTGGAAGGCTAGAGGTGCTCTCATTTCTCAGGATGATTTATCAACCTTTGGTGAGTGTCTGTGTACTTTTATTATACACAGCTATGCAATCATTCTAGGCATTCTGCAGAAATAACAATGACAAGAAATTTCCAGCTGAATGATTGGTGTCAGATCTTGAGTATTATTTTGTCAATAGAGCCTTAGGTTACTATAGAAAACATACTGTTTATTGTATTTTAAATGATGAAACTGGCAACCCTGAACTTCAATCTGCGCTATATTTCATCTCTGGTGATAACTTGCAAGTTGCAATTATTGCTGTTATTCTATATAGATTTTAAGATGCAGATTATCCCGACCTTAGAATCTGCAAATTATTGCATATGGACTGAGGAGTGAGGACATGTTGTGAAGGTCTGAAAACTTAAGATGAAAGAGAATCTTGTTGCAGAAAGACTTGTTCTTTATTGCATTTATATATATGATACTTGATGTTAATTTTTTCCATGTTACTTAATGCAGAAATCTGGCCTTCCATCTAGTTGGAACAACCTGTATTACTGTTGATGTATGTTTATCCCTGCCTCACAGGTAAGGTTGTGCCAAATATTTCTGATTTCTAAAGGCTGATGAATGGTTTAACGTATATGGATTCCATGTTATGGTATGTGTTTACTTAGCAATTCCTTTAACCTTAATTGTTGGTGCTCAAGTCAAGTGGTAAAATATTATGTAGCCAAGTGACTGCAAGTGTATTTTGCTATTAATTTAAACTTTTGGTTCTACTTTTCTTTTGACCAATCACCAACAACTCCTTCAAACTATTCCCTGTTTATACCCATGACTTCGAGAATAATGTTTAATAAAACTGCTATGCATTCATAAACCAGAGCTTACTTCTGTTGCTATGTGCACTAGAAAATGATGATGTGCATTTGGTACTCTATATTCGGTTTGTATTTTTACTCATTCCCTTGTTGTAACATGGAAGAAAATACATACCTAGTTTCCGAGTCCCAATATTCAGCTGTCATTCTTGTAACAAAAAGATTTCTTTGGCACAACAGGGGAAACAATGGATAACTTTTTTCTTGCTCTCTCTTCCTATTTTTTCTTTGGAATGTTGAAGTGTGGCTCTTGACTTTTTGTTCTACAGGTGGCATATAATTTGAAATGGGACTGTTATTTCTTCAGTGGCCTGTACGAGGTCACCGCAGAGCTGCTCAAAACAATTCCGTAGAAACATAATGTAAGTTGTGTAGAATAGTTTCCTCAAAAAAAAAAAAAAAAAAAAAAAAAAAAAAAAAAAAAAAAAGAGTTGTGTAGAATAGTTTCTGTTCAACAAGGTGTGGCTGCATATGATCAACATTACAGCCTTAAGGACATGTCATTAAGAGATGTGATTTTAGATTGTGAAGATTACAGATTCCTAACAAATATAGTTCAACCTTCTGCTGAACATGGTTAGTGTAAAGCTGAATTTCACGGATGCAACCAGGCATGGAGGCTTAGATTGTGAAGATTACAGATTCTTAATTAAATATATATAAGCATGGAAGCTGAATTTCATGGATACAACCAGGCATCACATTCATCTGCAAATGATCATGGTTAGTGTAAAGCTGTAAACATTGAAGCCATAGTAAATCTGCGTAACTTGTGTTGAAGTTGCAACGAAGACACAATATCTGGATTGTTACAGTAGGGTTTTTTTTATACTTGTAGTATTTATTCTCATGAGTTTCACTTGTGATGCATTTGTAAAATCATTTTATACTTTTCGTAAAGGTTTTTTTTTTTTTTTTTTTTTTTTTTTTTTTTTTTTTTTTTTCCATTTTTTGGAAGATCATACATTTCAGATTAGAAGAAAATCAAACATGAATAACCCTTCATTTGGGAGACTATCTTAGCTTGTATCTTCTCAAAGGCTTGTCAACGGCAACATTTATACGTAGTATTTTATAGCAAGTTCTAGGTGTTTTTTCAAGTTAATGTTATTCCTGCTCAAGTTTTTTTATTTTTTTTTTTGGTTAATCATACAAAGTATGTTGTTAATGACAAGACATTATTAATCGGTATACAAAGAGAATAAAAATGAGCAAAATTGAATCAAATAAATGTTCAAAAAAAAAACATCCTTGATGCACTTGAAGCCAGATAAGATGGGTTTTGTGAAGAGACTACTGTTTTTTTTTAATTGATTGTGAATTTCTAAACTTTTAGGGCTAATTGTTTACCCTCAAACATAAAATATCGTATTTATGTAATAAAAAATATAAGTACATTAATTTTTTTATTTATTTTTTGAATCAAAGTATTGTTTAACAAGTCCGCCCCTGGTTATGATAGTAAAAAGACAACTTGGTTAGATACCGGTGTTTTTAATCCCTACATCTACAAAAGAAAGTAGATAGATCACCAAACAAACAAGTTAAACAAGTGCACTGTGGATTACAAATTCCTATCTCTTTCCCATATACCCCAAAGGCCCTAAACAAACACGTCGGTGAGGTATTACGTACAAAATTTAAAACCAATGAACCTAATTACGAAATAAAATAAAAAAGAATAAAACATACTCCATATAATGTACTTCGTAGAAGTATATGATTAAAAACATTTTATAAAAAAATACTAGTTGCTTGCTGATGACCACTGAGGGTAGGGTACATAACTAAGCAAAGAAGTACATAGACAGACTAATATAGATTATCTACTTAAAATTCAAATGTATATATATTTCTATGATTATACATCCAAGTTTCTTTGGATCCTAATACAAGCAATTAGAACCAATCAATAACTAGTATAGAATATTTCCAACTAAAAATAAATAAATAAAAGTCCATTATTTATTCAAGTTTCTTTGGATAATGAAACAAGAAAGAAGAATTGACTTAATTTGAAAGATGGGCGAAATGTATAAAAATAAAAACAAGTTGCTAATTATCTTTAATGGGTAAATTAATGCTTCCTTATAGTAGGACAACCAAATGATTGGTACATAATTTTATAAAATATATTTGTGGTATCCCAAGTTTTAGTTCCACATGTGGTGGGAACCCTAATTAAGTTGCTACCTGACAAAATTAATTATAATGATGACCAAAACCTTGGCATTCATCATCTGACAGAATTTATTCATACATACATACATACATACGTAGCATGCAACCCAACCTAACAATGGCAGATTTATATATCTTAATTACCTGCAATTTCTAATAAGTTGAATTTGGTATGTCGCGGTTTGTAGTGATGGAGACACGGATCTAAATAAGTGTCTGACTCAGCTACTTTGTAAATAAAACTTCCATGATTAAATAGGTGTTGAAGTGTTTATACCTTATATTAGAGTGTCGAGTATTTAACCTAACTATTTGAAAATTTTAATTTGAGTAAAAATGTAACATGTACAGTGAATAGTTATAAAAGAGGACGAATGCGAGCTAGTTTAGTTGATAAAGTCAATAGTCATACTATTTTGTTTTACATTTGTGTTTATACACCACATAAAATTAAGTTGTCTTTCTCTAATCTCTTAAACTATATGCCAAGAGGGTATGATGCAAATGGAGAAAAAAAAAAGGAAGAAGAAGAATTTGCTTTGTCTTAGTTCAGTTCAATTCAATGTCAAGCTAATTCAATCTAGAGCTTATTTTCTTCAACATATTTCAAAATCAAATAAACCAAATTAGCGGATCAAAATAAAACTTTTACACTAATTTACTTATAACAAAGCATCGATCTTAAATTACCTATAATATAAATAATAAAAATTTAAAATACACATCAGATGTACACATTATTGAGCCGAATTATATATAACCATATTCCACTTGATTATGTTTTTTTAAGTATTAGTGCAAAAATACAGTTTAATCAAATCAATGCATTATATTAGAGCAAAATTAATCAAATTGGACAAACCTAACAAGACCTTTATAAAATGAGAGTAGAACATCTTAATTATTTTAGGTGAAGAGAACAACTTTAATTCTATATTTCTATGTCAACTCAACACTTTTTTTTTTTTAAAAAAAAAAAATAATAATAAAAAAAAAAAATAAAAAAAAAAAAAAGGTTAATATGATGCTATTAATAAAAAAAATACATAAGAGTATCACATTTGATTAGATAAATTTTGGGTGGTTTAATGGCCAAGCAGGCAAATCGGTATATATCACATGTATGCATTTAAGGTGAGTTACTTTCGTGGTCTAATTAAAGAAGACTTCCTGAAAATTAAATGGATCCACCAAATAGCTAGCTTAGTTCTCAAAACCCTTAATAACTTTAAAAGCTTTATGTCTCCAAATCAATAAAACAAGTTATTATAGATGAACCCCCTACTGATGAATACTGATTCTCATCTCTAATTAGATTATACTTGTACAGTATATTCCAATGAAAATCTATCTAGAGTACCTCCTCCAATAAGAGCATGATGTTCACATTTACTGAATTGAGCTGAACTGAAATGAATATTTTATGAGAGAAGGAAATTAGGAGCTGAACTGAAATGAAATTAAGCTGAAGTGAACAGGCCCAAGTAGTATACTAGTATTTGCCACGATATAATTCGATCAAATCTTTTTTTTTTTAAATAAAAAACATATATTTGTATTGAGTTAGTAGATAGGTAATTTTATCCTTTATCTATCATATGGGGTACGAATAATGTTTAGTATATATATGACGTTTTTATAGACCATCAAAATAAGAAAAAATGAAGCAAATTCAAACGGGCAAACCAAACAAAAATTAGGGTAATATTCAGGGACGTTTTTATATATGTTGCTTGTGTTCTGGTTTAAAGATAAATGATGATTATTCAAAACCCTATTCAATATGAGTATTTACCCATTGGACGTAATAATGTTTAATTTCTTTGAGCTCATAAGTTAAATTGAAGAGAAAAGCTACTAGAAAAAGATCTAAATTTGAACAAATCAGCAAATTGAACTACTCGTTTTAATCACACCCTCCTCGATCTTAATCTGTTTTTGTGTTTGCTTTAATTTTTGCTGGAATTTAATATTACACGTTTAAGAGTATTTTTCCTTTTTTTTTCCAAAAGAAATAATAAAGTAAGTAAATATTTGCCTTATTACTTCATATATGCTACACGCACTTAGTTAATTCATGCAAAAATTCGAAATATTTATTACAATGTTTAATATTAATAATAATAATACCTTAGTATATCTTACAATTGACTACAACATTTAACCTAATTTTACATGTTATACTTAATTAATTACCTAGATCTAGAATATGCAATAGCACAATCCCCCCTACAATTCTTACATTACGTGAGTCATCCTATAACATTGTTTGATCAATTACATGAACAAAATCCCCATCTTATACATCTTCTAAATCGATCTATTTATCTTTGTCACAAATAATAATCTTAATAATGTGCATATACATCTATAATTCCATCAAGGGGGAGCTACATAAAATATTAACAAACTAGACTTGATCTTCATCAATTGTTGATTAATTTGCACTGAGGTAATTAAGCAACATAGAAGTAGGGATCAAGCATAGTCCCTTCTTTCGTAGTTCCGATTCTAGGGAACCCGTGTTCGTGCTATCTCCGGCTTGCCGTGAATTATTATGTCCATTTTCTTGCATCTGAATCAATGCACAACAACTTGTTTAGAATTTTGTTTCACATCAAAAAAAAAAAAAAAAAGCAAGAAAAGTCAAGTTCTTTGATTTATTTTTCTTATTTACCTGGCATATATCTCTACTTTCTATCTCATCTTTTGACTTCATGTAGAAGAGATTCAAATAGTTGACCTATTACAAATCAAGAACAAGGGTTAGAAAATTAAACATACGTGTAATAATATATGAAAGTTATATATATGTAACGATTATTATTATGAAAATACCTAGCTAAGTTAGCTATAATAATAATTTGTTTAATTTATATATATGTATACATTACCTTTGGACTTTGAACGGGTGAACTAGCAGTATCTTCCAATTCATGATCAACAAAAGTTGCTTGTTCCATGGTTTTTCTCTTCTTAGACATCAAATTTTCGCGGTTCTCTTGCAATAGGAAATTAGATGCTGCACCGGAATAATTTGAGGAGGTTTCGAAAGAGGAAAAGAGAGAACTATCTTCGATGTCATCATAATCTTCGTCGTTAATAAAATCTTCAAGGTCTAATTTGATCAAATCACTCGCCTCAAATTTAGATGAGGACATACATCTTCTCTTGTGATTTGTTGTGCTCATCATAGAGTAAGCCATTTTTATGAATATTCTCGATCTATATGTAATTATATCGGGTATGGATTAGGAAACTTGTGTTTAGGGCCGGTATATAATTAGAAATTTTGTTTTCTTGGTGTTTGAGAAAGAATGAGGGCTTGCTTGACTAATTTGGAGCAGTTGAAAGGAGGGTATATGAGCTTATATAGGAGGAATAATGCAAGTTGAAAGGGTAAAAAGAGATTAGAATGAAAAAAAAAGTGGGCCCTAAGAATAAGAAAGTTCTTCTAAATTTATAAGGTGATGCAAAGGAAAGGGATAGGAATTTGGTCAGTAGTTTCAGAATATATTATGTCCCAACTTAAATTGGTCATAATTCTTTTGGGTCCCCCACTTTATTTGACTTGGAATTTGGATGCATTAAAGCATTGCATACATAAATTGCTTAATTATGTTATATAAATCGGAGTATATATACTCCCTCCGTTTCGTATTAGTTGCAATAGTAGACTTGATTCATAATTACTAATTAGCATAGGTGTCAAAATAATGTCTTGTTGAGGTTTTGAATATGATGAGGTGATTTTGGCCAATATCGATCACAATATAAAACATTACATTGTTGATGGGGTGTATCATATTTTACTTTTAGCAAATATGATCAAGTTTAAATTAATGTGATAGTTATATCGATATAAGAAATTGACTTGGTACATTAGTGTTGGATGGATCATTAATAATTCATTATATATATAAATTATGCATGATTATTGCAAAATTGAAGGGAAGATATATTGAATTTTAAACAGTTTTTTAATTCATTAGTAAACTTAGAAATATGGAGAGTCAAATTTGCAAGTCTTAACATACATGATCATGAAAAAACAACATGATAAGCTGGCATACACTATATATCAAATATGTGAAGAAGAAGTCTTCTTATTATTACCCTTCATTCCTCTATCCCTAAAGAAGCATGATTATTGAAATTCAATGGTACGTATCATTAACATACACAATTGACCATTGTTGCTCTCTATACAACAAAAAAATTAAAATTTATAACATGCATAATATGATATGATGATATGATATGGTACAATTACATATAAATTACAAATAAAGTCATGCATGTGAAATCGGATATTAGTATGTACACCAAGGTGTAAGAAGCGCCGAAGGTTAATTTTTTTGTACATTTTGATAATTTGAGCAAATAAAATAACCTTGCATTGATCCGGGTGTATATAATAATTTTCATGTGAAAAATTAGCCATCATTTGTTATTACACATCAAGTTAAAGATAGATATTTAGCTAATTTATCATATATATAATAAGGTGATGATTTAGACTTCTATTATATGTCAACTTATTTGAGTAGACAAAGAACGGTATTTGCTTACATTGTATTGCATCAGATGATGCAAAAACCATATTAACAGGAATTAATATGAAAATTATCAATTAATTTAGATTAAATTAAAGGAGACATACATTTTGGTCATCATTGTCAAATTTATCAACTTAGTTGTGAGTCACTAGTTTTGAGAAAAAGAGAAAAATATGATAAAAGTAATGATACAATGATATGAAGTTAGCAGATAATGTATTGACTAAAGCAGGAATCAAAATATAATTAATGGTTGAATACTTGAATTAAATTTACCAAAATAATATTAATATCTTATGAAATAGACATTAATAGATTCTCCTTTCTTCAAATATATGTGTCACAAGATGCTTACCAAAAAAATTAATTTAATGACAATTAATTTGCTATTGGCTGCCACTTGATTCCTATTCAATAATTGAGATTTGTTTGATTTTAATTCTTATAAGATGAGCATTAATTAACATTAAAAACATCTAATTAAAAAATGATTAGTATGGCCTACATTAAAGATTGCAGTGTCAAAATCAAAATCTACTTTCTAGTGTCAAGGAATTAGAATTAGCTATTCTCTGACAGTGAAATATTTTTAGCTAATGACATAATTTTATATACATGGGGTTTAATTATATGATTAATTATGTGTTTTAGAAGATTGTCACTTATCTTCAAAAATCTTGAAATGATGTCATTTTGGTATTTTTCTTAATCAAAAGGATCTTTATACGTCATGTTCTACGTATAATTGAACTAGTAGGCTAAAAAAACACACACACATTGAATAACCAGCAGTAATTTTGACTCATTAGGGTTTTATACCGTCAAAAGTGTTATATTTCCTTTTTTTATTTGACTTGTTTCATTTATCATGCTTGTCAATGCAAAACTTTAACCATCAACAACTCTGATTCTCAGTAAGTACAAAAGTACAAGTTATACATTATGATAATACTTAATGAGAGACGATTCTAACAAGATCTCACATGAAAATGATTTTCCTTAAACATGACTGACAAAAGACGGTCAAAAGAAGGATGGTGAATAGTTTAAAAATCAAATTAAAAGCGGGTTGCAGTCAAATTAAAAAAAAAAATGAAGGAAGTATACGTTTACATAGTTAACAAAACTGCTCATCAATAAATTGTTGCAATTTCGACCGATTGTGATTCTCTCTAATAATTAGACGCCAGTTAAATAGGCTAGGAATGATCTAAATGGAGTCTGTGGCGTGTTCTAGCTACTTACCTCTAGTTGATTATCACTCATTAAAACTTATTTTATCATATATAAACCCATTAAACCTTAACAAAACTGATTTTAATTGAAATTTGAAATTGAACATTCCTTATCAACCAACCCTTATCCAGACTCATTTTTCCCTTACCTGGACTTATTTTAATCGAAGTACGAGCAATTAAGTAAAAATAAGGTGAACATAACAGACCCTTAATATAGAATATACAAGTACACCCTCGCTCTGACTCCATCTAAAAGTTCTTAAAGACGGGAGATAATTAGACAATAAAAGATGAAAATAACAAGCTAAGCTAAGCTAGGGCAGGTAGGAGGTCAAAAATCATGCAGATCCTCTGATAATCTGCAATTTTAAATCCCAGAAATAAGGATGATCATCATCCTCATCCTCATCCTCTAGGACAAGCTAATGCATAATCGAACGCGTTCGGCGGAATCTTGAAGATCTTCTGTGGACTGTCTTATGCATGATCTGATACTGATAATAAGAGTGATAACAATGTTCATTCTTATCTTAACTACTGTAGGTTATTTGGCAACAGAAATACAGGAAATAAAAAACTTGTCTAAAATACCCATGACATTTGTGACATAATAATAATGTAAAGGATTCATTTCTGTTAGGATTTTATTTTTATTGTTTTTTATTATTTAGTCATTCATATCACCTTGTTAATCATCTCTTAATCACATTTATTTTTAATCTTGAAGATTTTGTCTAATATTTTTCTCATAAAAAAGATATTGTTCCATTATTATGGTGCAGATCATGTATATGTTGACCTATTAGGGCTAATATGATCTTCATTCCCTTTCTTTAAAACTGAGTCCATTTTATTTAAATGATCAGATGATAAATTTCCAAACTTAATTAAACTGTATACAAAATTATATTACAAATATATATGGAGTATATTTTTTCTACTGATAGCATTAAATTGAACTTTTTTTTTTTTTTTTCCCCGAATGTATCTCCTGAATTACACTGTCAAGGCATGGAAGGTTGTTGCATACAGATAGAGATCGAATCGCCACGGTGTCAAATAGACAGCTGAAACATTTCCCCCGGCCCCTTACTAGTTACTTCCAAGTACCTGGACCGCAAATACTAGACAACAAAAACCGTGAGAGTTGATGTCGAGTCAAGATTATTCTCATAAAAAGTAAATTAGTGAAGATTATTCTCATAAAAAGTAAAAAATGATTTATCCATTATCCAAAACCTGTTATTTAATCGACTTCATCACATTTAAAATGACGAGTAAAGGGATATTGCTAACGAGCGCCTCTCAATCCATCTAGGACATTAAATAAGAATTTAAAATATTTCTAAAATGGTACAGTATATGAAATTGAAATATTTTATTTGAAAATACATGTCAAAATCACGCATTGATTGGTGTAATTAATACTGTATTATTTTCATTTTAATGTTTCTACTTTTAGTCATCTTATCTAATACCGCCCTAGAGTTCTTTATGTTAGTGTTTGCCTAATTTAGTAATATTCCTACTTGTATGCATTAGCTGAAGACTTTGATGATAATCTGAATTAATTCAAAATAATTACTACCTCCGCTTCGCAACAAAGGGGTATTATTTGTGAGATATAAAATATTCGTTTGTTGCGAGTAATGCAAAGCAGAGGTAGTATATGTAGACATGTAGTATTAAAGGATGATAGATTACTAAAATTTGTTTTATACACCCGAGTGCACTGTACACCCAACTAACTCAAGGTTAGTTTTTGCTTTTCATTTCATAATTAAATGAAAAACAATTATCAAAATGAAAACAAAATATTCATGAGTGTACCGTGTACCGTCCGAGTATATATAACAATATCTCATGAAGTACATGCATAAATAAAAAGAATTAAGAAAAAAGCACATGCAAATAGAGGTAGCTAGCATGGAAGTAGGTAATATTAAGCACAATCTGTACCACATGACACCACATGTATAAGCCGCAAACTCAGACAAAAATCATTTAATTCAACCATTAATGATAATCTACCCGTTGAGAAATTTAAATTTGAATTGCTCAGTTTAATTTTCATGGAATGAACAAAGAATTAGATCGATGCTTCATTGATTTGAAGAGGTATTTTTCAACTTCATTGGGGATTTTATATAAAAAGATAATTAATTAATTCATCATGCCAGTTTTATATACCTGTATTAAACTTAATTGTACAAGGTTAGTTTATCTTTATTATGATGAATTTAATTCAGTGATGACTTTGTAATTAGTAGCCATTAATTTTTACTTGATGAATGGGTGGGTAGGTATTAATTCTTTCAGTAACACTTAATGGGAGTTCCTCGAAACTAAACAACAAATGAATTAAAATCTTAGGGATTGTAATTGCTCATGACTTTTTGCTCCCTCTTTGAACATTTTAAAAAATGGGTATATATTAAGAATTTCGTCTATTTTTTCGGGAAACAAATAGGAGTACCAAAGTACATTACTTGTATTAAATAACTACTGAGGAAAAATCCCTCAAAAAACAACAAAAAAAACAAAAAAACTACCGAGGAAAAAAAAAGTAAGAGAGAGAATAAATACTGTGTCATAAATGACAGGAACATTTGGCATAAAAACTTTGAGGATAATTTAGGGATAAATTAGGAGAATGAGGTTAAAATCGTAAAAAAGCACTTACTAAAAAAGGAAAGATTCTTACAATGAGATTTTAATTTTGATTTGCCAAAAAAATAATAGAGGATTCTAATAAAGAAACTGAGGGAGTATATAATACTCGTATTTAGCAAAAGCTAACGAGCGTTTTCGGGTCGTTAGATAAGAGAGCTAAAAGTGAAAATATTAATATAAAATGGATCTTGCTAACGAGCGTTTTTGGGTCGTAGAGCGAAAAGTGAAAATATTAATATAAAATGGATCTTGCTAACGAACACCCCCGAGGCGGAGGCGTTGGATAAGCGTTTAAAATATTACTTAAAATGGTATTAATTTGGAAAAGCATGACAAAATCACGCGTCGATTGGTGTAATTAATGTTAATTTTAATTTAATAATCTTTCTACTTTCAACTAGCTTATCCAACGCCACCGAGGCGTTCGTTAGCTTTTGTCATATAAAATTAATATTAATTACATCGATCAACGTGTGATAGATTTTACGATACATTTCTAAATTCGTACAGAGTACTATTTTAATTAAGTAATATATAAACTAATTATCTAGCACCCTAGGAGTCAGGGTCGCTCATTAGCAAGATCCATAATATAGTATATATACATACACAGTTAATCAACCTCACATATCAGTTTTCCTCTGGACCATGGTAGGTGGTATACAAGCAAGTTGTTCGGATTGATCTGAGTTGGGTTCTATTTGAATGGATGGTCATTTTTAGCTAATTAATTAGATTTTTTTTTTCTTTATGTTTCTATAGTTACAAAAGGAAATAGGAATATGTAACTAAGCTAATTGACCACTTGTTTCAATCATAATTTCAGTTAATCTATATATAGGTCATATTCAGGTGATACACATAATACTTTTTATTAAATATGTTTTTGGTTGTTAGTTTGAATCGAAATGAATTGTAGAAAGTTGCGAAGGTTAGTGAAATAGACATAATTAAGCTTACTCTTTAGTTCTTAGGTACCACTGCACCCTCAAGATCAACTTCAATTCATCAACTAATAAGCTAAACATTATTAATTGAGATTTTACTCGTTCACCTTAATAACTTATTTCATGTCTTAAAAATTTTAAATAGAATATGGGTTAATAAGTTCAGACAACATAAATTCAAAACTAATAAATTCCGATAAGATAGAAATCAAGACATTATAGATTAGACAAAAAAAGTTATAAGAATATAATTTTTTTTTTTGACAAGATGCAAGAGTATAAACTTATCACAAAAGTTATAAGATAAATATTATAATATAATGGTATGTAAATTCAATCATAAAATTATTTAAAATATTAAGATTTTCTATGATGATCAAAGTTAGATTATCAACCATAAAATGTGTTATTTTATATTCAATACCAAGATAATGGTGCTTTAATGCTAATACTCGTATATCTTTGAACTTTGATTTACATTATCAAGTATTTCTAATGATTTCAATGTCAAACACTCCATGTACAATGTCTCATCCAAACCAATACATTCAAACCAATAAATTATTTGATGAATACATTCAAACCAATACATTATTTGATGAATACATTCAAACCAATACATTATTTGATGAGTACGTAGTTATTGGAGCGATAGACAATTTGATGTCAACCTCTCAACTCTACAATCTTATAACTTTTACATAGATTCAAAGTAAAATTCATATCAAGTTCAAAATATATATTAAAGAGATTCTTGATACACGACTTTGTTTTTGTATTTTATTATTATTAGGAAATTTTTTAAATAACCATCCAAAAATGTAACCATTTTCTAACTAACCACCCAAAAAAAAATTATTTTAAATTACCACCCTTAATTTAATTAAATACTCAGATTACCACTCAAATTGAAAATACGCTGGAAATTTGTCATGTGGGCCCCAGCCAACGGCTAAAAACGGCTAGTTTTGCCTTCTAATTGTTTTCCCTTCCCGATTTTTCCTATAAATCATTTCCCCTAACTCAATTAGCCATCTCATCTTCAATTTCTCAACAAATTCCACAAATTGGAGTTCATTTGTAACATCAGACGCATCCCTTCAGGTAATAAAAATTAGGGTTCTTGTGTCATTTAATTGGGGGAATTTGGGGGCTTAATTAATTAGGGTTCTTGTGACATTTTAATTGGGGGAATTTGGGGCTTAATTAATTAACGTTCTGCAAATGAATTAACTCATTTATTTGGGTAATTAGGTTATCTAGTAGTATTGAATTGGGGTTTCCGTTAAATTTTGTGATTGATTTTGAATTAACTTTGCTGAAAGCGTAGTTACAAATTGTTGGCACTGTTAGGGTTGATTGGAACAAAATTACTTACCTCTTTTGATGCCATTACACTAAGCTATTCACTCCTTACTGACCTATGTAACTGGTCCCCAACAAACAGCCCCAAGATGACGACTTTTCTTCAATTTAACCTCCCTATTACAACCAATTACCCTCGAATGAATGCCTTGCAGAACAATTAGAGTACAGAAAATTAGGGTTCTAATTTGATGAGGTGTTCAAAATTATGAAGAAAAGGGGATTTTGCAGAGAATTGAAGGAGCAAATTGAATGAAGAATAGGTTGAGAAAATTGAATGAGAAAGAGAATGAAGTCGGGAAAAAATGAAAAAAAAAAAAAAAAAAAAAAAAGGATAACTTCTATGGGGCCCACATGACAGATTTCCACCGTATTTTCAATTTGGGTGGTAATCTGAGTATTTAATTAAATTAAAGGGTGGTAACTTAAAATAAAAAAAAAAGATTTGGGTGGTTAGTTAGAAAATGGTTATATTTTTGGGTGGTAATTTAAAAATTTTCCTTATTATTACATTTAAGATTTGTATATATAATAATAATAATAATAATAATAATAATAATAATAATAATAATAATAATAATAATAATATTATTATTAATAAATTAAAATTAAATTTAAAAAAAAGTTAAATATTATTATTATTAATCCGTATTGTTATTATCATTTGCAATTAATTAAACTTCTTTTTATTAATAAGAAAGATATAAAAAGAAAACAATTTGTTAGTTGGATTGTGTGTTTAATTGGCAGTTTATGTAATGTGAATTAAATTAAGGTCTATTTATAGGGGTGTCAGTTTGGATGATTGAGTTTTATAAAGTCGGGTCGGATTAGATCGGGTCAATTTTTAAAGTTGAGTTATACTAAATTATTATGTTCCTTTCAGGTCGGTTTCGGATCTGGTCGGGTGTGTCTTTGACACCTTAACCTATCATCAATCATCAATCAATAACCTATACTAAAGGGGAATCTTAAATGACATATGTTATTATGTGGTTAAAAAAATTCCCGCCTATTTTTCTTTCCAAATTTCTATTTTTTATTATAATATTGTTACTAAATCTTATTGTATCTTAGATTATTATTTTTATGGAAGATTCTAATAATACCATTTTTATTTAATAAATAAATCAAGATATGTACATGGTATTTCATTAGCTACTAAAACAAATCTACCTTTTTTATATTAAAACAAATCTAAATTTGGAAAAAATAAAATTCAAAAGAAAGGAAAATGTATAAACTAATATCACTTTAATAAATAAAATTTTTATACAAACAAATTCTTATAAAGTAAATGTCAGTATAAATTAAAAAATGCGAGACATACTTATGTGTCAATTGGATTCATTAAAGTTTTAATCATAATAGTCATTGAATTAAGTAAAAATAAATAAATTTGTATTACCCGTGCATGCACGGGATCTAAACTAGTTTATAAGTAAAAGGAAATACAATAAATCATATCTTCTCTACATAAATTTTATCTACATATCCTTTAGGGCTACATATAAGCATACACACAAGAAAACTGTTACACTGATTTACGAGTGTTTTTATTATGAATTCCTATATTTATACCATTTTCAAGAGTGTATTAAATGGTTATATATAGCCCTTACGATCAGGGCCGTCGCTGGGGCGGGGCAGATGGGGCAACCGCCCAGGGCCCAGTTTTGTAAAGCCCAAAATTGGTTTTAAAGAGGGCCTCAAATTAAAAAAAAAAATAATAATAAAAAAATAATAAAAAAAAAAAAACTAAATTAAAATTGTTTAATTGCTTTATACTAAAGTTCGTCATTCATCAATGAATGAAGTTTGTCAGTTATTGTTCCCAAAGCAAATTGAATGTTCCAACTACCAATTCCCTTAATTTTTGCTTCTATAATATTTAGCTTTCCCATGATGAATTCCCCTTTTGATATTTTTAAAAAGTTAATTACTTCTTTCAATCTTTCCAAAGTGTACTATTATCCATATTTAAATTATCAAAAAAATCCATAGTAAAATTATTTGAAGATGAAAATTATTTAAAACGTTGATATAGCTTTGCAATATCCAACTCTTGGCATATTATTATTATTATGGAGTATTATATACTCCCTAGTACATTAGTAGTTTTAATTTAGTTATTTTTTAATTATTATTAGTATAATTAAAATAGCGATTTGATTTTCATGTATCTTTTACAACTAAATATATTTTCATAATTGTTCTAAAAAATATTTTTCCATAATTAAAAGATTGAAAATCTAAGAAATTTTTTTAAGATTTATAACTAATACTTCGTACATTTTAATATTTGATATGTGAATTTGAAGTTAGAGTTGAGGAAGCTAATCTTTTATTTCAAGACGTTTTGCGTGAGACTGGACTCACGTGAGTCCGGGCTCATTAATTAAAAAGGCGCGGGCCTGACCAACCCGACCAAAGCCCGCGCGCCATTTTATAAATTGTCTGAATTTTGTCGTTTTCATCATTTTAATCATTTTCATAAAATTTCGAGCGCCGTCATTCACTGAAATTCAACCACTTCATTTCCCCAAATTTCATAAAATTCAAATCTGCAAAATTCATATAATTCAAATCTGCAAATTCCATAAAAACATGGAGAAATCAAACAATAGGATGATGATTGAAGGAGATTCTGATTCACCTATAGAATCAATTTCCAGCTCAATTACTGCTGAAAAAGGTACAATCTAATTCATAATTTTGATTGCATGTAATTTCAAATTTCATATAATATTGATTTCGATTTATAATTCGCATGATTTCAGATTGTATTATACCGATTTTGAAATGTGAATTTCGACTTAAAATTCGCATGCAAGCCAAATTGAATTTCAGATCGTATTAAATTTCAATTTAATATCAGATCGTATTTAAATTCAAGTTAATTTCTACTTATTATTTGCAATTAATGTCAATCGAATTTCAGATCGTAGTTAATTTCGACTTATAATTTGAAATCAGGCCTAATTTATTTTCAATTACATTTTATTTCAACTATTCATTTTGAAATCAAGTTTACTATAGTATTCGATCGAATTTAATTTCAAGTTATGATTTGCATGCAAAGCTATTTTAATATGTAACTACAATTGTCGCAGAAAATTAATTTTCATTTGAATCCATTTTTTTGATAATTTCAGAGTGAAATTCAAATATACTAACACTAATGATGAATGCAGCAGATAATGTTATTCTAGAAGAAAATATAAATGAAGAAAGAGATGATGCAGAAAGAGATGAAGATGCTGCAAGTATAATAGGTATACAGATAATTAAATGTTCTGTAAAAGTATACTCTGTAATTTATTGATGTAATTGCAGATAATATAATTCCTGATTAATAGAACCTATTTCCTAAACAAAATTAGTAAAATAATCTAATTCCTGAAAATTTCAAAATATTTCTAACTGCATTTAAAAATCTAGTATTCTTGCCTGACTATTATTATTTTAAATCTGACTATAATTATTTTAAAACTGACTATCATTATTTAAAACCTCACGATCATTATTTATTTCCTGAATAATTTTATTTCTTTTCTTTTCAATTCCTGACTATGATAATTTATTTCCTGACTAATTTTATTTTAAACCTGACTATCATATATCTGAATATTATTAACCTAAAACTGACTATCAATATCTATTTTCTGACCAGCACTATTTTATTCTTGACTAATATATGATAATTCCTGAGTATTATAAATTTTAAAACATATAATTATTGTATTTAATATTAATATTACAATTCCTGACTATTATTATCTATTTTCTGACTAATATTATCTTAAACCTGACTAAGTTATAATACATGTGAATATTATTATCCTAAAACTGACTATCCATATCTATTTTCTTACAATAATTGTCTAATTCCTGACTAATATATGCTAATTCCTGAGTGTTATAAATCTTAAAACATTTAATTACTCTATCTAAATATTGATATTATTATTCCTGAATATTATTATCTATTTTCTGACTAATATTATCTTAAACCTGACGAGTTATAATGTATCTAAATATTATTATTTTTAAACTGACTATCCATATCTATTTTCTGACAAGAACTATCTAATTCCTGACTAACATAATGTAATTCCTGGGTATAATAATTAAATTTCAAAACATTTAATTTCTGCAAATTATATTGGTATTACAACTCCTGACTATTATCATATGTTTCCTGACTAATTTTATCTTAAACCTGACTGAGTTAATTTTATTTCTGAATAATATATCATAATATCTGATCTAAAAAATCTAATTCCTGAGTATAAGCTACTGATATCATCAACTAAAACAAAAAATAAAATAACATCAACCAAATTTCCAAAAATAAAATAACATCAACCAAATTTCCAAAAATAAAATAACATCAACTAAATTTTCAAAAATAAAATACATAAACTAAATTTCCAAATTACACATTACTGAAATGTTATTTAATTATGATAAAGTACAAAACATTGAAAATAAGCTACAAAGATAATCTTCCTCAATTTTAATTCTTTTTGCCTCTCTGCATGGATGATTTGCCTCTTCTCTTTTTCTCTTTAATTTGTTGGCTTCTTCTTCAGCAAAAACTAAATGTAATCCATTCAGAAATTCAGCCCAGTCTTGCACCATGCCATTATGAAACCCATAACCCTTATGCCTCATAATGTCATATGCAACCCACCATTCATTTGAATTATGATTTCTTCTTACTGTTTCTGGAATCCAATATTTATAATACCATAATTCATTATAATATTTACATGTACAGTTAATCATCGCCTGGGCTTTGAATGTGCACCTAGGGAAAATATGCATGCATAATATTTCTTCAACAGCCATTGTTGGATGTGCATCTTCTAAGGCGTCAATTGGGTGTGGGATTTGATTAGCCATCTAAACAAAACAAAATGAAAACATAAATCATAACAAAACTCAATAAAACAACACTAACAAAGGTATAATCATAATACGAAAAAAAAATATACCTTTTGTAATAGCAGTAGTTATATTCTTATAAGATTAATTAAAATTTCTAACTGAAGCAGTTTATATGGATTTTTTTTTTCTTTTTCTGAATACAGTTTGTTGACAATATGGTTACTTATATATAATGTTTAGAATGTGAATAGATGCAGTGTTTTGGAAGAGGGAGGGTCATGCCTTTTCAAATATGTCTTTTCATTTATAATTAACCTCTTTTCTAGTAAATTCATTTCATTTTATTCAATTAATTTTACGTGTTTTTTGAAAAGGGAAGAGGGAAGGTCATGAGTTATTAAATTCTAATTTCCTGACTATATTTATCTTAAACCTGACCATATCATTTATGTCCTGAGTAATTTATTATCTATTTTCCTGACTAATATAACTTTATTCCTGACTATTATAATCTAATTTCTGATTCGAACAATATTTTGACTATTTTTTGTTACTGAAATTAGATTATTAAAATTGTTTCAATTTAATTTCTGATTGAAACAATTTTATTCCTGAAATTTACATTTTAATTCTTGATATATTCTAAGTTTTGTATATTTATCATTTAAGTCCTGAGTAATTTATTATGTATTTTCTTGACTAATATAACTTTATTCCTGACTATAATAATCTAATTTCTGATTCGAACAATTTTTTGATATTTTGACTATTTTTTGTTACTGAAATTAAATTAATAAAATTGTTTCAATTTAATTTCTGATTGAAACAACTTTATTCCTGAAATATACAATCTAATTCCTAATATATTCAAATTAATTCCTAATCAAAATTTTTTAATACCTAACATACAAAATTTAATTCCTGACAAAACAAAACTAATAAGTGACATAAATAATCTAATTCCTGAAAAAATAATCAACAACATATTATAATTAGATACAAATATTATTATTTCTGACTGATATTATCTATTTCCTGATTAAATATAAACCTAAACCTGACTGAGATTATTTATTTCCTGACTAGTATTTAGTAATTCATGATTTAAATAATGTAATTCCTGACTAAGACATGATAATTCTTAAGTATCATAAATTTAAAGAATATTTATTTACTGTGTATAATATTTTATTTCCTGACAAAATTAAATTATGATATGTTTCATATATACTTTTCTTGCAGATTATTACAAATATGACAAGGATGAAAACATAAGTAAATGTCTAGCAGGTTATACTGTATCAGACTACAATGAGGGATTTGTTTTATACAAAGCTCATTCAAGGTCTATTGGTTTCAGTGTCAGAAAATCAACAAAGAGAAGAGATAATAATGATAAATTGTATGAGTTTTATTTTAGATGTTCTAAAGAAGGGCATACAAAGGGTAAAATGAAGATGGCAGGTGAACAAAATTCAGTGGAAATACCCATGTTGGGTAAAACTGATGAAAAAAAGAGAAAAGATAGGGAGGTAAATGAGACAAGAACTGGATGCAAAGCTCATATTCGTTTCAAGAAAACCAAAGAAGGAAGTTTCGAAGCTGTTACACATGAGTTGGAGCATAATCATGAATTGGTTATAGCAGTTCAACGTCATCATCTAAGATCAGAAAGGCAAATATCAGCACCAATGGGTGAACTAATTGAAAGCATGGTTGAAAGTGGTATCAAACCAATGGATGCTTACAATTATATCACCAATGAAGCTGGAGGAGAAGAATGTGTAGGTCATACTAAGAGAGACCACCTTAACTATGTATCAAGGGTGAAAATGAGTATGGTTAAAGGTGGAGACATGCAAAATGTATTGGATACCCTTCAAGAGAGAGCAGATAATGATCCTTCATTCTTTTATAGACTGAAATTTGGAGAAGAAAACAATGTGGTGAGCTATTTTTGGCGTGATTCTCAAATGCTTGAAGATTTCAAAGCCTATGGTGATGTTTTAATCTTCGATACAACATACAGAACAAACAAATATGGGTTGATATGTGCACCATTTGTTGGTATAAACTGTCACTGGAGAACAACAATGTTTGGATGTGCATTCATAAGTGACGAAAAGACTGACACATTTGTTTGGCTTCTTAAAATTTTCAAAAAGTCGATGTGTGGAATCGAACCAAAATCAATCTTCACTGATCAGGATCTTGCAATGAGTAACGCCATACCAGAGATAAGAATTTTTGTCTTCATAATATATTGTTTCTGGATTAGAATAACTTAATAACTGATAAAAACAGATCAATACCTAACAGAAATTATATAATTCTTGATAAATATCTGTTTAATTCTTGACTAATAATATATGTTTCATGTTCATAATTTAATGTAATATAATTTCTGATCAAAAATATATTAATTCTGATAAAATAAAGGCAATACCTGACTAAGATATATTAATAAGTTCAAATTATTTAATATTGATTGACAGAATCTTATTCATGATAGCAATATCCTTAATCCTGATATAAGTTTTCTAATACCTGATCGAAATTAAGTCATTACTAATTCAAATTTATTTAATTTCATTTCAAGTTTATTTCTGAGCAAAATGTTATAATTACTGAGTAAAATATTCTTATTTCTGATTGTGATAATTTATTTTATTTCTGAAATAAATATGGAATATATAACAAATTAATAAAATTCCTGACTAAAATAATATAATTCCTGACGAAAAATTATTAATACTAAAAAAAAATCAATATATGAATAAAAACCAACAAAACCATATCATTTTAAACCATATCTGAATAAATCTTTTGATAATAAAAACAGGAAATACAGAAACATAAACATAAAAGCATATCATATTTTCCATATATTTTAATGATATTGATTGTGACTAGAAATTAACAGAAAAAAAAAAGATAAAGAAAAAAACCCTAAAATCATAATCTTCTTGTTGTTCTTCCTCAGATATTAAACTTGTTTTTTCTTTTGATCTTCTTTTTGTTCTTTCTCTTCCTTCTTGTGTTGATCTTCTTCTTTCTGCTTTTTGTTCTGTGTTTCCTGCCATATCTCTTGTGCTCTCTTTCTCTTGCTTAGTTCTTCGATTTCATTCTTTTCAACTTTTTCATAGAGCTTCATCAATCCATTCTTCACTCTATCTCTTCTATCCAACAGATCATTTAATTTTTTTTCAAAGTTATCAATTGCATTTTCTTCTGGATCGTTTGATGAGGTAGAAGACTGAGAATTGTTTTGCATATTTGAGAAATATTGAGGACCGTTTGATGAAGTAGAAGACTGAGAATTGTTTTGCATTTTTGAGGAATATTGAAAAAAAGTTTGTTTTAGGAGAGAGAATATACCAAAGTACAAAAACATGCAAAATGTATGAGTAAATAATACTTTTATAGACAAATAAAAAATATTAAAAAAAAAAAGATAATTTTTAAATATATTCCTTTTTATTATTATTACATTGTTTTGGTCCTTATCCAGTACCTCAAGTACAATTCTGATTATTACATTTTTTTAGTCCTTATCCAAAACTCCAAGTGAACACTAAGACTATTAATTCCTGACCAAAATATACTAATACCTTTCATAATTCATCTAAAATCAGACCAAAATATACTAATTCCTGACCAAAATATGCTAATTCCTGATTAAAATAATTATATTCCTGATATGCATTTCTTCTTGTTTGTGAGTGATGACTTATTCCAAGACACCTTTTATTGCTAATGTTTTTAATTTCTTATTATAATAGTCATATTGCTGACTACAGTAATTTAATTTTTGTTGCAGGTTTATCCAAACTCAAGACATAGGCTATGTCTATGGCATTTGCAAAAGAATTTTGTGTCACACTTTGGAACTCTAAAAACCAATCCTGAATTCAAAAATATGTTTCACAAATGCTTAAGTGGATGTGATTCTGAATCTGACTTTGAAGTTTGTTGGCACAAGATGGTTCAAAAACATAGGCTAGAGAAAAAAGAATGGTTTGATAGGTTATACGGTCTACGAGATAAATGGTGCACAGCATTGAGCAAGGATATTTTCTCAGCTGGAATTCTTTCATCTCAAAGGGTAGAAGTAACAAACAGAGCAATTTCATTTAAGGCCAACAAAACCACAAAGCTTTTGGAGTTCTTTCACATTTTTGAGGCTACTGTGAAAAGATGGAGAAGCACTGAAAAGAGTGACAACTTCAGATGTATTACTGAGAGACCAAGAACAACAACAAAGATATTAAAACATGCAGCTGAAGTTTATACTCTAAACTTATACAAGGATTTTAGGCTGGAATTTGAAACAAGTCTTGGAGCATATGCAAGAGAAAAAGCCACTTCAATGCAATATGTCAAATTCTTTGATGTTTCTCTTGATGAAGATTATATGCACACCTATCAAGTCATATATTACACTCAAAACAATGAGTTTATGTGTTCTTGTATGTGCTTCACAGAGACTGGATTGCTGTGCTTTCACATTATCAAGATAATGCAAATGTACATCATACATACTATTCCAGAGAGATACATTCTAAAACGTTGGACCAAGCTTGCTAAATCAAACATTTGGGATGGCAGTGAATCAGGTACGTACATACTTTGTTATTTTAAAATTTATTACTTGTTTATTTAGTATAAAAAAAAATATCTTTATTCCTGAGATAAACATTTTAATTACTGTCATAAATAATTTGCTGACATAGATGAAAACTTAATGTCTGATGTGAAAAATATAATACATGAAAAAGATAATATTATTCCTGATTGAAACAAGTTTATTCCTGAAGCATACAATTTAATTCCTGATATATTCAAATTAATTCCTGAATAAAATTTAAAATACCTGACATACATATTTTAATTCCTGACCAAAGAAATCTTAAAGCTGACAAACTTTATCTTATTCCTGATCCTTTCTAATTTATAATAACTAATTTCTAATTGAAACAATTTTATTCCTGAAACAATCTAATTCCTATGTAATCAAAAAATTTTAATACCTGACACACAGAATTTAATTCCTGACAAAACAAATCTAATAAATGAAAAAAATAATCTAATTCCTGAACATAATGAACACTGAACAACATATTATAATGTTATACCAATAATCTTATTCATGAACAAAATATTATAATATCTGATATATATTTTATTATTTCTGATATAAAATCAGATTTATTACAAACATAAAATTATATAAATATTTAAAAACTTATACATTGGTACCACTTCCTGCTTCATTAGGAAGCCTTTCAGTACCATAAGCATTAAAAATTCTAATATAAATGTTATAATGATCATGGTAAACATCAAGTCTGTCTCCAACAACTATGTTGTTCGCAGCTACAAAGTTTTCCCATTATTCACGATCAATCAACATACCACCACAACCTGTATTTTCTGGTATGCTTATGACTCTTACTTCCCAAAATCTATCTTCTCTGCCATTCTTCCCAGCAAAGACTCTAACAAAGTTCTTGAATTTCAGAAGAAAAAGCTTCCAATCTTCAGGAAGACCCTGAAAGAAAAAAAAAATGATATCATTTAATCTTTACTAAAACACAAAACAAATTTATAAATTTAAAACTTAATGTAATATATTTACCATACTAATGCGATCAATTGGTTTAACAATAATAGTACACTTCTCCCTATTTGCGTAGAAATCAGCCATTATTTTGATGATTGATTAGATGAAGAAAAATATAAGTTATTTTTACAAGAATGCACCTTTTATAGAACACAATAGAGGTTGTTATAATATAACTCTTTTAATAGAAAAAACTTAATTTAGAACAGCCTTTAAATAGAAAAGAGTTATGTATGAACAGTAATAATTAATCTGTAATTACTTTTGATAACAGCCTTTAAAAATTGATAACAGCCTTTAAATCAATTTTGCCAGAAAATTTATGGCTGAAACAGAAAATAAAAATATTATGGCATAGCTCGTTGCTGACTTTTCTTACATTTTTCATGATATAAATAATTTTATTTCTGATATTATAATATTATTGAAGCAAAAAATTTTATCATTATTCATGAGCTGCATTCTTTTCTGAGTAAAATTGCCTTATTACTAACAAAAATGTAGTAATCTTTTTTTTTTTTTTTTGATTAGGAAATTCAACCACAGATCATTCATTAATAAACACTCCTTGGAGACAATCAATAACAAAGAATTTTTACAACCTTGTGACAATATGTCAAGGGAATGAAGAAGCATCAAAAATATGTGATGATGCTTTGGAACAAATGTACAAATCTGTAAGGAAAGTGTTCCAAACAAATGAAGAAAAAATTCGTGAACTTGATGAAGAAGAAGAAAGAAGAAATACAGTAAAAGATCCAAAAACGACCAAAAACAAAGGGAAGGCCAAAGAAGAACAAAAGAATTAGAGGACATTTTGAAAGAAGAAGAACGGCAACAAAAGATCCAAATGAGTTTGGAACAATAACTCCTAATCCACAACTCATTTAATTCATCCCTATTGCTGCATTCTTCTATCATAAAGCCAATCTTCAAATTTTTTATTTTATTATTCAAGATAATTGTAAACAATACTATATTTTGGCATTTTGAGGTTTGATTACTTCTGAAAAAAATTATTTTATTTTCTGATTAGATCAATGTTATTCCTGACTAACCTTACTTTATTACTAACTTTAAAGTCTTATTGCTGAGTAACTGAAGTTTATTCCTGACATCCAAAATTTTATTCCTGACTAAACTAATTTAAATCCTGATTTACACAATTTCATGCCTGATTTAATTTCTGATAACTCAATTTTATTACTGACTATTACATTTTAATTTCTGATAACCGAGTTTTAATTCCTGAGTTAATTCTTGACTTCTAGAATCTTATTCTTAAGTAAACTAATTGTATTACTGACTAACACAATATCATTCCTGACTTTAAAAATCATATTCCTGACTAACTCAAGTTTATTCCTGACCTGACTCAACTCTATTCCTGATTTAAAAAATCTTATTCCTGATTAACTCAAGTTTATTCCTGACTAACTCAAGTTTATTCCTGTCTAAATGAAGTTTATTCCTGACTAACTCAAGTTTATTCCTGACTAACAAAATTTTATTCTTCACCAAAAGAATTTAATTGCTAACATAAATAAAATAATTCCTGAGAAGAGTAATTTAATTTATGACAAACATATTCTTCATTTTAAGTTTGATATTTAAAATTTTTAAAATTAACATTTGATATTAATTTCTGACACAAGTATTTTAATATCTGACTAATATATAGATGTATGATTAATAGAAAACGGATTTAATAGAAAATATATACATATATAAACCAAATTTATAAGTATCTATACAAAAGAAAACTAATGCCTAACTACAAAAAAAAAAAAAAAAAATATATGTACATGTATGATTAATTGTTTAAAAAAAAAAAAATCTAATCTTCCTCTTCATTTTGCTGAAGCTGTTGATCAATTTCCAATTGCTACTGCTCTTTTTCTAGTTGTTTTTGCATCAACTTCCACTGCCTCTATTTTTCCTTTTGAATGGATTCCTTTGCTTTCTCATATTGGGCCTCTAGCTTATTTCTTGCAGGTTGAGTTTTCCAAATTTTGTGCTTGTTAATTGAAAACTCAATGCAATCATTCCACAATTTCTTCTGCAAAAAATTCTCTTCTCTAGTAGTCATCTGATAAGCAAGTTGGCATCTATATATATCTTCCGATTTTGCTTCTACAAATTTATATAAAAAACAAAATAAGAACACTAAAAAACAATAGGTAAAAATCCAAAAACAAAGGAGAAAAAATACTTACATATTTCAAGTCGACAAGACCTCCAGCTATACCATTGTAATTTTTCATACACATTAATGTAAAAAGGCCACAATCCTCATTTTCATGGCTTGTTTGCCATGTAAACTTAGGTTCATGCCATTCCAATTGTTCCAAATTTGTGTCACCATGTCGATGTTCATGCTTTTTCAAAAAAATACCAATAGCTCTAATCTGTAATTATAAATATATAAATTATAAAATTTAAAAGCATCTAAAAGTATAATTTTCACAAATTTAATTTAAAATTATCTTACCAGCACTCTGTCTATTCCATTTAATTTATCTCGATCAATATCAGTCCTGTTATTTATCCAATCTATTCTTGGACCAATACCATCAATGAAATTGAAAACCAGCAGAGTATGATGATTATCGAACGCAATGGGAAAGAATAGCTGCAAAATAAATAAAACATAATTTTCACAATAAGTAACACATTTATTAACTGACTAAAAGAAGCAAATATCAGATTAAAAGATCATAATATCTGAGTAAAACATTTATATTCCTGACTTACAGAATTTTATTACTGACTAACACAATTTTTTTCCTGACTAAAATAATTTTATTCCTGGCTAAAACAATATTATTCCTGACTAAAACAATTTAATTCCTTACTATACAATTTTTTTCCTGACTAACACAGTTTAATTACTAACATAAATAAATTATTTCCTGATTAAAGTAATATAATTTCTGATTTAAAATAATATAAAATCTGACTAATAAAAGCTTGTATCATACTAGGTTTAGCTTATTCCTGAATATACAATATACAAAGAAGAAATAAAGTTAAAAATTTACCAAATCGGCTTCGGCTATGTTGAATGAAGGAAAACGCTTAACCCACTTGCAAATGCTGTCATAAATGTCCTCACCTTTATGCATATTCAATTGACAATCCATCTCCTTTTTTACCAATTCCTCTTTACACTTATTATACTCTACTGGGTTATTTTTCAAAGTTTTCAAAATTGCCTCCTTTTTCTTTATGTTAGCAACTTCTTTTCTGTAAATTGCCCTTTTTTCTAAGTATCTCCATGTAAGATTCTGCAAAACAAAAAAATATATTAAATACAGTATATTATAAATAAAATTTATTTCTGAATGAAGTAAAGAAAGAAAAAAAAAACTTACAGCAACTTCAGTTTGAAAAACAAATCTTTTATATTGAAAAACTACTCTGTCAGTTATTTTACTCTCTTCAATGTTGAGCACAGTAGCCCAAGTATCATGAATAGCAGAATTAACCCACTCAGACGGACGTAGGGAACAGAACTCCTCCTTTACCAAAATAAGATCACTCTGTTCAGGATCTTCAGTGGGAAACTGACAGATAACAGTACCTATATCTTCTACGTAAAGACTGTTGTTACGCCTCTTAACTCCCTCATCTTCACCAGTAGGATCTAACTCAAGCTGCTCAAAATAGTGCATAAAAAACAAGTAATCACACATGTATAATTCATGTTCAGTCAATCTTTTTAGATACAAAGGCTTATTTTCTTGCAAATTCCTACACACAATCTTGTCTTTATTTTGAATTGGAATCTTGTGAATAGGTGGTAGAACCCAATCTAAACCACCAGCTGCTACCAATCTCTCCTCCTGCCTTTGTCTTAATTCATGAATTCTCTTCTCCCCTTTTCCAGAATATTTATCAGCTGGTATCATAGTAGATTCACCAGGAACATCTGTAGGACTAGGAATTCTATCAACATCAATTAACTCAATGTGTGTTTTGGGAGGCTGTTTTTCTAATACTATAAACTCATCATCATCAATACTAGGAGGAGCAGGAGTTTTATCTATTAGAATAATGTCACCAGTAGCAGCAGTAGGAGACTCCAAAGGAATAGAATCAATAGGAATAGGAATAGATTCAGCAGCAACAGTTTTATTCCTCAGCAATTCTAAAACAGCACATGCATCTCTAGGCTGAGGTTGTTCTTCCTACAAGGAAAAAAAATATATATATCAAACAAAAGTCTTCTAAATCATGACAATAATAATCTATACTACATAATATAAATCATAACAAAAGTAATTTAATTTCCTGACTATGACAAGTTTATTCCTGACTAACAAAAACTATTTCCTGACAATGACAAGTTTATTCCTGACCAAGATAAGTTTATTCCTGAATAATACAATCTAATTCCTGACTACCACAAGTTTATTCCTGACTAACACAATTTAATTCCTGACTACCACAAGTTTATTACTGACTAACACAATCTAATTAATAACAGTGACTAGTTTATTCCTGATGAACTCAATTTAATTCCTGATTAACTCAATATAATTCCTGAATATAACAAGTTTATTCCTGACTAACTCAATCAAATTCCTAACATAAAGAATGTAATTCCTGATATAAGTAATTTAATTCCTGACAATGACAATTTTATTCCTGACTTACTCAATCTTATTCTAATTCACTCAGTATTCCTTAGAAAAATATATAATTTTTGACAAAAACCATTACCTGATGACCTTGATAAATAGCTAAAGCAAGTTCCTCTGTAGCTTTAGACTGAATAACATCATCAGATTTAGAGTAAAAACCTGAAAGCATATGAATAATACAAATAAAAATAAATACAATAATATAGAATAATAAACACATTTATTTTTATAAAATATGATAGTTAAATACAATAACTATTAAAATAAATTATTGAGTTAAAATACAAATATTACACCTTAGATGTGTTGTCATCTTCCTTGTTTTTATCATTTTCTTTTTCAGAAGTTTCTTGAACTTCTTTTTCAGTAACTTGTGCATTTTCTTCTTGGGATACTGGTGTATCTTGAGAAGTAGGAGGAGTAGGAGTAATTAAATGAAATCTAGGCAAAGAAGTATCTCCCTTGAGGAAACTCCTCCCTTCTTGCACAAGCCTAGCCTGATTCTCATTCATAGCAGATGAATAAATTTCATTGAGTTCCTTGGGTTTCTTTGGTGTTCTTGGAGGTGATGTGGAACTAAGTAGACCTTCATTACTAACTGAATGCACCTCTTTTTCTGATGGTGTTGTGCCTTCAACTAATTCTGGTTCTGCGGTTGTGTCTTCAACATCACTTCCTTGAACATTATTCAAACCAAGATCATCTGCCTCATTCTCTGGTTCCGTGCTTCCTTGGTTTGCATCCTCTAAATTTTGCTCTGCATCTTCAATTAGATCTTTTTGCAAACCAAGATCAGAAATAACATCATTCACCTATTCAAAATAAAGAATAATATCAGATATATATCTAATATGATTTTAATAAGTATAAAAAAATGAAAATAAATGTAATCAAACTTACAATTGCATCAGACTTAAGTTTTGTTTTATCAAACTGATCCAAATCAATAGCTAAAGTTTTAGTCTGCATTGCAGCTTCAACTATTGCATCAATTTTTGCTAAAAATTCAGGATTAGAATAGAAATCATCCTCTCCTTGAGATTGAGATTCTTGTGAATATGATTTTGCTTCATCCTTCAAATCAATAGCAAAGTCTATTTGGTTCTTTGATACAATCTTCAAGTCTCGACCAAATTTCATCATTTTCTTCTTCACAGGCTAATCAACAAATAAAATAAAAAATGAATAAGTAAAATGTAAGAAAGCAACATAATTGTTATTCCTGACTAATAGTTTCTTATTAGTAAAATGTAAGAAAATAACATAATTCTTATTGCTGATAATAGTAATCAAATTTCTGAGAGTGTTTATCTTATTCCTGACTAATAGTTTTTTATTCCTGACAAACAACTTAATTTCTGATGAAAGGAATTTAAATCCTGACAAACAGATACTAATCAAAATAAAATAATAGATTTAAGGATAATATTAGATAATGCTAATTTCTGATAGAAAAAGTATAATTCCTGATAATATGGTAGAAAATCCTGACAATAATAATGTATTCCCAAATTACAGCAATGTAAATAAATCAACAATAACCTTAATATATTAATTTCATTTCCTGACCAAATTTACCATATTCCTGACTAATAGTTTCATATTACTGACTAATAGTTTCTTATTGCTGACAAGTACAACTTAATTTCTAATGAAAAGAATTTAAATCCTGACAAACATATACTATAATCCAAATAAAATATTAGAAAATGCTAATTACTGATAGAAAGTACATAATTCCTGATAATATAATGTTAAATCCTGACAATAATAATATATTATCAAATCAACAACTTTAATATATTAATTTAATTTCCTGACAAAATTTACCATATTCCTGACTAACAGTTTATTATTCCTGATAAAAGTATTCTAATTTCTAAGCAAATTATACAAAATCTAAAAATATAATAAAAAGATGGCAGTTTAAACTTACATCGATATCCATATTATCAATTTCAGCATCAGTAGGAAACTCTTTAGGAATCTTGTACATTACATATCTAGCTTTGTCATTTATATCCTTCAATTCAAAGCTAGTAGATTGTACAACCTGATCTTCCTTCTTTCTTTCTTTTTTTTTTATCCAAATATTCATCTTCATCACTGTCTTCAATCTTAAACTCAATACTGTCCAGCCTTAAACTTTTAAGAAGAGCTTGTTCAGATTTGCTAGCATATTGTTTTGGTGAGGCAGCAGGGTACAGTTTCACAGTACCATAATCCATATTTTCAGCAACAAACTTAATCCTCTGGTTCAAACTCTCACAGGTCCAGTTCAAAATAAACGGCTTGCGATGTAAAGTTGTCCCAAACTCAAACTTTTGTAAAAATGCAATTACAAAAGCAACTAAACAGCCATTTACTTGTTTAGATTTTGTTTTCAACTCCTTCCCTTCCTTTTTTTTCAAAACAAAGGCTTGAAAATCTGCTATTGACGCACATATGAAGTCCATAACATAACCAGCCCAGTTGAAAGCCTTAATGAAACGCACATCATCTAAAGATTTGATGATATTAAAATTAGGAGACTTATCACCAATTGGAGCCAAAAATGTAGATACAACAAACATAACAAACAGCTTTTTAAAATCAGCACCACCATCTCTATATTTCTCAAACATCATCTTATAAGTAATAATATTCACATATGTCTTCTTCTTCTTCCTACCCTGAACAACTTTTTCTTCTGTTTTCCTCTTCTTTTGCTTCTGTGCTTCAGCTTCATTTCCCTGTTCAGAGTCATCCTCTATATCCAAACCCAAGAACCTCCTCCACTCTATCTTCAAATATTCATCAAGATTGATTGATTTCTTTATTTTAGAAATCTCTTTCATAGGTATATCAGTAAAAGGAATACCCAACACATCAGCAATATCAGAACTATCAATATGAATTGCATGTTCCTTTTTACCAACAATAAGATTTCTAGCATGAGGATTAAAATGAGTTACTATATAGTTGTACAACTGATGACTGATATTGTCCTGCAAATTCATTTGAAGCAATCCACCAAAACCAATGTCTATAACATCCTTCTTTTGCTCATCACTAAAATCTTCCATAATTGTACAAAGATAACTAGGACCAGATTTAGTACCAATTTCAAGATCTGAAATATCATCTTCAGTAAGAGCACTGAAAAATAAAAAACATGAATAAGACACACTTATTCCTGAAAAAAATTATGTTATCCCTGATAACAGTAAACTTATTTCTTAGCATAATTATCTTTTAAAACATTTAATTCCTGACTATTATAAATTTTAAAACATATAATTACTGTATGTAATACTGGTATTACAATTCCTGAGTATAATTATCTATTTTCTGACTAATATTATCTTAAACCTGACTGAGTTATAATATATGTGAATATTATTATCCTAAAACTGACTATCCATATCTATTTTCTGACAATAACTATCTAATTCCTGACTAATATATGTTAATTCCTGAGTGTTATAAATTTTAAAACATTTAATTACTCTATCTAAATATTGATATTAAATTTCCTGAGTATAATTATCTATTTTCTGTCTAATATTATCTTAAACCTGACTGAGTTATAATATATGTGAATATTATTATCCTAAAACTGACTATCCATATCTATTTTCTGACAATAACTATCTAATTCCTGACTAATATATGCTAATTCCTGAATGTTATAAATGTTAAAACATTTAATTACTGTATCCAAATATTGATATTACAATTCCTGAGTATTATTATCTATTTTCTGACTAATATTATCTTAAACCTGACTGAGTTATAATGTATCTAAATATTATTATCCTTAAAATGACGAACCATATCAATTTTCTGACAAAAACTATCTAATTCCTGGGTATAACAAATCTAAAACATTTAATTACTGCACATTATATTGGTATTACAATTCCTGACTATTATTATCTGTTTCCTGACTAATATAATCTTAAACCTGACTGAGTTAATTTTATTCCTGAATAATATATCATAATACCTGATCAAAAAAATCTAATTCCTGTTTAAGATATGCTAATTCCTGAGTATGATAAATTTGAATACAGACAACAACAACTTAATTTCTGATGAAAAACATCTAAATCCTGAAAAACATATACTATTATCAAAATAAAATAATACAATTAAAGATAATATAATAAAATGCTTATTTCTGATATAAATAATATAATTCCTGACTATATAATAGTCAATCCTCAAAATAATCAAAATTACAACTAATGTAATTACATAAAAAATAACATAATCCTACACAAGAATATTCAAAGTAAAAACAACAATTTACATTTCATCGAACACCTGGCGTGCATCTGAATATACAAAACAATATTTTTCCGAATTTAAAAGAATTTATTTCGAATATCACACCTCACAGATCGACTTCTTTTAGAACCTTGTTTAGGACCACGCTTCTTAGGATGTTGTGAATCATCCCTACAAAACAAGAACAAGAATAAATAAAAAAATTACTGAAATTTTTTTTAAAAAAAAAACGAATAAGCAAAAAATAACTAAAAAATTTATTAACCTTTCTGGCATTTCAACTATCTTCGGAGGCTGTTTTGATGATCGTTTCATATAAACTTTTAAAGGAGAATCATCAACAGGAGGAAGGCCAGCCATTAATGTAGGTGAGGAAGACGGAATTTAGGGTTTATGTAAAAAAAATAAAAATTAAGTACATGCAAGTAAAATATAAGCTAGAAAATGAAGGAGTGATGCGAAATTTTAGGGAAAATGTAGTTAAGTTGAGAGTAATGGAGTGTAATGGAGTGTAACTGCAGAAAACGTGGGGAAGAAGAAGGAGGAGAAAGGCGGAACGTTGGAAGACGTTTTTTTTTTAAAAAAAAAATCAAAAAATGATTGATAATTAATAGTTGGGCCGCGCGCGGGCCGAACTATTAAAAAACGGGCCGCGCGCGGACCTGTAAGTAGAACGGACTCGCATGAGTCCGTTCTACACAATATTTTTCGCTTTTATTTTGCATACCCTTAAAATGCAAAAAAATAAAAATAAAAAAATAAAAATAACGCTCGTTCACGAGGGCCCCAATCTATATGTTCGCCCTAGGCCACCAAAATCTCAGAAACGGGCCTGCTTACGACTACATATAACATTATCCTTAATTCCATTTTATTACCCTCAATAACTAATACTCCTACTATTTTTTTTACTTTTGAAATTCATTTTCTTAGTTTTTAATGAACGCATTTAAACATTGAAAAATGATAAATATAGGGCTATGTATAAGAAGTTAAAAAAAAAAAAATACTCCGTATTAAAGATAGATCAACATTTATTATACTAATTTGCGCGTGATTTTGTCATGAATTCCCAACTTAATTCCATTTTAGGAAGTATATTTATTTCTTATATATAGCCCTAATAGCTACACATATCATTACCCTTTTATTAAACCACTTTTTTCCTTAGAAGCTTGGACAAACAGTGCATCAGATGTACACCAATGTTTTTACTGAAAAAACATGATACCTTACAAGATACATAGAACTAAATAGGTAGAGCTTCTGGTAATGTTTGTCTATCACAGGACAATGTTTGACATAAAAAAAAAAAGACCAACACCTGGTGCTCATTATTTAGATATTCAAGTACCTCCCTTAGCTTATACTCTGGCACATACGCGTATTAAAAGGTACTGTAATACAATTTGTGTTGGGTGATACTATGCTGCAGCCTCTGCAGTTGAAGAAACTTGCTGCAAAACGTGAACCGGATCTCCCACCTGAATAACGTTGCCCCTATCCCTGGTAGAGCAGTCCTTACAAACTAAGTGCTGTCCTACATAAATCTGCATCACGATCTCACCAAGTTATCATCTTACATTATTGCTATGAAGTCAAGCGAATTCAAATAAGCATACGCATATATGGCATGTTTTATCTGAACTTATTAACCCTCTATTTGAAATTGTAACTTATATTTCCTAGAAATAAGTAGAAGCAAGATGAACAAAACAAGGCCTGAGATTTGATAGCATACCTGTCCTTGAGGTTTTTTATTCGGAAGCAAGACTTTATCTGATCTGAATTCCTTGAGGGTTTCATTTGGCTCTGAACCAGCAATCCCTGTTTCTTGATTGATCGTAGGTATCTGCAGTATGGTCAAACCAACAGTCCCAACACCATAGGGCAAAAGAAGGGAGGGTGAGCATTTGACAAAATTTTAAAACTACATATATATACACATTGAATTTGAATAACGTGTCTTAAAATCATACCAAGTACAACAACTGGTATGAATCCTAGTATAATTACATCAACAGTTAAAATCATGTTAATAATTTATCTTTTAGTCTTTACACCTTAATTCGTATTATACCTATGACAAATGTATACATTTACTCATGTCTTCACATAATAACAAGGTAAGGTATTGGAAAGTATAGTTTCAATAATCTTAGTCATTAAATAAATGAATAAATAAACAATAAGTACTTGAAATATAATACTTCCTCTGTTTTTATTTACTTGCAACACTTCTCTTTTCACGCTTGTCGATGCATTATTTCAATCGTTTATATCTTTAATTATCAATATGTAAAAATTATAAATGTTAGATATTAAAATAGTGTAAACCGAGACGAATCTAACAAGATCCCACATGACTATATTTTTTCTTAGGTATAAATCGTCAAAACTAGTCAAAGTGGTGTACATAAATAGTGTAAAAGTCAAACTGTTGCAAGTATAAGAAAACGGAGGAAGTATACTGGAAGTATCCTTAATTTTCAATCAGGCTGCAATGGTCATGAGTTCATGACATGTAAATAATGCAATGTAACACCTGCATGATGCAACCCCCAATGCTCCAAAATCATTAGTTCACTACTGCCTTCTTGAGGTTGTTATCTTGATCATGACCACAATTTTGTTGTTAATGTATTGATTTTACGACTTGATACGAAACACATCCTTTATTTAACCAAATGAATTAACTCCTTTGTAAAGACTTAAATAAATTATACTCCATGCTAATTTTATTATTGAGGATTAATGTGATAAAATTTTCATTAAGAAGAAAATGGTTATGTAAAAGCAAAAGTTGTTTACCTTGCAACGTGAACAAAGCCTTACGCCAACAAAAGTTGACTTGTTGATTTTGATCTCTTTCCACAAGTCTTCAGTAAATGGTCCACAACCATCAACAAGAATGCTGCAACATCAAAAGCAGGATAATGGTATCAGAAATAAAAGCAAATCCAAGAATTCCAAAATGAGATGGTGGTATAGTATATATATGAGCTACATCTTATTTTGTATGCTTCTTTACCAAAACTAGGATCAGACACCTATACTCATTAAATTAACAGCACAATCAACTGCGCCTTTTTTTTTTTTTGGGTGCAATGCTAAAGCCTAAAAGCATACTATTGCGAAGTATTACTTTATAAGGAGCAAGTACAAAAGAGAATGAAATACAGAACAAAAGAAACAGAGATATCCTGTGAATGGAAAACAGATTACTTATGTTGAAATTATCTACATCACAAAATTTTGAAGACATCAGGAAACTTATTAGTACTTGGGTCTAAAACGGTTTATTGGTACTGGCTCCTTGAGAGATTTGTTCAGTGCATCTAGTGAGCCCTGCACAAGACATGCTAGTGAGATCCTTCATTTAAAACTGGCAAATGAGAAAAAGTTCATTTTATAATTGCGTATAATTAACCTGGGATATCAGCAGGAAAGGAAACTGGTCAGAAAACATGGTTTTATATCCATTAGCAAACTCAGGATCTGTTGCTCTAGTTTGCGATGCTGCAGTAAAAAACACTACAGTATAAGTTCTCTCATCTACTATGTAAATGCGTGGAAATGAAACCCTATATAGGATAGTCCCTTGTAATTATCATAGCTCACAAGAGTATTTTGCAATGACCTTCACATAATATATATCTATATGGGAGCCGAAAACATGGCCTTACCTTAAGAAGTGCTAATAGAATCCTATACTAGGATTTTCTGCTGAAGATAAGCTCTTAATATGCAATTAGATACTACAAAATTAGACATACTCAGCCATTCTTAAGGCAGATCTTTCCATGACTTTTATAAGACTAATCAAAGCCATAAAAGTCAAGCAGGAAATACCTGGATCAAATCGCACCAACCGACTTGGTTTACCAATGTAATTTGAAAGCCATTCAGCTGTTGTGGCTCCTTCATCTAATGCAGAGCCATTCCAATTCCATACAGACACATGCTCAACCATATCACGAGGCTTACTCAGAGAAACCTTCAGTGTATCCATCCCTGGAGCTCTTATTACTACAGGAGAAAAAATACACACATCAAAGACAAAACATCGCTTCAATTTAATTTAATTATGAGAGGGCCACTACGTCACCTCATCATCTTGGGGAATTAAGATCAAATGATATATACTTCGTATATGTTAAAAATTTCACAATCCAATGGCCAATGGAACTGTAAGGTGCATACGACATCACAGATAAATTTGTAGGGTTGAAATTACAAAGCTTTACCCATGTATGAATCACTTGAAGGTTCCCAACTCTCAGAAAAAGCTTCAGAAGGCAACTCAATTTCAATCAGAGCAAGCTTTGGCTCAACCCTTTGAGTGATCATCCTCCCATTTGCATTGACAATCATCCATTGTCTGTCCCACCGAAACCCTGAAAATTGTGAGCACAAAAAATTTAAGTCATAACCTGCAACATTGGACTGCCCATAATTTACCCTAAAGTGGTAGTATCATTTAAATAAATGAAAATCATATATAAGGTTTTCAGAGCAAGATTCTTAATTCTGATTCAAAAATCATAATACTGTATGTTTTAAGAAATCAGTTTGTGATCTGTTCTATTACAAAGGTTGAAACTTGAAATAATTTCACAAGGATGTGAAGGATCTCAAAATGCAATGGATGTGAAGTCTGAACAATAACAATTATTTAAGTACAATGTGTTTCTTCATTAGGATATCTACAAAACTAGTCCACATTTTGATGACTTGATTTCTTAGTCTCTTCCATCATCGGAATGTTAAAGAACATTCACCCTTCCTTACAGTTGTTAATTCCTACCCTCTTCTTGTCCTAAAGAGTTACTGTAACACAACCTATCTGCGCAATTACATACTCTATGTGAGTATGTTCTCGTGTTAATTAGATTCATATAATCTCATCATCTCATGGGGTAGTTAGTTAGTAGCTACTGGTAGCTTTGATTCCCAAAGTATTCCATACAGTCTGAGTTAATCCCATTTTAGATAAATTTCTAACACATGTTAGTAGTAGAATTTTGACAATTTCTGCGGAAGAGTAAAACTAAAGCAAGTAAGCAATTCACTCTAGGGAAAAATCATAGATACATATCACCCCTGACTTCCTGAGCATCAAGCAGTGCGTTTTTGCTCGCAAGAACAAACTTACAGATGTCACATCTCGTGGTACTAAGCCCCAAGGTATAAACGCAACATGAACATGAAACCAAGACACTTCCTTTGTATCTTCCTATTGACAAAGTCTCGGTCACCTTTTGGTCGCTAAAGGTGACTAAGGCCCTAAACCTACTGACAAAAGGGACAATACAGTGTAAAGTAACAATATATGTTTATGATGGCTGCATACTTGGCTATTGGCTTAAATTAATCTGCGTTTTTTTAGCAAAACTTATTCTGTTGAGCTGCTTCCTGGTGTTAATACCTTGTTGGGATTTTGCAGCCAATTTACATGAATTTCAGTACGATTTTGAGTGTTAATCAAACCTTGATTAAGTCATGCATTGCCTCGAGAGGTCTTATTTCATGAATTCCGAACAACAAATTCTCATTCCTTCCTACTCTGTAATATTTACAACCAAGCACAACATTGGTCTTATTTCATGGATTCCCAACAACAAATCCTCATTCCTTATCCCAACCTCTATTCCCCTAAAATATTTTATACAAACCCGGGTGTACCGTACACCCAACTAACCCAAATTAGTTTTTGATCTTCATTTGATGATAAATGAATAACAATCCTCAAGATGAGAACAAAATGCTCATGGATGTACGTACACTCGGATATATATAACAATCTCTCCTAATACTCTCATCCCTACCCACCAAACGCCCCGTTCGTATCAAATTATCAACCAAACAACTTCAAAGACATATCCAATCACAGAAACTATCTCTCATGGTATACAACTTCCAAAAGAATCCAATTCCCATACTAACCAAACAATCACTTAAACTCTATAGGGTAGTACTCCATACCCAAAAACTCGGATTAAATCCCGTCTACATTATTATCCACAAAATTTATATTTTATGCCAAATATAAAGAAAATTCCAAGAATAGACAAAATTCTGGTAATTAAAACATTTATACATAAACTCATGAAGCCAATTATAATTATAAACAATAAAAAAAAAATGAAGAAAGAGAGAAAAATTTACCAGTAGAAGTGATGGGTGCTTGAGAAAGTGAAATTCCTCGACATGATTTAATTGGATAAACAAAGATTGATTTTACTCTCCCACTTTCTTTTTCCATTCTTTTATTTTTATTTTTTTATTTGAGAGTATTGTATTTCTTCTCTTACAGTTTGCTGTAATATTTAGCTCACAAAATTTTGATTGTCATCCTACCTTTATTTATCTTTTCTATATCACAGAATTTTCAAAGAAAGAAGAAGTTGATAGTCCGTAAATTATACGCATTGAATATTAAAAAGGGTAAACAAAAAACTAAAATTAATCTTCATAGCCTTTCATTTAATTGAATACGACATGGATTATGTGTGTCATGTGACTCAACCAATTTGCCAAAAAAGTCAAAAACTTTGGTATCAACAAGAGCACTCGGATAGGTTGTCGTTTGATGTAATTAATGTTTATTTTATCTCAATATTTCCACTTTTAGTAAGTACTGGAGGGAAAAAGTATAAATATAATCAAAATTTATTTATTAGAAATATTAATATTTTTTTGATTATTTTTTGAGCGAAAAAAAAAAATTTGAGGTCCAACTAAGTGGTTATTTTTTTGAGCGAAAAAATAAATTGAGTGAAAAAATGAGTCAAAGAGGATGAAAATCGAGTGAGAAATGACAAAAGGGAGGGAAGATAAGAGGGAAGGTAAAAAGTAGGGTCCACATGATGTCATAAGATAGTTAGGAGGCAATTAGGTAGGAACTAGCATAGTTCCCGTGCGATGCACGGTTTACAAATCAACATATTAATTTATAATTTAACTTAATGATTAATAACGAAATCACTAAAATTAACAAATTAAACATTCATCGTTGTATATACACACAAATAAAGACTCGCAATAATGATCAATGGATAAATTAGGAAATGACAATGTAAATACTGTATATACAAACAAACATTCATCATTGTAGTAATACTTTACGATCCCTTAAAGAATAAAATAAAGTTTTAAGTTATTCTTATTTCTAATTTATTTTTAATTTTTCTAAATTGTGCGTTTCAATCCAGTGAAAAAGGCAAACTAATAATAAACATCATGATAAAATATTTTTTTCCTATGAATAAAGACTTTATGTAGGTTTTACTTACAACAAAAAATTTAAGTTTGAAACTAACTCTATTTTTTTTTTATTAGTTGCAACTAATAAGAAATTTTTTATATCCCATAAATAATGCACCCTTGTTACAACTTGCAAGCAAAAGAAACATGGGTAATATTAAAAACCAAATATGTTGAACATTAGTATGATTCATATAATTTTAGAATATGTTCACTCAAATACCTAGCCAACCCTAGTACATACTACTCATCATGTTTTTTTCAATTAAATTTCTATTTTTAAACCCCGCATAATACCCGTTTTGCATTACCTCGAAAATGACAATGAGCATACACACAAATATAGACTCACATAATGACCAAGGGATTAAGAAATGACAATGCAAATAATATTTTACATTCTCGTCAATTATAAAATAAAATTTTACGTTATTCTTATTTCTAATTTACTTTTAATTTTTCCTAATTGTAGGTTTATAAACACCATAATAAAACATTTTTTCCTATTATAAAGGTTTTATATAGGTTTTACTGTACACAAAAATTTAAGTTTGACTTTTAAAAACTAACACTAACTCCCTTTTTTATTAGTTGCAACTAAAAAATATTTTTATATGCCATATATTATACCTCTTTGTTGCAAGTTGATGACATATATTATTATTCCAAAATTAATTATATATACTATGAAAAAAGATACTTCGTATTATAGTTATAATAAAATTATATATATATATATAAGTTATATTTGAATCTATCATTTCAAAAAATTGTTAGTAATATATTAGCAAAATTCATTAAATATAAGTTGCCATAAATGAACTTATTTCCAAATAGTTTAGCTTCTATCAAATTTTATTAACAAAAATTCTGAATCAAAATGGTTTATATAATAAATTTTAACCAAAATTATTGTTCTAAGGTTTCTTTAAACTTTTTTTTTTATTTTTTATTTTTACCATTATAAGACAAGCAAATCATAGAGTGACATGTGTCAGCCTCACATTGATGTGCTTGTCTTTTAGTATAATATATATTGATTTTTGATGTTTTATAAAAGAGTAGATGGTAAATTTCAAAAAAAAAATAATAACAGATGATAATTGCTTAAATAGAAAGACTAATAGGTGGTAATTATCAAAAAATTCCATTTATTTATAACGAGTATTAATCATTTTTTTATGGGGGAATAAAGATGAATTAGGAATTGTTCTCTTCAACTTAATTTCAATTCAATTCATATCCATTCCTAATTTCCTTCTCTTTAACAATTTAGTTTGGCTCATTTCAATTTAGAGCAGGTCCTTAGTGTCTTCAACATATTTTGTACTTGGTTTTTATATTTTAAATTGGATACTAACAGGCTTTGACGAATAGGTGACACCAGACCAGACTACATCACTACACTGTACACCGCAGCAGCAGCAGCAATGCACCTGAATGAGGCAAGGAAGAAAAGATAATGAATGATCCCATACCGATCAATTATATTAACAAAATCTGCATAAACTCGATCATCCAAAGCGACTAGTACAACAATAACCTATCAATAATTATTAGCTGTCAAAGCTATTGTAGTTCTAAGTGGGAGAACAGAACCCTCTACCTCAAAAGACCCATCCATAACTTACTAACTTAGTCTAAATAATTTTGTACTATACTAAACCCTATACATTAACAGGGATGTTCTTTTTCAGTTTTTATTTTTTAACAAAGGGCTGCAATGCACCTGAAGCAATCGAATCCAAAATCCATGTATGAGCGATCACCTGAGAACCACTCTCTAGAGCTAGCTGCTGTACCATTAATTGTTGTTGCAAGACCTCATTAACTTCTCCTGTTGTATCATCATTATAAACTAGTATTGTAGTCGATGGATGACTTGATTCATTGTTAAATTGTTGCAGTTGTTCTTCACTCTTGATGATAGTACCTCCTGCTGCTTTTACCAGGTTTTGCAGATCATTCTTGTATGCTTCCACAAAGCCGGCAATAAAAAAGAATCTCAAGCTGTTGAAAAGCTGTGGTGCCTGTTAACAGAACATTATAGCTTAAGTGGAGCTGAAATATGTAAAACTGTTTGTAGGAATTGGAAATTAACCAGATTTTGGCTAAAATCTAAGATATTTTGCTCATTGGAATTCACAAGTAATATTCTGAAGTCAAATTCAGTAATATGCAAGAAAATAGTATTTTTCAGGTCAAGTTAAATAAACCAAACATGTACATGGTTCAAAAGAAATGTAATCCTATAGGTTATAACAGTATCTGAGAACAAAGAGAACTTACATTATTCAAAACCCTGAGCCTGCCAGTTTTGGGACCATCACAGCAGCCATGATTGTCGAGGATAATTTCATATGGTGCTTCATCTACAGGACATTTTGATTGCATGCATGCTTCAACCCCTAGACAAACAATCCAACGAGGACTGTTATGAGATATGTAGAAACTAAAGCGTGTTCTTTTTGGTTCAAATCTTTAGGAGATGCAAATACAGTTTTAACATAAGATTAATGACCCAAGAGTTCTTCGAGTTTCATATGATGGGAGTTGCCGGTGTATGGTATTAAACCTTAAGAGCATTTACAATTACAAGCATCAAACTTCTATTACCCCAATAATCCATGTTTGAGATTGTCCTCTAAGCTTCATTGGCCATGCTATAAAAACATAATGAAAAAGTTTTACTATGACAATAAACTATGTTAGAGGAATAGAGAGCTTACAATCAATATTAAGCACCCATCTCCCATTAAGAATGGCCATGAGAACTTTCAGTGTCCTACTACAAGCACCATTTGCATCTGTTGCTGCAACAACATGAGTAACATCTGGGGTCCATGCCTTTGTCACTGTTGCTCCACATAAGTTTGCAAACTTCACCAACTTATACTGCATAAATAGGTATAATAGAATATGTTACAAAATTATAATGCAAAGGAATATTAAAACTGAGCAAAAAAAACATGAAGCTCAATAGATTTGGACCATCTGGTTCCTTGCTCTCTAATACTTTTTACGTGCAGTAGACAGTTAGCAATTAGCTTTAAGGAACAATGAAGGGAAAGAAGAGTTTGTATACATTAATAACTAATAAGCACAAACCTTTTCATCTGCAGAAAGGGCAGATCCACATAGAACCCAATTCTTGGCTCCAGTAGGTGATGTAGCCCAAAAATCTAAGTCACATACACTTTTCTGCTCAATAGATCTGAAAACCAGGTGTCAAAAATGACTAATTAGAAAATACTCAAAAGTTACAAAACAGCACTAAGAGCTCATTAAAAATATTATTAAGCTAAAATTGAATCTTGAGAGAAAAATTAGAAAACTAAGAATCATTAAAAGATAGTTGTTCAAACAAGTTTGCAAGTTTTATGTTTTTGTTATTATTGGCATAATATTATACACTGTGTGGCTGAGTGTAGGCTTCAGGGCCATAGACAAGGAAGACTACATTGCCCATGAGTTGTGCAGACAAGAACTTGCACTTAGTCGATTCATGTATCTTAAAAGTACTTAATTTAGTCCAAAGAATTTATCAATAATGCTCAGGGCCAAATATCATACATTTGAGTTGATGAGCACTTTTTCACTACAGGCTTTTTGAACCTCTCGCCAGGGAACTTTTGGGAAGCATGAGCAGGACAAAGCATCAGAAATTTATCCTGTTAAACCAACAGAAATACTAATTAGTCCCTCTTTATGGCCAATGTAATTAGAACAAATAGGTTTTGTGTAATATATACAACGAGAACTCACCATATCCCATCTGCATCCAGCAATCTCATATGCACAAGGGACATGATAAGTTTTCCGACAGGATTTCGCAAAACAACCAAGAGCAGCTCCCTTGAGCCCACAGCTGGTGCACTTGAGTTTTCCAGCTCTAGCAAGTTCTTTATCTAAATTTTTCATTGTAGTGTCATTCTCATAATAGATTTGAGGTGCCCTGCAATTACAGATATTACGGAAATGTCAATCTATGTAAAATTATTTTGATTCAGAATCTGGTCTACAAAGTAACAAAAGCACTTGCTTAAGAAGTATTTTTTTTTCCTTCGAACACATTTAAGCCAAGATCATATCTAAGCTGTGATAAGAAACACCGTTTTTTTATGCCTAATTGACTAAGCATCATTATCAAGCCACTGAAGTTCTGATGCATGACAAGACCAGCACAGGTATGACTACCATAAGAGATGAAAAATCGGGCATCAGCAAACCACAGTTTTACAAGAGGGGGGGGGGGGGGGGGATATAAGCTTCTAGGAAAGTTAAGCAAGTAATAGATCTAGGCAGATTATTCAGCTTTCAAGATCAGAATGTTTTGACCACTAAACATGTAATGAGTGGAATGCTATATTGTGACCACATAATCATCTTGAACATATATGGGTTCTGAAGACTGAAGCAATAACCCTCAGGATGCCAAGCCAAGATTCATCCTGAGGGTTATTGCTTCAGTCTTCAGAACCCATGAAGTGGTTTGCAGACATGTATTAAGAATTGGTGCTAAAGTTCAGACAGTTAAACATAAATTTGAAACCTCTGGTCGAAAATAAATCAACTACTGTAATGAGTAAATATATTCATATGGTTTTATAAGATCACCCACCATTCTATGCAGCTTTGGTGCACATGCATTATATGAGATTGGCCAGCCTCACTGCCAAAAACTTCTCGTTCATTATCAAAATGCTGCATTGGTCCACTACCCTACAAGAGATAATAGAGTTTAAAATAGTTGTGGATAATTCCAACCGCGCACACTATGACACAGCATTGTACATAGAAACTAAAATGAACCAATCAGATCAACAAAGACACAATAATATAGAGTATAATTATTGTTACCTCTGTTGTCTTCCAAGTATGGCAAAATGCACATACATAATTAATTAAATTTGCAGTATCATATATGACTACTTGGTTGCTAGAATCTTTCCCAGTGTTGGTCATGTCAGAGCCAGCAGAAGCAGCAATTTGCAGTTCGGCAGTTGATGGTGTCATACTACCCTGGCAATTCTGTGGCTGACCTTGGCTTAGTAGCTGCTTTTGCTTCTTTCCAAATTGATCACTACTTTTCTCTTGAACTCCATAATCATCAGCAGTTCTCTTGGCAGATTTCTTTGTTGGACATTTACCTACAGACTGCAAGCATAATTTTTCAGAATCTACCATAAAAAGTTGCAAAACAAGTAAAAAAAAAAAAATGAAGTACTCTGTACTGTAAGGACATATGCACCTAATCACCTAGACATTGGCCAGAAATCAGGATCCAACTGATACATATAAATATGTGCTATACCTAAAGTAGGGTTAATCAAAACATTTAGGACAAGACAGTAGCATAACTGGGTTCTACAAATGAGAAGGTCCACTTGCTGATTGATTAGTGTTTAACCATTTAAAAAGCTCAGAGAAGCAGCAAGATTTGAAAATATAATAGAAACTATCAAAAAGCACTTCATTCCTCAAACAATTATGCTGTTGGATTTGGGTTAGTTTTTATCCGAAATTGGTAATTTTGAATGCAGCATATGTTTTTTAGTCCAGAAAATACATATCTGAAAGCATGATTAGTCTACCAACAAAAATTCTATGTCACGGCTTAAATCATTCAATTGTGTGCATTGTTATCCTTCAATACCCAACAAGAGGCCATTATGTGCAGAAGAAATGCTAATAATTCAGGTAAACTTTGTCAATGCAGGACAGCATTGTAATCAATAATGATAACCAAAGTACAGGCAGAAATGCTATTGTGTCAATGCAGGACACTAATCATTTATTGAAAGCATTGTAATCAATCAAGGCCCAACAAGAGGCCATTTCAAGCAATATTGATAAACAAAATGCAACAAATCAAGGAATTAGTAGAGCAACACAACTCACATCATAGCTGCTTCCTGGCTCACGACAGTTAGCATCGACGCCCTTGCTAACATCAGAGGATGGAGGACTGTCCGGAGACGACTCCATCTGATTCATTTCCACATCAACAGCCTCATATTGCTCCACATTCCCACATGTACCGCTATTTGAGTTCCCCGGTGGAGAGGATGCAATCTGTCTCTTGACCTGATTGGAAAATTTTGTATTACCCCTTCTGGAATCTAAAAACAAAGAACAAGGGCATTGTAAGAAGCAATATACAATATATGGATAAGTGACTAAACCACTAAACCTCGAACAAAAATAAAAAATAAAAGTTTAGTTAGTATAACATATACCTGAATTAAGCATATGAGTAGAGAAAGATGCATCCATACTCTTGTAGATGCTCACCACATTTTCAATAAAAGGCGCTCGCCTTAGATCTGCAATTGATGTTAACATTTTCACCCATGTTTAAAGATAGAACACCAAAACAAGGGTAATCTAAGCTAGTCTTAGAGATAAAGCCTTTACATTTATACATGAAATTTTTCATATGAACAAAAAGATAATTATAAAACAAACCCTTTTGCTAATTAGCAAAATAATCATAATACATCGAGCAATAGCAGGAAATCTACATTTAATTAACAAATTTGGGAGAATAAAGTTGATAAAATTACCTTGTTCAACATAGGGTACTTTGCAAAGGGGGCAATCTAAACCAAATAAATTCGATTTGGGTACACAAGAACTGCAATTAATTGAAAAACCCAGATCAATTTATCTTCAATTAACACCAAAAATCAAGACATTTCATAGATTCAACATCATACTAAAAAGGGTAAATAGAAATAAATTTTTTTTTTTTTTAAAAAAAGGCACAAATTACCTGCAGAAAATGTGGTCACAAGGTAACAACATTGGCTTATTATACTCCTTCAAGCTGCCAAAATTAACAAAAAAACTCATCAAAATCTGGAAATCTTTCAAATTAAAATTAACAAAAAAAAAAAGGAATGTTGACAAAAATGGAAAGGGGGGAAATACCAAAGAGAGCATTTTAATTCAAGCCCTAATTTTTGAAGATGAAGAGCCCAAGGATTGAGAAAATGAGCATTGCGAGCTTGAGATTCCGCCATTGTTGAGCAAAAAAAGGTGAGAATGAGGTAGAGAGAGAAAGGGAAGTTAGAGAGAGAAACGAGGGTTAATGGTGAATGAAGAAGGATGGTATTTTAGGGTCGTTTTTTATTTCATGGATTATACAAAATCCCGCCAATTATTTTCAAGGATTGCAAACTTTGCCGGGAAATTTTGGAACAAATTAATCTGAAATTTTCAAAAGTTTGGTGCCAATTTTTTGGTTTGAAACTTGGTAATTTGAACCTTGGTACTATTAACGTTAAACACTGGGTGAGGCTATTTGTTCTTATTACTGCTATTGGAATCAAAAGTAAATTTATAAAAATAAAAAAATAAATAAAAGAAAAAGAATATTCATGAGAGAAAAACAATGAGTGTGTTATATTCACCTGATTTCATGCCACAGCGTCGGCGAGCCTCCGATCTACTCCCTTAGGTGGTTTTTTTCCTTTCTCGTTTGCGTCTTAGTTTTCGTTTTGGTTTTTTGTATTTCCGGCCTAGCATCGTGCACCGCTTCCCATTTTCGGTCGCTCCGTTTCCTCACCGGCCTTGCTGCCGGCTTGCCGCCGATTTTGGTTTCCGCTTCCCCGCCGTGTCTATGCCCCTCCGTTTTGTCCGTCGTTGCGTCGTTGTTTTCGAGAACGGGGAGGGAGATCCCTCTAAGTCCCTCGCGTAGGGCCGTTCTTAGTCCCTCGCGTAGGGCCGTCGCGGTCGCGGCTCAGGGGTGTGGGGGGTTTGGGCTTCTCGGGCGGGCCTTGGTGGTTCGGGTTTTATATATTGTCAGGCGGTAGGTGGTTTGGGTTGGTGAACCTCGGAGCTTTGGTGGTTGTGCTCGGAGTGGCGGCGGGGTGGGTTGTTAAGGTCCCGTTCGTAGTTCTTGTTTTTAAGTTTGTTCCTGTTTTTTCTATTAGTGGTGTGTGTAGTGTTTGGGTTTCCTGTTTCCGTCTTTGTGTGTTTTTTGGGTCTGTTAGTTTTTCTTTTTGTGTGGTGTGTTGGTGTGCTATGGGGTGTGCAGATCGGTATACCGATCTTCTGGTGCAGGATTTGAACTGGGTTTTTTGGCTATGGGGCTTTGGTTTGATCTTCTGTTGGTTTGGGCTAAAGGGTTATGCTTCCATGCCGATATCTGTGTTTAAATCGGAGATTTGTCTTATCAAGGGTGAAGTGTACGACACCAATTTTGATTTCAGGTCGAGGAGTACAGGATTTTGAGCTAATGAAGGTTCTCGTCAGAAACTACAACATATTGCCAGACCCCCTTGCAAGAGGCTGCATAAGACAGCGTTATATGAGCCAAGGGTATCTTAGAAAGTCATTCTGCGCGTGCAATTGTAGTTTCCTTTATTTCGAACTTGTAATTGGTTCTTTTGTCTTTGTATTATTCGATTACGATTTCTTATGTAAGTGTCGTATGGCTTATTATTAATGAATTTTAATCTCCCCCTTCAAAAAAAACTTATTTTAATTTATTAAACCTTATCAAAACTTATTTTAGTTATAATTTGTACATGAGTAACCCTTATCAAAACTTATTAAACCTAAACTGAACTTATTACACCTAAAATAAGTTAAAATAAGGTAAATAGACTGGAACAGATCCATGTACTTCATAAAATGATACCTATAATAGATTGTAGTGATTTTAATTTATACTCTATTCATTCGTAAAAGAGGGTTACATTTGCTTTTTTTAACGTTCCCCTTTAATAGTTACGGAGTACGTTTTAATTATTTTTTAAATTAAAATAATTCTTTTATTTTCCATGCAAATCATCCCCATTTATCAAAATATTTACATATTCTCAATGCAACTATTCCTATTTACAAGAATATTTACCTACTCACAATACAAATATTCCTACTTTCAAAGTTAATTCAAACGCTTGTTTTCCATTATCTTATTTTCCTTATTAAGTGTAAAAAACGACCAAACATAACCTTGTTTTGAGAATGGATGTCTTTTAGAAACGAATGGATCAAAGTACATTAATAATCTTGTTTTTCATAACAAAAAGAATATTATAAAACGAAAAAGAAGGGCAAAGATATTAAAGCGGCGATCGGGAAAAGAGAATAATGATTTTTAAATTGGAATAAAACCAAGGAAAAAAAAATGTATGAAAAAGTGACAATGGCCAAGTAATAAATTTTGACACATTTAGCAAATTACTAGTATGAGAACTTTTTAATCGTTGTAATTATGAAATGGGAAGATCATATAAAGGGGGGAGGATAGTGCTCCGTATTCCAAATTGATTGCTCAATACAAAAAGTATTTGAGGTGATTGTAACTTTTGTGAGCGGAGCCAACTAGCCAAGTCGAGCATTAGCTAAATAACCAAGTCAATTTTCGAGCCAAAAAACCATGGCCTTCATTACTACTATCTCCGTTTTTTTTTTTTTGACACGTTTTGACTTTATCACTATTTATCCACCTCTTTTTGACCGTATTTTGTGCTTTATACGTAATGAAAAATATAGTCATGTGGGATCTTGTTAGATTCGTCACATTATATACTTTCAACATATCAACTTTTCAAAATTTTTGCTTATCGATAATTAAATATATTAATGATTGAATAAGTGCATTGGCAAACGTGACTAAAGAAACATGTCAACTAAAAAGAAACGGAAGTATAAGATAACATACAAAAGGCTTGGATTTAGTCTCTCAATGTGTTTATAGACTTTAACCTTCAAGATTTTTTCTCATGGAATGCAATAAAAATAAAATAAAATAAAATAAAAAACAGGCTCGGATAAGCACACTTTTGTCCTTAAGTTGGCAACCTTTTGTCTTTTTGTGATACTATATTGTGAGCAAATGACAATACTAATGGTCTGTTCTAATATATTGAATTGAACTGAATATAAAAAATTAGGAGTTGAACTGAACTTAACTGAACTGAAAATAAACGTATGAGAACATGCTCTAATACTAACAATGACAAGATAAATATTATCAAGGCAATATTCAAACTAATATTGACAATATTGTTTTTAGCGTTTAATCAACACAAATTCATTTATGGTACTAGTTATCTCTACTCCACTACTTATATACCATAATAAATCCTCTTTCCAAGTTTAGTGCCCACCTTGCTTCTCAATAATAACCGTTTACTAAGAAAGTCTTGATCAATACCCAAACATAGTTGACAATGGAACCTCTGGCGTTCTCCAGCTTCCGACTTTATACCAAGTTAGCTAACCATAACTCAACCTTCCTTAGGTCAAGCTCAGCACAAATCTAATTCGTTTCCTACCTTAGATCGTAATTTCTACTTAAACAAGTTATATTGTGTTTCTAATGAACTTTAAACAACAAAGTAATTTATTTGAGATATAAGGTTCGAGAGGATAACGTTCTCTCTTGAAATAAGACTTTTTTTATTTAATAAGGAAAGATTAAAACACTCATATCTTACAATATACAAACTAAAAGCTTAAACAGACATAACTAAACTAGAGTTTCTCTACTTTAAGATATGGAGAACCAATCTGTCTATTAAGGTGAGTATTGTTCTCTAGAGGACTCTCTAATGTTTTTCAAAGAAATGCTCTAGCTTACTCCTAGCCTACTCCTTCAACTATGCTCTTCTGTTTTTTTTTTTTTTTTCTCTCATCCTTTATATAGCAAAGGGTTCTAATTTTTTATAGACACTCATAACTCAACAAAAAATATTTACTTACCCCCAATGCAAATATTCATGTTTTCAAAGTTAATTTAATGCATTAGTACTGATATATGACATCTAATCATTGCCTTTCACTATCGTATCTTCCTTATTAGCCGTCTAAAACCACCAAATTAAATAAATGGTGGAGTTTATTATTTGTGTAGGGTTTAAACTTGGTTGTTATCCTTAGATGAGCATGCATGCGGGTCGAGCTGAGTTCACTTACATACTCCTTTGACCAAATTGTGCGACCAATAGTCTAGAGGGGATTGATTGCTTGTCATGGTTCGTTATTATATCTATGCATGTCATATATATTAACCCGATTTATATCCAATCAATCAGATTATTGGATTCAAGTGAAGCTTAGCTTGAAACAATGGCTCATATATTATTGGCTAGGCCACGTAATTAACCCTCGATTATTGTAGACTCGACCTTTGCTTTCCTTATTACTATAAAAAAGACTCAAATTATTAGGATACTTTTTTTTTTTACATAATTAGGACGACAAATCCATCAAAATTCACAAATTTTAGGTGCACTTGTAAACATTGTTAAACACCACAATTTTATTTTATTTTATTTTTTTTATTTTTTTTATTTTTTTTTGTGTTCCTGAAATTTCAAGTCAATAGCATAATGTTTAATCAACAAAAATACCATAGGGTTGAAAATAACACACAACAAACAAATTAACATAGTGTTTATAAAGAGCCCCTAGAGTTTAATTTAATTTAATTTATTATTTATTTATTTTTTTTTTTTTTTTTTGGGAGAGTTTTGTGGTTCTTTCCACGATTTTTCCTTTGGGAGAGTTTTGTGATTTTTTCCACGATTTTTCCTTTGGGAGAGTTTTGACCGTTTTGTAGCCTCTCTAATGCTTTTTTTTTTTTTTTTTTTTTTTTTTTTTTTTTTTTTTTACTGCATATAAAGGTTTAATGTTCCTTCATTTTCATTCCTTCGGTCATTATAAAATACGATAAATGGAACAAATCGACTCAATTTTGGTTCGGAATCGAGTTCTCTCTCAGCTATGGAATCGGTTCGGGTCATATTACTAGTCTTGTCGATAATAATCATAATACTCTGTATCTAAGATAATCAAAATACTCTCCATTTAAAAAAAAAAAAAAAAAACCAAAATACTCCACCAAAATCCCTAAATCTAGGATTTATCTAATTGCTGAGACCTTCCATTGCAAGAAAACAACTTTCTGATGACCCCACCAAGAATAACAATTAACAAACACGCTTTCAAAAACACTTCCTCCCTCCACTAACCCAATTCCCAACGGTCATTTCCTTTTCCCCAAATTCGATCACATAAACCCTAACCAAACAAACACCTTCTTCCCCACCAATCTTCATTACCGTTTTCCCCCTTTTCCCCTTTTTTCTGTTCATTAAACGCTCCTCCATTTTCTCTCTCCTCCCCAATTCTTGTCTGAATCTTTTCAAACCATGAAAGTTCTCAATTAACTCAAAAATTTTTCTCTGAAAACTCAATTTCGTCGCTTTTCTTTTTCGATCATCTTTTTCACTGTGTTTTCTTACAATGGGTTGTTTTCTTGGGTGTTTTGGTTCTTCCAAGGATGAATCAAAGCGTCGGAAAAATACCCATTTCGTTTCTCATCAAAACCCACCTACTCAGGTTTGTAAGCTCACTCTTTATAATTTGTCGAATTTCTTTTGATCTATATTTATGATTTTTTTTTTTGTTGTTGATTATTTGATTTATTTTCTTTGTTTGTTGTAGGATGTTCGAAATCAGTATAATCCTGTCTATCCTACTCCCAATTCGTTTCCTAATCGAGAATTTTTTGACAACCCAGTTGATCTTCAAGTTCCTAAATCTTGGTGAGTATCCCCCCCTTTTTTTCTAGGGTTTATGATCATGTTCGCTTAATTTTGTTGTTTGAATTTCATCTTATAGTCAGTATTTTGGCTCAATTTCGTAAAGGATTTATGATCATATTAGGGTTTTTTTTTTTGAATTGTACTATTTTTATTTATTGTTTTGGGGATGGGGAAAAAATTGTGTTAGTACTAATTTTTGTGGGTTTAACTAATTTTATGTCTAGTTGCTGTCTGTATTTTACTAGTGATTTTGTTGTTAATTTGCAATTGATGGTTTTTGATTATGATTGTGTGCTGTTTTGATGTTCTGTAGTGTTAAGGTAGTGGCGAAGGAACAAATCAGCTTAACTGATAAGTAAGTTTTTGGGTAGTTCTCTGTTTTTTCCCAACAATTTGTTCTGAAATGATACTGATTTCGGTTTTATTCCTTGGTATTGTTGGGTTTGAAGTGTTTTAATTAGGTTTTGTGGGTTATTGTATATAGGAATAAGCTAGAGGATCAATTGAGCTTGGGGATACATAAGAAAGTTACTTTCGATTCAGATGTTAAGCCCGAGGAGCATTTGAGTTTGGGGTCACGAAAGAAAGTCACCTTCGATTCAGATGTTAAGCCAGAGGAACAGTTGAGTTCAGGTTCGCAAAAGAAAGTCACCTTCGATTCAGATCTTAAGCCAGAGGAACAGTCGAGTTCAGGGTCACAAAAGAAAGTCAGCTTTGATTCAAATGTTAAGCCGGAGGAACAGTTGAGTTTGGAGACAGTAAACAAAGTCAGCTTGGACTTAAGTGTAAAGCCAGAGGAACAATTGAGTTCTGGTATACGAAAGAAAGTCACGTTCGATGCAAATGTAAGTCCAGAGGAACTATTGAGTTCAGGTACACGAAAGAGAGTCACCTTTGATTCAAATGTTAAAGAATATGAGCATATACCCTATGCTGAGCCACCAGAGAATATGGTTGAGAGTGAAATGGGAGGTGAGAATGTGGTTGATGAATGTAGTATGAAACCAACCAAATCATCTTCAGTGTCTGAAGGTAGTTCGACTTTGTCCAGTTTGGGGTCATTCCCACCAAATCACAGGTATCAAAATTGTAGAGAAAGTGATGATGAAGATGAAGAACTTGACTGTCAAGTAAGTGATTTGGATGACGATGAAGATGAAGATGAAGGTGAAGATGATGAGGTCTATGATGATGAATACAGTGATGATGAGTACCATCTGAGAGAAGTCCAAGACTTTTCTTGTTCGTCTGTGGAATCAAGGACTAAAAGTTCTGGGACGTGCTTTGTCGATGATGGGCACAATGATCATATGGATCATGATTCTCTGGAGAGAGGAGCTGTAACTCCTGTAGTGTTCAACCGTGGTGCTCGAGACAGGGCTGGCTATGTTCATTCAGTGTTAAATCCTGTTGAGAACACAGCTCAATGGAAATATGTAAAAGTTAAAGGACCACAGCTCATAAAAGAGCAGAAGGAGAATTGTCTAGTGGATCTAAGTTTTCAACAATCTTCACTAAAGTCTAAAGCAATATCAGATGAGCCTAAACATGAAGTAGCAGTTGATGCCAGCCTATCTACATGGATAGTTTCCTCTCAGAAAACACCACCTGGCAAGGCTGTACCCATAAACATGGAGCCAATATCATCTGGGGCAAGTGCATCTTCACATGGTTCTAATTCTGTGAGAAGTCAGGAGGAAAGGCCGATTTTGGGCGCCTTAACAATTGAAGAGCTTAAGCAATTATCTGCCACTTCTTCCCCAAGAAAATCACCTAGTCGAAGCCCAGATGAAAGGCCATTACTTGGCACCGTTGGGGTGCACTGGAATGATAGAACCCCTGTTGAAGACTATGGTTCTGTCTCTTCGTTTAAAGGGATACCAAATACTACTAGCAAATATAGAGAGGTATACATGTAATGAGCTTACGGGATCTGTTTTGCCCATGAAAAAATTCCCAGGGTACTGATGGATTCTACAATATTGCAGGATAACAGGGTGAATTGGCATTCTACTCCTTTCGAAACTAGGCTGGAGAGAGCTTTGAACAAAGGTGCTGCTGAGAGTCATGCTAGCCGTCGTGTGTGTTTATAGAGCGTATATGGTTTCCTATTGGGACGGGAAAGTATATGTGAAATACTGATATCCTTGAAAATGTGTTGATTTTCTTCATTTGTTCCTCTTGCTTTGTGATATATATATATATATATATATATATATATATATATATATATATATATATATGCTGCAAATACATCATACTGTGAATTTTGCTGAGGTTGTCATTTACCACTGTCTGTGTGTGTGTGTGTGGAGTGGTAAATAGGCCTATAGCTGGTTGTAATTCTTCATTGGTTTGTTAATATAGCCAATAATGTAGAGTCTTGTTTAATCATTTTTTTCTTCAATTTTTTTTTGTTTGCTGTTGCTGTAAAACTGTATAATCCTCTTTAATGGTCTGTAGTGACTGTTTCTATAGTATTCGAACTTGGGTAGAGTTGACACAGATACATTTGGTCTACGCATTAGATTGGTTGTTATATACGGAGTAATTCTTTTTCTTTTCAAGTTCTAGGTTTCTGGAGATGAGGGTATAGATAGCTAGAACACTTAGATGTAGTTGTGACTTGTGAGGGATGTTTTGACACTCGTGAACAATGATAATTGATTGTGTTGAGGGTCCAACACAATCAATTATGCATGAAGTGTTGAGGGTCCAACACGAGTACTTGTGGTTAAATACAGGGTCTAAGGAGTATTCATCAATTTAATATCCTCTGACTTTGAGATCTATTTATGTATGAACATGAGGTGCTCTGTTGTTAATATGGCTGCCGCTTGTTAACTTTTGAAGACTATTCTGTCCTCATAAGTCTTATCCAACCAGCTATTCTTCATAGTATAATTAAATTTTAAATCCTTATTTGGTAAAAAGAATGACTTTTTTTGGGTGTAACATCAACTTGGCTCAAATTATTCCGGCTCAAATGTCAAACAATAATCAAAGTAGAAAAAAGACATGATTTTGAACTTATAATGCCATGAAATTTGGTTGATGGTTTATAGTTTCATACCTAAATCATTTATCGAATCAATTTTGGTTGTATTAAATTATCAAGTATAAGATCCTCTCTTCTTGAATTGACGGTTTGAATATGTATGGTAAAATAAGAACATCTTTTGAGATTTTATTTTATTTTAATTTATTTATATACATTATTATATTTAGTGATTTAATCTTAAGATATATAATGTAGAATTTTTTTTTTTAGTAAAAATACAAAGTAACACGGGATATTATTTTATGAAAAGATGTGACCATTATTGAAAAATAGAGTTTAAGTAACACAGAATATTACTTTATGAAATGATGTGACCATTAGTGAAAAACAGAGTTGAAGTTATTAGCACGAGTCGAACGACGTTGATGGCTTATGCCAGATGAAGTTTTGGTTCTTTAAGAAGTGTCAAGAAGTGATATGGTTCGAAATGTAAATACCAAGTAGCAAAACAAGTCTTAAATGGCATAAGCCAACATTCCAAAATCTTATAGATCTAGATTAAAACAGGTTTATACTAATCTTTTTTATACAAGGGGCTGAACATAATCCAAAAGAAGAAATAGTCAAAGAAAATTGCAACTTGACATTATTTAAATTATTACACAGCTAGATATTTCAGCAATTCAAGGTCTATATGAACATAATAAATTCATTTATTATACAATGCATAGTTGACCATTCCCTATTATAATATATAAAGATTACATCAGTCAAAATGAACATGCATGAATAATTGAATACTATTCTATATTCATCTTTAAATTCAAACCCAGAATTTATTTGTACCAAATATAAGGAAAACAAACAACTCATATCTTTTTCTTTTGTTTCTTCAAATGGGTCACAAAATATTTCTGATTTCTTTCATATTTTTAGCACTGAATTTTGGTTCAATTTCAGAAGCAACATTGACTGAAGCACAAGCACTTATTAGGTGGAAAAATTCCTTATCTCCTGTACCTGATTCTCTTCTTTCATGGAGACTTTCAGATGCACAAAACCTCTGTAATTGGACTGGCATTGTCTGTAACAGTGTTACTTCTGTCAGAAACATCAGTTTAAGCAGTCAAGATCTTTCTGGGAGTCTCAGCAGCTTCAATTTCAGTGCATTTCCAAATTTAGAAAGTTTGGTTCTTGACAGCAACAATCTTGAAGGTCAAATCCCATTAACTGTTGGTAATCTTTCTAAGCTTGCTTACTTAGATCTTAGCACCAATTACTTTGATGGGTTTATTCCTCAAGATATCGGTCGATTGTCAGAACTTGTTTATCTAAATCTGTCTAATAATAATATGAACAATAGTATTCCTGTTGAACTTAGTAGTTTAGGGAGGTTAAGGTTGTTAGATATTGGAGCTAATTATCTTGAAACTCCTGATTGGTCTATGTTTAGTCCTATGCCTTTGTTAACCCACTTGAGTTTTGGGCTTAATGAGTTAACTGGGGAGTTTCCTAGGTTCATTTTTAGGAGCAGGAACTTGACTTACCTTGATTTGTCTTTTAACCATTTAACTGGGTTGATCCCAGATTCTCTTTTTACTAGTCTTCCAAATCTTCAGTACCTTGATCTTACTAATAATTCATTCAATGGACCAATATCAACCAACACTACCAAGTTATCAAGTCTAACTGAGCTTCATTTGGGTTCAAACCAGCTTTCTGGTACAATCCCTGATGATATCGGTTTGATCTCTGGACTCAAAGTTATTGAGCTGCATAGTAATGTTCTTTCTGGTAGCATTCCTTCTTCCATTGGCCAACTTAGGAACCTAGAGAAATTCGATGTTCATTCGAACAGATTGAACTCTAGTATTCCCTCTGAGCTTGGCTTATGTATTAACCTTACTTTTTTTGCTGCTGCTGGGAATTCTTTAACCGGGAAATTGCCAGTGTCTTTGAGCAATCTTAGGAAAATATCAGCTCTTGGTTTATCTGAAAACATTCTGTCTGGTGAAATCTCCCCTTATTTCCTTAGCAATTGGACCGAGTTGGTTTCCTTGCAAATTCAGAACAATAATTTCAGTGGGATTGTCTCACCAGAACTAGGTCAACTGTCAAAACTTCAGGTTCTTTTCCTTTACAATAACAGTTTCACTGGTAAAATACCCTCAGAGATAGGTAAACTGAACAACCTGGTAGATCTTGATTTTTCGACAAACCAACTTTCAGGATCAATTCCTTTAACCATTGGAAACTTAGGCAACCTCTCAACCTTACAACTATTCTCTAACAATCTCACTGGAAGAATCCCACCAGAGATGGGGAATCTCACGTCGTTGACTGTTCTTGATATTAATTCTAATCAACTCTATGGCGAGTTACCTGAAACCTTATCACACCTCAAAAATTTACAAATTTTTTCTGTGTTCACCAACAATTTGACAGGGGAAATCCCACAAAATTTTGGTGAACATAGCCTTTCTCTTACCAATGTTAGCTTTTCAAACAACAGTTTCTCTGGGGAATTGCCTTCTAGGTTGTGCAGTGGATTCAAGCTTGAGCTCTTAACAGTTAACGGCAACAACTTCACTGGCAAGGTTCCTGATTGTTTGAGGAATTGCACAGGGTTAACTAGAGTCCGTATGGATGGAAATCAGTTCAATGGGAATATATCAGAAGCATTCGGTGTATACCCAAATCTCACTTTCATCAGCCTAAGCAAAAATCAGTTTGTTGGTGAGATCTCACCCAAGTGGGGAGAATGTGGAAATCTGACAAACTTCCAGTTTGACAGTAACAATCTTTCAGGGGCAATACCAGCAGAGCTTCAGAAGCTGCATAATTTGCGTGTTCTAACTCTTGATTCAAATGAACTAAGTGGGACAATACCTGCTGAACTGGGAAATTTAAGTTTGTTGATCAACCTTAATATGAGCGGGAATCACTTGGAGGGAGATATTCCGAAAAGCATTGGCAAGCTGCAGAATCTTCAGTATCTTGATTTATCAGCAAATAATCTGTCAGGGGAAATCCCTCGAGAGCTTGGGGATTGTGGTAGTATACTGAGCTTGAAGTTGAATCAGAATGGCTTATCAGGAAACATACCAGAAGAGCTCAGTAACTTGGATGAAATTCAAGTTATGTTGGATTTGAGCAGCAACTCTCTTTCTGGCCCAATCCCTCAAGACCTTGACAAGCTCACTTCCTTGGAGAAACTCAATCTCTCCCACAACTCTCTCTCAGGGGCAGTCCCACCATCACTATCGAACATGCTTAGCTTACAATCTCTCGATTTATCCTACAACAACTTGTCAGGTTCAGTCCCCAGTGCAAGATTTTTCCAAAATGGGCTGTACATGGGAAATTCTGGCCTTTGTGGGAATGCAACAGGAATACCCACCTGTGACCGCATCAAGACTCACAACAACCACAAAAAAGTTGTTATTGCTGTTGTGGTACCAATTGCCTCCCTTCTTCTCCTTGCAGTTTGTGTAGTTGCATTATGTTTATGTTGCAGAAAGATCAAACAGAGAGATATGGAGAGCAAAACTTTTTCAGACACAAGCGATTCAGAGTCTTTGATATGGGGGACAGAAGGAAGGTTTACCTTCCGAGAAATTGTCAAGGCCACTGATGACTTCAGTGAATTTTACTGCATTGGGAAAGGTGGTTTTGGCAGTGTATACAGGGCATCTTTGATGTCAGGTCAGCTGGTTGCTGTCAAGAAGCTCAACATGTCAGATTCTAGTGACATCCCCTTGGCAAATAAAAAAAGCTTCGAGAATGAGATAAGGGCATTGACTGAGGTTAGACACCGGAATATAATCAAGTTATATGGTTATTGCTCTAGAAAGGGCTCTATGTATTTGGTCTATGACTATGTTGAAAGGGGCAGTTTGGGAAATGTGCTATACACTAAAGAAGCCAAAGAAGGACTAGGGTGGGAAAGAAGAGTGAATACCGTAAGAGGGTTAGCTCATGCAGTTGCTTATTTGCACCATGATTGCACCCCACCTATTGTTCACCGTGACATATCCATAAACAATGTCTTGCTTGATGATGAATTTGAGCCTCGACTATCAGATTTTGGCACAGCAAAGATTCTCAGCACGGATGCATCTAGCTGGACTACAGTTGCTGGTTCTTATGGATATATGGCCCCTGGTAAGGTCTCAAACTTGTCTTCCATATACATTGATTTTCAAATTCTATCAATCCTAATATTAGATTCTTTTGGTGAAATTTCTTAAGATTACCTTTTTCATATGTAGCTAGCATAATCTGTTCAGTCTTGGTAATATCGATTTACACATGATCATTATGTGCACTTGATATAGATACACGAAAACTTATGAAGATTTTAACCTTCACTATAGAATTTGTATTTCATTTTTGGTCATATTTCTGCATTTGACATTTATGTATCATATTAGTCATATATGTTCAGTGTTTGGTAATTTTGTTCTTGGAAATCTAGTTTTTTGTGGTTGATTATGTTCCTGCATCTGACATAAATCATCTTATCATTGTTTCCCCTTTGCAGAGTTGGCTCTGACAATGAAAGTGACCGAAAAGTGTGATGTTTATAGCTATGGAGTGGTGTCATTAGAAGTTATGATGGGGAAGCATCCAGGAGAACTTCTAACCTCATTATCTTCTGTAGCTGAGAAGCGCGATGCACTACTGAAAGACATTTTAGACCAAAGTCTCTCACCACCTACAGGACATACAGCAGAGGAAGTGGTAACTGCAGTCACATTAGCTCTATTATGCACCAGTACAGAGCCAAATTCGCGGCCTACTATGCGTTATGTTGCACAAGAACTATCAGCTCGGACACACAATTACCTCTCTGAGCCCTTTGAAAGTGTAACACTAGGCAAATTGAATGCTAATCATCCAAGATGATCAGTTAAAGAGGTGATGAAAACTTAACTTGCTGAATCTCTCTTGTGAGTTTTTGAGTTGATTATTTCACTTGTTATATAAACACTCAGTTTCAGATAGAGCATACTTAAAAATTATGTATATTTTGCAACATACATTTTACATTGTACATATATGTTTCTACTCTTTGTATATATTCTTATTCAATACGAAGTATAATGAATGTTATTGGCTGATCCTCTCCTTTTTTGTTATACTATACCTTTTTCTTTCCATTTTCTAGGCTTTAGAAAGAGCTATTGTGATAATGATCAATGAGTTATTGCGTTAAGCTATGTTACTCGGACTTGAGTACCCATGTCCGATATGGATACGTGTCCGAGTGTCTGATCCGGCTATTTTGTGAAAAAATTCTAATGAATTGTCTAAGTGTTTGTCAAAATGTCCAAGAGAACCGATGCTCAGGTAAGCCTTAAATGTATGTACTTATAATTGCACAAATTTACAAGACTACACTGCAATTGCACGAAGCTGTATGTGATTCTTGTTCGTGGAACTAAGTACCAAGTATGGAAGAGTACTTTGGAATGCTGAAGTTTTGTACTCCTTCTATCCCTAAAAGAACGACCATTTTGTCCAAATTTTAGTCTCAAAATGTTCATTCAATTTACATTATAATACCATCCAATTTACAATAATATTTGTGCAAAATTAGCTTCCCATATAAATTTTGCTTTTTCCATGTATTTTTATTACTTTGTACTTTCTCTCTCTCTCTCTCTCTCTCTCTTTTTTTTTTTTTTTTTTTTATTTTTTTTATTTTTTTTTGCAAATCATGTAAATTTACCTTTTCAACGTACTTTTATTAGCTTTCACGTACACTTGTTCCATTTAAATTTCTTTACCCGAGAAAACTCTCCAAAAGGGTCGTTCTTTTATGGACAGACAGAGTATTCTTTAACTGTTAGGAATTCGTTGCACACCCCCACCACCTGTGGCCATGTGAACAACTATAATCCATAATGAATGGGGATGTATTTAACCTCGTGGATCAATTATTATGAATTTTTAAACATTTGTAGACTAATGTATACTATCATAACAACACAACAACAAAGACTTTTGTTAATTAACCATTGACTTAACAACAAAGACTTTTGTTAATTAACCATCGACTTTTGTTACATGTGAGCAATACTACCTCCGTTTCTTATTATGTGCAATAAAGGTGCTCGTATTACTTGTGAGATATAAAGAAACGAAGGTAGTACAATTCTTGCACTAGTATATTAACCATATAAGGAGTTACTAAAATCTAAGTTCTTAAAAACCACCTCCCAAACCTTTGGAATTCAAGCCTCATTGTTACTGCACCATAAAGGAAAGTAAGCTCTACTTCTTGTGAAGTTGAATCATGGCAAAACATCAGCTTTTCTTTCTTTGCTTCTTTTTTCTTGCACATTTTTTAAGTCTAACATCAGCAAAAACAATAGCAGAAGTGCAGGCACTAGTCCATTGGAAAAACTCCTTGTCTGATCCTTATTCACTCAAATCATGGAGACTTTCCGATGCCCAAAGGCTTTGCAGCAACTGGACTGGCATTGTTTGTGACAACCTTAATTCTCTCACCAACATCAACCTGAACAATCAATTCCTCAGAGGCACACTCAGCAGCCTTGACTTCAGTGCTTTTCCTAAACTTACAGGCTTATCCCTGTATAGCAACCAGCTGCAGGGTCAAATCCCGCCAAGCATTGGTAATCTTTCTCAACTTACTCACTTAGATCTCAGCACTAACATGTTTGTAGGTTCTATACCTGCTGAATTCGGTCACTTATTACAGCTCGAGTATCTGAACTTGTATAATAATGATATAGCTGATGCAGTACCTGTTGAACTTGGTAAATTGTTGAGATTAAGTTACTTAAATATTGGATCAAATAAGCTTAGCAGTCCTGACTGGTCAAAGTTTGCTACGATGCATTCGTTGACCCACTTGAATTTTGGGTACAATAATTTTAATGGAGAGTTTCCAAATTTCATATTTAGCTGCAGGAACCTGACTTACCTCGATCTCTCAAATAATAAATTTAGTGGGATGATCCCAGAATCATTTTATACTAGTCTTCCTAAGCTTCAGTTTCTTGATCTTAGTTATAATTCGTTTTGGGGGCATATCTCATCTAATATATCCAAGCTTTCTAGCCTAACTGAACTTCATCTCAGCTCAAATCATATAAATGGTTCCATCCCTGAGAGCATTGGCTCAATTTCTAGCCTCAAAGTTGTCGAGTTGTTCACTAATGCACTAACTGGGAGGATTCCTTCTTCGATAGGCCAGCTTAAGAACCTCAATAGTCTTGATCTTCGTTGGAATGGATTGAATTCTATGATTCCTTCTGAGCTTGGTTTGTGTATGAACCTTACTGATCTGTCTCTTGCTGGAAATTCTCTCATCGGAGAATTACCTTTGACCTTGTCGAATCTTAGAAATATACCAGAGCTTGACGTGTCTCAAAATCACCTGTCCGGGGAGCTCTCCCCATATTTATTCACTAATTGGACTACACTGACTAGCTTGTCACTTCAAGACAATAAGTTCAGTGGGATTATACCCCAAGAGATTGGGAATATGAAAGCTTTGGAAAATCTTGACCTCTCAACAAACCAACTGTCAGGTCCAATCCCTCCAACTATAGGGAAACTTGGCAATCTTTCTGTCCTAAATCTTTTCTCCAACAGACTCAATGGAACAATACCGTCAGAGTTTGGAGGTCTCACCTTCTTGACTGAACTTGTTCTGTATTCCAACCAGCTCCATGGGGAGTTGCCTGATTCCTTGGTTCGTCTTAAAAACCTATCTACATTCTCAGTCTTCTCTAACAAACTTTCAGGGAAAATATTAGCTAAACTTGGGAAGTTGCAGTATTTGCAGGATCTAAATCTTGCATCAAATGAATTCAGTGGGAAAATCCCTGATGAACTAGGGCACTTAAGATCCTTGAAAACACTTAACCTGAGCAGTAATTACTTAGTTGGGGATATTCCCCAAAGCATAGGCAATCTGCAAGATCTCGAGTATCTTGACCTGTCAGCAAACAATCTGTCAGGAGGAATTCCTGAATTGCTTGGAAATTGTTATAATTTAATAAGCTTGAACTTGAGTCACAATGTCTTATCAGGCAAGATACCATCACAACTCAGACACTTGGAAGAGCTTCGGTTATTGTTGGACCTTAGTAGCAACTCCTTCTCAGGTCCGATTCCACAGCTTGACAAGCTTGTATCCTTGATATTCTTGAATCTTTCCCATAATCGTCTCACAGGAATGATCCCACATTCACTATCTAAGATGATTGGCCTACAGTTCCTCGATATTTCCTATAATAACCTTTCAGGTTCAGTCCCTAGTGACAAATTTTTCCAACGTGGGTTGTTCACAGGAAATCCTGATCTCTGTGGAATTGCGTTAGGATTAACCTCCTGTGATCACAGGTCTCACAAAAAGCTCAAGGATGTGCTAATTGCAATCTTAGTACCAGTTGTTTCCCTTTTGCTTATTGCAGCATGTGTAGTGATACTGCTGTTATGTTGCCCAATGAAAAAGCAGAACAACGCTCATACAGGAAGCACATATATGGGTAATCTGGAGTCTCTTATATTTAGGATGGAAGGAAGATTCAGATTTGAAGATATCATTACAGCTACAGAGGATTTTAAAGACACCTATTGTATTGGGAGAGGCCGGTTTGGAAGTGTATATCGAGCATCTTTGTCATCAGGTCATACTTTTGCTGTTAAGAAGCTTAATATATCAGGATCTAGCAACTTTCTCTTGACAAATAGACATGGCTTTGAGCAAGAGATAAAAGCATTGACAGAGATAAGGCACCGGAATGTAGTCAAATTATGTGGTTATTGCTCCACAAAGGGCTCAATGTACTTGGTCTATGATTATGCTGAAAGAGGAAGCTTGGGAAAAGTGCTGTACAGTGAAATGAGCTCAGGGGAACTAGAGTGGGAAAAAAGAGTGGCTATTGTAAGAGGGTTAACTCATGCAGTTGCTTACTTGCACCATGATCGTACTCCACCCATTGTTCATCGTGACATATCCATAAATAATGTCTTGCTTGATTATGATTTTGAGCCTTGGCTATCAGATTTTGGCACTGCAAAACTTCTCAGCTCAGATGCATCCAACTGGACCTCAATAGCTGGTACATATGGATATATGGCCCCAGGTAAATCTCATTCCTGTCTCGAAATTACTTGACTATTCAAAAACTGTCATGATTCTTATCTTAATGACACAAGACTCCTAAGATTATACACTCATAATAATTGATTATTTGTTTATGTGATAACTTTTCATTAGTTTAAGAAATCTGCTTCTCTGAATTACAGTAACCATTTCAATGTCTTACAGTATCTCCTTGTAACTAGGTTTTTATAAACTAGACTCACATCGTTTACTGCATTAGTGTTCAGTCATTGTCCTGTAATTGATATCAGTATGCATCTGCTTAAGGATTATACTCTTGCAGATGTAATTTTGGAAGATAATTCGGTATATGCTGCTATCATTTATTCCATTTTTTTGGTGGTTGCAGAACTTGCTCTGACAATAAAAGTGACAGAGAAGTGTGATGTATATAGCTATGGAGTAGTGGCTTTAGAAGTTATGATGGGGAAGCATCCGCGAGAACTTCTATCTTCATTATCATTTTCAGCTACAAAACACCAAGTTTTGTTGAAAGACATTTTAGACCAACGCATGTCACCACCTACAGGCCGAGTAGCAAAGGAAGTGGTGACAGCAGTCAGATTAGCTTTGTTATGTGTTAGTATTGAACCAGCTTCAAGGCCTACAATGTGCTATGTGGCTCAACAATTGTCAGCTCGAACAAACAATCAGATGTCAGAGCCCTTTGGAGCCATTACACTTAATTGTATGTTAAGTCATCAAAGTTGAATCAAAAGAAGACAGTTCGACTTTGGTGACTGGTTCCGTGTTACTGTTAGTCTATACACCGGCAACTTCCTTTATAATACAAGCTGCCTTGTTGCAGTTTCATTAGATGTGTTTTCTTTCCGCTTACATGGATTGGTTGCAATTGTACAACCCTTCAACCCGAGAATACATACTTATTTAGTCTGAAAGGCATTGTAAAAAAAAATCATATCTTGTGAGTTGTGACATTCTAGTACACATCAGAGAATCACACAATTAATGATAAATGTAGAGACATACATCTTACAAAATGAGTTAGTGTATAAAATTATAGCCCACAAATTAATAAAAAGCTCATACAATGGGAGAATCATGACATATATAAGTACTCAATGCATAACAAACTAACATAAACTTGAGTGCTCTGAGCAAGCTAAAAGTATCCTTATAGCAAAAGGAAAGAACCACTCAACTTGTGTGCAATTCAACTAACATTTTGATATCAAAGTAGCTCAATTATCAACAATATTTGGGGAGTATTAGAAAGACAACAGTAAAATAAGGATAAGTGTCCTCTTTTAATTTGTTAGCTTATTTTAAAGAGCAAGAATAATTATAAGGATAGTATATTAAACAATTGTTCATAAATTTTTTTAAACAATCACCTACAGTTATATAGAAAGTTTTCTATAAAATGAGTGTAATTTTTCCACAGTCACGAGCCACACCCATTTAATCTGATAAACGTAAAAATATTTATCTGGGGGTATTATAGTCTTTTCAATTTGTAAGTCAAGAATATATGCGTAATTCGCAATAAACTTCATTAGATATTTAGATGGGCTTTAAGTGACGTTAACCTTCATTTTCTTCTTTCTCCTTCCTCACACCCACCTTCATCTTCTTCTTCCTCCCACTCATCTTCAAGCTACTTAATCAGTGCTATTAATTGGTAGGAGGGACACATACGTAATTTGTTGCTTTGTTGGTGCTATTAATCGGTAGAAGGAGGGGAGAAGATTGAGGAAGAGGGAGAACATGGAAACTGAAGCCCACTTTCACGTTACATGCAACCAAATAGTAGAAAACGATAGAAACATGTCGCTTTCGATCAACTTGAAAATAATAACGCAACAGTTGGCAAAAATAATATTAAAATAACAAACAATAACATTCATATTTACAAGTTTGCCACCAGATCAACGAAATTCATTAATCTAGTAGATCAACTTAGATCTACCGTAAAGTCACACTTTAAATAAAGAAATTTCATTGTTGGTTAATCGGGTAAGAAGGGGGGTATTTCCCGTGTGCTGCCATTGTTCATTGTGACACGAGGGCATTTCCACCAATCAACCCTTTGTATTAGTGGTTGGTACTAAAAACCTAAAATCAAATCTCATGAGTGTTCAAGTAAACGGTAACTACGTCACTAGCTCACCACGATAACAAATCTCATATGTCATCTCATAATATTAACTAACTTAACTACCATACAAATCTTTAGATTATAGTATACAAGTCAATCAATCACTAAACTGCTTCACCCTTTTATTTGGCTGCTGAAGTCATCAATACTTCATGCTCATAAGGTGTTTGTCAAAATGCCCAACAGAACAATTCTCAGGTAAGCCTCAAATGGATGTATAATAATCTTTCCCTTGGTTTTTTTATAAATATGCAAGAAATAATATAAACTGCTTTGTACAATTGCACAAATTTACAAGACTACACTGCAATTACACGAAGCCGTCTTAGTGGTTGAATTTGCTTCTTGTCCATGGAACTAAGTACCAAGTATTGATTTTCATGTATTGGTATCCATTTAACCATCTTGGTATTATTTTCGACGTAATTTAAGTACTTGGAATGCTGAAGTTTTGTATTATTTAACTGTTTGGAACTTGATTCAGTATCAGTGTAGAATGTTTCTAAGTTGAATTGTTCTTAGCATTATGCATTTCAACTAAATTCTGTGTTTTTCTAGATTAAATTTAAGAACATGTTAAGTAGTTGCTCTCATCTAAGATGGACAGAAAAGGGTTATAATAACATATTATTGCAAATTGTTTGTGCTACTAGTTGATCAAGTTGAGGCAGTTGGTTTATTCTACTGTTATTTTACATGTTTTACTAGCACAATTTGAGGCTAGCATGATTCCATAAAATATGAATGACAGCGCGTAATTAGTATTTCTAATGTGCCCGCCACTGAATCAGATGTATTAACCATTCAAATGAGTGTGAGTGAATTGATTGAATCTAAGAAGTCAGCTGCACAAAGTTCTGTATTTTAGGGCAGGAAATCCTCTGAAAGTTCTTAGAAGTAGTCCTTGGAATACCCAGCCATGGAAAATTCTGATAAATCTCCTGCTCCGTGTTATCTTATTCTTATGTTTCGCTGGATTCTCACCTGTCTTCTGCTTTTAATGCAGATCACTTCGATATCAGCAGCAACTCTTACAGAGGCACAAGCACTTCTCAGCTGGAAAAATTCCTTGTCTGAGTCGTCTAATCTCACATCATGGAATGTTTCCGAAAATCCAAACCCATGCAATTGGACTGGCATTTTTTGCAACAATCTTACATCCATCACCCGTATTGTCTTATCCAACAGAGGCCTTGCCGGCACCCTCACCAGCTTCAATTTCAGTGCATTTCCCAATATTACAAGATTTGTTCTCGTGAAAAACAATCTGAAAGGTCAAATCCCACCAAGCATTGGTAAGCTCTCCAAGCTCACTAAGTTGGACCTGGGAAACAACATGTTTGATGGGTTTATTCCTCCGGAAATAGGTCAGTTGTCTCAACTTGACTCTCTTGTCCTGTATAATAACAGTATAGGCAATAAAATTCCTGTCCAACTTAGTAAGTTAGGGAAGCTAAGGCTCCTATACTTGGGTAGAAATAAGCTTACAAGCCCTAACTGGTCTATGTTCAATACCATGCCTGTGTTATCAACCTTACAGTTGTTGTTGAATGAATTAGATGGAGAGTTCCCAAGCTTTATTTTAAGGTGCAGGAACTTGACCGAACTTTCTCTGGCAAATAATAAATTCAGTGGATCGATACCAGCATTGTTTTACCGCAGTCTTCCTAAACTTAAATACATTAACCTTAGTAATAACTTGTTCACAGGACCAATATCACCTAAGATTTCCGAGCTCTCCAATCTGTATCACATTGAACTGAGCATTAACCGGCTTAATGGTTCAATTCCTGATAGCATTGGGTCCATTTCTAGGCTCAAAGTTCTGCACCTAAACCAAAACTTACTCACTGGGGGAATTCCATCTTCTATAGGAAACCTTGATAACCTTGAAACCCTTTATCTTAATTCAAATAGATTGAATTCTACAATTCCTTCCAAACTTGGGTCATGTACTAATCTTACCGAGCTGCTTCTTTCTAATAATTCACTTAGTGGGGAGATACCATTGTCCTTGACAAATCTCAAAAACATATCTAAAATTGAGTTATTTGTAAATAACATGTATGGTGAAGTCCCCCCATATTTTTTGACCAACTGGACAAAGTTAACTTCCTTGCAACTTTATAGAAATAATTTTAGTGGGATTATCCCTCCAGAAATAGGCCAACTGACAAAGCTTAAGTATCTTCTTCTCTACCAAAACAGTTTTAGCGGTTCCATACCGTCAGAGATAGGAAACCTGAAAGACTTGCTGAAGCTGGACTTTTCAACAAACAAACTTTCAGGTCCAATCCCTCCAACCATTGGGAACTTAGGCAATCTTTCTGCCCTCAGCCTTTTCAAAAACCAACTTACTGGAACAATCCCATCAGAAATTGGAAACCTAACCTCATTAACTGTTCTTAATCTCAATAACAATCAGCTGAAAGGGGAATTGCCAGATACCCTTTCTAATCTTCGGAACCTAAAAGACTTCTCCGTCGCCCAAAATAATTTGGTTGGGAAAATCCCTCCAAAATTTGGTGAGGATTTTCTTTCCCTTACTGCTGTTAGCTTTACAAATAACAATTTCTCAGGTAATCTTCCTCCTGGCTTATGTAATGGTTTTAAGCTTGAGTACTTGACAGCTAATAATAATAGTTTTACTGGTGGCCTTCCGGATTGCTTGAGGAACTGCTCAAGATTAACTAGAGTCCGGTTGGAAGAAAATGAGTTCAACGGTAGTATATCTGATGCATTCGGTATCCATCCCGAGCTCTATTATATCAGCATGAATGACAACCAGTTTGTTGGCAAGATCTCTCCCAAGTGGGGAGAATGTAAGAATCTGACAGATCTTCGGTTGGGGGAAAACAAACTTTCAGGGGGAATACCAACTGAGCTTGGGAAACTATCACGGTTGGGTGTTCTAACTCTTGGCTCAAATCATTTGAGTGGGAAAATTCCAGATGAACTTGGTAATTTAAGCAAGCTGTACAACCTTAACTTGAGCAATAATCACTTGATAGGGCATATTCCACGAACAATAGGAAAATTGAAGTCTCTTCAGTATCTTGATTTATCAGCAAACAATATCTCTGGAGAATTTCCTATTGAGCTTGGAAATTGTGTACGATTACTGAGCTTAAACCTGAGTCACAATAACTTGCATGGAAATATACCAATTGAACTCGGCAACTTGAATGAACTTCAGTACCTTCTGGATCTTAGTAGTAATTCTTTCTCAGGTCAAATTCCTCAAAACCTCGGCAAGCTCAAAACTTTGACAATGTTTAATCTCTCTCACAATTATCTCACTGGGGGTATCCCACACTCATTATCAAACATGTATAGTCTTAAGTCCTTTGATCTTTCCTACAACAGTTTATCAGGTTCAGTTCCTAGGGATGAATTTTTTCAAAAAGGAATATACGTGGGAAATCCTGGTCTTTGCGGAAATGCAACAGGACTATCCCCTTGTGGTAATCTTGATACTCACATAAAGATTATAATTGCAGTTGTCGTACCAGCTGTTTCTCTTTTGTTTCTTGGGGTAGGTATTGCTTATTTACTGCGTTGCCAGAATAATAACAAGCATGGTGCAGAGAGTGGAGTTTTGGAGGTTGATGAATCCGAATCATTGATATGGGAGACTGAAGAAAGATTTACATTTACAGATATTCAAAAGGCGACTGATGATTTCAGTGAGTTTTACTGCATTGGGAAAGGAGGTTTTGGTAATGTGTATAAGGCATCTTTGCCATCAGGTCACATAGTTGCTGTTAAGAAGCTCCACATGGAAGAATGTAGTGACATCTCCTCAACAAGTCGACATAGTTTCATGAACGAGGTCAAGGCATTGACACAGGTCAGGCATCGGAATATCATCAAATTGTACGGGTATTGCTCCAAAGGACGATCCATGTACTTGGTATATGACTACATTGAAAGGGGTAATTTGAGGGAAGTGTTGTATGATGCACAAGACAAAATGGAATTAGGCTGGGAAAGAAGAGTGAATATTGTGCGAGGGTTGGCACATGCAGTTGCTTACTTGCACCATGATTGTACCCCTTCCATTGTTCACCGTGACATATCCTTAAATAATGTCTTAATTGATAATGAATTTGAGCCTCGGCTATCAGATTTTGGTACTGCAAAGCTTCTTAAATCAGATACATCTTACTGGACTGCAATTGCTGGAGCTTATGGCTATATGGCCCCTGGTACGTCTGATCCTCGTCTTTATAATCCTAGTTGTAGACACGATTTGTTGTAGATCATCATGCTTTCTGTCCTCATAATTAGTGTTTTGTTTGAGTTTTTCTCTCCCAGTACTCAAAATAATGTAATTTTTCTTTTATTTGTTCATAATTGGCAGAGCTGGCTCTGACAATGAGGGTGACTGAAAAGTGTGATGTTTATAGCTATGGAGTTGTGGCATTGGAAGTTTTGATGGGGAAGCATCCGGGAGACTTGCTGTCTTCTTTATCATCTTCAGATAGCAGGCCTGATATGCTACTTAAAGACATTTTGGACCAACGCCTATCACCACCTACAACGCGTTTAGCAGACGAAGTGGTGATTGTATTCACATTAGCTCTGTTATGCGCGAGTTCAGAACCAGACTCACGGCCCACTATGCGTTATGTTGCTCAAGAACTATCAGCTCAAAAACACAATTACCTCTCCAAGCCTTTTGAAAAATTATCCCTCAGCAAGATGAATTCTCCTCAGAGTTACTGACAGAAAAGAAATGAACAAATTGGCCTTTGGTCTTTGCTGATGTAGCTCAGAAAAATTAACACCTGGTCCGATTAAGCTGATTTTCCTGACAGCTTTGGAAATATCATGTTAATAGATTAATTTGGATTTTATTGTTTCAGTGTTTTTACTATCTGATTCATGAATGTTAATTGCTTTACTTTTGTAATGTTAGGAATTAAAGGGTGTTCTGCTGAAAGAACATAAACTATGCAATGATGCAGCATTGTCTACTGTGTGAATTCGACAGTTTTGCCTAGATACTTTTGCAAGATTAAGTAAATATGCTTCTGGAGTGTTCTTGGTATTTTACTTTTATAGTTTTATCAATATGCCAAAGGCAAAAGTTGCAGAGACTTGTTTGCTGTTTATCTGTCTTTTTAACCCTTCTGTCAATTCTCCAGTTCCCATAAATTGCTGATGTTTAAATTGGTTCAGGCTCTGCTAAGTGCTAACTTTGTAGTCTGGGATTCTGCTACCTCTCCACAATATATAATTCCAACCTTAAACTTGTTGAATAGCCAATTTGACATTAACTGGTGACTCTTTGTGTTAACTGGTGCAATGACCATTCATATTTTGAATTGGTATCGAATTATTTAAAGTGAATATGTTATTAACATTATGTTTTACCACTAACTGTTGGAGTTTTGAGACCATAACTATGTTAATCTATTATTTAATGTGGCTGTGACTGAATCATTTGTGAGAAACAGTCAAACGAATGAGGAAGAATCTTAAAGCCGGAAATTCTTAGGAATGTTGGGATGCCCAGCCTTGAAAAAGCTGGAAAACCGATTTCTACTGCTTCATATTCTGTTCTGCCATCAGTTTTTAACTATGATCACTTTTATATCAGCAGCAACCATAACAGAAGTGCAAGCACTAAACAGATGGAAATACTCATCTGAGTCTACAAAGTTCGAGTCTTGGGAGTAATTTTCGGTGCCCCAGACCCTGGAACTGGACTGTCATTTTATCAACGACTGAAAATCATGGTTTTAAATAAAGCTGTTATATTATTTGAGTATGAGTGTTTCATATAATATTAGTATTTGCTGCAGAGTATTGGCTCTATAGCAATTGATTTTCTACTTGAGTATATTGATGCTGATTATAATGTTTAATTAAGTGACACTTTTAGAAAAACTTTGCAATTTCAGTTACTTCATGTTATGCCTCTTTTATTAACTGTTCTATGGATATTCGGCTAGGATAGCAGCCAAAATACCGGAGGGGCTGAGGGGGAGGGGGGACTGGGGGAGTGTAGTATTCTGCCGGCAAATACATGCCTTGTTAACGAAATTTTGTTAATCCGGTGGCATATTATGTAAATATGTGCAAAATCTTGGCCAATAATTTTGTACTTTTTACGACTGTCCAATGACTTTATACAACTTGCCTTTGACTTTATGTAGCAAATTACGCATGTGTTCCTCACTTGGTAGATGAAAAGACGATTAGACTTCTTATAATCTTATGCCCACAGCCCACTTAATTAGGAGTACAAGTTGGATGGATAGTTCCATTCAACTGTCTAAGGTTCTTCTCAATGTAATTAACATTTTGTCTTGATTAATAAAGAGGCAAAATAGCCAATTGGAGTATGGAAATGGTAGGGTAGATTTCCAATAATAAATAAAGACTATGAAAGTAGTTTTCTTCTTTTCTAGTTAGATAAAAAGAAAAAGTAGGCTTCATTTGTGTGGAGTATCATTACTTAGCATATGATGCCTACTTTGGAATTATAGGCAATTTGGCACTATGATTTTTTTAAGGTTGATTATCTTATGTTTTACTAGGTTTAATGTGCTCCATTAAATTTGTAACAACACTTGTTCGCTTAAGATTAACTTAGAATTCCTAAGCTACAATCGATTGTTATTTTAATTCAACGTTTAATTATTGTTTTATCATTTATATATATATATATATATATATATATATATATATATATATATATATATATATATATATATATATATATATATATATATATATATATATATATATTATACTAGGTTATATCCCGTGCTATGCACGGTCATAATTAAACTTTACAACAAAATTTATAAAGAATGGTGTTAATTCAACAAATTTATCCAAAAAAAAAATATTTGTAACAAGATAATAGTCTCTAATTAAATATATTGATGGTTGTCTCAACAAATGTGCAAATCCAGCCATAACTTATAAAAAATGGAGGAGTATAATATTATAAAATGATTTTGTTAAGTTGTTCATATAAACGTTATGTATATTTGTAAGATTTATACAAATTATCCAACCAAAATTATTATTCCTATTTTTAATTAAAATAAATTTTAAGTTGGAGGAAAAAAATTATAATAATATTATGATAATCTTAGATGATAATATATGTCAATACCTTAATTTTCAACTATGTTAGTATATTTGTAACTAAAAGATTTATAGTATATAAAATTTATGTTGAAAAAGAAAAAAAAAAATAATTGAGTATGATTGGATCAAATGTGTTGTCAAAATGGAAATAAGTATTATGGTAGGTTATAAAATGGAAGTCATTAAAATTTGGCCAAAAAAAAAGGAAAGAAAAAAAGGCTGGAAATTTTTTTATAACATCGTAACAAGTGTCACTTTAGGTTCGCTTTCAGTATAGGTTAATTGATTGATAGGTTAATTGATTGATATATATATAAAACTTCGATAATTGCACTATTTTACATACACCACTTGAATAATATGTGTACTTTGTACGTGAGATTACATATAATCATGTTACTTGATTCGGGTTGTAGGGGTTACTTAGTTGGTAATATAAGAGTTACTTGTCAGTGTTATAGGCTTGTAGAGGTTAATAAATATAATAAGGATTAATCCATTAGTATAATTGGGGTTACTTTGTCAGTGTTATAGGTGTTACTTAATTTTTTTACAAGTGGCCACACGGTGTGACCAGTTAGTTATTTTTTTTTTTTTTTTTTTTTGAGGGAAGTGTGACTAGTTAGTTATACAAAAAACTCGCTTGAATATTTTAAATTCACAATTTATTTATTTATTATTATTATTATTTTTTTTTTGCAAAATTCGTATTAAAAAAGTACACATCAATCTATATTATAATTTAAGAGTCATTTTTCCAACTTTTAACCACAACACTCCAAAACTTAATCTCTCAATTCTCATTCACTCCCTTTTTTTTTTTTTCCTTTTTTTTTGCCCTATAAATAACTTCCACCTGTCTTTTAAAAAAAAAAAAAAAAACCCTCCAAAAAAACTACCTACGTTGTCTTTTTTTAAATAATATCGCCACCATAAGTTCCACTATTTTCCTTTTTAAAAATTCTTCTAATTGTTTATTTATATTTTTTAAAATCAACTAACTACCTTATTATTAATTCAATAATCATCGGAAAAAAAATATATACATAATGTTTTAAGTGCGACAACACGTTCTTTTTTTTTTTTTTTTCCGACAACCCAGCAGTGGCACTGGAATAACCCATTATAATATTGACAGAGTAACCCCCTATAACACAAAACGCACAATCCTTATAACACTAACGGGATAACAACTATATAGCTGAACGAGTAACCCTTAAAATATTGACTGAATAATCCCTATAACATTGACAAAATAACTTCCATAATAGCTAGCTACACGGTGTATTCAGCCACGTAAAAGAGCAAGTTACTATATCACAAATAACTTCACGTATTTAAAATATATTTTTGTTATTAGATCTTTGTAATATCTTTCTATAAAATATATATCTCGTGCATTTTGCACGGGTACACTCTAGTTAATACAAATTAAATGACATAATATTAAAGAATAGTGTACAAACTAGCATAGTGCCCGTGCGATGCACGGATTATAAATCAAATTATTAAACCCGTAGGAAAAATAAAAACAAAGGTAATTCATTTACTATTAAAGGACTTGTACTAATGGTCAATAAAAAAAATAAAATTAAAGGAACGTTATTTGAATAGTATTTTATGTTATTTGAATTTCTTTTAATTTTTTATAATGTTATTTTATTAATTGAAAAATAATTGAATAATACTCCACATAGCTATATAAGAAGTGGACTAATTTATTTATATCTCCCGTTGAGAAAAAACTAAAATTTTCTTATCATACCATCCGCATCAGTAGCTACAATCAATCTAATATATACATGTTTTATTTACCCGTTGCACTCATTAAATCTATAGACACAATAATAACCTTATATTTGACCTACCAGAACATATATTTTCCTAAGTTAAGCATTGTGCCAAAAACTATGTATTATATAATAGTCATATATATAACCAACAACTGATTAAATATAGTATACGACACAAATACTTCGTATATAGGTATGGATACTGATAATTTTATATAAATAAAATATACGGAGTATATATTACTAAGATTTATGCCTACCTTAATTATAAAAAGGTTAACAAAACTCTTATAATAGTGCATGGACATTTATATCACAAGTACTAAATGCAATACAAAATAACCTAAATGCAGGAATTATTTATTTATATGAAAATAATAAAAGACTAAAATACCCTTATTCAATTTTTAGAACTCAATATATCATTTTAACTTGAACGTAAAATTCAACTTAAAAAATTCTCCATTTCTACGATCTACCTCTGCTAATCCCACGACATTTTGCTAATCCCGAAATTTTTTGCTAATCCCACAAATTTCACATTCATTTTTCCTCCCATCTAAGGTAATTTATATGTGTAATTTTGTTCTTATTGTATAATATTTCGTTCTTTTTTTTCGGGATTAATATTGACCCCCGGAAATCTTATCCGGGGGGTATTGTTGACCCCTGGAAATCTGATCTGGGGGGTATTGTTGACCCCCAGAAATTTTATCCAGGGGGTACTGTTGACCCCCGGAATTCTGATCCGGGGGTATCGTTGATCCCCGAAAACACATCCCGACACCCTGACATGTCCTAGAATAGAATTGTATAATATGGAAATTTTATTTTGTTTGATTGGTCATCTATAAATTAGATTTTACGGGGAAAAAAAAAATAAAACACATAATTTTCATACCTCAAACAAATCGTCATAGTGCACTTCATTATTGTCCATCATTTTGTATAGTATTGAATATTACATAGGATAAAAGGTTAAATAACGGTAGGGATGATTATATTGTTAAGAGTGTAAAGAATTAAATAAAAACAAGGGCAAAATTGAAATATAATCATTTTTTAAAAATTAACTTATTCTGCATTTAGGTAAAATTCTTCCTGTATTTAGTACTCCCCCATTTATATATCTAAAATGTTCTTTTTACATATATTTTCCCCCATTTAATAATAAATGCCTTAAAATTGTCTCTTGAATTCGCTAAATTGATTTAAAAGGTTATGTTTATTTCAATATTTAAAGCCATTTACTATTTTCATTTCCTTTTGTTTTAATTTTTCTATTTAGAATTTATTAGACTATTAGGTTTCAAGATCGAAGTCAATATCTTTTTACCGCACAATCACTAAATCAAAGTCGCTCAACTAAAGTTTTGGACATTGCATAGCTACACAACATCCAACACATTTAATGATTACATGCAAATAATTTTAATAAAACTACGCATTCGATATAAGTTATTAAACAATTTAACTATATATACATTTTGATAGGTTTATATCTTTCATATTAACAAAAATTTACAAATGTTATTATCATATTTTGAAAAAAAAAAATAGACTTTGGAGTTTTGTATAAGATAGATAAAGGATAAGTTAATTCCCGTCATATATGCATTGAGTTTTGGGTGTTCTATCCGATTCACCCTTTGGGCTAATCCAGATTTGAGGATCAGTTCTAGGTTATTAGGTTCCACTCCCCTTCCGATTGTTGTTGCAGAGGAGCATACAGGTCCTCCCTACCAAGTGTAGTCTCAATCACCACTACACCAACAACCAATTGGTGTAGTGGTGATTGGGACTACACTTGGTATGGAGGACACGTGTTATAAAATATTATATTATATACGTATATTTTTTTATATTATAAAAAATATTATATTATATACACATACTATTATAGTTAAAAGTATTATTATGTATAAAACAACATAAATTATTGCACATGATTGTTGTATATCTAGTATAGTACATGAGCAATGCACGATTTTTAAATCAAAATGTTAGTTTTTCTAAAAAAAAAAAATTCATAAGTAATTGTATTGTTAATATGAATATTACAATTTAAAACATGAGTAATAGTTATAATACATTTTATATCTATCCCTTTTCCGTCAAATGTCTAATTCAATTTAACTTTTATTCCTCTTGTTTAGATTGGTTATTGGTTCATTTTTTTTTTAAAAATTTTTTTTATGCAAGAAAAACAAAAGGTCATTGTAAAAGGCATTGTATAGAAAATGAAAGGCCGGTTAAAATTAAATTTATGTTCAAGATTATGTATTTTTTTCCTTCGGCTCAGCATTCAGTATTTGTCAAGGAGTACAACAAACAATAAAAGTAATTTTTACACTATTTTGTATCTTTATCAAAAACTTTTGTATCAAAAACTTTTACATTATTTTGGGTAACTTTTATCAATAAAGCATAAATAACTTTCATTACAGGGTATCTTTTATAATAGGTGCAAAATATTTTATTGTACATCTGATTTTTTTAAAATGTTTGTATTGATTTCATAATTGACGTCAAACTAAATATTATCAATTCAGCGCGTTTCTGGTGTGGCTGGCCGCACGGTGCGGCAAGGTGCTATATCAGTAACCCTTCTAGTAACCCCATTTAAGTAACCCCTCTAGTAACTCCCCAGACAAAGTAACCCCTGACTGACTTAGTAACCCCTGACCAAGTAACCCCCGACTGACCTGGTAACCCCTAGTAACCCCTAACATAGTAACCCATAGTAACCCCAAGTAACTCCTAACCTAGTAACCCCAAGTAACCCCTAACCGACCTAGTAACCCCTAACCTAGTAACCCCAAGTAACCCCTAACCGACCTAGTAACCCCTAACCTAGCAACCCCAAGTAACCCCTAACCGACCTAGTAACCCCTAACCTAGTAACCCCAAGTAACCCCTAACCGACCTAGTAACCCCTAACCTAGCAACCCCAAGTAACCCCTAACCGACTTAGTAACCCCTAACCTAGTAACCCCAAGTAACCCCTAACCGACCTAGTAACTCCTAACTTGTAACCCCTAACCGACCTAGTAACCCTTAGTAATTGCTTAAGTAACCCCGACCTAGTAACCCCTGAAATAAACACCCACAACAACAAAACAAGGACCACAAATTCATCCAAATCAAACCAAAATAACGAAACTTTCAAGTATCAATTTAAATCAATTTTGCATAGAACAAATTTATATAAGAAATGTTGCAGATGATAAAGGAAGCAATCGTTGGTTTGAATGAAAATCAATTAACAAAATACAATAGAATGAATCAATTAACAAAATACAGTAGAATGAATCAATTTACAGTAGATAAGAGCAATTAACTGAGATTTTGCAATTGCTCGACTCCACCAGCAATCAACTAACAGGACGACGACGGAGGTGGAGGTCTTTGGCTGATTTCGCCGGCAAATATGAAGACGACGACGAATGTTTGAGTTGGTTTGGAGTTCGAGGAGCTTCGACGACGACGAAACGAAGACGGTGGCGACGATCTGGCTTGGAGCTTCGAGGAGATCTGGACGGAGACGATGAACCTGACGGCGGCGGAAGACCTAGCTCGGCCATTGATGGTTAGAGAGAGAAAGTTAGGAAGAGAAAATGGAGGAAGGTAGAGGAGAGAGAGGAGAGAGAAAATATAAAAAAAAATGTGGCTTGCTGTACGGTGCGGCCAGCCGCATATAAAACTTTGTGTTATCAATTTCATTTAATTTTCATTAAAAAAAAACAATATTAGCCTTTCAAAATACGAAATATTTGTTTCCTTAATTATGCCACTTTAATCATATTGCTTCAAATTAGTTATTATTCTTTAACTTAACTATAAATAAAGATTGGAAAGATTTTATGGATTATTTGTAGTATTGGAAAGTATATATTTATTATAAAAAATTAAATCAATATTTATGTTAGGAAATCATGAAAATCTTATGCATATATAGAAACTTGCTTTTATTGTTTGAAGTTTAACAAAAATAATTATGTTTAAACATGTAAACAGTAATTATATAGATATATTTTATACATAAGATAAGCCAATGAGAGAGTGACATTTGTCATCCTCACATTGAGGCGCTTGTCTTTTAGTATAATATATAGATAGATTACAGGGTAGCTTTTATAATAGGTGCACAATATTTTATTGTACATCTGATTTTTTTAAAATGTTTGTATTGATTTCATAATTGACGTCAAACTAAATATTATCGATTTCATTTAATTTTCAAAAAAAAAAAAAAACAATATTAGCCTTTCAAAATACGAAATATTTGTTTCCTTAATTATGCCACTTTAATCATATTGCTTCAAATTAGTTATTATTCTTTAACTTAACTATAAATAAAGATTGGAAAGATTTTATGGATTATCTGTAGTATTGGAAAGTATATATTTATTATAAAAAATTAAATCAATATTTATGTTAGGAAATCATGAAAATCGTATGCATGTATAGAAACTTGCTTTTATTGTTTGAAGTTTAACAAAAATAACTATGCTTAAATATGTAAACAGTAATTATATAGATATATTTTATACATAAGATAAGCCAATAAGAGAGTGACATTTGTCATCCTCACATTGAGGCGCTTGTCTTTTAGTATAATATATAGATAAGGATAAAGAGACAAAGAATCAAAATTTAGTCCAATCTAATAACGCCTTCATTCCTTGAAAATTTGATAACTCTCGAGTGATGGTAACATGTGCTTAAATAAACTATTACCTCGGTTCCTAAAATATCTTGACACTATTACATATTTCAAGAATAGTCGTGTGAGAAGTTGTTTGATTCATCTCGTGAAATTCTCATCATACACCCGGGCTTACCATGCTCTTGGTACACCCGCATTGAATACAAGAGTTATATAAACGCAGAAAGAACATCGTGTGCAATTACAAAGTACACGAGTGAGGAAAAAAAATCAAAACGATTCCCTCCTTGATTTAAGGGATTGATTTGTTATATATTCCTTGATTTATGAAGTTGATTTATTATTTACATTCTATATTACTTTTGGTATATAGAATTTTACTAGGTTAAAATCCCGTGCAATAATGCACGATTGTTAAATATTTTTTACAATCAAAATATAAGGTATATAAAATATATTCAGCAATGTTTTATTTAGGTATATATAGAAAATAGGATTTTTTTTAAAAAAAAGATTTTGCAAAAAAAAAAAAAAAAAAAAAAAGAGATAAGTGAAAAGGGCGGGAAAATTTTTCACAAGGTAATGACAAGTGTTATAGATGGATTTGCTTTTAGTATAGGTTAATAGATTTTTTTGGTTAAAAGAGTGAAATGGAATTTTTATAGAGAAAAGCCATGATAAATTTTGGATTTCAAAGTGATTTAAGGTTATTCCTGAGTTGATTTTATCACGAGCGATTTCCGTAAATAATGCTAAAATAAAAAATAATTCCGTGTATACGTTGCTTTAAAAAATATTTCCCACCATACCGTTCACGTAGGCTCGGATTTTTAGTTCGTTTTTTGGCTATTAATAAACCGCTAATAAAGATTGCAGTTCTACACAAATTAGAACCGCTAATGGTGTTAGAGGTTCTTCAAATAGAACCTCTAATACCATTAGCGGTTCTATTTGAAGAACTTGTAATGTTTAGAGGTTCTTCAAATAGAACCGCTAATACCATTAGAGGTTCTTCATATAGAACCGCTAATACCATTAAGCCTAATAAGTTACTGAGCATTTTAAGTATAAACCGCTAATGATATTAGCAGTTTTAATAAATGAACCGCTAATGACATTAGCGGTTCTTTTTTAAAATCCGCTATTGTTATTAGCGGTTTATAGCCTCAGATTTTACAACCCTACACTAATCCTACGTGTACGGTATCACGAGAAATAGTTTTAAAACTGACATATATACGGAATTATTTTTTATTTTAGCATTATTTACGGAAATCGCTCTTTTATCACTCCCATATGAATCTTTTAATTGAAAGATGTAATTGACGAATTCATTGTTGAAGAGAAGGTATTTTTCAATTTTTTTTTTAATTATTTATTTATTTATTTTATTTTTATTATCTATTTTTCTGTTTTGGTAAAAATTTCAAATGTTGAAGATGATGTTCTTCGTATTCTAATGAATGTTCTTTTATCATAATTTTAAATGGATTGAAATATGTTTTGGAGTCTAATCAATATGTTTTTTGAGTCCTAACTTTATGTTCTTTATATTACAAACAATATTCTTTAAGGTATACTTCTATAAATTAAGTATGCTCTTTTTACTTGAATAATATGTTCTTAAATTTTGAATTTTTGAAATTTAAAAATGAAATTTTGAATTATATATGAGTGAAAATAATTTTTCTTTCAAAAAAATAAAAAAATAAAAAAGAAAATAATTTTGGATAGAGAAATTCTGATATCTAAGCATTTTGAAATGATTTGACATTAAATTAAATTTTTTGGTAAAACTCAATTAGTTTTTATCTTTTACCTTTTTTAAATACAATTTATCAGAAATTACTATGTTCTTTGTATTTCAGTGATATGTTCTTTTATAAATTCATGATGTTCTTTATAACTATATACGATGTTCATTCCGCTTTAATCTAGGTGTACACCCCAGTGTACAAACAACCGTCTGCTCATCTCGACCGAAATTTATTTTTTATATCAATGTTTCTTTTTTTATAAAAAAAAAACAAAATTAGAGATATTAATGGTTATAGAATCTCATTAAAGTTCGTTAAAATAGTGAGTGTAATGAACTTTTAGGAACGGAGATAATATATAATCTATAAATATTACTAAAGTAACAACCGCTGACGTCATCACTGCTTATGTGTTACTCTGTTATTTAATTTTTTTCCCGCCAAAATGCAAGGATGATGTCATAATGTTTTTTTTTCTTTTCTTTTTGAGCTACCCTATTTAACATTGTTTTGAAAATTAAATTCAAATTGAATTTTAAATTTTAGGTTTTCTACGCATATTACACTATTTTATTATTTACAAATAGTTGTTAAAAATAGTTAATAATATAGTTTAATTGATTCTTCCTAATTAAATACGAAAATAATGAATTTTTGAAAATTGTATTTTCATATTTAATTTAATTAAAGAGTATTATAGAAGAAGTAGTTGTTTTCTCTCAACATATGCTAAAGAGTCTATAATTCATTTATTATTTTAAAACCGTGCATCGCACGGGGCTAACCTAGTAGTCCAATATTAATGTAACCACATAAAATGTTCATTATTAAAAGCATAAAGCCATTTCTCAAAGTCCTTTTCAATTGTCATTAACTAGAGTGTACGTACTCGTGCAATGCACGGAATATTTATTTTACAGAATGAAATTAAAAATAAATCTAATGACAAAAATTATTTTTCAAAAAATACGGGAAGTTGATTTTGATATGGTAACTGACAATTATAACACCGTGCATGTGTACAACTATTATGAGAGTTATTTTATCAGTTATATAGAGGTAACCATGTTAGTTGAGGGTTATAGGAGAGACTGTTCTTTTGCAACCACTATATTTTTATCTTTTGCAAGTAGCTATTCGGTGAGGCCAGTCGCGCAAATAGCGTGTTGTACATTTTTTTTTTTTTTTGATGATTAGCGTGTTGTACATGTTATGTGTTATAGGGGTTACGTAGTTAGTGTTATAGGTCTATTTTTGATCTTTTGCAAGTACCTATTCGGTGAGGCCAGTCGCGCCAATGGCGTGCTATACAATTTTTTTTTTTTTTTTGATGATTAGGGGAGTGGAAATTGTTTGTGGGATAGTCCCCAAAAAATATGCATATAATTGAAGGGTTGGGGATTTAGAGTGCTAATGTGCTATGATGAATTGTTGATAAAGGAATTGTATATCTGTGCTAATGCACGACATGTATTATACGCGAAAGAAAATAAAACAAAGTGAAATGTAGTACTGTTTCAAAAAAAGTGAATTTTTATTAATTATTGCAATTCCTTGAAAAAAAAAAAAGGTGAAGTGGAATGGGTAGTTTGTATTTTTTAAGTTAAAAATAAATCTAATAATAAATAATATAGTGGGATGGGTACTTGGGTAGTTATTGGTTTATAAAAAAAAAAAAATATAATTTTAAAAAAAATAATAAAAAAAAAAAACTCAAATGCATGAGTTTTTTTTTTTTTTTTTTTTTTTTTTTTTTTGAAAAAACAAATGCATGATATTTGAGTATCGGTGACTTAGAGGGTTGTGGTGAATGACTCTACAATTATATACTACTATAAGATTTTTGAGGATATGACTTGACTAATTCTAAGCAATAACAAGAACGACAAATCAACATGATATCTTCTACAAGTTCTACTCATATTGTCTCTAATTGGCGTTCCATTATAAGCTTACTATTTTCTTAATATACTTGCGTCACTTTTCTATTTGAGATAGATGTTTCATTTCAATATACATTTTCTTTTTCTATTTATTTTTCACTTGAGTTGACCGCTTAAGCCACACACTTATAATTAACTCATTTCACGTGTTTAAAATTTTGAGCAAATGGTTATGAGGCAAGTAAAGTGAGACGGAGAGAGTATCAATGTATCATTAATCTTCTTTCTCCTAGTTTCTTTATTAAACATTACCAATTATGTTAAAGGATAATACTAGTGGAAGCCACTATAGATTTCATAAATGTAATGTCTATTAATAAGCTCCACAAAAACAATAATGGATACAGAGTAACCCATTTTCTAAATAATCTTCACATCACTCAACTCATTATTAGGCTTTTGAAAATTATTTTTAAAGTCAATTACACTTTATTTTGACAATTAATTTGAAATTCTCACGTTTTTTAAAGAAGCTTCGAATTTTGATGATAACTAAGGGCTACTTAATTTTTTTTGGTTTTTCCTAATCTTTTACTAGTTCTTTTTTTTACAACTTCATTACTTTGTGTCAAAAAAAAAAACTTCATTACTTAAAATGAATAAGAAAAAAAATAAATGAATCTATACCTTAACATCGACTAACAAAGAATAGGAAAAATGTGGTAATATAAATGTTAACATGAGCATTATTTTCAATACTCTCAAGTGCATGTAATAATTACGCTTTTGCCTTTTATCATGATTAGAAAATATACAAATGAAAGCAGCACAAGGGACCTTAGATTGATCCTTGTCCTATGCAACGCTAAATAAATACTTATACCAATTCAAATCACAAAGACATATATACTTCCACCAAAGTATATGTAACGGGACTATTAATTTATTTAATTTACATTAGTATATTCATTTATACAAGTATGAACTACTGTTTATTCATTAGTATATTTCATTTATATATATATATATATATATATATATATATATATATATATATATTTTACTTTGTGTACAAAAATTAAACATCCTTTTGGGTATCTTACTTTGTATTTTTTAAATTTATCGTCCATGTTTTTTATGCACAGATATTGTACATGTTTTTTGGGTTTGGAACTATATGTATGATATTTACTTCTGTTTGGAGTTCATGTCATTTTGTTTTACCACTTTAGTTATGTTAAGATTCATGTTAATTTGTTTTTACCCTGGTGTTCAATGAATTGATTCTTATGCAAATTCTTTGACTTTAGTTTTTGTATTCTTTGGGTGCATATATAGTCGTAGTGCTGACGGTGCACAAACTAACATTTGGCGGATCATGGATCAAAAAGTTAGGAAAATAGGTTTAAAATTTTTTGAACCTTTCCTATTGATAATAAGTATATTTTACCCTTGCCCCATTGAGACAACATTTACAACCTATGTTACTCGAACTCTTCATTTCACTCACGTACCCGTGTCGGACCCTCAACACTCTGACAAGGGTATGACACCAGGACACTTCACTTTTAGTTTAAAATCATGGAATTTTTTCACAAAATAGTCGAGTCGGACGCTTGAACACGTACCCGTATGGGATATGGGTGCCCGAGTCCAAGTAACATAGTTCACAACAGAGTATTTTCTAAGAAAAAACCAAAAATTTATGTACGTCCTTGCTCAACTTAAATTGCTAGTAGAAAGAAAGGACCTCCATTGTAGATTTTGTAACTGTACAAGATATTATATTGTGTATATATGATCCACTTTGCTTATCTTTTATGTCAACCCAAAATCATGAAGCTTTTTCTTACAAAATCTTCAACCTTTATCTTCACCTTTTTCTTCTTTTTCTTGCTTCTAAACAACACCATTTTATCACTAAATCCAGAAATTCAAGCTCTTTTGTCTTGGAAAAACACCCTTCTTTCACAAAATCTCATATCATGGACCCTCTCAAATGCCCATAACTTATGCAAATGGGAAGGAATCATCTGTGATGAGAAACAGAATACTGTTTTAGCAGTAAATCTTGTAAACTCCAACATTGTTGGAACACTTGATCATTTTAACTTCACTTCTTTTCCTACTCTAAACATCCTTAATCTTAGCCAAAACACCTTAAATGGCTCGATACCATCCTCGATTAGCAACCTTTCGAGGTTAACTTCCTTAGACTTAAGTGACAATTACCTTACAGGGAATGTACCTTACCAACTCTGCTATCTTCAGGAGTTAAGGTACTTGGACCTTGGCGCGAATTACTTAGAGTCACCTGATTGGTCGAGGTTTGCTCCTATGCCAATGATCACCCATCTTAGCCTTGATTACAATAATCTTGAGTTTGAGTTTCCAAGTTTTATACATACTTGTACTAATCTCACTTACCTTGATTTATCAGAAAATTATTTTACAGGTTTTTTGCCTAGTTCATTGTTTAGTAGTCTTACTAAACTTGAGTTTCTCAATCTTACAGATAATAAGTTCCATGATGCTTTACCTTTAAGTATTTTTAATCTCACTTTGCTTAAGGATCTTCGCGTAGGAAATAACCAGTTTAGTGGGTTGATCCCTGAAGAAGTTGGTAATCTTTTAGGCCTTGAAATTTTGGAATTGTATAATAACTCATTTGAAGGGAGTGTACCTTCTTCTTTAGGGAACCTTAAAATGCTTCAAAGACTCGATCTTCGATGGAACAAATTGAACTCTAAGGTTCCTCCTGAGTTAGGCCTGTGCACTAACTTAACATACTTGGGCTTAGCTTCGAATTTGTTAACCGGGGAGTTGCCTTTGTCCTTGACCAATCTTAGGCTGTTAACTGAAATAGATGTCTCTGAAAATTCACTTTCAGGAAATCTGTCTTCCTGTTTCTTCACCAATTGGACTGAGTTGGTCATGTTGGAACTTCAGTACAATCAGTTCAGTGGTATTATACCTCCTGAGATCGGTTTATTAACAAAACTCAACACATTTTTCTTGTACAACAACAATTTTTCTGGTTCAATTCCTTCAGAAATCGGAAATTTAAAAGTTTTGAATCAGACAGACTTTTCTAGTAATCAGCTTTCAGGTCCTATTCCCTCATCTATTGGTAATCTAACAAACCTTACAATCTTACAGCTTTTTAATAACAGTCTCAGTGGAAATTTACCTTCTGAGATCGGCAGCATGAAGTCGTTGCAGATTCTTGATCTTAACACAAACCATCTGCAAGGAAAGTTGCCTGATACCTTAGCCGATCTTGTTGACCTACAAACTCTTTCTTTGTTCAACAATACATTTTCTGAGGAATTTCCAAAGAATTTTGGTAAATTAAGCCTTTCCTTGACTACTATCCGGATTGCATTCAACAACTTCTCAGGAGTGTTGCCGCGGAATCTATGCAGCGGCTTTGCTCTTGTAGAGTTTACAGCACATTTCAACAAGTTCACAGGATCACTTCCAGATTGCCTTAGGAAGTGCAAGGGGCTAAATAGAGTTTGGCTCGAGGGAAACCAGTTTCTTGGTAATATTTCTCAGACTTTTGGGGTTCACCCAAGTCTTGATTTTCTGAACCTGGCTCACAATCAGTTTTTTGGGTCACTCTCTTCTCAATGGGGAGACTGCACTAATCTTACTCGATTAGAGCTGACAGGAAATAATATTTCTGGGAAAATACCGGCTTCACTGGGAAATTTGGGTAAACTGGTTGTTCTGAAACTGAACTCAAATAAGCTGAGTGGTACAATCCCTACAGAAATTGGAAAGCTGCAACAGCTGGAGCAACTTAGCTTAAGACAAAATAATTTGACAGGAAATGTTCCGAGAAATTTAGGGAGCTTGGCTAATCTGAAGGATCTTGATTTGTCAGAGAACAGATTAACAGGAAAACTTCCTGTTGAGCTTGCAAATTGCAAGGTCCTGTCAAGCTTGAATCTGAGTCACAATCATTTATCAGAGCAGATTCCATTTGAGCTCAGCGAGTTATCAGAGTTACGGTACTTTTTAGACATAAGTGGCAATGCATTTTCAGGAACCATACCTGAAAGTCTCAGCTCACTTACTTCTTTGCAATATCTGAATTTCTCTCACAATAATCTGTCAGGAGGTATTCCAGGCAGTTTTTCTGGCATGATCAGCTTAGAGTCAGTAGATTTCTCCTACAACAAACTGAACGGTCCAATTCCCATTATTAATGTCTTCCAGGAAGCACCTTCAGCAGCATTTATTGGGAACCCGGGTTTGTGTGGAGTAAAACAAGGATTTCCTAGGTGTATAAATAAGCATTCAGCTAAGCATAGGAGAAAGTTACTGATTGAAGCCATTGTTCTTTGTTGCCTCTTTATTCTTGCAAGTGTTCTTGGAGGAATTCTATATCTAAATTGGCACAAAAGAAGAAGAAGGATGAAAGAAAAGGAAGCAACACTGGACAAGAACAGGGAATTTCCTTCAATTTATGACAACTTTGAGCTGCTGCTTTGGGGATCAGGAAAAAGAAGATTCAAATTCGAAGATATAGTTAGAGCAACCGAGAACTTCCATGACAAATACTGTATAGGAAGAGGAGGTTTCGGGGTTGTATACAAAGCTGTCTTGCCAACAGGACAGATTCTTGCAGTGAAAAGGCTTAACAAGACTGAATTCAGCGACACCCAATCGTCTGATTACAAGAGCTTTGACAATGAGATCACAGCACTAACTCAAATCAGGCACCGGAACATCATTAAGTTACATGGTTCTTGCTCCAAGAGTGGAAACTTGTATCTGATTTATGATTATGCAGAGAAAGGTAGCCTAGGAGAAGTGCTATATGGTGATGAAGGAACCCTTTTAGACTGGGGTTTAAGACTGAAAATAGTGCAAGGACTAGCAAATGCGCTTTCTTACTTGCACCATGACTGCTCTCCACCAATTGTGCACCGTGACATATCAATCAACAATGTTCTGCTTGATGCAGATTTTGAGCCTAGGCTATCAGATTTTGGCACTGCTAAGCTGTTGCTCACTGGTTCATCCAATTGGACTAACATTGCCGGGTCTTATGGCTACATGGCTCCAGGTGAATCTCCTTAATTCCTTACATTTTTTTTCCATACTAAATCTAAGACAAGATTTTCTCTGTTGTTTCCAAGTGTCTGACATGCTGAATTCATTAATGTGCAGAGCTAGCATTCAGTATGAAGGTGACTCAGAAATCTGATGTATATAGCTTTGGAGTTGTAGCCTTGGAAGTTATGATGGGACAACGCCCAAGTGAGGTATTATCCTCACACTTCTCAGGAACTATATCCTTCAATATCCAGGATTTGAGCCTGAAGGATATGTTAGATCAAAGACTTCAACCACCATCTCCTACATTGGAAGCTATAGTGATGGAAGTAGTTGCTGCAGCATTGGTATGCACCAGTCACTCACCGGAGTCAAGACCAACCATGCTCAGTGTAGCTCAGAAACTTATGTCTCAAATTCAAGAAGCTCCATTTTCAGACCCTTCTAGGTCGAAAAATCAAGGAAAATACAGAAATCCATGATTGTTGGCATAATTAATATTCTAGTACAAGTTGCAACTTAGTAGATGCATTTACTGTGTATATTAATACCATAGTATGCAATAATTTGATTAAAAAAAAAAAGCATGTGAAGTACTACCTCCGTTCCTAAAAGATGTTCCCATGTATATACCACAATTTCTTGCTCTATGTATTTGGTCTAATACTATTCCGTGCTCATATATACAAAACAGGACAATATGCTTGCTGCTATGTAAATAATGCATGGAACATGGATGTACGTGATTACTACCAGCACCCAAGTGCTGCAGAAGGTAGCTAAGAACATATTTCAGGAAACAGTTCAGTCCAAAATGAACATAAAATTGCTAAGAGTTCCTTTAAGAACAGTGAAGCAAACTGTCAGTTTCAATTGTTTACCTAATAATTAGAATGTAGCAGTAGGTCAGCTCTTAGAATCCTATAATTTGTTCAACACAATGTTATATCTAGTCATTCAGAATAACTTTAGGCTAGTAGATTAGTGGAAGATATAGTGGGATCATGTTGTACTTTCTAAGGTTTGTTAGTTTTTTTTGGGTTTAATATCAAAGCTTAGATGTATAACAGCTTATTTAGTCGAGAATAAATTAACATTAAATTATTGTTTTATTCTCTTCACTCTCTCTCACATATCTTTCGTTTTTCACATGGTATTAGAGCCATATTAGATCCTCAAATTAGAGCACAAAAAGAATGATGAGTGAATTTACTTTTGTTAAAGGTATCACTTTTCAAATGTGTGCAACAACTTTCGAAAATATTCTTGTTACAATGAAATCCACAATATTTGTTGTCAAATCCTTGCAGTACACTGGTATACACCTAATTGTTTGTCTAATTTTTTCATACAAAGTAAATTAAGGCGGAGATAATTTTTCTAGCTTAGCTCTTTTATCAAAAAAAAAAAAAACAAAAGATTATTACTTTGATACAAAAAACAGATGTGCTTGCTGTATAATAAAGAGGTAGCAAAGGAGTGTACATGATTAAACTAGCACTCCACCCCACATTGTTTGAGTACAGGGCCAGTTTGCTTAGGCAAGAAAGGATCGATCCGAACCCACAAGAGAGAGAAGATTGATGCTAGAAGAACTGACCATAGTACAACAATAGTGGGTGTTCTGTTCTGTTTTCCCATCAGACCCTTCAGGAATGGATACAGGTGAACAATCACCCAGAAGGCGAAGAAGAGCTTCCCAAACAGTGGGCCCCACGAGTTGTACCCGTTGTTAATGGCATCAGATATTCCAGCTACAACTCCAACCATGTTGAGTATGATCAAGGTGGTGGGTGGGATTAAAAGGGTAGTCCATTTGAAGAGGTAGAGCTCTCCAAATTCGGCGTCTTCAGCTGCTTTTGTAGTCACTGTAAAGTTGGTGTCCACCCCTGCAAGTACCTTTAGCAGGCCCTGGAAGACTGCAAACAAGTGAGCTGAGACACCACCAATGACCCAAAATTGCTCATTCCTCCACCAGTCCTCAATGCTCACTTCACTCCACCTTAGCTCAAGCACTCCAGTTATTATGATGGACAGAAATAGAGCCAAGAACCATACACTGGCCAAGTTTGTCAGCTACAGGAAAAACATCAGAAGAACAAAAGTGTTAAAAAATTGCTGAATAATGGACCTCTTCTAAGGTTCATATAACCAAAAATATATGAAAGTTCAAGTGGAATAATGAGTAGCAAAGAGTACTTACAGTTGGAATGATGAATTTCCCGGTGAGAAGACAGACAGCTGGGATAGTACAATAGGCAAGCAGAGGAATAGAGGTGAAAGGATAGACAATGGTGTTAATATAAGCAAGCCTCTCTAGCAACTTGAGCTTCCCTCCCCAAGCATACCATAAAGGACAATGTCGGCTAAGGAATATTTCAACTGATCCAAGAGCCCACCTCAGAACTTGGTGCAACCGATCTGACAGATTGATCGGGGCAGATCCCTTAAAGGCTGGTCTCTTGGGCATGCAGTACACTGATTTCCATCCTCTGCAGTGCATTTTAAAGCCTGTCAAAATATCTTCTGTAATCGACCCATATATCCATCCAATCTGCAAACAGAATAAAATTCACAAGAAATTTCAGAGTTGAAGATAACATAACAATTATTCTAGAAATAAATCATCCTATATGCAATAAATGATACTCGTAAATGATAACATTCAGATTATAAGCCATTTTGTGTTTACCTCTTTTCCCCAATCAGTCTTTTCTTCATACCCACAGCTAATAACATGAATGGCTTCCTTGATCAATGCAGTTGAGCTTGTCCCCTCAGGAAGACCTCCATCTTCCATAAGCGTAGAAGTAATGAAAACCGGTGACTGACCGAACCTTTTCTCAAAGTTCTTTTGAGACATGAGGGATGACTTCTCCAACTCTTCATACCCTTCAAGTCCTTCTTCAATGTCCTCAAGATCAAAGACAGGTATGGAAGCCTTTCTTGAGTATTTCTTCCCCATGATAGTCTTCTTCTTCTTGCTGTATAGCTTACTGATCAAGCTCTTAATTCCTTTCTTATTATTATTCTTTGACTTGGCCTTTTTCCTCCTACCACCACAGCAACAGCAGCACCATGAAGGAAAACAGTCACATGTCATCTTCGGCTTCTTTTCTGATGCTGGAGGATCATATCCATATAAAGCCTGTCGGTTGAATACACATCCTGTTCCTACATAAACTGGCCCTTGAATCCCATCTAAGCCTCTCATGTTGATCTACACCAGAAAAAAGACGAGAAAAAGAATAAGTCTTTTACTAGCATTAAGGATATAGTGGCTGTATTTCCAGTGCTAACAAAAAAAAAGAGGTTGAACTTACATCGAAAAAGACAATATTGCGATTAGCATATCTATCATGCCTGTCAATACCATCAAATCTCTGAGGAAACTGGACATAGCATAGCTTCTTTCCAAATTGAGGATCCATTAAGAAGCACATAGCTTCTCTAACAGCCTTACTATTGTTGACATAGTGATCACAATCAAGATTCAATATGAATGGTGCATTTGTAAGTACTGCTGAAACTCGAACCTGAAAGCAACCAGCAGATAATATTGCAAGCATGTTAATGCAAATTACTGTGAAATTGTAGGAAAAATGCAAACCAAAGTAATTGATAATGCAGCCTCTAACCATTGCATTCATGGCACCGGCTTTCTTGTGGTGATTGTATCCAGGTCGTTTCTCACGTGAGACATAAACTAGCTTTGGCAACTCCTTACCTTCCACATCTAGTGCTCCCTCACTTCCTAGATAAACCTGGAAACATATATGATTATTAGTACACGTTTGTCCAACAAAACATTCTTAATTAGAGTTCATTTAGTTTTCCTCAAATATCGATCAGAAATATTAGCATATTAATTAACCTGAATCATGCCAGGATGATCTCGGGTGTTATTCCCTGGCCATGGATTTCCATCTTGCATAACCCACCCCTCTTCAGGTTTCTTCACTGCTTTCGCCACCAATGCATTAATTCTGATCTTGAATTCTTCATATTCTCTCTAATAATCAGCAAAATTAAAAATTTAAGTTTGTCAGGACACTTCCAAAAGACCAAAAGCAGCTTAGACAGCAGCAAATTACAAGAAAATAGTGTTGCTTGCTTACTTTCATGGCTCGTCGATCTTTGACAAATGTAGCTTGGACCTTATCCTTCAAATAATCCATTTTCTGAGAGAAGTAAAACTCAGGGGCTCTAGGCTCAATGTTATACTTCTTACAAAACGGAACCCACCTCCTCGCAAACTCAGAAGTTTCAGACAGTGTGTCAAACAGAAGCATTGAAGCACCATCATCTGATACATAGCAGCTGACCTTTTCAACTGGATAATCAACAGACAAGATGGATAACACAGTGTTTGCAGTAATGATGGGTGGCTCTTTTAAAGGATCCACAGTACTGACAAAGAAATCAACTGGGGCTAGACGGTTAGGCTCTCCCTCACGTTCAAATCTCAATGTAAGGCGGTCCAAGTAAGTTTCCCGGTTGATAGGAAACCATTTGGGGAACTGATCAAGTATCCAAGAAAATGCAAACCAAGTCTCACAAATAACAGAGGTGAGCCATAATGGATAGGCATCTTCTGCTGGGGTTAATATTCGAAACCTGAGGAAGAAGGCAAGGACAACAAGCCGCAAGATAATTATAATCCGGTATGGGTTGATTTTGCTTGATGATATAGGGACTTTTCTCCACAGTGGTTGTCTTGCTTCAGCAATCCTGGGGAATGAAAACTTGTTATACAGATAGTAAAGGTATAATAACACTAATAACACAGCAAGTTAGAGATGAGCTTTTCGAGTTTCTCATTTACTGTCATAAATTATAGATTTAGGAATGTAATATGTTACACATCACACTGATCAGTACAGAGGTTCAATTTCAGAATTGATTTAGAGAATTTTGTTCTTCTTGAAGTTTGGATAAATTGCTAAGTTTAGATGTGCAAATTGATAAATGCTTGTTTCTTCTGATCAAATAAGTGGCAAAAGCTCTAGCTACTGCAAACCAATTCACAATTTCTCGGTATATTAAATCTGACTGCTAAGTTAATTACCATGGTCCCTGATAAAAATCTATCTGATCCATATTATAGCAATTTATTAAAGTATTCTTATGATAAGTTTTCTTTAACACCCTTATCATACTACTAAATATTAATGTGCTGCTCATTGTCAAACATAATGATAAAGGTTTCTACTCAGCATCGAGTTTCTAAGCTGAATATGTGTATGAATAAAGCGGAAAATCAGAAGAAAAAAAGTTCCAAGAGTACTAAAATAACTGCTTACAGGAAATCATCTTCTTCACCCTTGTCATTTTCGCTATCATAGGTTTTAACTAAGCCTTTCTTCTCTTGCCTGCTTTTCCATTTCTCTACTCTTTCTTTCCATTGATCATTGTTACCATATATATCCTTATCGTCTTCAAATTCCTTTCCGTTCACCTCCTTTTCTCCATCAAAATCCTTACCAGCAACTGTTAAATAGCACATAAAACATAACACATTATCAGAAACAGCACAAAATTGGCAGATCAGAGTTCTGTTCTAAACTAAACAGAAAGAATTGAAGTTCTTTACCACTTCCAGCAAAAGAAGAGAGTTGATTTCCATTAGCATGCCATTGCTGTTGATTATACTCCCCATTTTCCTACAAAATTAACTTCATATGATTAGTACAAACATCAGTAATGTACATAAAAGAACTCGATACTATATTTGTTACAAGATTCAACTCACAGATTGATTGGTAGGATGTTGTTGATTGATCTTAATCTCAAACTCATCATCTAAATCATTAGCATCAAATGCTTCTTCCTCATCACCCTCGACTCTTGGGGAGCCTGATACATATAAATAAACCAAATTCCGATTTAACATAATCTTCTTATGATCAAGCTAAGTATAAAAACAGTATAATCTGAAAATATGAGCTAAGCAAAAGAATGGTTCATGCTAATAAAACAGGTTAACAAACCTCTGTGACGCTTATAGCGAGTATTGCACTGAGGACAGCACTGAGTGCCTTCATTCCTTTCGTACTCGTAACAAGGCCTGCAGACAGGAAACCTACATGCATGACATGCTGCGAAAGGCTCCCCGTCTTCTTTTACTTCTATACCATCACCACAAACCCTGCATATCTTTCCTCCTGATTGCCTGGTTGGTGAACGATTCTGCAATCGAAAACAAACAAAATATAACCATCATAAGAAAGAATGTACTACCTCCGTTCCTTAAAGTTGGTTACATTTATTATAGATCCATGGAGAAAGATTGCATAAAGAGGGTTATGTTGTAAGTAAAGAATTTGTAAGAAAATGGTGTTATAGGTGAGGCTTGTGTTACAAAAAAAATTAGCGAAAAATAAAACAAAAGTGTAACCAACAAAAAGGAACGGAAGAAAAATAAAAAGTGTAACCAACAAAAAAGTAGGCCAAAATAATTTTCATATAGATAGAAGTATAAATGATGTAAACTAGGCCAACAAAGGTAGATAGTACAAATTTTAGTAAACTAGGCCAAAATAATTCTCCTTTTCAATTTTCATATAGATAGAAGTATAAATGATGTAGTATATATGACAAATAAAGAAACTATCTAAGTTCCAACACATGAATATCTCAAAGAACAAAAAAGAGACAAGAAGGGAGAGTTACCTCATCAGTAATAGGGAAAGGGCCAGGAATAAGGCCAGCCATGGCAAAGTATACCACGGCAAAGGCGAAGGCGGGGGTGGAGAGGAGGTAGTGAGGGAGGAAAGGAAGAGGAGGGAGTGAGATATAAAGAAGAGAAGGATCATATCTAATGAAATTAATTTAAACAACTGAAGAATAAGATAGGGGAGTGTGGTGTAGTTTTCTACCAAACTGATAGTTGGGAAGTCATTGGTTTGATTCAAAGAGACGTTAGATGTGATCTTAAAGGATGGTAGGACAGTAAGAGAGAGAAAGAACATAAGTTTAGAGAGAGAAAGAAGGTTGCTGTTCATAACTTAGGCTCAAAGTATGTCCAAGGTTGGCGCCATTTTCTAACTCTACACTTGGTTTGTTGGCATTTCTTTTTCTTTTTCACCAAATATATAGAGTAGAGTTTTGTGTGTATGAAATCTTTGTTTATGTACAAATTATTAGCAAAGTACCTTTATGTAGATGTTTGATGTGGCTAGTTGGTCCACTACTACTGTTGTTGTCTTACCACTTTCTAACAATATGGGGTTGTAGTGGTGAGCGAGTAGTGATGTGGTGGTGGTGGTGGTGTTGAGTCTAGTGGTTGGGGTTGGGGTGGTGGAAGTGGCGTTCTAGTGGTGGTGATTAATGAGAGAAATACAGGGGGAAAGATAGAGGTGTCAAAAACTGACTCGACCGATCTGATATGAAACTGATTCGAAAAAACTAAATTCAGATTTCGACTTGAATGAACTCAAATAATTTAGCATGCCTCAAATTTATATAAACCTAACCCGACCCGACATCACCGGTCCTAGCACAGACACCTAAATTAACACCTGGGGGGGGGGGGGAGCTGCAGAGTGAGGTAAAGATAGAGTTGGGAAATATGCGGGCCAGCCGATGTATAGTAACTGTGGGCGGTATTTACCAGCTCCCTAAAAGCCCTGCAATCTTTCTAAAGAGCTAACGAGCTAGCCAGACAATTCACAGATGCAGTTCAAAGCCAAAACTGATGCCATATCAAAAGCAAGTCATCCACACTAAGCTCAAAGGTTCAAGTTAACACTTGATCTAAGCAGACAAGGATTACCTTTTGAGAATCTACAATCTAGACCATTTTTTTAACCATAAATTAAAATTTTAGATGTAAAAGAAATTTTAACAAAAGAAGAAATTACTTGGCTGAGGGGTGCCTTTCATGACACTGACCCTACAACAAAACTCCAAACTGTTGACAGCAAACAGCAAAGAAAGTTAAGACTCTGAATGAACGTTATAACAGATATAAATGACCATTGCCCCAAGAAATATCAGTTTCCTTTTCTGGGGTCAGTAAAACAAATACCCAGAAAAATATCACTGCATCAATAAGCTAGTTGATGATGATGTTATGGCAGAAAGTCGAATCCGAGAGGCAAATACCAAAGACTGAAGCTAATCAAAAAGTCATCTCATTCATTTCCATGGGGAGGATCATCACTGTACAGGGGATAGAATTCGCTGACATCATGCTACGGCTTTATTACTATAATCTCTCTAGCAAACCGAAAGAATACAGCTAGGTGAGACCTGAACTGCATTACTCAGAATGTACTAGGACAGTATAAATTACAGGCTAAGAAAAACAAATGAGCCATTGGGTACCATGATCAACTAATACTGCCCAGGTTTCCTTTTATCTAGATGGAAATTTAGAGGGGGTGAGGGAAAGGAACATCTACATATTTCAAGCTTACTCTTTATAAGCAATACTGAAGTCCATAAGAGTTACTACTATATCTCGTGTTTGAAACACGGCCTTGGCTACATCTACCACACTAGATAAGAACGGAAGCAGCAACGGTTTCATGATATGGTTCATTCAATCTTCAGGAGGTTTTGAAGTTGCAGGTAAGTTTGGCTCAGTTTTTTTACTGCGTTTACATGGTTGCAGATCCGACAAATCTTTATCACAAGGGTTTTGACGCTCGGCAATTTCAGTTCTGGGTGTCTTTCCTTCTCTCCTTCCTGACGTCTCCCCAGGTGTTGAGGGAGCATCAGTTGGCTTTCCTGTGTCATTTTGATCTCGAGCAGATGCACCCTCAAGACCTACATCCTTCCCTGTTATTGGTAATTCCTGGGAAGAAGGCTCTTCAACTGTCAAAGAATCAATCTTGAGATTTTCAGCCCCGGACTTGGACTGCTTTTCAAGCATCTTCTGGAGGTATCTTCCTTGCTCTTCTATTCGCAGCTGTAAATTTCTTTGAATCTGCAGAGAAATTGCACTGTAACATCTTAACAGGTCTACATACTAGCAACAATTGCAATGCATTCTATGATTTAAAAAGGAGTCAATGCAAGCAGGGAGAACAATAAAGCAAGAAATTATAACACGCCACAAGATTTTTTAAAAACTTTTTAATAGATTTCTTATTCTTTTGTTTTATTCTCCTCAATGTCTTCCTCAAAGACCAAAAGTTCAAATATATAAAACGCGGCCATTGCTCCCTCTCTCCCAGCATCCCTGTACTTCATCTTTTAATTGCAATTTCACAAGCATTGTTTATTGGCTAGGTTGATTCCAGTAAAACAGCTCAATATCTTCTTGTATAATCTAATGTTGGATTGTGATCAGCAATTGCTGTCATAAACGATCACAGGATGCACGGATGTTTACTTGCTCTACAATAGAATTTTGTAGCATGAGAATATGTATACGCTGCTAGTACGCAGACTGAAATGGAGCTCCAAAGTTCAGGCTTGTTAAAAAGAATGGCATAACAAGTACTAAGGCTTAATGATGTTCTTGGCCTTCATGCCCCTCTAAAATGTGATTAAAAAATTCCTCAAATCATATGATAGGACTTGGGAAGAAAGGAAAATGCTACAATGAGAAAGCAAAGGTCTCAAGACTTTTAACCTAACAAAAAGGACATCATTATTCTATTGTCTAAAATTCATAATTAATGTTGGTGTCTAATATAAATGTCTAAAGTTAATAGTTCATTAACATCCCAGCAAATACTTCACTTTCTTCTGTTACCAAGGAAGATATGACATGAGGCACAAACCCTCACGGAAATTTTCACTCAAGACTGAAGCAGAGATTTGGCGGAGATGAACTTGTACAATTTATAAACTGTGGTTGGATAACCAGTGACTCAGTGAGTAGGTCAAAGGTATATGACTTTTCAAATGTAGGCATGCTCTACAAAGAATCTTTGTTTTAAGGATTTTAGAAATTGTACATCATAATACAATAAAAATAAATTTAAATAAATAAATAAAAAAAAAAAACCTTCTTTGAAAGAAATCTAGTCTTTACATAATTATACCTCAAGCTGCTCATGCAAACGCTTTTGAACTTCCATCTGCAGCCTTAATGCCTCTGTGAGATCCATACCCCTGTTGTGACACCAAGCATGGTATGAAACTTGGTGACTCATGATTAAAAAAAGCAAGGGAAATAACAAATAAACGTCCACGCAGGACTAATCTTCAGAATATTGACCTAAGAAAGCATTAAAGCATTATTACATATAAAAATTCACCTTAATTTCATTTCAGAAACTGTCTTCCTATGGTACATGTCCCTCTGTAACTAACCATATCAAACATATAACCATTCTGGAAAGACATATGTTATATTCACCTTAATTTCATTTCAGAAACTGTCTTCCTATGTAATAACTTGCTAATAAATACTTTAGTTCAACTCCAATCCTCAAGCATCACAATGGACCAAAGGAAAGACCCTATATATTAAATAAAAAAATCAAGAATACCTTATATTTCACTTCATTCAGTTTATGTTGCTTTGACCCATGTGGACTGCCTTATCCCTTAAGACAACCCAACAAAGCTTACTTTCACTTCAAATTGGTAATTGACATTTCTTCCATGATTTGTATGAGTTCTTTGGCACTATCATTTCCATAAAGCAAAGATAAAAGTAACCGGTTATGCTACTCACATTATACCCCAGCATGTACCGAGTTAATATAGTGGTATCACAACAGTAGTAAGCAATCTTTTCAGTTTTAAGAAGCAGTATCAGTTGACCTAGTCAACATTGGCTGAAGGTGGCCTTAATTTATCACTTTATCAGAACAATGGGAGATCCAGCTATATTTTTGGAAAATATGGGAATACATCTGCATACTGGGTTTCATTTTTTGATAAAACTGAAAAAAAAATACAAAATTGTTCCCCCACAAAATTCCAATTATAAATGTGACAACTTTCAAAATCTCAAATTGCACCTCCACCAAAAAAGTCCCGTATCTGCTACTGATCTGTTTATCTGAATGAGTGATAAACCAAACCTAAAGGCACAATCCACATAATAATTTACTAGTTGAGACGACTGTCAACATCTAAGAAGCCCAGCTATATTATCAAGCAAATCACACAAGGTATTACGTATAATAAGAAATTAAGAACAGTAAAGAAAGTTGATGTAGTAGATCAGTTCAAAATTTGCAGGCAACAACTATTATTTGGCCTTTTCTCAATCCCAAAATTAAGAAAAATAAATAAATGTTGAACATCATCACCCGAAGGAATACCAATAGAAGAGCACATGTACAAGGATAAAACAAATACTTACGCTTTCAGGTCTAAAGATGACAAGTCTGCAACAGGAGTTGACAAATTTTCAGATAAACCTGCAAACAGAAGACAGAAATCCACATACTCAATGAGCACCTAGGCCGAGAATTTTAAGAATCAAAGAACACTAGAGACTTGACATCAATGCATTGGCAACAAAACCAACATATATGTGGAATTGTTTAAAAAAAAATAGAAGCAGGAAATGTATTGTGGTGCACTACAGATAGAACTTCAATCTCCATCCACTAACATGACTAGCAATTCCACAATTAATATAAAGGGCACTTTATATATGAAGAATCTGTCCAGTAGAAGATATATGCTAACTTGCTAAGCATCAATATAAGGGGAAGGAGCATTATATTCAGTAGAATTACAATTAGCTTGTGAGTAGCTTGAAAAATAAGATAGGTCATTTATTAGAGGGAAAGCTCTATATATAGAGCATATTAGAGAGAGGCAGAGAATTAGGTTGAATATTGGCGAGACTTGTGAAGTTGTGAGAGAAGAGAGAGACATTGTTACTTAGGAGAGCACCAACCTCTCAAATTTAAGCTAGATTGTAATTGGCAATTTCCACTGTGATTATTATCAATACAATCATATCTTACTATTTTTTTTTTCTAATTTCTTCATTAATTCTTCTTAATCTTCTTACTACCCTAAATTCTACTGTTCTAGTAAATAACCAAAGATAATCTTAGTTTATAGCAACAATCAGCACATAGGACGAGTTTAAGTTGTAACATGTACTTCAGTATAAAGATAGAACAGTTTAAAGGACTTATTTGACAGGCCTGTCGCCATTGAACACAACAAAAATCAATTCTTCATTATGGAAGGACTTAAAATACACAGTGAATGAACAACTGAACACACACACACACAATTCCCGTAAAATTTGTCAACAACCCCCTTCCCCCTCCTTTCCCACAGCCATTGAGGATAAAAGCGAAGGTTATACAAAAAAAAATGTTAAAGCAGCTAAGATCAACAAGTAGATCTATAAATTGATATCCAATTGTCCATTGACAATATCACATATTCACATTAATCACATACATCCCAGATCCAACAGGAAAGTTCTGTGTATGTTTACCATACAAAGTACGGCATAAGAATATGAGTACTGTTGTTTGAACGGGAGGAAAGAAACACGAATCTTATGCAGATAAACCATTCTTATATAACACTATTTTTGAAAGATATATGTCCAGAATTTGCAATGGAAGATACTGAACAATGAAAAAGTCGTGTGTTGAGCAAAGCAAGGAGGAGCAAGCCCAAGATTGAAAAACCAAAGGAGGAAGGGGGGGGGGGGGGGTGTCACCAATCAAAGTCCATCCGGCTCCTCACAGCTTTGGATATATTACATATCAAGCACCATTACATTTATAAGAAGTGACATGGAAGCAATCCAGATGTGTAAACGGGTCAAAACATGCTCTTAAAGTAAAGTTATGTCCTAGAAATGAAATTCTTCATTTCCTATATAACAAAACCCTATCATTTCACTATCTAGATACACTTAAACTGATACAAAAAGACATCATACTTGAAGAGCACAAATCCAATGTTGTATTTAAAGTAGTCCCTGTTTAACAAATTAAGTGCCACTCAGTAAATTAACTTCCTTATGCAGATATGTAAGACTGTAAGCTAAAGAAAGTAAAATTTTTAAAAGGTCAATGTGTAATTAATGTTCTACTTGCAACCCTGATCCTATCCCTTTTTTGCAAGCAACAACTTTTAAAACCATCAAATTAAACCATCTTTCACAGTTGCAAGTCTTAATACGGATACATAAACCAATTTAATAGCTCCATTTCACGAAGAAAAATTGGAAAAAAGAAGAATGTTTGGAGCAGGGGGGCGGGAGGGGAGAAGAGTTTCATGGACACACCTTCAGAGGGCTCTGGCCTGTACCGAGCTGTTCTATATTTCTGCATGCATATTTATTTTAAGAAGTAAATAGGATGGTATAGAGAAAAACATTTAAGATTAAGCAAACATTTTTAAATCACAGATAGAGAATAGCATATGATAGATGATCCTAAGATAAAAGGACAATGTCCTACATGCCTGCAGGTGACTTTTCACATGATAAATGGTCAAGCCTTCAACCTTCATCAGCTTTAAAACACCTTTAGGGGTAGCTCCTACAAGTCCAAATGATCAAATTAAGTTAGATGTTGCATCAGCTGTAGGCCAATATTTGCATTAAAGTGACTCACTTTCACTGCCACCAAGCTTACTGACTGCTTCCACAAAGGCTTCATGAAGCTCTGGTGTCCAGCGCATCCGTGACTTGGCTGGACCACTAGCTGTGGAAGCCGGGCTTGCAACTGCTGCAACTTCTGCTGATGATACAGAAGGCTGCTGCTGACTTTGTGTTGGGTGCGTCAACAAAATTGGAGTTGAATTAACTAGTTGATTTGACATCTAATACAACAGAGTGACAATCAGTGCTGGACAAACAGTGGTGCAGATAAAGCAGCATTTTGTAATTCGAAAGCATTTATAAGCAAAAAGGACCAAAAATCTTATACAGCATAACAACCTTCATTCCATGGTCTGTGGCATTGGCATCAATAAGCAAGTCACTCCAATTAGAACTAAGTGATTCATCATCAGTGATTAGCTGATCTGCCCATTCCTGCCAATCATTTCGCTTGACAAGGTCTTCATGTGTTACAAGATTACTGCCAACATCACCATTTCCCTGGATGTGTCCACTTGACATGGAGCTGTGGGAGGGAAAATCAGGGAAGCCAGATCCTGAATCTGAGCACCATGAGAGGTTGTTGTTTCCTCTAGTATAATTACTAGATGTAGATGAATGAATAAGATCTGTGTGAGTAGAAGGCATTAGGGCCAACGACGATCCATTGTTAGCAGACGGAGGTATATACGGGGAGTTACTAGAATAGTTTTCATGGGAGGTAGGAGAGAAATGAACATCAGGAGAGTATCCTGATGAGGATGAGAACATGTGGTTGACATGAGTGTTGGATGGCAATAGCTTTGAATGAAAGACCGAGGGATCAGTAACAAGCTCCCTTTCCATAGAGACCTGCTGGGAGTCAGGCAATTTAGGATACTTCTCTTCCAAGGTACTAGATAGGACTGGTAAGGATGAAGACAGAGCTCCAGAGGCACCCAATTGTCTTGGACCAGATCTCTGAATGGATATAGCAGGGTGTCCATCCATTTTTGGCCTTTAAAAAATATTGGGATAACCTTCCAGTTTCAGATCCTATATTAAAAGAGACTGCACCAGTTCACAACACATAAGGGCCAGATAAGAACTTTTAAAGTTCAAAATTAAATGGTAAAAATCACAAGTGAGCCCAAAACTTGTCTACAACATTGGTTTTTACAATACATTGATCATATACATCAAAAAAATATTCAGAATTATATGATTAACATTTTGCAGAATTAAAAGAAAAATGAAGGTTTTCAAAATATTACACATTGTTCTTCGAACAGATCAAAATAGTAGGCAAAAAGATAGATTAAGTGGTTAACAAATGAAATGAAACCGAACAATATAATAGATAAAAAAGGAGACACAATCAAAAAGTACTTCCTCCATATTTATTAATAACAATACTAAATTTTACACTATTCACATAGACTCCTTAAAGCATCTTTTTTTGATTAATAAGATAGGAAAAATAAAGTCATGTAGGGTTCTGTTATATTAGTCTCGACATATACTTCCAATATATCGGTTTTTTAAAGAATAGCCAAATATATTAACGATATATGTATAATACAAAGCATATGCATTTGCAAGCGTGTAATTCCATTACGTTGCAACTGAAAAATAACCGAGGAGAAGAAGTACGACACAAGATATATCAACTAAGAGTCGGTGGGTCATATGCTTGATACATGCAATAGTATTACGATAGTGTCATTGAATCAAGTCAAACATGAGACGTTAATAAAAGAGCACTCAAGAGAGATGGTGAAATTATTTTCAGGATTAAGGCTTCTTATAGAGTTATAGCAGCGGCAATGGAGCCATCAACAATCAAATGAAATCCAAACTGTGAAATACTTTTGCAGCTTTGCTGGCAATGATAAAATGAATTACAAATTTTTCGTTTTTTTTATTTACATGATTAGCATTTAGCATAATTCTATGTCTGTCTTTATTTCATCCAGCACTTGGTTTATATTTGAAACAATCTGCAATTTTAGAATTTACGAGGTTTGAGAATTTCCATAACCTAATAGGGGCCAATTTAGGACATTTTTGTGAGATTAGAAACTGGATTCCTCAAATCATGTGCATCTCAGAGTCGTCAGATTAGCATTATCACTTTTGTCATTCCTCATGCTCCAGCAAACAACTTAATGAATGCATTAACAAGTAGTTTGCACGGACCCTATTTTACTATTTATGAAACATAGCTCATTAAACTAGAGCCTAGGAAAACATAAATCAATCCATAGATTGATTACTACTGAGAAGTAGCAAAATATTAGTTGACCCTAATTGTTCTACAGCCCAAACCTCTATTACTTTTTCTTTTTTTTTTGGAAAAATTAGAGTTGATTACCACATGCCTAAATGGATGGTCAAGTACAGCTTGCTCCAGCAGTTTGCACATTGGCCTTTCAAAAATCAATAGCATAAATATACGCGACAGAATGGAAACTGAATATGGATATTGTCTGCCTGATAAAAATAGCTTCTAATCTTCCATAGTTCCATGGTGGACTCAGCAATAAGTCTTTCATCCAAAATTTAAGTGCGAAAAACAACAGAAATAATAACAAACACAAAACCCAACAATCAGCAAAGACCAAGACGATTCTCATGTATGCAATCTCACCTACATATTTATCATATTATAACTAATAAGGGGTAGTACAATAGTTCCCAAAAGGAGCAACTAAAAGATATGGTAGAAACGGAAACAAACTATACTGAGTAGTGGAGTTATTCCGAAAGAAAATTTTAGGCGGGTCATATTTCACCACCCTGCTCCACTTCTAAGTTGTAACTTCCTAACAAACTTTCTTCTACTCCTACTAGATAATGTGGCAGCAACCCGGGTACAGATAAAGATTGAATCCTGTTTTTCCTCTACGATTGTTATTACGCCACTCGGGTGCACCTCAAGTTCCCCAATCCACACCCCACTCACCCATGTAATCAATTCACCCTAACCCTTCTGCTCATTGCTCAGCAGTCAACACACTCAACCAAAATTGGCAAAGCCTTTGATAATACTACTATCAAAGTATCAATCATCATATTTTGTTATGACAATAAAACTGAAATAACAAGATTAACATTCCTCATGACCTAAACCATTCACAAAATTAGTACTCAGTAATCAACATGCAAAATCAAAACATCAACAAGTCGATACTCAATGTAAAAGTTAATTTCACAAAAACCTAGCACAATCTCTTAATCCCTGTTAAAAAGAGGGGTCACTCCCTAATTATATAAAAGTTAATTAGCAAATACACAGCATAAAAAAAGTCATACACAAGCTCAATCTAAAAACCCCAGATGAAATGAATATTAACATCAATCAAAATCCAAACTTTCTCATCGCTCAAAAAAAAATTGGATAAAATCAATACATACCCAGATTAAAAAAATTCACATTCATTTCATTTTGAGCTACAAAATATACAAAAATAAAAAAATTAAGTAAATTAGAAGAGCATACCTTGAATTTGGAAGGAAACCCAGAAAAATTGAAGGGATTAGAACGATGAAATTGATATAATAATGAAGATTAAAATTGATTTGGGGGTGTAAATGGATCACCGGCGTCGAGAAGTGAACGGTCGTGAATGGGTTTTGGCCTTGGTAATTTGGCCTATTTGGCTAATCTTCCATAAACAAAATTGAAAGGGGGCAACTCGAAGAATTTAGCCACGCTTGTTTGTTGCGCGTGAAGCTGACTTTTGAGAATCTTTTGCATAGATTAATCGGTTGGTGTCGTTGGTTACGTTGCTCAAGGGTGCGAGGGGTCGTGGACTTGTGCTGCTGGTAGCGATGGCTAGAGCAACGTTTACCGTACAACGAAACAGGTATCCGGATCTAGAGCTGTTAATTCGCGGGTTCAAATCGGGTTTGGTAAAGTCAGAACGGGTTGAATCTAATTATTGTGTTTATCGAGTCGAAATTTAAAAAGAATATTTTTCGGATCAGGTCGAGTGTGATTTTAACACCACTATGTACAAGTAGAGTTGTTAATTTTGGTATTCGTTTCTATTCAAGTTGGGGTTCAGGTTATGTTATCTAGTTTGTCGATTCATCTTTCGTATAAGGTTTAGGTTTTGAGCAATTCAAGTCCACTTCGAACTATGTTAAATAAGAAGGTATTGTGTGCGTACGGACGTACAAACTGTTTGGTGTGGGAGGCTTGGCTGATATATTTTACTGGTTGGGTGATATGTTTCATGTGTTGGCTGATATGTTTCATTTGTTGGCTGATATGGTTTTTGGATTGACTAATATATTTCTTTTGTTGGCTGATATTTTTTTTTCCCCTCTTTTGTTGGCTGATATCAGACATAATTTGGTTTATATGTTTCTTTAGTTGGCTAATATATTTATTTTGTTAGCTGATATGTATATTTTAATTGTTTGCTTATATGTTTCATTTTGTTAGATGATATGTTTATTTTGTTAGCTTACATGTTGCTTTTGTTGGCTGATACACTTCATTTATTGGCTGATATGTTCCTTGTGTTGGCTTATATGTATCTTTTGTTGGCTGATGTAATTCTCTAATTGGTTGATGTACTCCTCTTATTGGTTTATATGTATCTTTTGTTGGCTAATAAACTCCTCTTATTGGCTTATATACTCCTCTTGTTGGCTTATACGTGTCTATCTAACATCCAACGAACTGATATATTTTTAGAGGTGTCAAAACCGAACCGACCCGAAAAAATTTATCCGTTTCGAATTGTCACCGATCCGATTTGATCGAGAAATTTAAGACCCAAACCCGATCTGTAGCCGAACTGAACTCAACCCGAATCCGAAGTTGACCCGATCTGAACTTAACCCGGCACCGATTTGATCCGACCTGAACTCAACCCGAGTCCGATTTGACCCGACCTTAACTCAAACCGAACCGATTTGACCCGACCCGTGCTCAACCCGATCCGAAATTGACCCAAAAAATAACCGATCTAATCCGATCTGTTTTGACCCGAACTGATATTAACCCGATCCGATTTTAACCCGATTTGATTTTTACCCGATCTGAATTTAACCCGATCATAATTAATTATTTACTTTTTTATTCAAGTTCTTATACTATATATTTACTAATTATTAATAAGTTAAATTTTTTACTACAAAGAAATAATCCGGAGTCTTAAGTTTACTTCATGTACATATCAATTATATTAATTTACTTTCTAAGCTTTAATAAATGCCACAAGATCTAATAAACCTAAACATTAAGCGAGAGTTAATTGATTTGCTTGTAAAACTCTAGTTAAATGCTGCCTAAAGCCTATTGTCATTTTTAATGAATTTCCTCCCATTCTGTTATAATTTATTGACCCAATAATAAGGTAAAAACTAAACAATATCTCTAGTTTAAAAATAACCTTATTTGGATATGAATTTGGTCAACTCGACCAAAATCCAGCCAAACACAAAAAGGAATTGAACCGAAATTGACCGAACCGAACTTGACCGAACCGAAATCATCCGAACCGAAATCAACCCGACCCAAATTCATCCGACCCAAAGTTACCCGACTAAACCCGTTTTAAACCCGATCCAAATATATCCGAACCGAAAGTGAATCGATCTGAAGTTGACCCGACCCGTATCCGACCCGGACTCCATAGACCATGACCTGAAGTTGACCCGACCCGAAATTGACCCGATCCGAGTTAAAAGGATAATTTTGATCCGAACATATCCGACCCGACTCGAATAGACCCGACCCAAACTCTATCCGGTTATCCGAATTGACACCTCTATATATTTTCATTAAGCCTTTTAATAACAAAGTACAAGAGCAAATCAGCAAATATATAAGAAAACTAATGACAACTACTTCCCGGAAACTAAAGGAGTAAACCCACGTCAACCAAATAAAACTTAGTCCCACTAACAATGACTCCTAATAATATGCTAAATTAAACCCCCCGCATACTGATTATACTCAATTATAGCATTGAAGCACACAACCAACACTCTCGATCTTTCCTTCGTCCTTCCTGCCGCAGCCCCCACCCACCACCAACACAACCAATCACACTCTTTTTCCTTCCTGCCGCAGCCCCCACTGACCACCACGCCAGAGCCCAACCGCAGCCACGGCCAACCGCGCATCCAGGCAAACCCGCATCCGTCATCTACTTTCAAACATAGCAAATCTTCAATTTTTATTCAATAGCGAATTTCGAAACAATACCCCTTCGGATTAATTATAATTGTTTATGCAATAGATGTGAATTTCTGATTTTAATTTAGATCTAGAAAGGAGGAGGAGCATAAGAGTGAGAAAGAGGTGGGAAGAGAAGGAGAGAGAAAGAGAAAGAGAAAGAGAAAGAAAAATGTACGGGACGCACAAGCACTTGGGTGCGGGTGCCCGCACCCTATAGTTTACGATGTTAAATTGCTAACCTTTTTTAAGTAATAATGTCATACAGGTTAAATTTGAGTCAAATTTGCTTGGGTCAAATTCAAGCTAGGTTACAATGAATGATAAGTAGGGAAAAGCCAAAATAAAAGAGAAATACGGGTTAGCAAAAATGCTTAAGTACATACCAATGCTAGATACTTCATATGTAAAATCAGATCAATCAATATCAATATCAATATCAATTTAATTTTATTATTAAAACTCAAAGGTAAGGAGTGTCAATCCGCTATGTGTCATTTTTTTTTTGTTACATTTCACCGTGTCATCTCCATGTCATTCGAATCCAATAACAAAAAAATTAAAATAAAATAAAAAATCCTCCCTTAAAGTTTGTAACTCAATTGTCAATTATAGTGATTTATATATTCAACATTTACTTAGCAGTTATAAAATGAAGCAATTCAAAGGTTTTTTTTTTTTTTTTTTTTTTTTTTTTTTTTTTTTTTTTTTGTAATTACTATTCTAATTACTACCTCCGTTAACGGTTATTTGCAACATTTACCAAAAAAGGGTGCTTCATATTATTTGCAACAAAACTATTTCTTTCCTAATATAGTAACTTTTTTTGATAAAATGACCAAAATACCACCCTTATTTTAAATTATTAACACATAATACTATACATAATTACAAATTATTTAAACCCTAATCTAACTTAATCATCTTAAGTTTTTCCCAAAAAAAAAAACAGATTCATCTTATCTCCCCACCAATCCACCATCTCTCTCCTCCATCTTCATCCCTCACTTCATCATCTTTTTCCTTCTTCATCTTTCATCTCCTTCTTCATTTTTCATCTCCTTCTTCATTTCTCATTTCTCATCTCTCATCTACTTCTTCATTGCTCATTTGGTTCGTGGGTGGTTGTTAGTGGTTTGTGGGTGGCTTCGGTAGATCTGGTGGTTTTGTAGTTTGTGGGTGGTTTTTCTGGTTCGTGGGAGATTGTTGGTGGTTCGTGGGTGACTGTTGGTGTTCTGGGCGGTTCATGGGTGTTGGTGTTCTGGGTTTTGGTGGTGGGTTTTAGTGGTTTTGGTGGTGGGTTTTGGTGGTGATTTTCGATCGATTCTTGGGTGTTGGTGGTTTTCGATGGTGGTGGGTTCAGGGGCAGTGGTTTTCGGTGGTGGTAGTTTTGGGTGGTAGTGGTGAATCTGGGTTCGGGTTTGGTTGTTTAGTGGTTTTGGCTTTTTTTTTTTTGTTTTTTTTTTAAATTAGATTAATACTTAAGTACTACCCTTATATTTCAATAATTATTATGTTTAAAAACTATTAACGGAGGTATTATTTGGACTCAATTGAAGTATTGGAATCATTAAAATAGTAATTACAAAAAACTGTTGAATTGCCTCATATTATAACTATTAAATATTTAATGACTTAATTATGAAATTAATTGTTGAATTACACTTTTTTTAATATTATAATCAAATTAAAACTTTAATATTAGTACTTTGAGACTTACCTATCATTATAAAATAAAACACTTTGCTATTGTGGTTGTGTGGTCAGAAATACCAAAAATTTGTTACAATAATTGCTCATCCACTCTTAGTAAAATAGTAGTGCATAATTTTCTATAGTATTGTTCGAGTAAAGAAGGGTAATTCTGAAGTGATATGACTTTCTTAGCATCTTTTTTGTAAGAACATTAGTTTTTATACTACCTCCGTTACAAGTTATGTGCAACGATTTGACATAATAAAGCAGAGAGGGTAAATGTCTAATCGTTGCACATAACCTGTAACGGAGGTAGTATAACATTAATTTGTACTCCCTTCATTTCAAGTTACTCGCAACAATTACCAAAAATGGTCGTTTCACATTACTTGCAACAAGTTTTTTTTTCCTTTTATAGTAAGTTTTTTAGTGTGATTTTACAAATATGCCCTTACTTTTGGTTTTAAACACCTTAATTAAACTTTTGATTTTTTCTCATTAACTTAAACTCTACATTAATTAACTTAATCAATTCCCCCAAATTCATTCCCCTCCCAATTTAATTAAATTGCCAACCACCATCGCCACCATTACCACTACTACTACTACCACCACCACCACCACCACCATACCCAGAATTTCTCTCTTTCTTCACCGATCTACCCTCAGTTGGACCACAACACCTCGCCGGAAGTCATGACGCTGTCGGTCATCCCCTCGCTTGTGGGTTTGGGTTCGAAATCTGGGTTGTGGGTTTTGGGTTCGAAATCTGGGTACGTGGATGGTGGTGGGTTGTGGGTTTTGGTGTTTGAAATTTGAATTCGTGGGTTTTTGGGTTCGGAATTTGGGTTCGTGCGTGGGTGGTGTTAGGTTATGAATTCGTGGGTGGATTCGGGGGTGGTTTCGTGGGTGGATTCTGGGTGGTTTTGTGGGTGGTTTTGTGGTGGTTTCGTGGGTGGATTCGTGGGTGGATTTGGGGGTGGTTTCTGAAGGAGTTGTGTCTTCGATAAGTGCAATTACTAGATATATCAAGGATCGCTATTATGGAGATAATAAGTTCGTTCTCTTGGGGCGTCATCATCTGTTGCTAGACTATGAGAGATGATCTTTGGGCTAGTCAAATAGTCCAAAGCCCGCTAGAATGGATCCTATGAGGTTACACACAAGGGTATTGGGTTAAGCAAGTTAGAGGCCCATTAATAGGCCTCATGAGCAATTAACTAATCATGAAATGGATTGGGCTAGCATAGTTAGATTGGAAATAAGTTTTGGGCTTTTGACATGGGCTCTTATTTAGAGATGAGATCTATAAATAAGATCAATGCCTAGGGTTGCAACCAAGCAGTCATAATTCACACACAGTGTGTTTTGACATCAAGGCAACCAATCCCAAAACCCTAATTCCTCTCTCTAACTCACGGCTTTCTCTCTCCTCCCCTCGTCCGTACGGCCGGCCACCTTGGTGGCGCGTGTGGTGGTTCGTGGTGGTTTATGGTGGTTCGTTGCTCGCACTTCTCCATAGAAGGTCAATTGAAGGGTTCAATTGCAACTAACTAGCATTAGTGGAGGTCTTAATCTGTGCCCGTGGACCAAGTAGAGGAATCACGCTTGAGGTTCTTTATCTCCCATTGTTCTTGCTCGATCGCACGTGGAATCACGCTTCAAAGGTACGATTATATGTTCTTTATGTGTTATGCATTAGATCTTGGGATTAGGTACTGTATGAATATGATTCATGTTTTTCCGCTGCGTAGTACCTACAATTCCCTACAGTGGTATCAGTTAGTCTATTGCATTTACGCATATTGACTATAATTCTTTGATAGTCCACAATTTTAATTCAATTAAGAGGGAGATTAATTTAATTATGGTTCAATTATTATTTTAATGTGATTAAACTTTTGGAATCAATTAAATGTGATTTAATTATGCTCAAATAGCCATGAAGATGACCGTTTTTAGCCCTAATATGTTCGAAAATTTCGAAACCCCCTAACCCTAAATTTCGAATTTTTTCGAAAATCCTAGCCCTAAAATATGATTTTTGTGCTTGATTTTGATTTAATTCGATTTATTTCATTATTCATAATTTTAATCGGATTGATTTATGCATAAAAGTGTTTTATGTATGATGATCAATTTAATTTTAAAAGTTAGAATTAAATTGGGATTAATTTTATGATGAACCCTAATTTTAAAGTTGAATGTGATTTAATTTTAATCTTATGGACTGATTTAATTTAATTTTAATAAATGTTATTTTAATTAAATTAAAAACAAAAAAAAATTATTATTTTGGTCGGCAATCGCGGCTGGGTGGCGCAGCCACGGCGGCTGCCGACCAGGTGGTGGTCCAAGAGGGAGGGAAGGGGAGGGCGAAGGTCGGGGTGGCTGTGGGCAGCAGCGTGCAAGTGTTGCACAGCTGCCAGAGCAGCTGCCCGCTGCTGCCTTGCGGCAGTGGCTGCTGTTATGGCAGCCAGCCACCGTGGCTAGCTTCGGCTAGCCAACCACGGTGGCCGGCGGTGGTGGCCTGCGTTTTTTTTTTTCAAAAAAAAAAATTGTTTTGAAAAATTTATTTCAAGATAATTATGAATTATTTTGGGATAAAATCAGTTTTATTTTGGATAAGATAAAATATTTTGAAAATATGATCTTTTATTTTAAAAGATAAAATTGGTTTTATTTGGATAAAATATTTTATTTTAGGATAAAATCAAATATTCAAAAGTTGTTATATTTGATATTATCCATATTTAAAGTTGTTAAATTGATAATTATCCATAATTAAAGTGGTTAATTTTGGATAAGATTTGTCAGGATATTCTGAGCATATTCCAAAAGGATAATAATTGATTTAAATAATGTGATTATCCCATAATTAATATTGGATATAATTGATTTAAAATTTTGTGATTGGCTAGTAATTAGGATAGAATTTCCTAACTTTGTTAGGATAATCTTTGAGGATAAATATGATTTATCTTTTAAGATTAAAATAAGATTTGATTCTATCTCATGACTAATTTAGAATATATGATATTTTATTGATGGTCATGAATAATATATGATATTATCTAATTACATTAATTAAAATATGAGATATTTTGGTGTCATGTTTCCTTAATTATGAACATTCGATGTTGTAGTTTCTGAAAGCATGATGAGTGATTTATTATGTGGCAATTTTATAATATATGATGTTATTTATTGCTATATAATGACTAGTATGGCCCAGTAGATTACTAAATACGATCTGCGCATCGTGATGTATTTTTGTAATCTTAATACGGTCTATGTACCGATAAAGTATTTTTGTAATTTTATTTCATTTTATTTAAGTAGTAGATAGAATAGAGTAAAATTACAGGTTGCGGTTAATCCAAGAAGCCCATGAAGTGAAGGCCCAAAGGAGCAAGGTGGATGAGATCCATGAAGGTTCAAGTGGGAGTTTTTTTGCTTTATTAGTTTCTTAGGATTAGGGGCCATGCTATGTCTTGTTTATGCATTCAGTTTATTATGCATGTTAGATTTTATTGATGTTTTGTGATGATGCGCTAGAGTTCACTATTTAATCACAACATAATAAATCTAGGTCCCAGTAATATTGAGGTTGCTTTTCCAATTAAAAACCCGATGAAACCTTCGATATTTATGACAGGTCATGCCTCAGCTGGGTGTCATACTATATCTTAGGGGAGTGGGGGTAAATCACGTTTTACACTTTTAATTGGTTATACTCAACAAGGTTACCTAAAGAGTTTAGAACCTTGAAGCTAAGGGTAATAATTAAACATGTGATGGTTAATTATTCAACCAAGAGTTACAAAGAGTTGTAATCAGTAAAGAGTTTACTCACCTTGAAAATGCAATACTTGATGGTAGGGCCTCAGTCCGGTCAATTATTGCACAAATAAAGGATCTTGGAATCATTTTATTCAATAGGGATCAATTAAAATTGAATAAATGCTTTAAAGTTGCCAATTTAATTCGCTTATGGCACTTTAAATTTTTATTAAACATAATTGAATTTTGCGTTTACATACAAGTAACATGTCGTTCTAATTTTATTATTATATATAATTTCCTCGATTGAAAATAAAGTTGAGAAACGTTCTCAAAAGTTTAAAAGATAATCCATAAACCTATATTCCAATTTTGCTAAGATGGTTCTAAAAGGCAAGTTTTAGAAATCCATGTCACATGTCTAGGGTTGGTTTTATTCAAAATGTTTGAGTAAAATGCCAACACATCTTCATTTTGAAAAGTGTTTCAAGGGATATAATGAGATGAGAGGAACAAACCCTCTAAAAGACAAGTATAGAAGTCCAATAAAATCTCTTATCTTCAATATGATTGAATATAAGAAAGTGATTGGAAATCTCTATGATCAAAAGTTGATCAAGTGACGCTATTCTTCATCCACTTTATATAAGAGTTAAATAGTTGATTAAATTCTATTATAAATAATGATTGAATAGACTTAGCAAAATCATGAAAAGTGCTTAAAGTAGTTAAGCAAAGCATCATTTTGAACCTAAGAGAAGTGTTCTAAATGGCTCAAATGGGAAAAGTTTAGGAATATATGAGGATTGCATTAAGAAGTTATAGGCCAAGAAATGCAAACAAGTTGCTACTTCTCAAACCTAGAACTACTTACATGCTAAAAGTTGTTATGAACAACAAATGTTTCAAATTAAATGGACCAATTCCAATTGATTAGAAACTACCTCATATAGTTGGAAGGTAAAAGAATGGAAATGTTCCAATTTAAGAAGTATATTATAGAAATTGATTTAACACATTGCTACTACTTCTTGGACATATGATGTCTTGTTTAGTTCTCTCTCATTGAGAATGAGGTTGAACTAAATGAAGAAGTATGGCTAAGGGAGAAATAAATCTACAAGTTTAGAAGCAAATGTTGCTACTTCACAAGTAGAGTCTGCGAGTCTGGAAGCAAAAGTTGCAACTTTACAAGTAGAGCCTATATTTCACCTTACCTTGTTATTGGCTAGAATTAAATAAATGTTATTCAATTTTGCCATTATCAAAACACCATTCAATGTTAGCAATGACTAAGCATCGAAGATTCAAGAAACGTGGAATAAATGTTATTCTATGCTTCATTGAGTCCTAATGTGTTTTGAGATTGCTAAATAGGTTCAAAGTTCTATATGATAGAAATTATTAAACCATTTCTATATATATAAATTGTCTCTAAAATGTCAATTAATTCGAATGAAAAATGAACATTACATGAGAAAGATCCAAAGGGATGGACTTTCAATATCATTGGATTATGAATCCATTGATATATATAAATATCATTTTAATTTGAAAGGATTGACAAAGCCACCATTTAGAGAAATGATGATGGGAACTCAAGGTCGAATACATATCAATGTATGAAAACCAAAGGTTCAAAGGCTAGAGACGGACAATGAAACTTCATTTGTGATACGATCACTACTTGTGCTTAGTTGAAGCATAAGAGTGAAAATTTTGAAAAGTTCAAAATGTTCAGTATGAAGTTCAGTATCAACTTGACAAGATAATAATTGCATTACAATATGATAAAATTGTGAAAATTTGAGTCAAGACATTTACTTGGCAGCACATTCAAAATATTGCGATATGATCGTAATAATGAAAATTTAAGCCAAGACCTTGATGAACATCCAAGAGTTGTGAAATCGTTTTACGACAAACTTCGAAAGAAAACCTTGTGAAGTGTTTATGAAGGGAGCTATCAATCTATATGAGATGTATTTTGATAATGGATGAAAATTACCTATCTTCCAACCATTGTTCAAGGGATATACTTTTAAGATAAGCTACAAAACTAAACAAAGAAACATAGGTCAAATCAAATTGTATAAAAGGTTTCATATGTGATATGGATAAGAAGAGTTCTTATAAAGTCTTTCTACAAAGCAAGGAATAAAAGTTGTATTAAATCGTTTAATGCACGATCAATTCCTACACAGAGCACGGGGTACTACTACACAAATCATACTTAGCACAAAATGTTTGTTGCTCAAGTAGGTGCCCTTATGGAAATTGTTCCAAAAGGTCAAGTGGGAGTAGTGTAAATCTTGAAAGAGTTCGAGAAAAGCAACAAACAAACATGGTTCAAACCATGGTTGGTTCACCCTATGCTAAAAGTTCCTCCTCAAAAAGGCAAGTGGGAGTATACGAATCTCGAAAAGTTCGAGAGCCTTGAAAGAGTTCAAGAAAAGTGATTTCGAAAATCTTGAAGAAATTTGAGAAGTAATCGAATCAAAGCAACAATATGAGCATGATTCACCTCATGTTACAAATGACAACGCATGGTCTCATTAAGTGTAATGGGATAATAACCATGTGTCGAAGGTAGTACATTCCAAGTGCACATCCTCAATTGTCGTTTCTCATTGAAACTAAACAAAGTTGTTGTATGAGTTTCAATTGTTGCATAAAAACCCACAAGGATGACTAGCATATGTAAAACTTAGTCAAAGAAATATGATTTCATATTGATTAAGAGTTCTAAAATATTCATTTTGGAACATGATGATTATGCAAGTAATAAATATGATTTGAAAAGTTATGACTCCAAGTGGTTTAAAAACCAGAAAATCTGAAATAGATTCTAGTCTGAAAGCAAGTGTATGACACTTGAATAATTTGCCTAATTGGGTGAGACCCATTATAAGCAAAACAGACAAGAAAGAAAAATGTTTTCTAAGTAAGCAAAGACTTGTTAAAGGATTCAACTCATTCATAGTATGACTATGATTACGATGAAACCTTTACATTAGTCACGTTGCAAAGATCTATTAAAGATGTTTCAGTGATTTCTACCTTATAAGATTTGGTAGATGGATTTCAAAACACTTTCTTGAAATTGTTCATGAAAGAAGATTTGTATATGATACAATCAAAAGTTTGAAGATCCAATAATCCTAGGGATGCATAGCATCATGGAGTTAGTGTTCTTAATTTGTGAGTAAATCAAATTGTTTGATGTTCTCGTAAAATGAAGAAAAGGTCCTGTGTGTACAAGATGTTTAGTGGGAGCTATGAAGTCTTCTTGGTCTAGTATAGAGAGCAATTGTTCATTTCTTAAAGGGTCAAGTGATGACTAATGCATTTTGTATGAAAATCTTGAAGAAGAATGATGAGTACATTTGGGATTCAAAATCTATAGAGATAGGTTTTGATGGATGTTTGAGCTTGGTTAAGAAACTTATATTGATAAGATTCTTATAAAGTTCAACGTTATATTGAAAGGAGTTTCAATCCCATGTAATATGGCACATTGCTTAATGATTCAATACTTTGAGAAAGTTTGATGAAATTAAGGTCTTGAGTGATGATCCTTATGCAGTTTGCAAAGGATGCATCATGCATGTCATGGACTATACTCGTCTATTTGATTCACATGTTTTAAGAACAAGTGATGATAGATTTCAGTCGAAATCCAATGTAATGTTGGAATACAAATTAGAAATTTCTAAGTTCCTTGTGAAAGGACGAAGGAAAATTCTTAGTGTATGGAGATGAAAATGATTATAAGATTTAGAAATTGCGAAATTCATATTTATGAGAATGTCTCATGAACTCTACTTAGTAAACCCCTTCCATTTCCAAAGCATGGGAAACATGCTGATGAAACTGGATTGAGGCAAATAATGTAATTAGAAGTTGTATTTGTTTTTGGAGAAAAACAAGTTACATATGTAATACATTCATTTGCAGAATTATGTTTATCGATTGAAACAAAGTTTCAATCTTATTTAATCGTGGTTTCAAGATTAAATAAAATGTCCAAAATAATTATGAATTGATGGGCTCATCAAGTTGATGATGACCTGGTGAATGAAACCCCACAGGTGAACTAAATTCATACATTATTTAAGTTCCTAGTTTGAAATCATTAAAGTGGACATAAATGATTTCAATTAATGGACTAGCATGTAAGATTGATTGGATAGTGCAGTTTCATGGGCTATAGGAGCATAGTGATGATGCTCGGTCAATCACATGGATATGCATGAATGATGCATGATCGAACTATTGACCTACTTTGAAGTTCAAGTATAGAACTTTCGGATATATTAGTGGATTCCTTTGACATGAGTGGAACATTGATTTCATTCAATGGATGTTATGGTTGTGGTACACTCAAACGTCTGCCCGTAACTGGAGATTATAAAGGGTGTTTCCCGGTTATTTCAGAAGTTGAGTGGGAGCTTTGGTTGCCACAAGATTGGATAGAGTCTACCTATTTAATTAGGAATGTGTCTTGGCCCCTTGAAGAGGGAGAATTCAGAAAATGCATGGTCGTGCTCAAATGGATTACACAGTAACCATTTGTTTTGTAATTCTCACTCAGTTTTCAAGAAAAGATTTGTAGACTAATATGATCACGACATGAGATGCAATCATATTATCAAATCGACACACATTGACTTAAGGAATTTGAATATTGCGCACTTGTCTCAGCCAAGTGGGAGATTGAAGGAGTTGTGTCTTCGATAAGTGCAATTACTAGATATATCAAGGATCGCTATTATGGAGATAATAAGTTCGTTCTCTTGGGGCGTCATCATCTGTTGCTAGACTATGAGAGATGATCTTTGGGCTAGTCAAATAGTCCAAAGCCCGCTAGAATGGATCCTATGAGGTTACACACAAGGGTATTGGGTTAAGCAAGTTAGAGGCCCATTAATAGGCCTCATGAGCAATTAACTAATCATGAAATGGATTGGGCTAGCATAGTTAGATTGGAAATAAGTTTTGGGCTTTTGACATGGGCTCTTATTTAGAGATGAGATCTATAAATAAGATCAATGCCTAGGGTTGCAACCAAGCAGTCATAATTCACACACAGTGTGTTTTGACATCAAGGCAACCAATCCCAAAACCCTAATTCCTCTCTCTAACTCACGGCTTTCTCTCTCCTCCCCTCGTCCGTACGGCCGGCCACCTTGGTGGCGCGTGTGGTGGTTCGTGGTGGTTTATGGTGGTTCGTTGCTCGCACTTCTCCATAGAAGGTCAATTGAAGGGTTCAATTGCAACTAACTAGCATTAGTGGAGGTCTTAATCTGTGCCCGTGGACCAAGTAGAGGAATCACGCTTGAGGTTCTTTATCTCCCATTGTTCTTGCTCGATCGCACGTGGAATCACGCTTCAAAGGTACGATTATATGTTCTTTATGTGTTATGCATTAGATCTTGGGATTAGGTACTGTATGAATATGATTCATGTTTTTCCGCTGCGTAGTACCTACAATTCCCTACAGTTTCGTGGTGCTCGATGGTGGACTAGTGGTGGTAGGTGTTGGTGGTGGTGCTAGGTGTAGGTGGTGGTGGTGGTGGTGCTAGGTGTTGGTTTTGGGTTGGATTAGTACTTAAGTGTATCCCTAATTTTTCAATAATCAAGCTTATGATCTTTTTCCTAGGAGTCCGCAACTCCCTCCTTTATTGCGAGTAACTTGAAACGGAGGGAGTATAATATTTGTTTAAATCTATATGTTATACTTATCTCCTTTCAAAAAAAAAAAAAAAACAAAAAAAAAAATGCTTATCTGTAGATTTATAACTATTGTATAGGTTGTATTATGAAAATTGTAATCTACCTTACCCAATAGTTTTTATATACTACCAATAAGGTTTGTTACCGTTTAATTTTCTATCATATTAATCAACGGTGTGTGTAGTGTTAATATGTAGTCTTCTTACACAAGTTGATCATTTGTTGAAATATAGCTTACATTCTGTGATTAGATGTCATTCCTCTTAGTTTTCAATTATTTATATGATTTTTTTTTTTTTTTTTTTGTGTGTGTGTGTGTGTGTGTTATTTGCAGTATTGTTCAACTGACTTATTTTGGTCGACACTTTACGAAGAGATATGACCAGAAAAAAAAATGAAATATACTACGTGCATTGGACTCTTTATAGGGAGTGAAAAAAACGATGGTATAGTAGGATAAGAGTACAAGTGGTATAGTTTTTTAGGACTATAATGGTAATCTACGATTTACAAAAAAAAAATATGACTTTTAAACTATCAAATAATCTAGAGAAAAACATTATGGAATTGATATTTGTGGTCAATTCAATTTATTGATTCTTTTAATTTGTGTAATACGGAGTAGTAATATTAAAAGCTATAAGTTTCAATCACTCTATATCCACAATCATCTAAAAAATATAATCCGGGGCATCGCCCGGGTCACTAACTAGTTTAGTTAGGTAAACATGCTTTTGTAAGATTTAACAGTTATATATATAATATTTATTCAAAACATTCAATAAATAGAAATTTCACATTTAGAAACGTTTACAATTATTCCAAAACTTGTCAACATTTAAAAGCCAATAACTTTCCAAAAATAGATTCCAATAGAAATGGTAGATCAATGTTTTCGTAAACCATTTTTCCAACCTAAGTGTGCACACCCCTCAACCTAGTGACTCCTTACATAGTGCTATACTTGGAGAAAAAAATTAGATCATTCATAGTTCCCTTATCATTTATCTCCGCATAGTGGGAGTCATAAAAATCCCTTTGGAAAATGATGATTCAACAATTTGTTGAGATAAAGTTTCAATAATGTTGGCAGAGTTATGGGGGCGTAGCTCCCTTTTATGGGGGGAGGGGTAGTATGCGATAGAGTTTATCGTTTTTAACCTTTTTGATATATTTTAAGTAATTTGAGACATTTCAAGTTGAGCATGAGTCAATTTAAACTAACTTAGATTATTTTACCGATATTTGTTTTTAAGTTTCAAGTTCAAAACTTCTTTTAAGAGGGTGGGGTAGGCTGTAACACTTCGTATTTTTAAACTCATTTAATTATATACTAATCATACTCCGTATTTATTAATTTAATTACATTTGATTTCTTTCCAAAGTATTTAATTAATATAATATATAAATATGTTTTTAGATAATCTAATATATATATATATATATATATATATATATATATATATATATATAAGGGTAGAGAGCCACGTAGGATTTAATTTTCTTAGCGCACCATGTAGGATTATAAATTTAAGTTGTGGCCAATTAAATAAGAGATTATTAATTTCTTTTTGAATTAATTAAATCAAATGTCACGCAAGCAAAATTGCCGAATCATATTTTAATTTTAAATTAATTAAATATAAAATATTACCTTTTGAAATTAGGAATTTTATCTAAATATGTAAAAATTTTAGCACATAAATACAAAAAAAAATATTTTAAAAAAATTCAAACAAACTGTGCATCGCACGGGCTTCATCTAGTACAATAACATTACTTAACTTGTCATTATATAATTTTACGAAAATAATAATTACATTTATAAAATATTTTATATTTATACGTATGAGTTAAGCCGGAAATGTAATATTCGAAAAATCATATTTTTCTAATTTGAGTATTTCTTTACTCCAAGTCAAAGGACCTAAGACCATTTCTCAGAGGATTGTCAACAATGAGGGAAAAATGTTTTCCTCATTCTCACACTACCCAATTTCTCTCTCGATCTAAAATCCTCATTTTTCTCATGAGGAAACTTGATGAGGAAAATCTATTCCACCAATGATCAAAATAAAAAATTCCTCACCACTCTCTCATTACTTTTTCTCACTTATACAAATCACCATATTCTATTAACTTATATTTTATTAAAAATTTACTAGTATAAATTACCATTATGAAACATAAAAAAAATCTAATTATAACTTTTTTTCTTCTTTATCACTACCGTTATCATTTTTGTTTGCTTTGATGACCTCCAAAACAATGTGTTTTGAGGTAAAACCCACTATAACACATCATTTGGAGGTGCAGCAAAGCAAAAAGTAATTAAATAGGTAGCAAGTGGTGGTGGGGCCCACTTGGTACTGTTCATTCTTTTGTTTCCTCCCACCATGAGGAAATTTTTCCTGGTGCTCTACTCCTAAAGCATGACCAAAGTCATAAACTTCCTCTACAAGCTTGAATACTTGAACTCCAAGTTGTTGACATCATGATGTCAATAGAGTTCTCAAACTATATAAATAGAACCCAAAGTTCAACCATTTTAAGCCAAAATTCTCTTGCTTTCAAAGCTCCAATCCTTCTTTTCTTCTTTCTTTCTTCTTATGTCTCTCATTTTCGTACTAGTTCAGCCCGTATATATTCCAAGATATTTTTTAATCACATCTGATCATTTTTAGCCTTTGGCTGTTTGAGGCAAAGTTGTTCCTCTGAAAGAGCTCTTAAGGTTAGGCTCAAAAATCACCCAATTTGAAGTTATATATTATGAGATATGACCTTTGTAAGATCTGACTCTTTTTTTTTTTGTCAACGTGAACCTTTATGTGAGCTTTGCTATTTTAGGTTATTTTGCGGTTAGTCTTCTAAAACTAATATCTATTTTCAATTTATGATTTTTATAAGGTTTCATATTTGATGTTTATTTAAAATTATCCATATAATGTTTATTATTCAAGATATAGTTCGTGGTTGTAAATCTAGGTGGAATAGTTGTAAAAATCAAAGTACGTATTTATGACTAGATCTTTAAACTTCTATAACTAATATTAAAGTAGCAACCGCTGATGTCATCTTTTTTCAAAGTTGTACACGTGGCGCTATTTCATGAAAAGATTTCCCGCTCAAATGCTATTTATTAGTATTATTTTTTAAAAACAAAATGCTAATTAGTTTTAAACATATATTAAATTAGCTATTATTTAGGTAATTAATTTAAAATGGGTACCTATTGTTTTGGTAATGTATGTTGATTTTTTTTTTTTTTTTTATCAAAATGAGGAACAAGTCCAAGCAAAAACAAACAATTTGTGTTGATATTAGGTTGTTGGAGTCTTTATAGGAGTTGTAAGTTATTAGGATAGTTGAGGTCAATTAAATTGAAATTATGAACATATTAAGCTCAAAAAAAAATATACAAATATTCAAAGATAAATTACTGGTAAATCTGTGCATCGTACGGGTGCTAACCTAGTGTAATTTTATACAAAAGTGTTTTGTATTTTGAGTGATAAGCTATGTTTGAATGTTGAACAATGATTTATAATTTTTTATAAACTAAACTCTATAAGCGCGTTTCAATAAAACACGATTGTTTAATTTTTAATATTTGGGAAATTTTCAATGGTGCTTTTAACTTTTTTATTTTTCTCAATAGTAAACATCATAAAATCATACTTGTATTATATTTGGTAATCAACTTTTGTGTAATTAATTCAGTGGTGACATTCATGAGAACAATATATAATTATAAGCCTAACTATAGTTAACTAAAGGCGAAATGACTATAATATCCTTGAAATTTTCTTTTTTTTTTTTTTTTTTTTTTTTTTTTTTTTATGTTTTAACAATTAAATTATTTTTAAAAAAAATTCAAAAAAAAACCCATCAGACACCACACTTTACATCCACCACAACCAATCAATCGACAGTCACCACCCACGCCAGCCAATCCTTCTCCTCCCGGCGCCGATCGCGCCCAGACCCTCCGGTGCCGGCGCCGAATGAACCACCAGTGCTCCTCCCTACCCCTATGAAACTCTAAACCCTTTAAAAACCATCCCCAACCTTTGAAATATCCTAGCCATCCCCAATCGTAACACCAAGCGCCGATCATTGAATCAATTTCACTCAATTCACTCCAAATTTCTTCAATTACAACAAGGAGCCCATGATGAATCACATTTATATAAAGTTTATCGGCACATTTATGCTAGATTTATAGTTGCTTTTTAGGTCTTTTAGTCGTTTTTTAGGTCGCAAATGCATAAGTTGTTTGTTTTGTGCTCTATTACGCTCCGTTTGTGTTTTTCTTAATGTTTCAGGTGATTTCATAGTCATTTGAACGCTTTCGGAGTAGTTTTGGAAGAAACGGACAATAAAAGAATGAAATGTCGATGAATCGAGGTCGCTCAATGAAGGATATGTGTTGATGGAAGATAAATATGAGATTAACATGCATGAGGAATGAATATAGCATCCACAAGGGTCGTTATGCATTTTTTCAGAATTGAATTTGAGTTAGAAACGAAGAAAAACGATGTTTTACAAAGTGGTAAAAATGACCTTTGTCCACTCTTTTGATCATAACTCAAGTTCTACAGATCGGATTGATGCGATTCAAATTGCGTTGGAAACTAGACTCAAAGTGCTTTCCAATGATAGGTCACACGCCCCAAGAATCCTTCTAGAACAGAAGTTATGGTCGTTTTAATCCGTGCTATCTACCCTGCGACCAAACCCCGCGCCCACTCGACTTCCCAGCGCTACTGCCAGGCCGCGGGGCTGACCTGCGCCCGCAGGTTCTGACGAGCAGCCAACACAGCCCACGACCACGAGGCTTCGTCGCTGCACATACATCTTCACTCGTCCCTTGATCTATCGATCTTATTCGTGCCACGTCATCTTTTATCATCCAATAGCATTGCAACTTTTGTATTTATTATTTTCTTATTTCTTTTCTTTATTTTTTTTTAGATTAGTTTTAGGATAATATAAATACTCAAGGGATAATTATTTTTCCTTATGCCTTTTATTACTTTTTATTTTACGTTCTTTTTAGTTTTCTCTCTTAAACCCTAGTTTCTCATGGCATCTCCATGGATTCTTCCATGGATGATTCTTGGGTTTACTATTTTAATTCATTGAGGTAATTTTATTTCTTTATTTTAATTATGCTTTCTTTATTAGATTTAGTTTTTAATTATTTCTTCCATGTTTGAGTAGTTTATTTCTAGGGTTTGGGAATCCATGTTTATATTATGAATCTTGGTTGATAATTTTAATATTTTGATTATTGATTTCTCTAATTGATAGTGTTTTATTGTTAATCTTGCAACCTGATCAATTGTTTGATTAATTCATGTTAATAAGAGTTTGAATCGAAAGATCTTACTTTTAGAGGCTTACCTACAATTAGCAATTCTGATTATGTTAGTGACCGAACTACATATGTTGAATTGAGAGCGTTAAGACCCGACCGTAGGCTTAGCAATTTCTCTAGACAATTGATTGATTGAATTGTTATTGATTTTTGATAGATTTAGAACTATAAACATGGTGAACCATAACCCTAGGTCTTTTTATTAATTGTTTTATTTCTTTTTTTTTTATTTAGACTACTTTTCTATCTGAATTTCGTGACATAGGTTAGTTTCTCCAATTTCTTAGAGGTTAGATTAATACCATCTCCCTGTGGATTCGACCCTACTTACCCTACTACATTGTTAGTTGGTTTTGTTAGGAATTTATTTTTGACAAGTGTACGACAACCTATCAGCCCACCAACAATAGCAAAACCTCCATTAACATCTAAAAGCAATCGATGAAAATTGTTGACCGAAATTCGTTGCAGTCGAGATATGCCGACGATAACCGACGTTGAACCAGAAATCTGTAGCCCAATTCGATCTTCGTCTAATCTAAACCTAGGGTTGTTGTTAAACCTTTTGGTAAGGTGGGGCCTAGATTGGTGAGGCAATGGATTTGGGATTCCGTTGCCTCGAAGTTGTTAGGGCCTAGATTGGTGCGCCGGCCATGAGTATGTAGGGAGTCGGGCTGGGCGGGCAAGGAGTGCGTGGCAGGGGAAAAGTGGGTGGTGGATTTTTAAGTAGGGGTATTTTAGGTATTTCTCTTTTTCCCCCTTTTAAAATATTAACCATGGTTAATATTTCCTTAAATTACTTAACTAATGTTACCACTGAATAATTTTTACAAATTATAGATTACCAAAGATAATTTGATATTTTAGTGTTTACCATTGAGAAAAAATAAAACCTCATGAGTACCATTGAGAATCTCCCTAAATATTTCAACGCTTTATAAGCTTGTGTTGTAAACTTACTTTGTTTACCAAATTGTTTAACAAGGAAATAAATGTTATCATTTTAATCATCCCATACACGGAAATTGGAAGGTTGATTTATCAAAGATATTGATCGAATTTTTATGACTCCCACTATGCAGAGATAAATGATAAGGCTATGAACTGTGTATGATCTAGTCTTTTCCCCAAATATAGCACTATGTAAGGAGTCACTAGCTTGGGGGTGTGCACACTTAGATTAGAAAAATGGTTTACGAAAACATTGATTTTCCATTTCTATTTGAAATCTATTTTTGGAAAGTCGTTGAATTTAAAATGTTGACAAGTTTTGGAATAATTCTAGACGTTTCTTAATGTGAAATTTCTATTTATTAAATGTTTTGAATAAATATTATGTATAAATGTTAATCTTACAAAAGCATGTTTAACTAACTACTAAATTGATTTTACATATCTAGCATTGGTATGTACTTAAGCATTTTTGCTAACCCTTACTTCTCTTTTATTTTGGCTTTGCTCTACTTATCATTCATTGATGAGTAGTTAGGTATTTTCAAGTGTGGGTGCTAGTTATTGTATTGGGGACCTTCGGGAAGTAATCACCTAGATTAGGCTTTTCACTTTTGTAGTATTTTGTTGAAATACTCCACTAGTCATTATTTTGGATATTTTTATTCATATTATTAATACACACACACACAAAAAAAAAAAAAAAAAAAAAAAAAAAGGAGGTTAAGTATGTATGTATTTCTTCCGCTGCAAGTTTGTTTTGAAAGGTCTTACGTAATCACGTGGCGGTAATATCCCTAACTTAATTTCTAAATCCTGTTTTATAATAATTATTATTGGAGAGTAATTTGGGGTGCTACTCGATTGGGGTGTTACATGGTTAGATTTAGAGGTGATCAACAACGGCCGACTCGATTGCTCATTTGCTTGATCGAGCTAGCCCTATACATGTTTGGACAATGTAAAAAACATATTTTTAATTTATAACTCGAGCTTGACTAAAAAAAGGTCTTCTTTGACCCGATAAGCCCAACTGTTACAGATTGACAATCTAACTTGAATGTCTGATTTAATAAGGTTAATACATAAAGATAAAGCTAGAGACTTTGATTGATAATGGTAGAAATTGGGTGCAAAAGTGATAGGATAATATCTTAAGGCTATTACTCTCTTGATAACTTTAGATCATCACTATCCTAGTAACTTGAGGTTACTGCTGTCAACATTTCTCCTCACAATTCACATAATCCTCGTGCATATACTATCCCCTATTTATATTAAGACTAAGCTAAGGAGTAAGGACTACTAACCTAAAATTACTAGACTTCCCAAGTTGCCCTTCCTAAGGTTAATCTATTACACCAACACTATTTTGTGGGTTTGGGCGTATGACTGTACAGACTGGCCCGATTTTTCATTACCTCTAGTTAGACCCATCCACTTTGCCTCTAAGCACTAATTTAGCAAGTTACAAACACGCTCCTATCATTGAATCAAGGTCATCTATTATATTGAGGTGCACACTTATGCACCTAGAAATAGGTGTAACAACAGCACAATATGAACATTAGCTTTTTAGAAAGTGAACATATGCATAAAGAATATGAACATTAGCTTTCCGAAAGTGAACATAGGCATACAAATGTGTGATTTTCAATTTCTTATGTGGTGACTTTGTGATTAACCCTTCAATTGATTAGGTTATACTACCTCCGTTAACATTTAGTTGCAACTTTGGGTTATTATTTGAGAGACATAAAATATTCCAAAGTTGCAATAACTAAATGTTAATGGAGGTAGTATATGATTTTCTTAATTCTAATGAATTGAATTTTATTTGGTTTTCTGCATTTTTTTTGTTTTGTTTATCAATGAACATAATAATGCAAAATATGAACATATGCATAGGTTCTCTTAAATGTAAACATTAGCTTTTCAGAAAGTGTATATAGGCATAAAAAATGTGAACTTATGCATTTCAGAAAGTGAACATAACATTTCAAAATATGAACGTAAGCATTGGTTTTCTTAAAGTGAATATAAGCATTTTAAAGGTGAACATATACGTAAAAAAATATGAACACAAACATTTAAGACAACATATGCATAAACAGATTTAATTAATATATTTCATGAACAACACTACATATTTACATTATGAATATTTGAAATTATATATGAACATATAAAATATTATTATAAATATAATGCCTTTAATTATGAACATAAAAATTTGAAGAAATAAAAAATAATATGATTATGAAACATATGCATTATAAGTATTAAATGTTCATTTTTTTTACGTGTTCATTTTTTATTATTAAATGTTCATTTTTTTCATGTTCATATTTTTTTTTACTAAATATTCATATTATTTTTATTAAATGTTCATTTTGTAGAGCGTAGTGTTGATTTTTTTTTTTTTTTTTTTAACGTTGTTGCAACTATTTAAGGGTGCACCTTAGACTAATTGACCAAATAGCTACTTCCTCTGTTCTTTTTTACTTGACCCGCTTTGACTTTTACACTATTCACCAACCCACCTTTGACCGTCTTTTGTGAATTATAGGTAAAGAAAAACATATTCATGTAAGATCTTGTTAGAATCGTCTAAATCAGTACTATCACAATATATAACTTTTATAATTTTTACTTATAAAGTATTAAAGTTATTGATGGTTAAACTTGTGCATCAACAAGCGTGATAAAAGAAACAGGTCAAGTAAAAAAAAAAAAAACAGAGGAAGTAGTACTCTAGTAGGCACATTGTAAACAGCCTTATATGGCTTAAACATATATCCCCGGCCCACCATTACATGAGTTTTCAACATAGAGTCTCGAATTTTCCGAAAATAGTCCATTTTGTATATGCCATCAAATTAGTCACCCAATAACATTCTTAGACTAAACAACGCGGCCAGGAAGGTTGTGGCACGAGACAGAGTTGACGACTCAACTAAAGAAGTTCACATATCATAATCAGATCCAAGGTGTCATGACCATATACTCTCTCTGTATTTTTATAAGCTAGATTTAGTATATTAGTCCATTTTTCTTTTTTATAAGCTACCATTCCATTTTTAAAAATCTCTTAGAATTTTACTACTAATACTTCCTCCATTTTTTAATAGTTGCAATACACTTTTTCACGGTGTTTAAGAAATACAGGGTTCACATAATATAATACACTTAAAAATAAATAAGGTGAGTGGTTCTTAGGAGTGTAATTTACTGGACCATGTGATTTATATATAAGAAATAATACATCTTTCCCTAAAATTACTTTCCATTTAATTTCCATTTTAAGGAAGTGTTGCAAGTATTGTGACTTTTAATTTCCATTTTAAGGAAGTGTTGCAAGTATTAAAAAAACGAAGGAAATATACATTTTTACCAACTCTGCTACTCATGTTCCTACTCTTTATTGCTTAATCATTTCTCACAGTTCCAAGGGTCCCACTCTCTTTTACACCACTTTACTATTCAATAAAATACTATGTAATACTCTCTCTATCCCTTAATTAAAGAGAAGTAAGAATTAATTAAGGGATAGAGGGAGTAACCTTATCTATTTTGCTAACATTTTATTTTACGTAGTATATTTAATGTCTAATTGTTGAAAATAATTTAAAATGGAGGTAATATTATTATATTAATGAATGGTGCTTATACCCCAAATTCCATCAAGCTAATAGGAAGTGCTATTTATGTGACATGATTCGGTGTTAATTCTTGTTGTCATAAAGTAGATGACAATTCTCAGTGGAGGGGGCCAAATTAAACCCAGTGGGCATCCCCCATTTTTATCTTGCTAACCTAATTTTTTTCATCAAAAGTGCAACAGTTTTTTTTTTTTTTTTTTTTTTTTTTTTTTTTTTTTTTTTTTTTTTTGTTGATGAACTTTCAGTTCATTCTTTCCTTGTAATTTCCTAACATTATCTTACGCAATGTAAAAAAAAGCAAACAAAATAATTAATTTTCGTTTCACACTTTTAATTTTCTACAATTTTTGAGTTTTAATTAATACTAAACACATTTTTAAACAATTAATATTAACTAGAAAGATCCATATAATGCTACCAGTTTGAATTAACAAATTATACTCTCGTCATCTTTTTATTAAGAGCCTATTCAGGATTTTTTTTACGGGGAATTAAAAAATTTGTTAAAACCTCAAAATTAACTCAAAATTAATAATTGAAAATACATATATACATCTGCGGTTCGAGAGAGATAGAAAGAAAAAGTTGTTTGGTTTAAATACCAAATTATTGGATAGAAAGAAGTTTGACGAATTGACAGAATCTACAAAATCAAGGAGTTTAATTACCAAAATTCAAAGCACGAAAAATGCAAAGTAGTATTAACTATACAAGATTTAGGCATTTAGCAGTACCAAAATCATCATCAACTCGCCAAAAAAAAAAAAAAAAAAAAAAAAAAAAAAAAAAGAGCTGTCCAAGTGAACAAAGATGAGCAATCTTAAGCTCGAAAAAAAAAAAAAAAAGTCGAAAAAGAGTTCTAAAAAGATTTCAAGGTGCCAAGGGTGAAGGTCGATCAAGAGGATGACCACTATCGAAATTTTGATTGTAGCTCTTTGCATCGTAGCTATAGTTGATCGCGTTACCTCTTTGTCGTTTCAAGCAATATTGCTTCCATTTAGCGCGAATTTTCCAAAACAACTGCTTGACCAACAAAAACGAACCTCCTTCACAACATTCTTGTGGTGTTGCTCTTCTATGTATTTTCATGTAAGACGTTGCAGATGAAGCTCCACCACTACACGCGATTCGCCTCTTCATGCTTGCCATTGGATCCCATCCTAATATCTTCATAGCTTAATTGATTGATCACTTTGAACTTTGGTATGTAATGTACTATGTGAGTTTGAGATGCTTGTTTTTCACTAGGAAGTGTTTGTAGTACTACATATACTTTGTAAATAAACCAAGTTGCGGGGAACTTTACATGATGTGTTATAATATCATAAGAGCATCAGCATTATTCTTGTTGGACATCGCTTTCTCTAAGTGTAGGATAAGGGGGCATATTTAACCAATACTCGCTTTGTCACTAAATATTATGTCACATACGAGTATACTCCGTATATGTCAATTCAGATGTTCGAATTGGGGCTAATAAAGTCAGGTCGAGTCGGATCGGGTGTGGTTTTGACACCTCTACATACAGATATATATGTTCAACTATTCTACAGTGACAAGCGACTTTATAATTTAATAAATCTGTTTCAAAAATAAATGCACTATTTTGACTTTTTATAATGTCCATATGATAGTTTGACTTCCTTTTTATAATACTTTGTACAAGTACTTCCTCCGTTTTCTTTTAGATGCAACACACCCTTTAGCGCGGTAATTAAGAAATGTGGGGTTTACATGATATAATAAACTTTAAAATAGGATGAGTGATTGTTATGAGTGTAATTTAGTGGGCCATGTGCTTTAAATAAGGGATATATTATAGTATTTCCCTAAAGTAACTTTCCTTTTATAGTGTGTTGCAAGTATTGTGACATTTCCTTTTTAGGAAAGTGTTGCAAGTAAAAGAAAACGGAGGAAGTATATTATAGAAGATTGTTCGACTCTGTCTGTTGTCTATCTTCAATCGAATCTATTCAAACTTAAATTGTCTATATTAATTGATAATTAAAATTATTAATGGTTAAATTTGGACGTGAACATACCTTAAATAATTTGTATCATGACCTAAGTTGTGGTCTTGGTTATAAAACTCTAAAGCAAATTACATTGATATGACATTGATGTAATTGAAGAGGGAAGTTTGTTGCGGATATTTTCCTACTAAAGTTCTTCGAAATGAACCACTAGTGATGAGGGGTATTATAAATTCATAATCAACCATTTGTCAAAAACAACAATCATATATCCCTATGATGTATCCCTTTTGTTTCAAGTTATATATGCAATAAGCCAATTTTTTCACTATCAATAATTTGTTTTCATTTAACCTTCAATTTCACCAATATATAAAAACAAATGTGTTATTATAAAATGTTTTTAAGACTGATCTCAATCTACATTTTTAATTTATCAAGCTTACAAAGTTAATGAAAAATACGGATGATTACAGATTTGTATTATCAAATGTGTCAGTCAAATTGCATCGTTTAACCTAAACGGAGAGGGTCGGTTATTCTTACTAAACTGAATACAACATAAAATTTGAGAATCATTTGACAATCGGCGATGATTTCCGAATGGAGGGAGTATAATCAATGCTTGTAGGAACAATACATGAGGTGCATTGGATGGACATGATGATTTCAAAGGAATGGAAAATGAGAGATGATTCCATGTGTTGTGTTAGTGCAGTAACATCAGTCAACACTAGTAGACTATGCAAAGAGGCCCCATTAGTACACTTGATTGGTTTTAAAACATAATTGTGTCTAATTTTGCTTCTATTCCACATAAAGGTTGATGTCAATGAAAAGATCATCAACGACAAACAAAGGTGAAAATTTTTTACTCTTAAATTCTTGGATTTCATACCGACCATTTTAGATTATTTTTATTTTTATTTTTGAAATACGTACAAATTAATAAATGATGTTAAAAAGAAGACAAGAATTAGTGTCATTTTCACATTCAATTTGGTGAAATTATTCTGATTTCCTGCAGCTGGATAAAAAGACATAAACTCTTGTTGACACGTGGAAATTAAGATCATTGTTTGTTTTTGTCAAAAAAAAAAAAAAGATCATTGTTTGTTCCAATGTTCTTCCAATTTCGTGCTTTATTTTTTTTATACATATTAAAGTCAATAAATAACGATCTGCAAGATATCAAATTTAGGCTTAAAATCGGAATATGCTAATTTTACATTTGTTTGTTCAACACATTTTAATTGATAGCTCATTTATTGTAAATTTTATTACAAGAATAATAAAATACGGAGAAAGAAGTATTAGGAGACCATCCTTCTTATAAAGGGAACACTAATGCATCGAAAACAATAATTGAAAATAAATACCGTAAGAAATATTACATGGAAGAATATATACTACCTCCATTAACTTTTAGTTGCAATTCTGGAATATTTTATACCTCAGAAGTAATAACCCAAAGTTACAATTGAAAGTTATCAGAGGTAGTAGATACCAAATGTTATCGACATTGGTTGTCCAATATGCTGCTCGATTCGCTTCTTGTAGGTGTGTTGAACATTTCAGTTGTCGAAAAGTTGAAGGAAGCAAATATCTGTAAATCTAGTCAATTCGACAAAGCAGTATTCGACCCTCTTGACGAATTACTAACTTCTTCTCTTCACATAGCTTTTTAAGTGGTACGAAATATATCAGAAAGTTCCATAAAGCAGACAAAGTAGGAAACAATATAACTTTTGAGCATATATACATAAGTCTTGCGCGTTGCTCAAATCATGATAGTGGATTTGTGGGCATTCCAAAAGAAAATGGGGACTTTAATTTGGTGGCAATGTAATTAGGAACTTAATATTGAGTTTAAGTTGTGGTGGAAGTCTGGAAGGTAATACCTTTGCAAGAATTCAAGCAAACGGTATGCTTGCACAGCACACTGTCAACTCTACTTCAGGTATGAACTCTGATGTAACCAGAAGTTTGGAAAGTCCACAAATGGTTAAACTGAACAAGATACGGATCAGGATTTTAACAGTCGAATAAGTTGAATCCCATACCTTCGAATAAGTTGAATCCCATACCAATTACGAGCAGTATATAAGCAGTAAGATACTAAGATGTACCGATACAATGAGTTTAAAGGTCATTAGCTATAATTCATGGTTCATTTATTGAGTCTGTGAGAGGTGTGTAACGAGAGCAATCTGAGCACTAAAGAATCATCTGAAGAATGAAAAGCAAAACCTCAGAATAGGATTTGTAGCAAAGATAGGATTTGTAGCAAAGCAACGTTATGGCTTAGTATAACACCATACCTCTTTGGAATAACAGATTATGTTGTCCTCGTAGAAAAATTGGAGCTTAGGATATCTTATTCCAGCCAGAGTTCTTAGTTGCTTGAATCAGACCTTATGAGCCAAATATCGAGATCCATTGGCATCCTGCTCTTAAATTTCACTTCTTTAGCCAAAATAATTGCTGGGAAGCAGCAATTACTATTAGATACAGTAACAAAGAAAATCACATCTTCATTACTGTAGTTTGCGGCTTCTGGCCTCCTGATGACCTTGACTACAAGACCCAAAACTTTAAGCATTGCAATCGTTCAACATAACCCTCTGACAAAAGATTGAATCGGAAGCTTTGCACACCAAGCAACCCCATCATTTCACATGGACCACCTTAACCAATCACAGATTTTGGAAATTCAAGTCTAAGCCTGCAGGGCTTGAATAGTACTTCACAAAATCACAAGTGTGTTGGTGATGTTCAGTTCTCGGAGACAGTAACTGCTTCATGACAAAGGAGACTTACGATAATTAAAGAATCAAAAGTCTAGGATTCATCAATCACTCTCACTTAATTATGCAGTTAAGCCATCCTCCCAATCCTGCACATAATACAATTGACTTGGTTTAAATGATATAATAGCATGATGTCAGTGCAACTCATCTAAAATACAGGAGATAAGGGAATTCTGGAATTTATCCCAGAATTTTACATGATTTAAAATCACCTACTGATGATGACTACCCTTAAATTGATGTTGGATAGCAAAATCTCCATCAAAGATAGTGCAAGACCATTAATAAGACCAAATTAGAGGTTTAAATGATCTCATTTTTGGTACAAGTGTGTTCGTGCATGTCCTATAGATTTGCCTGTTGTTGATTGGATATTGCAAATGGATATTTGAAAGAAACAGTTGCTTCTAACAATGCCTTTAAACAATAAATTAGCAATCTGAGAAGTGTCCACCGATGCAGGGGCGCTCTAAAGGAATGTAACTACATACGCAAACTTATGACACGGATATCATTCACACCAATTTCAATATGTCAAGGTACCAAATTAAGTGTATGTTAATCTCTGTAGTAAAAAGTGGCAATGCTCACCAAGAAGTTAGCTTAAAATTTGAAATTGGAATGAACATGACTACATGAGTCAATTTTCTATGTCATGATATTAAAAATCACAGTTTATATAGCATATACTTCGCATGTCACACACACTGACCCATACATCCTTTCTTCGGTTTGCAACTCAGTCAAATAAAAGCAAATTTTAAGAAAATTATTAGACGCAAAATCCTAGTTAACTCTATTTCTCTTACCTGAGAGGCTGAGATTGATAAACCAGGCTGCAATCATCAGAAGAAGATGCAGATCCCCATCTTTTTCTCAAGTAATGTGCCTGAGGTTCATAACAGTAAACATATATACCTTCACAATGCAACATCACCACGAGTCTCCACAAGAGCATTGTCCATGCTTAAAATGGTGAAAGCAATTGGGATCCTTCAATATTATTTCTCGAGCTTCTATTCTAGATATGACTTTTGCCATTTCATGACAGTTGTGACAAACATGACTGTTTTTAGTTATCCGAATTGTGCTCCTTTGGGTGCTAATTAAACCAAAGGAAATGGCAAGCATTTCACTATGCCCCATTGGAATGCATTCTCTCTCCTCATCAACATCATGGAGACTAAAATCTGCGTCAAAAGCATAATCCTTTTCCTTTATCTTCGTCATCAAACATTGGAGTTCCCAGTACAATTTTTCAGATCTTGGGTGGGATACATCACCAGTCCCAAATACATGTATTTTATTGCAGAATTCTATCCAACTATATGCTCTCTTAGGTACCAAGCCCATGTCTCTGATTGTTTCCCTCATTTTATTCACCGAGTCCCATTTTGAATAGCTAGCATACCAATTTGACAATAGAACGTAATTATCAGCATTAAGTGGTTCCAAATCACAAAGCTGTTCAATAATTTTCTTCCCTGTTTTAACATTTCGATGATTCCTGCACCCATCTAATAAAGCTCTTAACACCTCTGTATGTTGTCCGAGTTGATTTTTCTCAATAAAGATCTTTGCCTCATAGAAATATCCAGCACGGGCCAGAAGCAAAACCATAAAAGCATAATGCCTGACATTAGGTCTCTTAATCACATTGAAGAGTGTCTTCCCTTCCTGAACTAAATTAGCTACCACACAAGCATAGAGAACAGAAGAATATGCAACTTCATCAATTTCAAGAGTGGTTTTTTTCATTTCATGGAACAATTTAACCCCACGTGCTCCTTGTCCATGAAGGCTGTAGCCATAGATCATTATTGTCCACGAAATGGCATCTTTAGTTGTCATTCCACTGAAGATCTTAGAAGCAGAATCAATGGATCCTGATTTGACATACATGTCTATAAGAGCATTCTCCACAGTAACATTCATTTCAAGACCATTCCTGATCAAGTAACCATGAATTTCTTTGCCCTGCTTATGGGCAGTCATTCTTGCACATGCAGGTAAAATGCTTGATACTGCATGTAGATCAGGTTGAATGCCCTCAGACATCATCTTTTTGAATAATTTCAGACCTTCATTAAATCCCCCATTCTTCACATAACCGCGGATCAATTCTGTCCAAGAAATGGGGTCTCTAGATGACATTACATCAAAGATTTCACGAGCACTTTCAATGCTTCCACAATCCACATACATTTTCAGCAAGGAATTACATACCAAGACATGAGTTTCCAATCCACAAGACTTGGCTATCTCATGTACTCTTCTTCCTTCGTGCAAGGATTGCAGCATGCCACAAGCACCAACTGCAGTCATTATTGCCACTGCATCAATCTCAGCACCCAGAGTTACCATTTGGTAAAACAGGTCTATAGCAAATCTGGGTTTATTTTCCTTTAAATACATGGAGATTAACAAGGTCCCAAAGACGGAGCTTTTCCCCACACTCGACGTATTGAAGACCTGTTTCACTGTTTTGGCACCATCTAAATGGCCATACATTTTCATCAATGCAGTAATGACATAGTCTTCATAAGAAATACCTAGTTTAACAGCATGTGCATGAACTTGTCTGCCAAGAAACAAGGAATTTGAAAGACGAGAAGCAGCCAAAATTCGAGGAATTGTGTGCTTATCAGGGCAAACGCCTCGTATTAACATTTGCTGATATATGTACATGACATTGTCTATCTCTCCGGTAGCAAGATGGGTTCGGATCATCTGGTTCCAAGCAAAAGTATCCGTCCTAGGCATCTTATCAAGCACATGATGACTCAGTGATAAATCCTCTGATCTTGAGGCTACTTGAGCATGCAATTTTGGGCGAAAATTACACAAAGAATGGTCTTTCAGAGGCAAGTATCTCTTGGAATTCAAGTATGGTAGTAGCTGTGAAGATGCAAGTGCTTCCATATCTCGAGGCACTACGGAAGTTTATCTAACAAAGACTTGAATAATTGTTGGCACTTGCATCTGAAAGAATGGTCTTTCAGAGGCAAGTATCACTTGCTGACTTTCGTATTCTAATCCTGCATAAAACTAATGAGTCAAAATATGATTATTGAAAGTCTAATAGAATATGAAAACATCTAATCTTCTTGACAATAACAACAAGAATGTAAAATCCACTATAGGGGAAGGTCAAATGTATATAGCTTACTCAAAATCTCCTAAACAAAGGCAACATATATAACTCTAAAAACAATCACAAAATTCAAACAAAATTCTAAAAATGGAATAGCCTGATCTAAGCGAGTCAAACTCCTTTTGTCATCTCCTACAATGTAACTTCTAAAATTTTCCTTTCCTTTCCTCTCCTTTCAATCTTTCATCAAAGCTAATAGCGTGCTTGTGCTTTCGATTTGGGAGTAATTGGTTTTTCTACTTTCTCTTAGAAGAGGATATTTCAGTGATTGTTTTCATGTACATATTTTTCGGGTCAATCCAATGACAACTACGGAGTACTGAATACCTTCTACCATTGTATTGGAGAGACAACGGGAGGTTTATTCAACAAGACAACTTACCACACTCAACCCTCAACATTATAAACAAGGACAGGGACAACCGTTCCAAATTATCTTCTATTTCTTCCTCCATATACTAATTCTTTAGTCATCCCTGTCTAATTACTTCTTTAGCGCGATTCCACACGCTTTATGATAATCATTTTACTTCTTACTGTTTGTGCTGCTACCTATCATCAAATTTCATCTTCCTACAATCTAATCCAAAACTATAACGGAGTTTTCTGTCCTTCTTTCCGACCCATTCAAAACACAATCAGGAAATACAAATATTATACTACGAATAAAGTAGATATAGGAATACAAAAACAAAACCCTGCAACACATTAGGATTTAGCAGCCAAATTTGATACAATTGTCAAACTAGGCTTTAAAATTCACATTAAATTCCTATTGTAGAAATGAAATCACTAGTTATAATCTTCCGTAACATCAGTAATTATAACAAATAGTTCAACAATCTAACATAGAAGAACCCTAAATTGATTATACTTACAATTAAATTGACGACTAACACTACATTATGAATTAAAATTCAATGATTAATGAAATGGAAAAAAACAAATCATGAGCTCCATGAATAGATAATCTACCTTAGAAGCTGATTTAATGGAGGAGAGAAAGCTCACTCGCCACTTCAATGGTGAATTCAGAGACCGCTTCAATGGAGGAGAAAGAGAGGAGGGGTGGGACCGTGGAGGGGTTTGGTTGGGTGGGTTGCGTAAACACAAACAAGTTTGACCCAAGGGTGAGAGGGTTACGATAAGGGATCCTCACCTTCAAGCGTCTCTATTTGGTTAGAAGGTCCGATCTTTTCCACTATGTCTAGTTTTGGTTATTTTACCCTAATTTAACCACCGATAATTCCCGTTAGAGAGAGAAAATAAAAAATCACCGATAATTATCAATCTGAAATTGACAAGTATTTGATATGATAGTTTAATGTCGAGATAAGTTTACTTAAAACGTGAAAAACCATTTAGACATTGTTCACCTCACCTTAAAAAATAAATAATATTAAGTAAAAATAATTTTAGTTTAGTAAAAATAAGTTTAGTTTAGCAAAATTAATTTTATTTCAGTAAAAATAAATTCAGTTCAGTAAAAATAAGTTCAGTTTAGTAAAATTCAATTTTCTTAAAGAAGAATTAAATTGGAAAATCAGTAAAAATAATTTTGGTTCAGCAAAAATAATTTCATTTCCGTTTCAAAAAAGAAGAAAAAATCAATTAAGTAAAATTAATTTAAGTTCAGTAAAAATAATTTAAGTTCAGTAAAAATAATTTAAGTTCAGCAAATATAATTTTGTGGAGTGAACTGCGCCTAACAAGTACTTTGTACTTGTAAATCTGATAAAATTATACGAAACATTGACATAAGAAATACGAATCAAGAAGAATCTTATTAGGAAGTTAATGTGTTTTAGGATTAGGAAGTTAGTATCATCTTTTAGGATTGGGAAGTCAATGCGTTTTAGGATTTGGATATGTCCAGTATCAAAACTACCAATATATACAATTATAATTTTATTTGGTTTTAACACGAACTAATTTTGACTTAACGAGCTTGTTTTTTAAGTTTAAATTGAACCACTTTAGTAATTGAGTAACGCACAGCGGCACAGACACTACTAATTTTATATGTTAATATATAGCATATGAAATAAAATAAAAAATAAAAAATAAAAAATAAAAAGTAATAAAAATTGTCTAATGATTAAACTTGAATTTTGATATTTCAAAAAAAGAAAAAAAAAAACTTGAATTTTGATATGTAACACGCCAAACACTACAAATTTTAAGGGACCGATATCAGAGTTTGGCCATGGGACGGCCTAGACAATACTAAACTCTCCTCATAAGTATCCACATAAGTTGTACAACCGCGATTATCTTTTCCAAAACGCTCTACTTTGCCACTTATAATGTTACCCGAGCTTACGCCCCTTGACCAGGGTACTACTGAGGTAAACATAGCCAAAAATGTACCAGACTTCTCATCATATGAAACCAAATTATCTTTGTAACTCTTGAAGATGTTATAGCTATTTTCACATGAACCTCCTACTGACCATATTCTCCACGGGTTAGTTGTTTTTGTTGTCGTCGTCGTTGTCGCCGCGATCCTTACTCATGACCCATACGCAGCTACTCTTGGGCAATACACCAAAGATGGCTAGCGATTCACCGAGCACGAAAAGGTACTTGGGCATTTCAATTGCATAGTATGGAAGTTTTACATAGTTAAATTCCTCAGTATTAAAATCAAAGGAATAAACAAAAGGATATGGATTATATTCTTTTCCATTATACTTATAAACCATCCAATATGCAGCCTCTTTAAAATACACGTAACGAGCAGTTAAATCAAATGCAATAGGAAATTCTTGTTTAGTTGTTTTCATTGTCCAACTATGATCATTAAGTGAATAAACTGCAATTGAAGACGACAATTTATGTTCATCCTTATCATCCTTCTTAAAAACAACCACCCTAAAATCATTACACGAAGAGACGAACCCCAATACACCTTTGACGACGTCCGAAATTGGGCACGGTGGAAGTGTCAAGGCCTTTCTTATAGAAGGGTTACACAACATGGTTGTAATACTGTCTAAACGACCATCAACATACAAGTTGTGACTGCGCAACAATAACAGCCCGTGACACCTCCCCACAATGTTGTACAATACATTAGTCCTAATAACACGTGGGGTTAGTTTTCTAAAATTGAGTCTTGTACGAATGGTAAATGCACTTCCCCTATCTCTATAACTATATGGTTTAGCAAGACGAATTTTTTCCAATACTAGTATATTAGGCTTGGTAAAATTATTCTCGTATAGTTTAAGGTGTTTAGAATAAATAAAATATGATGAATCAATAATTGAGCGCCACTGTTTACATACACATCTGAATCTTAGCAACGTTGCTACTGGCAACCTTGCAAATATCTCCGTCCATAACTGTTAGAATATAATGATAATTATATTATGTTACTTTGTATATATCTATACTTACCATACATTTATCTTGTGCATATTAATAGGTCGTACTAAGTCAATTAGCTCCCTATTCTAAGCCTTAATTATAGGCCTAACTCTAGCTTGTAAATGATTATATATTCTGCCTAATTCTAATGGAAAGACAAGCATTGAATTCCATTCTCCTTCATGGTATCAGATACGGTTTCGACCTAGGCTTCACCTCCCTAACAACCGCCCTTCCTACCTTCTCTTCCGCTGCTAATCATGCCCCCTTCTGACCCCTCCAAATTTCATCCCGCTCTCACCATCACCAATGTCAAATCCCTCATACCCGTAACTTTGGACGACCAAGGCATGTATCATTCTTGGGCTACCTTATTCAAGGTACTTGTTAGGGTCCATGATTTACATCACCATATAATTCCTCCGACAGAGGCATCGGAAATTGCTGCTTATCAAGCCACCAAGACAGTCGACCCAGCTCTCTGGAAACGCCTTGATGCTGCCGTTTCGAACTGGATTTACGGCAACATTTCCCCTGATCTCCTCAATGCTATTCTCCTCAAATATGACACAGCCGCAGGGGCTTGGGCTCGACTTGAATCACTATTTCAAGACAACAAAGCTTCCCGTGCCACCCATCTCGAAGAGGAACTTGCCGATCTCGATTTTGAGAATTTCACCTCAATTGATTCTTACTGTAATCACATTAAATCTCTTGCTGACCGACTTGCCGATGTTGATGCCCCTATTTCGGACAGCAGACTTGTTCTAAAACTCACCGCCGGCTTACCGGAGGCCTATGCCGGTACAGTGGACATCATTCACAACCAAGAACCTCTGCCTTCGTTTGAAAGCTGTCGTTCTCGGCTAAAGCTTGCTGAACGGACCATCAAGAACCGTTTAGCCAAGGAAGGCGGCTCCGGCCACCGGAACCAAGCGGCGCTCGTCACCAGCACCGGTGCGAGCAACACCTCTTCCTCTTCTTCTCAATCCCGTTCTTCTTCTTCTACCTCTAAAGGCGGAAAACAAAAAAAGCCCAACTCCTCTAAAAATTCTGGGAAAGGCCGCAATTCCCAAACCTTCCCTTTTGGGGCCCAACAGCAGCCCAATCTCCATGGCCCACCCGTCCCATATCCTTGGCAGCAACAGCCTTGGGCTTTCGCCCCTTGGGTTCCCCCATGCCCGTATCCAGCATCTTCATGGGCTCCAAGACCAGCAGCTGCCTCGTCTGGGCCTCGTCCAGCTGGGCCCGGTATTCTGGGCTCCCGTCCTCAAGCTTACAGTGCCATAGCTCCTACTGGCAGTTACTCTCCCACGGACATTGAGGCTGCAATGAATGCTCTTTCAATGTCCTACTCTCAACCCGACGGGACTTTTTACATGGACACTGGTGCAACTTCTCATATGACCTCGGATCAAGGTATTTTTAACTCTTATTTCAATTCGAGCAATAAAAATCATAACATTGTTGTGGGTAGTGGTCATTTAATTCCAATTATCGGTCACGGTAGTACTACTATACCATCACCCACCAAACAGTTTCATTTGAAAAACATGTTACATGCTCCCAATTTAATTAAGAATTTAATTTCTGTCCGAAAATTCACCACTGATAATTCAGTTTCTATTGAATTTGACCCTTTTGGCTTTTCTGTTAATGATTTACAGACGGGAGTCAAACTAATGAGATGTGACAGTACCGGTGACCTCTATCCTATCCTATCAAACACACAAGCCAATCCTCAAGTCAATAATTCAGTTTTTACTGCTCTCTCTTCCGACCTTTGGCATAATCGCTTAGGGGCATCCCGGTGATGCAGTACTTAGGTCACTTAGTAGTAATAATTTAATTGATTGTAATAAGGCTTGTAAGAGTTTCTGTTCTTCTTGTCCTCTCGGAAAACTTTCAAAGTTTCCGTTTCATGATTCTATGTCAAACACTGTTTCTCCTTTTGATATTATTCATAGTGATCTTTGGACTTCGCCCGTTGTGAGTTCTTCCGGCCATTGTTATTATGTGCTATTTCTTGATGATTATAGTAAATTTTTGTGGACTTTTCCTATTGCTAAGAAATCTCAAGTCAAACATTTATTTAAATCCTTTCATAGCCTCATAAGTACACAATTTAACTGTAAAATTAAGACTTTTCAATGTGACAATGGCACAGAATATATCAATGGCACATTTAAAGAATTTTTTGATCACCATGGTATGCTATTCCGTCTCTCTTGTCCTCATACCTCACCTCAAAATGGAAAAGCAGAAAGACACATAAAATCAATAAACAATATTATACGGACCTTACTTGCTCATGCCTCTTTACCCCTCTCTTTTTGGCATCATGCTCTAGAAATGGCCACATATCTTCTAAACATTCTTCCAACCAAAGTTTTAGGATTTAAGTCTCCCACTCAAATTCTATACCAATGTGATCCCATTTACTCGGAATTACGTACTTTTGGTTGCTTATGTTTTCCCTTATTTCCAACTACTTCTATTCACAAATTGCAACAAAGGTCCGCTCCATGTGTTTATCTTGGTCCAGCTCCAAATCATAGAGGGTCAAAATGCTATGACATGTCTAATGGAAAAATTATCATATGTCGTCATGTAAAGTTCGTTGAACATGAATTCCCCTTTTCTAAGCTTCACACTCCTCGTTCTTCTGATTATAATTTCCTTGATGACAATTTTTTTTTCCATCACATGAGTCAATCTACTGACCCAGCCCCTTCTTTGGAGCAGCCTAATACTCACGGCCCACCCCCATCTCCCCCTGCTGGGCCGCCACCCATACCTCCCCCATCTCCTCATTCCCCTTCTCTTTCGGCTGGGCCCAACTCCAGCCCATCTTCTCTTGCACCAGGTACTGTCCATCTCCAAGACACAGACCAGCGGCCCACTCCCACTTCCAACCCCACTGGGCCGGCCCAAACCGCCAACACAGAACAGCCAACCCCAACCCTCCCCCTCCCTTCCCATTCAATGACCACTAGAGCTCAAAATGGAATCTACAAGCCCAACTCCAAATACCTCAACCTTTCTGCCATGACTACCACTAACCTATCTCCCTTACCTAAAGACCCGGTTAGTGCTATTCGTGACCCTAATTGGAAAGCGGCAATGTTAGATGAATTTAATGCTCTAATTGAAAATAAGACATGGGATTTGGTACCTCGGCCACCAGATGTGAATGTAATTAGATCTATGTGGATTTTTCAGCATAAAAAGAAATCTGATGGTTCTTTTGAGCGGTATAAAGCTCGTCTTGTAGGTGATGGTAAAAATCAGCAGCAGGGTGTTGATTGTGATGAGACTTTTAGTCCGGTTGTCAAACCGGCTACTATTCGTACAGTTCTTAGCATTGCTATATCCAAAGCTTGGCCTGTTCATCAGTTAGATGTCAAGAATGCTTTCTTACATGGTCATCTAAATGAGACTGTCTACATGCATCAACCCATGGGGTTTCGTGATAAAACTCATCCTGATCATGTTTGTTTACTGAAGAAATCTCTATATGGCCTTAAACAGGCACCCAGAGCCTGGTATCAGCGTTTTGCAGATTTTGTAGCCACTATTGGTTTTTCTCACAGTAAATCTGACAACTCTTTGTTCATTTACAGACAGGGCTCGGATATGGCATATATGTTACTGTATGTTGATGATATTATCCTTACAGCCTCCTCTGACAGGTTAAGGAAGAAATTCATGACTCTTTTGAGTGGCGAGTTTTCTATGAAGGACTTAGGTCCTCTCAGCTTCTTCTTAGGGATAGCAGTATCCCGCGATGCTAATGGTATGTTCTTGTCTCAGACTCAGTATGCCAAAGACATCATTGAGAGAGCCGGCACTGATTGCAGCTCTTGTGCTACTCCGGTTGACACCAAACCGAAACTTAATTCCTCTGCTGGCTCTCCCTGCGACGACCCCTCCAAGTACCGCAGTTTGGCGGGTGCTCTTCAGTACCTCACTTTTACTAGACCAGACATCTCCTATGCTGTGCAACAAATTTGTCTCCATATGCATGATCCCAGGTCCGAGCATATGCATGCTCTCAAGCGTATTTTACGCTATTTACAGGGTACTTTATCTTTTGGTCTTCACTTATATCCATCCTCTCTGACTAAGCTTGTTTCTTTCACTGATGCTGATTGGGGAGGATGCTCGGATACTAGACGATCTACTTCCGGTTATTGTGTTTATCTTGGTGATAATTTGATTAGTTGGTCATCCAAAAGGCAACCAACTTTATCAAAATCCAGTGCAGAGGCCGAGTACAGAGGAGTGGCCAATGTGGTCTCTGATTCATGTTGGATCCGAAACGTATTACTTGAGCTTCATTTTCCTATTCATAAGGCTACTCTAGTTTATTGTGATAATGTGAGTGCCATATATTTATCAGGGAATCCGGTACAGCATCAACGTACTAAACATATTGAAATGGACATTCATTTTGTCAGGGAAAAAGTCGCTAAGGGCGAAGTACGAGTTCTTCACATACCCTCTCGATATCAGATTGCAGATATTTTTACAAAGGGGTTACCTCGTGTTTTATTTGAAGATTTTCGAGACAGTCTCAGCGTTCGTGATTCTCCCGTTTCGACTGCGGGGATGTGTTAGAATATAATGATAATTATATTATGTTACTTTGTATATATCTATACTTACCATACATTTATCTTGTGCATATTAATAGGTCGTACTAAGTCAATTAGCTCCCTATTCTAAGCCTTAATTATAGGCCTAACTCTAGCTTGTAAATGATTATATATTCTGCCTAATTCTAATGGAAAGACAAGCATTGAATTCCATTCTCCTTCAATAACTCCGGCGCTAACCATTTGTTTTCCGGCCACTTTCCGTCACCTTGACGTTTCCTTTTCCGGCAACCCATTGAAGATTTACCAAGTTTGATGAGAAGGAAAAAATTGAGAGGTTTTTGTAATTGGAGTTACGGGTGATCGTTTGCTATTAAGTTTGTATAGCACATATATTCTAAAGTGATGAACCTATTTAATTATTTATTCACGTAGGAAACAATCCTATCATCTCACTGCTTTCCATAAAATATTATTCTCTAAACTCTAATTATCCTATTGATATTTTTTATGATGAATGGGAAAAATTAACATATACAGTATAAACAATCCCAACTTTTTGAATCTATATTTCGAAGATAATCCTAACTTATATAGGTATTTTTTAAAAAAATAATTTAACCATAGTGTATACAAGGAGTGAGTTGTGACTTGTGAGTAGTTATATATACACGAGGGTTAGAATCGATTTTAGGAGCGAAAAAAAAAATAAAATAATGAGTCTGACATATTTAGTGGGTAGTTTTTGACAATATTTTATTAAACTGATTTTTAATTTAAAATAAATTTTACTCGTGGTTTAGTTTTTCATGAGAGCTTCAAACAAGATAAACTAAACCTAACTAGCTAACTTTAAAATTTAAACGTTCAAATCAAAATTAGTTGATTCAAAACTGAAGTATACTATAATTGACCTGAATATAACCTGAAATAATTCGTCTTGTGTGTGGCTGGTCATACCATGTGGCCACTTGTAAGATAACAAAGTAACCCTAATAACACTAATTAAGTAACCCTAGTAATACTGATCGAGTAATTCCTATAACACTACCGAATAACCCTATAACATTGATGAAGTAACCCATTTAACATTGAGCAAGTAACACTTATTACACTAACAAAATAATCCTTATGATGATAGGTCACACCGTGTGGCTAGCCACAATTTACTAGACCCAAAAATTTGTGATCCAAAGTTGACAAGGAATTGACGCGTAGAGTCGTAGTCTATCCAAAACAAGTTAGCTAGACCCATGAGTTTAATATCTAAATGCTTTAACATATAAACGTTAATATGCACTAAACCCAAAAGTCTACTTGAAAGTCAAAGCCATTTAAAGTCGAAAAATATCATTTTACCCTTACCAGAAACTACTTTTGACACAAACAACTAGAGTGTGGCTCGGCTTTTATTCCAAGTAATACTTTGAATAATTTCATCTTTATATTACACGTTTTAAAAGTCTTGCTAGCTTTTATATTATGGGTAATTTGGAATACAATGACAAAAATAATTTATTTTGGATTTATTTTGTTTTAATTTTACATTCTAATACTTTTTTTTTTTTTGAAACAAATTAATTCATTAATAAAAAGCCATCCGGCAACTATAAATGAAATCTAAATTAACAAACACATAAAATTAAATCAAATTAGGGTTTCCTTCATCTATCAAATCAACGATCGTTGAATAAATCTTGCACTTTGGCACATCTCTCGCACACATCACTGGACTATACAACATTTTCGGAGAGACAATCTAACGATTTGTTGTAGCCGTTAGGATGATTCTCATCTGATTCGCCTGAACACATTTGAAAACTTGACAACCGTTGCGATATCGCCGTACAAATCTTTACCTAAGAACTAACAATAGGACAAAAGATGATTACCTTTTTTATAAACCCTAACACACAAACAAACCCTAAACATAAACAAACAACTAAACTAAAAAAAAAAACTAAAGACTCCACCACAGGGAGACAGACGAATATCTACACTATTTGTGTAGATTAATTGAAACCTAAAATGCAAAACTAAATAAAATTAAGGAAAAAGGGTCGAAATAGTCTAATTTCCTCGGAAATTAGACTATTTCCGATCTAAACGGCCAAAATTTTGGAGAAACCTAGGAGAGAAGAGGAGAGAGGAGGAGAGGCGAGTTTTACATTCTAATACTTATATATATATATATATATATATATATATATATATATATATATATATATATATATATATATATATATATATATATATATTGTTTTCATTCAAATAAGGTGTTGGGTTTGAATCTCTTTTTTGGTGTTTAGAGAGCCACATTAAGCTACCCCTCACTCACTCTCTGGGTTTGAATCTCTTTGTATGCATATAATTTAAATAATTGGTGTAAGAAATGATACACATGGCACATACATAAATTTAGAAATGTCCTTATTTTAATATATAGTATAGATTTGGTTTTAAGACAAACTAATTTTGACTTGGCAAGTTTTTTTTTTCCTTGGATCAACTTCAACTATTTTAGTATTTGTATAACGCGCAGAGACTATTAATTTCGCCATTTGTTATTATATAGCATAAAGTACTCATGATAATTAAATAAAACATATACTTCGTACAAATTAAAAAAAAAAAAAAAACAAAAAAAACAAAAAACAAAAACAAAAAAAAAATTAAGAATCGAACTTTAATTTTGATAGGTAACACACAGACACTACTAATTTGATGGGAACGATATCAAAGTTTGGCCTTTGGACGGCCTAGACAATACTAAACTCTCCTCATATGTATCCACATAAAAAGTATCATTATTATTTCCAAAAGGCTTTACTTGACAGCTTGTAATGTTACCCAAGCTTAGGCTCCATAACCTGGGAAGCCTTAGCAAAAATGTACCAGACTTCTCATCAAAGGAAATCAAATTATCTTTGTAAGGCTTGAAGATGTTGTAGCTATTATCACTTGAACCTCCTTTAGACCATACCCTCCACGGGTTGTTGTCGCTGTCGCCGCCATCCTTACTCATGATCAAATGCAAGTATGATCATTGAGTGAATAAACTGCAATCGAAGATGACAATTTATGTTGATCCATTTTATCTTTTCTAAAAACAACCACCCTAAAATCATTACACGAAGAGACGAACCCCAATACAACTTTGGCGCAGCCCAAAATTGGGTACGGTGGAAGTGTCAAGGCCTTTCTTATAGAAGGGTTGCACAACGTCATAGTAATACTTTTTAAATAATCATAAACATGAAAGTTATTCCTTCTCAACAATAACAACCCGTGACAACTCCCCACAATAACAGACCGCGACAACTCCCTACAATATTGTACATTAGTGCCAACACGTTGTGGTAGTTTTCTAAATTTGAGTCTTGTGCGAACGGTAAGTGTACATCCCCTATATCCATCACCACATAGTATTTTAGCGAGACGAATTCTTTCCAATACTAGTATATTAGGCTTGGTAAAATTATTCTTGTATAGTTTAAGGTGTTTAGAATAAATAAAATATGATGAATCAATAATTGAGCGCCATTGTTTACATACACACCTGAATCTTAACAAAGTTGCCACCGGCAGCCTTGCAAATATCTCCGTCCATAACTCCGGCGCTAACCACTTGTTCTCTGGCCACTTTCCGACACCTTGACGTCTCCTTTTCCGGCAACCCATTGAAGATTTACTGCATTTAGTGAGAAAAAAATAATGTAGAGGTTTTTGTAATTGAGATTATGGGTGATCCTTTGCTAATAAGTTTGTGGTAAACGTATAGCATATTAATGATATTAACAATTTAACATACTCCGTGACTCCGTATCTTCTAATGTGATGGAGCATAAATCTTATCACCTCACAACTTTCCATAAGATATTACTCAATTATTCTCTAAACACTAATTATTCTCTAAACACTAAATATTCTAACGATATTTTTTCTTACTTCGTATATATCAATGTGAATTAGAAAAATTAACATAGATGACTTATATAGGTATTTTCTTAAAAGATTATTCCAAAACAAATAAAAAAATTAAGTAAGATTATTTTAAGAACGTTATTGGTTTTGATTTTTGAAGCATGTCATGTTTTGGTATGTAATGAGCAAAATCACTTTGTACAAGAACAAATACTGCGAAGAGAGTTTTTTTTTTTTTTTTTCTTTTTTGTAAAGAAAAAGACCCTGACTGTACCTCACCCCTCACGGTTTTTTTGTCCGGTATTTGCAGGTTAGACACTTTGAGAGTGAGAGTGAGGGATCCCCACCCTCAAAGAGTCAAAGTGTTACTAATGAGGATTGGGATTGAACCCCCAACCTCAAGAAGAACCTCTTTTTATACCACGCACTGCAACAAATGAATTGCATTAAAAAAAAAAAAATTATACATCAGATAAATGTTTGAAAATTTAGGTTTTAACTAGGGGGGTGTTAAATACCGCCAACAATTTTTATAAAAATCGCCAACATTTAAGGTAAATGGACACCAATACCCTTACTATATCCGGCCCCCACCCCATCTTCCTCTTTCTCTTTTATTTTTTTTTCTCTCTCATCACAATACCACATCCAAACCACCATCAACCTCAAATAGAGGTTGTACATCAGAGGTGAAGAGAAGTGGTGGCCGGACGTGGAAGGACAACAACGGTGAGGATTGGAGGTGATGAACCGGCATCACGGTGGTCAAAATTGAAAAACCAGTTCGTCACTTTGCTCAGTTCTTGTTTTTAATAATCTCCGGCGCTCACCATGGTCAATCGACGTGCAAAATCGGTCACCCGAGACGGTAACTGGTTTTGGATGTTGGTCTACCGTGGTCAACCGGTCACCCGGGACGGTAACCGGTTTTGGATGTTGGTCTACCATGGTCAACCAACGCTGGAAACCGATTACCGTTCTGGGTGACCGGTTTTGGGCGTCGGTTGTGCTGGTCGCCGGATTTAAAAGAAAATCACCACCCTCCCGCCGACGTGGGAAGGTGGTGGGTTGTTTATCCGATGGCTGATGATTGTTGTTGGTCCGATGGTTGATGATTGTTGTTGGTTCTTTCGGGATTTCGGCCTCAAAAACAATTTGGTGCCTTGGTGCAGTGGTTGTAGTGGTATGGGTGGTGGTCGTGGTGGCGTGAGTGGTGGGTGGCAATGGTGGTTGCTTTTGTGGTGGTTGATGGTTGAGTTTGAGGCTTGATTGATGCCTTAGGAGAGAGAAAGCAAAGTGAGGATGAGTAAGGGTAATTTTGTCCATTCTTCACTTTTGTTGGCGGTTTGATAAAAAAAGCTGGCGGTATTTAGCAATCCACTTTAACTATTCACCTTTCTTTTGTTACTTCATTTCAAAAAAAATATCAGAGTATAGGCATAAATTTGAGGCAAATTTCCAGGTCTCATACGGCATGAAATAATTTTTCATTCAAAAGCACCACTTTTCATGAGCTCAATTAAAAGAAAAGGCTTTGAATTCTGGTGAATATAACTAATATAATCGGGATCATGTGCTGTATGTGTAACCTATTATGGAATTATATTGAACTTTGACAACACAAACAGCATATTAGGACGACACTAGATGCTCAACAATGTAGTATGAAAGACCTCCAAACAAAATTCCGATGATCATTGAAAAAAGTCGGCATTGAAGCCACAACAGTTGAAACACAGAGTTCCTTCTTTAGCACGGACTATTAAAGATACTTTCAAAGTTCAACCACGATATTAAGTATGACCCTAACAAAATTCGAACTATTCAATCTAAACACCAAAATCACTAGAAATGTAAATAGGGCTACAAAGAGCAGAAGCACACTTAAACAATAGCATTAGCAGCACTTGCAATTCTTGGCCATAGATCAGCACATTCCTTTCCGATGGGTCCGGTGATAGCAGATCCTTTCATTTCTCCCTTTGGATTCACAATGACACCAGCATTATCTGCAAACCAGAGAAAGTGCAAAGATTAATACCAAGGTCCAAGCAAACGAGCATAACAGAGTACCCACAATATAAGAACATAAGATCCTACATGTAGATTTGTAAACAGAATTTAAAGATAGATTTATGTACCGAGTGGAGTCTGAAGACTAAAGATAATATACAAGATCCTAATTGTACATGTACATTATATGACAACACCATACGTAAAATAGATATACCAGGAGAATGCCACAATCAACATCATGCTGTTTAATCCTGGGCAAAATTACTTTATGCTTCCAACAAAAAAAGAGAGACCAACCAATATACAGCCACTCTATTCAAGAATCAAAGAAGCAACTAAAGGAGATACATATTATTTGAAACGAAAGCAGTGGGAACAACACTAAAATTGCTTGATTATGGATGGTTCTACAGCTTAATTATTTTCCTGGGCTAATTGAAACCAAATTGTAAGAAAAAAAAAACTCACTCTTTGATCGTTTAGATTCTTCTTTCCCACAAAAGACAGTTACCGCTTAATAGCTTATTGCTCACTTCTAATATACACTAATGCACCTACTTAACTTTTAGTTTGTGATTAAGCTAACACATTGCTGGTTTAAATTCGATAGTGATCTACCATCTAAAATTCGATTTGGATGGATGAATTATGTGGAGAATATAGCTTAAAGGCTATATAAATGAAATGAAAATTTAAAAAATGGGAACAAATAAAGTGTAACTAATACTCATAACAAGCAAAAAAAATGGCTTCATTATGCTGCAGGACAAACATCAACAATATGCTCAAGTTTTTCATCCAAATGATTACAAAAACAACACTATAAAGAGGTACTAAACTACTAACCAATTATACATAAACTTGCGAAAGGAGACAAACATAAAAAATCAAACAGAGATCAATAATAATGTATACAACAAATCAATACCAATTGACTGAAATGCTTCAATTATCTCACCTAAACATAATGATTAATCTCAATCCCAACATAGCGAAATGCCCAAAAACACAAGTCCACAATAACAAACATTCGGAACTAAGACTTTACCACAACATAAGTATCAACAAAACTGAAGTAAACAATGAAGAAAACCCAATAACATCAACACAACATAGTAACCTCAACTCTCATTTCACATTCAATTAAGTAAACTACATTCAATCAAATGAATTTACATTCTTACATAACATTACAATCCATGACAAACAATAACACATACAATGCTCAACAACAAAAACAAATCAAACCAACAAAATCAACAATAACCAAACTCAAACTATCAAAAAACACAAATCAGGACAAATTAGAAAAACCCTATTCTTCAAAACTCAAAATAATTAAAAACAAAATACCCATTTCACCATTCAAAACCCCAGAAAAAATACCCAATTCAAGAATCAAAACAAAACCCAGAAAAAGTAGGAAGAACAAACCTTCAAAGTACATGAAAACACCATCCTTTCGGCGCCAAGGCTTACGCTGCCTAACAATAACAGCAGGCATAACCTTCTTACGAAGATCAGGCTTACCCTTCTTAACAGTAGCCATAACCATGTCACCAACACAAGCTGAAGGCAAACGATTAAGCCTACCCTTGATACCCTTCACTGAAATGATGTAAAGGTTCTTTGCTCCGGTGTTGTCGGCGCAGTTCACCACCGCTGCCACTGGTAAACCCAGTGACATTCTGAACTTGTTCCCCGCCGATCCTCCGCGTCCTACAAATCAAACCAAATCAAATCAAGATCAAATAGGGGGTGATTAAACTAAGAAATTGGGGGTGATTAAAATTTGAAGAAGAAGAAGATGGTTGATGGGGTTTACCTCGCTTCGACATTGTTGCTGCTGGGTTTCTCCCACACTCTCTCTCTCTTGTTTTTGTATGGAGTGATTAGGAGGAGGAGAAAGAGGCGTTTTATGTTAGGGTTTTTTTGAGGGGTTTTTTTTTATGGGCTGGATTTCGGTACTTGCTAATTTGCTAGTGAATCATTTTGCTGAGCATTTGTCAAATTGGGTCAATGGGTGGGTGGGTTGAGTATAAGTCGGATCTTATTGGTTCGGGTCATATTGTGGATTTGGATTGTGTTGAAGACTTGAAGTAGTGTTTTAATGTGCATTGTGTTAAATGTTTACCGATAGAAAGTCTTTAATCAGTGAAAGGAGAAAGTGAAGGAGAAGGAGTAAAGAGGATGAGTGAAATTGTAGTATGTTATTATTATTGCCTCGTATGACATTCTATATATATAGCTAATACTTCTATACTAAGAGTACAATTCAATCATGCTCATATATTGCCATATAAGTTCACAAGGGTTAGACTTATATGTGCATTGCAACATCAAATCAATGATTGGCATTCACATTGTCTTCTAACACTCCCCCTTGAATGCCCATACTTATACATAAAAAAATATTTGTTGCCTCATTAAAAACCTTGCTAGATAAAACCCATTTGGGATAAAAAACATAGCTAGGGAAAAAGAGTACAACGATATAGTATTATATGCTTTGGTTACTGCCTCGTTAAAAACCTTATCAGGAAAAACCCAGTGGGATAAAAACCTGATCGAAGGGAAAAAGAGTGCAGTACATATAATACTCCCCCTGATTTCAGCATAGTTCACGGAGATGTCGCATCCCGATTTTGTGAACTAACTGCTCAAATTTCTTCGAAGGAAGTGATTTGGTGAACAGGTCAGCAAGATTGTCACAAGACTGAATTTGTTGGATATTTATTTCCTCGTCCTTTTGCAGATCATGTGTGAAGAACAGTTTTGGGGCAATATGTTTCGTTTTATCTCCCTTAATATATCCTTCAGTCACTTGAGCAATGCATGTTGTATTGTCCTCAAATATGATGGTTGGGTCTTCTGTTATTGCGTTCATTCCACACTCCTTTTGGATATTACCGATCATCGACCTCAGTCATACACATTCTCGTCCTGCTTCATAGAGGGCTATCAATTCTGCATGATTTGAGGATGTCGCGGTCAATGTCTGCTTTGTTGATTTCCATGATATTGCAGTGCCGCCATAAGTGAACACATATCTATTTTGTGACTTGGCATTTTGAGGATTCGATAAGTATCCAGCATCTGCGTACCCAATGAGAGCAGCATCTTGTTTTGGTTGATAATATAAACCAAGGTCTTGTGTCCCTCGTAGGTACTGGAGTAAGTGTCGAAATCCCTTTCAATGCCTATATGTTGGTGCATTGTTGTGCCTGGCTAGCAAGTTCACGGAGAAAGCTATGTCGGGTCTAGTATTGTTAGCTAAGTACATTAAGGCTCCAATTGCACTTAAGTATGGTACTTCTGGGCCCAGAATCTCTTCATTTTCTTCTCGGGGTCTGAATGGATCATTTTTCATATTCAAAGAACGAACAACCATTGGGAAGTTGGTTGGAGTTGCTTTGTCCATGAAGAATCTTTTCAAAACTCTTTCCGTATAGCTTGATTGATGGACAAAAATACCATGACTCAAGTGCTCAATTTGCAGTCCAAGGCAAAATTTAGTTTTCCCAAGGTCTTTCATCTCAAATTTTTCAACAAGTATTTTGCAGTTTTCTCGAGTTCATTTGGGGTTCCGATGATATTTAAATCATCAACATAAACTGCAATGATAGCGAATCCTGATTGTGATCGCTTTATGAAAACACAGGGACTAACTTGGTTGTTTTTGAATCCTTCTCTCATAAGGTATTCACTCAGACGGTTATACCACATCCTTCCAGATTGTTTTAATCCATAAAGTGACCTTTTTAGTTTTATGGAAAGCAATTGTTTAGGCTTGTGGTTTTCTGGTAGTTTTAGTCCTTCGGGGACTTTCATGTAAATGTCCGTATCGAGTGACCCATACAAATACGCAGTCACTACATCCATTAATCGCATTTGCAGTCCTTTTGTGACTGTCAAACTTACCAGAAATCTTAATGTGGTTGCATCAACCACTGGAGAATATGTTTCTTCATAATCAATCCCTGGAATCTGAGAAAATCCTTGGACTACAAGTCTTGCCTTGTATCTAACTATTTCATTTTTCTCATTACGTTTTCTCACAAATACCCATTTGTATCCAACGGGTTTTACACCTGCTAGTGTAAGGGTTATATTTCCAAAAACTTCTCGTTTTTCAAGTGACTTTAACTCAGCCAGCATTGCCTCCTTCCACTTTGGCCAATCACTCCTACGTCGACATTCTTCTACCGTTCTTGGTTCAACATCATTTTCATCAGACATAATGTCGATTGCGATGGAATTTGCAAATATTTCATCCACGATAATATCTTTCCTATTCCATTGAGTCTTGGTAGAGACGTAGTTCATTGAAATCTCATTGTTATCGATGTTTTGAACATCTTGTTCATTTCCCGTAGGGTTGTCTTCTTGTTCGTGCCCTATTGGATTATCATCATTTTCTTTACTTTCATCCACATTTGGTCTTTCTTGACCTTCTGACGGGGGAACATCATTAGTCTCATTTTCTATTCCATCCAATCTTTTCAATTTTCTTGGCTTAGAATCTTTTGAACCAAGTGGTCTACCACGCTTTCTGCGTGCTTGAGATTCACTTTCTATGGCCTTATTACCAGTTGGAATTTCGATACGTGCAGGAGCATTTTCTGCTGGTATATGTGATTTTGTCACCTTCTTTGTGTCTACAAATGCATCAGGCAATTGATTTGCAACACTTTGTAAATGAACAATTTTCTTGACTTCTTGTTCACACATATTTGTTCGTGGGTCTAACATCAACAGTTGTGTTGCATTCCAAATAAGTTCTATTTCTTTCTCACGTGGGTCCACTTTCTCTCCCCCTAAGGCTGGGAATACTGTTTCATTAAGTGACAGTCCGCAAATCTAGCCGTAAATAAGTCACCAGTCAATGGTTCAAGATATTTAATTATAGAAGGGGATTCAAACCCGACATAAATTCCCAGTCTTCTTTGTGGACCCATTTTTGTTCGTTGGGGTGGAGCAATGGGAACATATACAACACAACCAAAGATTTTTAGATGTGAGATACTTGGTTCTCGACCACAAATAAGTTGTAGTGGTGAGAATTTATGATAAGCTGTAGGTCTCAATCTAATTAGTGCTGCTGCATGTATTATAGCATGTCCCCAAGCAAATGATGGCAATTTTGACCTCATTAATAATGGCCTTGCAATCAATTGTAATCTCTTAATTAGTGATTCAGCTAGACCATTTTGTGTATGAACATGAGCTACTGGGTGTTCAACATCACTTTCAATTGACATACAATAATGATTAAATGTTTGGGATGTGAATTCCCCAGCATTGTCAAGCCTTATTTTCTGTATTGTATGATCTGGGAACTGTGCTCTTAATTTGATAATTTGGGCAAGTAATTTTGCAAAGGCAACATTTCTACTTGAAAGTAGACTAACATGTGACCATCGTGTAGAAGCATCAATTAAAACCATGAAATATCGAAATGGTCCACATGCTGGATTAATTGGCCCACATATATCTCCCTGAATTCTTTCCAAGAATTTTGGAGATTCAATAGCAATTTTGTTCATAGATGGCCTTATTATTAATTTGCCAAGTGAACATGCAGATCATGTTAATTCATCTGATCGAGGAATTTTGACATTTCTTTGCATCATCCCAATTGCTGGATGCCCCAAACGATCATGCCATAAAATAATCAAATTTTTGTCATCTAATTTCTGGTTAGATACCATATTAATTTCCACGGGTCGTATTTTATACGATATAACCCCAAAGAGTATGCTGGCAATTTCTCATATATATGTTTCTTGCCATGTTTTTCTGCCGTGAGGCATGTATACTCCCTTTGATCTGTCGTCATTGTTTCTAGATGATAGCCATTTTGGCGTACATCTTTAAAGCTTATGAGATTTCTTCGAGATTTACTCGAATATAAAGCATTAATTATTATTAATTTTGTTCCATTTGGAAGCATTATACAAGCCTTTCCAGATCCTTCAATTAATTTAGCTGACCCGGAAATGGTGTTTACATTTGCTTGAAACAACTTTAGTTGTGAAAAATATTTTCTATCCTTTAAGATAGTATGTGTTGTTCCACTGCCCAAAAGGCATTGATATTCGAAACTAACTTCGGCAGATCCATATCTTCAAAAAATAAATTTGAGATTAGTTTAGAATAATATCATACAAACTTTTATTGATGATAGAGATTTAAAGTACATGACTAGAAATTTAAAATATAGGATACTAAGAAAATACATTAAAACATAGCATATGTTACATTAGGCCCAAATCTCGAGAAAGCCGCAATGCGGCGCAGCCCACCAATGATTAGGGTTTAGTGACCTAATCAGGGGCACAAATCCCGAGGACCCTATAAATAGGGAGATTCCCCTCTTTTGGAGGACACGTTTTACCATTTATTACAAATGGTCCCTGTGATAGAGACATCTGAGCTTGGAATTCGAGCAGATACCCGCCTAAATTTCCGGACCTTTTTCTCTCCCTTCAAGTTACTAACTTGTGCGTCAGAGGCGGAGCACCACCCAACCGGTGTCTCCGTTTGTTTTGCAGGTGCAGCTCACGCCGGATCAGTCTTCGAGTTGTAACTCTCCCGAGCGACAAAAACACCCAAAACATTTGGCGCCGTCTGTGGGGATAGTACCTCGAAGATGGTTCAAGAGTCTGTACCACCTCCTAATCTTCTAGGCGATGACCCAGAAGTCTTTACAGACCAGGAGGATGAAGATCCTCAGGTCGAAACCTATACAGCCGATGATGGCTCTCTGATAACCAAGCGCATCCGGCCCAGAGAGACTCTGGAGCGGGGTGCCTCCCAGGCGGGTACAAATTGACCCCCTGGACAGCCGGAAGGGGAAACCCATACGGCAGCTGGATCAACACCCGTCACCCGAGACGAACTCATGAGATTCATGACGAGTTTCAAGGGTGAAATTAAAGAGCTGATCACTAAGAGCCGGGCTGGCCCAAGTAGAGGCCAATCGGCCAAGAAGACTCCTCTGGAAAAGGGAAAGTTAGTCAGAGATCGGCAGCCCACTCCTCATCCAAAGGAGAAGGCAGCCGGGACCATTGATTGGTCCAAAATTCTTCTTCCTAAGAGGAATACCAACAATACCCGCCGGACTCAACAGCCGGTGGGAAGTAAAAAATCAACTCTTGATGCCCGGGAAATCATCAACCGGAAGAGAAATCAACAGTTGTCTGAGTCGGCTTCCACGTCGAACTTTCCTGACAGCTTCAACAACACCTCTGCAGGGAATGCACTTTCCCTGCATGAGAGCCACATAGGCGGTAATACCGTCCATTCTGGCCCTCAGATGATAGGAACTGCACCGTATGTACCATCTCAGGTCTACGGTTAGTATCCTCCTCACTTCATACAGCCGGCCCTCTTCGGAGGTCAGGCGACATATCACAATGTCCAGCCACTAGACTGGCAGCTCCGTCTGCTTCGCCTGGGTGAACAACCTTCTGCGTTCACCCGGGATATAACCGAGGCGGCACAGCCGGCCAAGGTTAAGAATGTATTGGTAGGTACCTATGATGGTACCACCAACCCGGAAGATCACCTCATGGCTTACACCAACCTCATGTATTTACAGGGGTTGGATGATGCCGCCTAGTGTCGATGCTTCTCGGCTACATTGAAGGGCATTGCCCAACAATGGTTTGGCAACTTGCCAGCCGGGTCCATTGATAGTTTCAGGAAGCTTGCCTTCCTGTTAGCTTCCAACTTCTCAATGAACATCCCTGCTAAGAAAACAAGCCTGAACTTGAGTACCATTAAGCAGGGGGAGAGAGAAGGGTTGCGCTCCTATGTCAGGCGGTTCAATCTGATTAGAATTCAGATTCAAGGACTGTCTGATGAGGTAGCTTTTACAGACTTTTTCAAGGGTCTAAGAGACGGGTCGACTTTTAAGTTCGACCTAGTAAAAAAAAGGGGCTTTCACTTTACAGGCGGCCCTGAGGGAGGCGGAAAGCTATATTCAAGCAACCGACCTCTGCTCGCCTGGTAATCAATCGGACTCCAAGAAGTCTAACAAACAGAAAGACAGCTGGCCTGCTCAGCCGGCCAAAAATAAAGAAGAGAGCAAGAAAAGAAAAGAAATCTGGGCGGTTAGTGACTCTGACCAGCCGTCCCAGAAGAAAAAGAAAGAATTTAAACCGAACGTCCCTAAGTACGAGTTTAACAAGGACTACAACTCCATCCTCATGGAAATTAAGGATCGGCTGTCCTTAGAGAAGTCGAATCCAATGAAAAGTTCCATTCAATCAAGGAACAAAAACAAATTCTGTCAATACCATGAGGAAGTTGGCCATGACACCAACGACTGCTTCAGCCTTCAACGGGCGTTGGACCGTCTGGCTGACAAGGGGATGTTAAAGTCCTACATTTCTAAGTCCCCAGCCGGGGCAAAGAAGAAGAACAAGGATCAGTCCTCCAAGACTACCCCCCAGCCTGCTAGTAGCTCGGATACCGACAAGGAGCCGGTCTACACAATAGCAGACGGGTTCTCATGTGGTGGCCCTACCATCCGGGGCACCAAAAGCCATCTTCGAAAGATGGACAAAGATAGGGATGACAATTTTAAATGGATATCCGCAAATCCGATCCACCCGAAATAAATAAATGGACGAAAATCCGCATTAAATGGATGAAGGGCGGGTGACGGATCGGGTCGGATTCGGGTGGGGCTCCGTTTCATCCGTCACCCGATCCGTCATCCGTTTATCACCCGATCTGCAGTCCATCCGTATATATATAAAAAAAATTCTCAATTTTCTTATATACTAGTATACTACACTATGTATGTACTGTATATTTCTAAAAAAAAAAAATCTAAAAATTCTTTAATTTTATTTTTAAAAATATAAAACCTCCCTCAATTCCCAATTATGTAGTACCGAAATAAGTTCATGATTCCGTTCAAAAAAAAAGTAAGTTCATGATTATTATTATTGCTATAGTTTGAAATAAAAATTTAATTAATGGTTTACTTTTTAAGTTTAAAATTGGCTAAAAGTTTTTTGTTTTTTTTTATTCTAATGTATTAGATTTTATAGTTAGAGTAGGATTATAATTATCACCCGTTAAACATCCGATCCACCCATTTCATCCGCGGATGACGGATGGATCGGATGCGTGTGATGGGTTTTGCGGGTGATGGGTGGATCGAGTGGAGCGGATGATTAATTCGGGTGGATGCGGGTGGAGCTCCATCCGACCCGAATCCAATCCGTTGCCATTCCTGGACAAATATGATGATGAGCAGGCGTCTATAAGCTCCTCCTTCCCAGACGTCCTGATCACTGAGAAGGACATGGGCAGCGTCCGCCGCCCGCATGATGACCCGGTCGTCATTGAATGTAAGGTTGCCAATCAGCTGGTTGAACGGATCCTTATTGACACCGGCAGCTCATCAGACATCATCAGCCTCCGGTGTCTGCAAAAGCTGAAATACAATGTCAGCAGCATGCATCCGGTCACCCACCCCTTGGTTGGTTTTGGGGGTGGGATGGTCTACCCAGCCGGGAGAATTGACTTACCCATCCAGCTGGGAGACAAAGGCCAGGGACGACATGTTGTCGTCAGATTCTTGGTCGTTGAGGAGTTGACCGCCTACAACATTATCCTTGGTCGGCCAACTCTCAACGAAGCCAAGGCAGTAATCATCCCGTCTCTCATGCTCATCAAGTATGAGAGGGATGACGGCTCTGTTGGTTCCTTGAATGGGGATCAGAAGACGGCTCTGGAGTGTTACCTCTCAGCCGTCAAGGATACTGTGGCCCCAGGCGGCCAGGAACCAATAGACCTTGACAATGTCAAGGATGCCGAGCCAGTACCTGCCCCACTAGCAGTCGGGAAGAAAAGAAAGGCACCTCTGCTGGTGGAGGTGAAGAAAGAGAAAAAATAGCAATCACTGACCGGTGAACGGTCAGACGAGCTCCGTCCCCAACCGGCTGGTGAAAACATTGATCTCGCTTTGGATGACAGCCGTCCAGAGCGTACTATAAAGGTTGGGACGGTTGCTCATGCTACTCTGGGTGCAAGCTTGCACCTTCTGATGAAAGAATTCAAAGACATTTTTGCCTTTGAGGTGGAAGAGATGCCAGACGTCAGCCCGGATCTCGTTGTCCACAAACTCACCGTGGACCCCAAAAAGAAGCCCATCCGGCAAAAGAAAAGAAACCACGGCGAGGAAAGAAGTCAGGCGGCAGCTGCCGAAGTTAAAAAGCTGCTAGAAGCCAGGTTCATTCGGCCTTGTAATTTCCCCGACTAGGTGGCCAATGTGGTCCTTGTTAAAAAACCGAATGGGACCTGGCGCATGTGTGTTGATTACACAGACCTCAACAAGGCGTGTCCAAAGGACAGTTACCCGCTTCTAAAGATCGACAGTCTGGTCGACTCCACAGCCGGTCACGCCTTGATGAGCTTTATGGATGCCTATTCCGGCTTCCATCAAATACCCCTCTGGAAGAAAGATGAAGAGAAGATGACCTTTTTCACTGATTTGGGGTTATTCTGTTATAATGTGATGTCATTTGGCTTGAAAAATGCGCCTGCCACTTTCCAACGGATGATTAATACGGTCTTCATTAATCAAATTGGGAGGAATGTGGAGGCGTATATTGATGACATGATAGTCAAATCCAAGCAACATGCGGATCACCTTGCTGATCTCCGAGAAACATTCACCACCCTCAGGCGGCATAAGGTCATGTTAAACCCCAAGAAATGCGTCTTTGGTGTTGAGTCTGGGAAGTTTCTTGGATTCTTGATTGATCAAAGGGGGATAGAGGCTAACCCCGAAAAGATACAGGCGGTGATTGACATGAAGTCACCCCGTTCTGTCAAGGAAGTTCAGAGACTCACTGGTTGCCTGGCTACCTTGGGGAGGTTCCTCAGCCGGTCAGGCGACAAATGCCTTTACTTCTTCCAAGCAATCAGGAAGAAGACCAGGTTTGAATGGGGGGACGATGCTGAGACGCCATTCCATAAGTTAAAAGAACACTTGCATTCTCTACCTAGGCTGGTCAGTCCCTTGCCTAGGGAGACGTTGTTTATGTATTTAGCCGTCTCAGATCACGCTCTCAGTGTCGTTCTCCTTGCTGAGCGAGACGGCGTTCAGCTCCCGGTTTACTTCATTAGCCATGTTCTCAAACATGCTGAACTCCAGTACCCCATGGTTGAAAAATTTGGCCTTGCTTTGTATATGGCATTCAAAAAGCTGAAGCCTTACTGTAGACACCCATTTGTGTCTCCCCAAAACCAAACCCAGTGATAAGTACCTTTCACGTCGAATCATGATCGAATGAAACGAAAGTGTGGAAAGGTCTAGTGTTGCGGAAAGTTTTATTTCTTTTCCTTTCTCTTCTCTCTGTTTTTGAAAACTTTATTTTAAGAAAACAGCCAATCCAGTTTGGTTGGTCCATGATATGGGTCCAATAGTGGTGTAGTTGGATGGGGCTTGCAAAGACCTTTCCAACGATATATTATAAGCCCAATTCCGATGAATATTGAGGAAGTTATGGCCAATTTACTAAACTGGGCCCGGTTTGAGTTTTAAGTACGACCCAATGATCTAGGGGAGGGCCTAATATGATTTATCATTCCTAATGTAATTAGGAATGGTTTTGGTCTCCTAGAACATTCTAGAAGGTCTTGTCATTCTTAATTCAATTAGGATTCTTTAGAGTTTTAATTAGATCAAATAGCATTTTCGACTGAAATTATATTATTTTATCTTCCAGTACGGTAAAATTATCATAGTTTCGAAAACGTGTTAAAAGGCGGTTTGGCGTCCAACCCCAGGCCTTGGCGCCTGGAACCAGGATTGGCGCCTGGCGCTAGCCACTGGTCCTGGCGCCAATGAGCCAGGGCTGGCGCCAAGTTGTTTTTGTGATCTTCAGACTCTGTTTTGATAAATTATCTTTTTTGGATGATTTTCTCTATAAATATCGTATCAAAAACTCCGTTTTCATTCACGAATTCTCCTTATTCTTAAGTCTTCATCAACTATCTTCATCATCTACAATCTACATTCAACAATCACTTTGTCTACAATCTATAATCTACAATTAATAATCATCAACATTCTCCAATTCTATTTATTCATCATCTTTCTTTCATCAATTCTCAATTCTTAATCTTTTGGCATTCTTTCTTTTCTAAACTTTGTTTTTCATACAAAATTCCGCATTCATTAGATCTTGATACACCTAGCCATATTCGAAGTTGCCTTCGTCCTAGACGTGAAAGGTTTTAATTTATGAGAGTTTGGTCCCAAATCTCTCTTTCAATTATTTAATTTAATTGCTTTGATTATTATTTTCCTTGAAGTTACTAACGTGTGTATTTTGTTATTAGAAAGAGGTACGAGGCATCCAAGTAAGTACTTTAATTGTTTTTAATTGATATTATGATGTAGATATCATGTTTATATTGTTGTTATATTCCTAGTATCATGTCTAGGTTAATTTTAATATCAAATATGATTGCTATGATGCCTTTTATTTTCTTCCTAATATTTATGATTGTTAGTATCATGTTAGGGTTAAAGATTTGATTTTTATTGTTTAGTGACATGCTAGGGTTTGTTATTAATCTTGTTAGTATCATGCCTAGGATCTTGCTATTTTTATTATGCTTTAATATTAACATGAATATGATTATGATTATAATTGTTATATTGATTATGAATATTATTATTTTGATGATTATTTTATTTATGATAATTATTTCAATTATTATTAATATGATGATTATTTTATTCATGATATTGATTATTTATTATGTTGCTTGATATTTATTTATTGCTATCACACCTTTTATTGCATGTTAAAGGGAATTGGTACTTGTAATCACGCTTAATAAGATAATTAATAGTCTTGTTAGGGTTAATTGTGATTATAATTTCAAGTGATCGCCAATAATAGATTTGTTTGTGCATTAATGTTCAACCAACATAGATTAAACAGGTTTAGGGTTAATCCTATTGATTGTATGTTAATCAAAAAGCGCACATGAATACGAGCAGAATAAAGTAGAGGCCTATTATTAGGGCAGGTTCAATCTCTTTTAGGTTGGATTTGTACCATCATCCCCGAACCCTTATTTGGTTCATGACCTTATGGAGTTGACGATCTCTTGGATCGTTAAGGGGTGTAACCTTCACCTCGTGATGGTTTACAAGTTCCTTCAAAACTTGTTGGCGACTCTTTTGCTCTATCTTCTTCCCTTTTGGACGCCACCGTACTTTAGTGTATGATCACAGTGGGGTTCAAGCTAGTGGGATTTTTAAGGCTTGAAATTATTCCCTACACTTACTTTTTGGCACATCCGGTGGTGATTTACACCGACCAGCCACTCAAGCGGCCAATGTCCACCTTGGAGTCATCCGGGAGAATGTTGAAATGGGCTATTGAAATGCAAAGTCTTGAAATCACTTACGAACCAAGAAAAGCAGTGAAAGGTCAGCCGTTTGCCGACTTCATTGTTGAAATGACCCGTCCGGTGGCTCCGGATAATCTTGATCAGGTTTGGAAAGTGTATGTAGACGGGAGCTCCACAAAGAATGGCTGTGGTGCAGGTGTAATCTACGAGTCTCCTGAAGGGGACAGATATGAGTATGCACTACGATTCCAGTTTCAGGCCTCTAACAATGAGGCGGAATATGAAGCCCTGCTCGCCGGTATCCGTATGTGTAAGGCGGCAGGGGGAATGAAAATTGACGCCTACTCTGATTCACAGTTGGTTGTTAGCCAGTATGAGGGAAAATACTTGAAAAAAGAAGCATCTATGAAGATCCCATTGGAATTCTAGACCGAAGCTCTACCTGGATGGATGGCATCTGGGACTACCTTTCAGATGGTACACTTCCTGATTCTCCACAGGAGGCAGCCGTCCTGAAGAAGCGAGCTGCAAACTTCGAGTTGAGAAATGGAGAACTCTTAAAGGCGGGGTTTCTGAAGCCTCTGTTAAAGTGTGTTACCCCGGAAAAGGGGAAGGAAGTTCTCGAAGACTTGCACTCGGGATTCTGCGCCTCCCACATAGGCGGCAGGTCCCTAGCTGTCAGAGCCAAACAACATTATTTTTGGCCCACTCTTGAGGCAGACGCCAAGGAGTTGGTGAAGAAATGTGACAAGTGCCAAAAATTCGACAAACTTATTCACTGTCCGGCTACTGATCTGACGGCCATCCACAGCCCAATCCCGTTTGCAAAATGGGGCATGGACATCTTAGGTCCTTACACGACTGCTCCAGGCGGAAAGCGCTACATCTTGGTGGCTGTGGATTATTTCACCAAGTGGGTGGAGGCTGAGGCGGTTAAGAACATCAAGACCTCAGACGTAATTTCCTTCATCTGGAAGATTATTATTACCCGGTATGGGGTACCTATGTCTATGGTGTTCGATAATGGTCCTCATTTTGAGACGCCTCAGCTCAAAACTTGGTTGGGAGATCAAGGGATCTCAAGCTGTTTTGCATCAGTCGGCTGACCCCAAGCAAACGGCCAAGTTGAAGCCTTCAACAAACTAATCTCAGACGGCATTAAAAAGAAAATTAAAAGAGCCGGTGGCTTGTGGGCAGAAGAGTTAATCCATGTCCTATGGGCCATCCGGACAACAGCAAAGGGGGCAACCGGTAAAACCCCATTTCTTATGGTTTACGATGCTAAAGCCGTCTTGCCCATTGAACATTACGAGCCGACTCTCAGAGTCATGTTTTATGATGAAGAGACAAACTGGGAAGCAATGCGCCTGGAATTGGATTCACTCTCAGAACGCAGGGGCAATGCCGCCTTGCGTCATGAGATTTACCGTCTGAGAATGACCAGAGCTTACAACAAGAGAGTACACAAGCGTCCCTTGAAAGTTGACGACTTAGTGTTACGGAAAATGGAGGCAACCGGTAGGGCCAATGAGCTGGGAAAGCTAACTCCAAATTGGGAAGGTCCCTACCGGATTTATGAAGAAGTAAGAGACGACACCTACCGCCTGGAAACTCCAGACGGTAGACGCCTGCCTAGAACTTGGAATGTAGACAATTTGAAAAAGTACTACTTCTGAGAAGGAAATTTTTTTGTAAACAGTGAGTCAATTAATGAGAATTCAGACTTTGTTTGCAAAATTGTTTTGATTATCCGCCTGGGTAATACTCAGACGGATTCTTCATTTACCTAATTAAGTTTGATACTTAGTAAAGGTTACATTTATTTGACCACCTGGGTAATACTCAGACGGATCCTTTGTTTATTTAACTAGGTTTGATACTTGGTATGATTTAATAATTGCCTGTCCGCCCAGACGGGCTTATTTGTTTAAACCAACTAAGTTCGAAATTTAGTGTAAATTTAATGTTGTGATAACACTCGGCCAATGCTCCGATTAAAAGCTAAGCACAAGAACGCTTAGTGGCTATACAACCGGTCCTAAACAAGACCAAAGGCTAAAACAGCCGGATGGTTGCTTATTTTATAAAACCGCCTGTCCTAACATGGAAAAAGGCGTCCGGAGACACCTCTCCGGGTGCAATCGTCGCAGAGAACAGACTAGTTGTCAGTTCTACGTACCTATGCAGACGGCAAAAATTGAAAGACCAAATTGGTCAACTCATAGTCGTCTGACCAGAATGATCTGTGAAGAATGTCCAAGTTACCAAATACCGGATGCCTCTAGGCATCAGTCGGTCACCTTCAGAAGTTCTCACTTAGGTTATTTATTCCAAAGTTGCACTTTCTATCCCAATTGGGGCAAAAGAGTTGTGCAATGGCTATGCAATCTCTACCAAGACGGACAAACACCGTCTGGTTAGTGACTGGAACGCCTGTTTGTGTACGGCTGTGCACTTGCTTTGGGGCAATCACTACTGTGATTGATTGACTTACAAACGTATCATGCTCTTTGCAGCATCAGACGTTTCCAAGTCAATCAACCAACTCCATTTGAAACCAACCACACAGTCGTCCAGGGGCAAGGACAGTCGGGTGTCAATAAGTCAGGCAAAAATCGCCGCATGCTTTTAATAAGTTAGGCAAAAATCAGACATATACACTGTAGACACCCATTTGTGTCTCCCCAAAACCAAACCCAGTGATGAGTACATTTCACGTCGAATCATAATCGAATGAAACGAAAGTGTGGAAAGTCTAGTGTTGCGGAAAGTTTTAATTTCTATTCTCTTCTCTCTGTTTTTGAAAACTTTATTTTAAGAAAACAGCCAATCCAGTTTGGTTGGTCCATGATATGGGTCCAATAGTGGTGTAGTTGGATGGGGCTTGCAAAGACCTTTCTAACGATATATTATAAGCCCAATTCCAATGAATATTGAGGAAGTTATGGCCAATTTACCAAACTGGGCCCGGTTTGAGCTTTATGTACGGCCCAATGATCTAGGGGAGGGCCTAATATGATTTATCATTCCTAATGCAATTAGTAATGGTTTTAGTCTTCTAGATTCTTCTAGAAGGTTCTTTATCATTCCTAATTCAATTAGCATTGATAAGTTGACTTTGTTGACTTTTCAGAGTTTTAATCAAAATCAAATAGCATTTTCGAAGAAATTATATTATTTTATCCTCCAGTACGGTAAACTTATCGGATTTTCGAAAACGCGTTAAAATCAAGCTTGGCGTCCAACCCCAGGCCTTGGCGCCTGGAACCAGGCCTGGCGCCTGGCGCTAGTGCTGGTGCCTGGCGCCAGCTAGCCAGGGTTGGCGCCAACTTTGTTTCCTGAGCGTCAGACTCTATTTTGTTAATTTATCTTTTTTGGCTGATTTTCTCTATAAATATTGTATTAAAAACTCCGTTTTGATTCACCAAGATTCACCAATTTTCATCAAGATTCATCAACATTCATTAGCATTCTTTTAATCCTCTCATTCTCCTCCTAAACTTTGCTTTTTATACAAAATTCCGCATTCACAAGATTTAGAAACACCTAGCCATATTCGAAGTTGCCTTCGCTCTAGATGTGAAAGGTTTTAATTTCTGAGGGTTTGGTCCCAAATCTCTATTTCAATTATTTAATTTGATTGTTTGTTTATTATTTTCCTTGAAGTTACTAATGTGTGTATTTTGTTATTAGAAAGAGGTACGAGGCATCAAAGTAAGTACTTTAATGATTTATTGATATTATGATGTAGAAATCATGTTTACATTGTTATTATGATATTCCTAGTATCATGTCTAGGGTAATTTTAACATTAAATATGATTCCTATGATGCCTTTTATTCTCTTCCTAATATTTATGATTGTTAGTATCATGTTAGGGCTAAAGATTTGATTTTTATTGCTTAGTGACATGCTAGGGTTTGTTATTAATCTTGTTAGTATCATGCCTAGGATCTTGCTATTATTATGCTTTAATATTAACATGAACATGATTATGATTATAATTGTTATAAAGATTATGAATATTATTATTATTATTTTGATGATGATTTTATTATTATTATTATTATTATTATTATTATTATTATTATTATTATTATTATTATTATTATTATTATTATTATTATTATTATTATTATTATTATTATTATTATTATTATTATTATTATTATTATTATTATTATTATTATTATTCATGATTATTGATTATTATTATGTTGCTTGATGATATTTATTTTTATTGCTTGATCACACCTTTTATGCGTGTTTAAAGGGAATTTGGTACTTGTAATCACGCTTAATAAGATAATTAATAATCTTGTTAGGGTTAATGTGATTATAATTCAAGTGATCGCCAATAATAGTTTATTTGTGCATTAAATTCAACCAACATAGATAAACAGGTTTAGGGTTAATCCTATTGATTGCATGTTAATTAAAAAGCGCACATGAATACGATCAGAATAAAGTAGAGGCCTATTATTAGGGCAGGTTCAATCTCTTTTAGGTTGGATTTGTACCTTCATCCCCGAACCCTTATTTGGTTCTAGACCTTATGGAGTTGACGATCTCTTGGATCGTTAAGGGGTGTAACCTTCACCTCGTGAATGGTTTACAAGTTCCTAAAAAACTTGTTGGCGACTCTTTTGCTCTATCTTATTCCCTTTTGGACGCCACCGTACTTTAGTGTATGATCACAGTGGGGTTCAAGCTAGTGGGATTTTAAAGGCTTGAAATTATTCCCTACAGTTTTTGGCGACTCCACTGGGGAGGATTTCTATTTTATTTCCTGAATTTGTTTCGGCAATTGTAGACACCCATTTGTGTCTCCCCAAAACCAAACCCAGTGATGAATACCTTTCACGTCGAACCATAATCGAATGAGGTGAAAGTGTGAAAAGTCTGGTGTTGCGGTTAGTTTTTGTTAAAATTCTTTCTTTCTGTTTTCGAAAACCCACTCTATTTTATGAAAACGTCCATTCCAGTTTAATTTGGTCCATGATAAGGGTCCAATAATGGTGTAGTTGGATGGGGCTTGAAAAGACCTTTCCAACGATATATTATAAGCCCGATTCCGATGAATATTGAGGAAGTTATGGCCAAAATACTAAACTGGGCCCAAACCGGATTTTACCTATGACCCAATGATCATGAGGAGGGTCCAAAGGTTTAATCCTATTCCTAAAATAATTAGGATTGATTAGAATATTCTATAAATTTCTAAAATATCTTAATTATCCTTTTTTGAAAAGATAAGATTAAGGAATTTGATTTAAATATAAACTTTCCTTTTTTATAAAACTTTCCTTTTTTAAAGTCCTAATTCTATTCGGATTTAAACATGTTCAAAGACAGTCAGATATTATTTTCGTGCCTCATATTTTTTATCCAAATTTTATATGGTTGGATAGATCTTGAAATTATCTTTCCAATGATATATTATAATAATAATTCCGAGCTATAACGGAAAAGATATGAATAAGATATCAAACTCTATCCAAAACTGACACCGTCTCACTATTTCATTCATATCTTTTATTCTACAACATATTTTAATCTGATTCTAATTGGGTTAGAAAGTAGACTTCAAGATATTTTCAATGACATCTTATTCATCTTATTCTGATTCCTAGATCAAAAGATATGATAAAAACAAAATTCGTAAAAACTGTTGTCTACGAGTTTTATTTCGATTCGAATTTGGATTCTTTTCTTAATTCTTCGACCCTCTTTTTTTCTTATAAATAGAGGTCATATCTCCCCTTTTTCGATAACCAACTCTCATCAAGATTTTCTTGATTATTCTTTCTCTCTCTTTTCTAAACTAGCCTTTTCTCAAATACAAAATTCCGCATTCACAAGATCTTGAAACACCTAGCCATATTCGAAATTGCCTTCGCCCTAGACGTGAAAGGTTTTAATTTCTGAGGGTTTGGTCCCAAATCTCTCTTTCAATTATTTAATTTAATTGTTTTGTTTATTATTTTCCTTGAAGTTACTAACGTGTGTATTTTGTAATTAGAAAGAGGTACGAGGCATCCAAGTAAGTGCTTTAATTTATTTATTGATATTATGATGTAGAAATCATGTTTATATTGTTGTTATGATTCCTAGTATCATGTCTAGGGTATTTTTAATATTAAATATGATTGCTATGATGCCTTTTATTCTCTTCCTAATATTTATTCATGTTAGTATCATGTTAGGGTTAAAGATTTGATTTTTATTGCTTAGTGACATGCTAGGGTTTGTTATTAATCTTGTTAGTATCATGCCTAGGATCTTGCTATTTTTATTATGCTTTAATATTAACATGAACATGATTATGATTATAATTGTTATAATTTATTATTATTTTGATGATGATTATTTTATTTATGATGATTATGATTATTATTATGATATGATTATTATTATTCTTCATAATTATTATTGATTATGTTGCTTGATGCTTATTTATTCTTTATTGCTTGATCACCTTTATTGTATGTTAAAGGGAATTGGTATTTGCAATCACGCTTAATAAGATAATTAATAATCTTGTTTAGGGTTAATTGTGATTATAATTTCAAGTGATCTCCAATAATAGTTTATTTGTGCATTAAATTCAACCAACATAGATTAAACAGGTTTAGGGTTAATCCTATTGATTGCATGTTAGTCAGAAAGCGCACATGAATACGAGCAGAATAAAGTAGAGGCCTATTATTAGGGCAGGTTCAATCTCTTTTAGGTTGGATTTGTACCATCGTCCCCGAACCCTTATTTGGTTCATGACCTTATGGAGTTGACGATCTCTTGGATCGTTAAGGGGTGTAACCTTCACCTCGTGAACGGTTTACAAGTTCCTCAAAAACTTGTTGGCGACTCTTTTGCTCTATCTTCTTCCCTTTTGGACGCCACCGTACTTTAGTGTATGATCACAGTGGGGTTCAAGCTAGTGGGATTTTAAAGGCTTGAAACTATTCCCTACAGTTTTTGGCGACTCTGCTGGGGAGGATTTCTATTTTATTTCCTGAATTTGTTTCGGCAATGATTTAGAATGAGTGGATGAGACTCGAAAAGTTCTAAGTATTTCATGTGCGTAATTTTGATTAACATTGTGGCATATGCATAAAAAGGTTCTCATTGGAAAGACCATCCGTAATGAGTAAAAAACATAAGGATTTTACACGTAGGAAATTTGAGAAATGTCTTTCACAACTAGGACTGAAATAACACCGCGCGAAACTGGATGATTTTATTGAGCACAGAAAGCTGCTGAGGCATGTGGGAAGTAGCGTCAGGGGCCAGAGCTTGGCGCCACACTTTTAGCCGTAGCGCCAGACGCCAATATTGGCGCCAGGCGCTACAGTTAAAAGTTGGCGCCAGTCTCTGTTTGCTGGCGCCAATTTCCCCCAATACCGAGCCAGAAATATGCGTTCTAATTTCGACCGGTTTTTCGTATTGTTTGCTCGATCCTGCTTCCTGATTGAATTTTTTCTCACTTTTCTGAAACCCATATGTGTTCTACATATGGACATAACCCTCTGGGAATTCATGCTCTATCTACCCGATTGAACGCTCCTGGCAACAAAGGGTACATCTGAGAGGTTGAATTCACCAAACCATGGAAGCGAGTTTTTTCTAAAAAACTCGCGGTGTTCTATCCACACGCGTTAACCCTTCACGGTTAGGCTTCTACGCGGTTCATCTGGACAATTAACCATGGACCCTATTTGACTAAACCATATCCCGAACTTTAGAGAACTAGAGCCATGGTTAGGTTGCAAACTCATTGCATCATATTGTGCCTACTTGACTAATTGTGCATTATTTGTTGTGCATACTCTATGTGATTTTTCCTAACCGTTTGTTTGACTTGTGTTAAGACTAAATAAACTGATTAATGACTAAAGGACTTTGTTTAATTAATTAAATAATTAATTTGAGCTAATAAATAAACATAAAATCGAGTCATAGTTCCTTTAAGTCAACCCGGATTTTTATTCCCGTATACTGCACAAACGTCAACTTGTTTTGGTCATATCTAGAGTTCTAGAAAGAACTACGAGTCGTACAACCTATGGATCTGTAGCCCCGAGTTTTATCTTTAATTTGGCGTTGGTTTCATCCCAATCAGAGTCGCAGATCAAAAGTTATGACTAAAATACCACAGTCTGTCCAGTTTAATGCATATACGTGAAGTCTTAACTTAGTCTTTGCTTGAGTCTAGTCACATAGTCTAGCCACATGGTCATGACACGAGCCTTAACATGTCATCTACACTCACTAATCTTAGCACACACTTTGAGTACACGTCACCATGACCATGTCGTAGGTCCATGCATGAGTCGATCTTTCCGTCATTTGAGTTGGGGGGTACATTCTATTCCTAATTCTTCATATCCCTCCATCTAAATCTTCTTTCACATTTTATTCCAATTTTCCTTCATTCCTCCATCCATTGCATGTTGAATAAATTTTGAGTTAAATAATTAATGATAAGTATCCCCAAATTCCTTTCCCACAGTACTTGGTCGAGGAGAGAAGGGCGATTAATCAAGGACAACCTCTTTATTCAAGTCTCGCTTTTTGATAAACCGATTTGTCAGAAGAGGAAGGCTAAGAAGATAATGGCAACTCAAGAAGAAGTCAATGAGCTTAGGAACCAATTGGTTACCATGACTGAAACACTGAAGCTACTCACCCTCAAGGTTGATGATCCCGTGAAGCAACAACAGATGAATCTCATGCAAGAGAGTCTAAGCAAGCTATCTAGTGACTATAAATTTCAGGGCATGAGTTCGCAAGGGGTCTCGCTGGACAAAGAACTTCTTCCGCATAAGTTCAACGCCACTGACATCCCTAAATTCAAGGCAACAGACAACCCTTACTTCCATCTAAGAGCTTTTGAAACTATAATGAACATTAAGGGTATCGATAAGAAGGTTTTCCCCTCTCTGTTCCCACTATCTCTTGAAACCGTTTGCCAACAATGGTTCTTCTCCCTTGACAAGGAGAAAACCTTTACCTGGGAATCGATAGCAAACGCTTTCGTTGATAGGTACAAGTGCAATATTCAAGTTGAAACCGATCATAGACAACTTGAGATGCTAAGACAAAAAGAGAATGAAGGCTTTACTTCTTTCTTTAATAAATGGAGAGAAACTTCCGCCAAGATGATTGAGGTCCCCACCGAAAAAGAATCCGTGAGGATGTTTATCAAGAATCTCCAAGAAAAGTATTCAAAGCACTTAAAATATCAACACAACTTGAATACTTTCAAGGCCGTCTATGACATAGGTATCGATATCGAAGATGACCTCGCAAAGCAAAAAGCTACTAACAATAGCAACCACGGTGGCTGGAAAGGAAAGAAGAGCGACAATCCTTCTTCTTCCGAAAGCGCCCACTCTAGTAATAATGTTAGTACCTTTGACCATAATGATGTCTTAGCCGTGGACAATCAAGGATCTAAAAGGAAACCCAGGCGAGAGTTCACATCCATTGGAATGACCTACGATGTTGCTTTCAATCATCTCTATGATCGAGGATTAATCAAACCTATTGGCCCTACCGAGGATCCGACACCAGAAAATCGATCTTCGAGATGGAATCCAAATTCCTATTGCAAGTACCATCGAGGAAACGGTCATACCACCGATCAATGCTACAGGTTTCAAAATCTCATTCAAGATCTCATAGAAGCAAATAAGATCCCATTGCCTCTAGCTAGCGAGAAGACTGGATGATGTCGGAGCAAACAACACAAGACAAGAGGCGAGCTTCAATGACAAGATTTCATGACCTCTTTTTCTATTTCTTTTTCATTTTTTCCTTTCCCCAATAAGTCTAGCATAGGCACCTTTTCTTTTCCTTTAGATTATTTTTGTAGTTTTTCTTTTCTTTTCCCTTTTTAATAAAATGAGCATTTATTTCCTTGCATATGATCATTTCATTAAAAAAAAAAAAAAATCCATGTCGAATTAAGCACAAGGTATACCAATGATTTGAGGCACCTCTTGTAGCCACATCATATCTCCTTTCTCCCTTCAATTATACGATCCTTTCTTCATAAACCCTTTGAGCCTCGTCTAACGATAGACCTTTCTTTTTTCAACCTACATCTATCTAACCTTGGGATGGGATGGTGTGCAACTTATGCAATTTTCAATTTCATAAAAAGCTTGAGTAATTCAAAAAATAGCAAAAATAAGCAAAAGCAAAAATAAATAAAAGTGTACAAAAGGGCAAGTGTTCCAATGTCTTTGATATGAAAATATCTTTGATAAGAACACGTCTCAGATTGCGTCTCTTATCGAGTGCTCGGTACCGTGCCTGAGAAACATGAATGTCAAGTGAGTGATAGACCGCATGATCGAGATTGCCCACACTTATTAAAATAAAATAAATGCTAAAGCAAACGAAAGAGCTAAAAAAAGAGTAGAAAACCTCAAGCATAAAAATACAAATATTCAAAAGCAAGGTTGCACACTTTGGGGGCTTATCTAGGGTCTTGAGCCTTTATCCCCTTCTTCTTTAAACCTTTAGCCTAACCACGTTACAACCCTTAAAAAGACCTTTTTGAGGTATACACACTTGTGCGAGGTTTGGCTAGAGCTACGTTCGGCCTGATTCCTAACGGATACGTAGGCAACCTCACATCGAGGTGCGGCCGTAATAAAAATGCATTCATATTCACATTCACACACTTACACCATGATCATATCAAGGGATCTCTAATGCTCATCCCTATTCACTTAGAGCTAGACTTGGGGGCTTGATCCCTACATCATTAGCTTACCTAGCCTAAGAGTCACCATTATTTGGCTCTTCTAACAATAATATATTTTTCCACACACTTAGCTCTTGCGGCCTAACTTTAGTGTCACTATCACACACTGCACAGATACATGACCAAATATATTTCCCTTAGGAACCCTTTGTCATGAAATCTTAACATAACGATGAAGCATGCCTTGTCACATCACTCATCACTCATAATTGTCATTGCATCACGAAGTATGAAGTGCTTAGCCTCCGTGCCTAAGTTACCCAAATACTTTCATCATGGAGTCAACAGTTGAGATAGCCTAGGATGAATTAATCCTTGCACCTTGAGAGATAGTATCAAACAACATTTGACTAAGCTCATTCAACATGCATCTTCAAACTTCACTTTTGATTTTCTTTTTCGCGTCTTTCTTTTTCGGGAGAAAGTCGGTACCCTCCACAATTGACGGAAAACCTCTACCTGGGAATTGATAGCAAACGCTTTCGTTGATAGGTACAAGTGCAATATTCAAGTTGAAACCGATCATAGACAACTTGAGATGCTAAGACAAAAAGAGAATGAAGGCTTTACTTCTTTCTTTAATAAATGGAGAGAAACTTCCGCCAAGATGATTGAGGTCCCCACTGAAAAAGAATCCGTGAGGATGTTTATCAAGAATCTCCAAGAAAAGTATTCAAAGCACTTAAAATATCAACACAACTTGAATACTTTCAAGGCCGTCTATGACATAGGTATCGAGATCGAAGATGACCTCGCAAAGCAAAAAGCTACTAACAATAGCAACCACGGTGGCTGGAAAGGAAAGAAGAGCGACAATCCTTCTTCTTCCGAAAGCGCCCACTCTAGTAATAATATTAGTACCTTTGACCATAATGATGTCTTAGCCGTGGACAATCAAGGATCTAAAAGGAAACCCAGGCAAGAGTTCACATCCATTGGAATGACCTACGATGCTGCTTTCAATCATCTCTATGATCGAGGATTAATCAAACCTATTGGCCCTACCGAGGATCCAACACCAGAAAATCGATCTTCGAGATGGAATCCAAATTCCTATTGCAAGTACCATCGAGGAAACGGTCATACCACCGATGAATGTTACAGGTTTCAAAATCTCATTCAAGATCTCATAGAAGCAAATAAGATCCCATTGCCTCTAGCTAGCGAGAAGACTGGATAATGTCGGAGCAAACAACACAAGACAAGAGGCGAGCTTCAATGACAAGATTTCATGACCTCTTTTGTCTATTTTTTTTTCTTTTTTTTCCTTTCCCCAATAAGTCTAGCATAGGCACCTTTTCTTTTCCTTTAGATTATTTTGTAGTTTTTCTTTTCTTTTCCCTTTTTAATAAAATGAGCATTTATTTCCTTGCATATGATCATTTCATTAAAAAAAAAAAAAAAAAAAAAATCCATGTCGAATAAAGCACAAGGTATACCAATGATTTGAGGCACCCCTTGTAGCCACATCATATCTCCTTTTACCTTTCGAATATGCAATCCTTTCTTCATCAACCACTTTGAGCCTCGTCTAACGATAGACCCTTCTTTTTTCAACCTACATCTATCTAACCTTGGGATGGGATGGTGTGCAACTTATGCAATTTTCAATTTCATAAAAAGCTTGAGTAATTCAAAAAATAGCAAAAATAAGCAAAAGCAAAAATAAATAAAAGTTTACAAAAGGGCAAGTGTTCCAATGTCTATGATGTGAAAATATCTTTGATAAGAACACATCTCAGATTGCGTCTCTTATCGAGTGCTCGGTACCGTGCCTGAGAAACATGAATGCCAAGTGAGTGATAGACCGCATGATCGAGATTGCTCACACTTATTAAAATAAAATAAATGCTAAAGCAAAAGAAAAGAAAGAGCTAAAAAAAAAAGAATAGAAAACCTCAAGCATGAAAATACAAATATTCAAAAGCAAGGTTGCACACCTTGGGGGCTTATCTAGGGTCTTGAGCCTTTATCCCCTTCTTCTTTAAACCTTTAGCCTAACCACGTTACAACCCTTAAAAGACCTTTTTGAGGTATACACACTTGTGCGAGGTTTGGCTAGAGCTACGTTCGGCCTGATTCCTAACGGATACGTAGGCAACCTCACATCGAGGTGCGGCCGTAATAAACATGCATTCATATTCACATTCACACACTTACACCATGATCATATCAAGGAATTCCCTATGCTCATCCTTTTCATTTAGAGCTAGACTTGGGAGCTTGATCCCTATATTATTAGCTTACCTAGCCTAAGAGTCACCACCATTTGACTCTTTTCAATATATTTTTCCACACACTTAGCTCTTGCGGCCTAGCTTTAGTGTCACTATCACACACTACACAGATACATGACCAAATATATTTCCCTTAGGAACCCTTTGTCATGAAATCTTAACACAACATTGAAGCATGCCTTATCGCTCATCACTCATAATTGTCATTGCATCACGAAGTATGAAGTGCTTAGCCTCCGTGCCTAAGTTACCCAAATACTTTCATCATGGAGTCAACAGTTGAGATAGCCTAGGATGAATTAATCCTTGAACCTTGAGAGATAGTATCAAACAACATTTGACTAAGATCATTCAACATGCATCTTCAAACTTTTGATTTTTCTTTTTCACGTCTTTCTTTTTCGGGAGAAAGTCGGTACCCTCCACAATTGACGGAAAATTTTTGCTTTTTTGCTTTTTTCGAGTCATACGATCACATTACAATGCACACACGAGTCATGTACACATTGAGTCATGTCGTGTCATATCATTTTGATTTGAGTCTAACACATGTGTCATTACACTTCGAGTCGAGTCAACCTCGAGTCAGTCAATCATATCGAGTCAAGTTTATGCCTTGAGTCGTGTCGAGTCGATGAGTCAAGCAACGCTAAACCTTAGGTCAACCCTAAGATAATTAAAGAAATTGGCAAAGTTCTATAGTCAAAAAATAAATACAGGTGCAGCAGAATAGGGAAGACCCTACTCCAATTCCTGGCACCAGAGATATTTCAGCAACGACAGAGCTCGAAGCCTCTCAAAAAGGTGATTTCGACTTCATGCAACAATTTCGGGTTCCTTGGTACGCCAGTTAGCCCCTATAAGCAATTTGACATGATTAGTAGTCGGCTCGATTACAATCGTATTAAGTGATTGACCTGACAAAAAATCGTCTCACTTAGCTTAAGCGCCTAAAATATTGGCTCATTACAATCGGTTCAAAAGCAAGCACTTAAACGACAATATTTCCAAATATGGATTGTCGCGCATTCTTATTAAACGACAAAGTTTTCCAAAAATTGGATTGTCATCCCCAACTGACAATATTTCCAAAAATGGATTGTCGTGCATCTTCTTCAACGACAATTTTTCCAAGATTGGATTGTCATACACCCAGTTCCCTATGGCAAAATTTCCCAAAGGATTGTCGTAGGTCTCTACTCATCATAAATTTCGGCAAAGTTCCTCAACGTGGATTGTCATTCATTTCAGTAAGTGGCAAATTTTCCCGAAGTGGATTGTCGATCGACTCTTTTTTGCAAATGTTCCAAGACGCGGATTGTCAATTGTGGCAATATTTTCCTAAAAGGATTGTCGCATAGCGTTGGCAAATTTCCAAGGTGGATTGCTTTCAAGAGTTATATTCCAAGATGTGGATTGTCGATCGTAGCAAAGTTCTTATGAAAGATTGTTACGAAGCATTGGCAACTTTTCCAAAAATTGGATTTTGGCAAATTTTCCGAGGTACGGATTGTCGCTTCATCGTGACAACATTTCCAAGGATGGATTGTTACGTGGCATTGACAACTTTCCCTAAATCGGATTGTCATACATCATACAAGAGTTGTGTTGGCAACTATTCCCAAAGAAAAGAGGATTGTCATCACAGCAAAAGCACCGACATACTGGTTCACAAGCAGCAAAGCGCCGACGTACTGGCATAGCAAACATTAAAAAGCAGTGATCTTTTCGAAAACTATCACAGCGGGAAAAAGAAGGTCTTTGTTCAGAATGTCAAAGCAGCAAGGTGGCATTCCCTAGATTGTGGAGAGTTGTCACAAACAACTGAGGATTGTTTCAAGAGAAGCAATCTTCGATGGTATTCCCTTGGACGTGGAATATTATCAAAGCGGGGGAGGATAGTTTCAGGCGAAGCAATCTTCTAATTTGGAAGCAGTTACAGGCATAGCGGTTTTCAAGCGGGATGGCATTCTCTAGCTTGCAGGAGGTCATCAAGACAGCAGTAGCGGCAGCAATCGGTTACTTTCAGAGACGTGTGCTCGACAGTGCAAGATACGTGTTTCTTAACTCTTTTATCTGTTTAACTAATGCTAGTTTGCAGGTATCGGCGTTACAAGATTGATTTAGGATCGCAGAACGTTCTGAATCATGCTCCGTCCCTATCGATACTTTGACTTTTGTTTTTTGAAACTTGCGTTTCTCCAAACTCAGTCAAAGTGGGGGCTTCTGTAGACACCCATTTGTGTCTCCCCAAAACCAAACCCAGTGATGAGTACCTTTCACGTCGAATCATGATCGAATGAAACGAAAGTGTGGAAAGGTCTAGTGTTGTGGAAAGTTTTATTTCTTTTCCTTTCTCTTCTCTCTGTTTTTGAAAACTTTATTTTAAGAAAACAGCCAATCCAGTTTGGTTGGTCCATGATAAGGGTCCAATAGTGGTGTAGTTGGATGGGGCTTGCAAAGACCTTTCCAACGATATATTATAAGCCCAATTCCGATGAGTATTGAGGAAGTTATGGCCAATTTACTAAACTGGGCCCGGTTTGAGTTTTAAGTACGGCCCAATGATCTAGGGGAGGGCCTAATATGATTTATCATTCCTAATGTAATTAGGAATGGTTTTGGTCTTCTAGAACATTCTAGAAGGTCTTGTCATTCTTAATTCAATTAGGATTCTTTAGAGTTTTAATTAGATCAAATAGCATTTTCGACTGAAATTATATTATTTTATCTTCCAGTACGGTAAAATTATCATAGTTTCGAAAACGTGTTAAAATCCGGTTTGGCGTCCAACCCCAGGCCTTGGCCATTGGAACCAGGATTGGCGCCAGACGCCAGCCATTGGCGCCTGGCGCTAGCCACTGGTCCTGGCGCCAATGAGCCAGGGCTGGCGCCAAATTGTTTCTGTGATCTTCAGACTCTGTTTTGATAAATTATCTTTTTTGGCCGATTTTCTTTATAAATATCGTATCAAAAACTCCGTTTTCATTCACGAATTCTTCTTATTCTTAAGTCTTCATCAACTATCTTCATCATCTACAATCTACAATTAATAATCATCAACATTCTCCAATTCTCTTTATTCATCATCTTTCTTTCATCAATTCTCAATAGCATTAGTCTTTTAGCATTCTTTCTTTCTTGCTTTTTCATACAAAATTACGCATTCACAAGATCTTGAAACACCTAGCCATATTCGAAGTTGCCTTCGCCCTAGACGTGAAAGGTTTTAATTTCTGAGGGTTTGGTCCCAAATCTCTCTTTCAATTATTTAATTTAATTGTTTTGATTATTATTTTCCTTGAAGTTACTAACGTGTGTATTTTGTAATTAGAAAGAGGTACGAGGCATCCACGTAAGTACTTTAATGGTTTAATTGATATTATGATGTAGAAATCATGCTTAGATTGTTATTTTGATTCCTAGTATCATGTCTAGGGTAACTTTAATATTAAGTATGATTAAAAGTACGATGCTTCCTATGTTCTTCCTAATATTAATTCATGTTAGTATCATGTTAGGGCTAAAGATTTGATTTTTATTGCTTAGTGACATGCTAGGGTTTGTTATTAATCTTGTTAGTATCATGCCTAGGATCTTGCTATGTTTATTATGCTTTAACATGATTATAATTATAATTTATGGTTATCATGGTGATTGTGATTATTTTAATGATGATTATTTTATTCATGATATTGATTATTTATTTATGTTGCTTGATATGTATTATTTTATTCTTTATTGCTTGATCACCTTTATTGTATGTTAAAGGGAATTGGTATTTGCAATCACGCTTAATAAGATAATTAATAATCTTGTTTAGGGTTAATTGTGATTATAATTTCAAGTGATCTCCAATAATAGTTTATTTGTGCATTAAATTCAACCAACATAGATTAAACAGGTTTAGGGTTAATCCTATTGATTGCATGTTAGTCAGAAAGCGCACATGAATACGAGCAGAATAAAGTAGAGGCCTATTATTAGGGCAGGTTCAATCTCTTTTAGGTTGGATTTGTACCATCGTCCCCGAACCCTTATTTGGTTCATGACCTTATGGAGTTGACGATCTCTTGGATCGTTAAGGGGTGTAACCTTCACCTCGTGAACGGTTTACAAGTTCCTTAAAAACTTGTAGGCGACTCTTTTGCTCTTGTTGGCAAGTTTTTCCAAGTTCGGATTGTCATACATTCATAGATCGCTGGCAAGTTTTCCAAGATTGGATTGTCATACACCCAGTTCCCTATGGCAAAATTTCCCAAAGGATTGTCGTAGGTCTCTACTCATCATAAATTTCGGCAAAAGTTCCTCAACGTGGATTGTCTTCAGCAAATGGCAAATTTTCCCGAAGTGGATTGTCGGTCTACTCTTTTTTGCAAATGTTCGAAGACGCGGATTGTCAATTGTGGCAATAATTTCCTAAAAGGATTGTCGCATAGCGTTGGCAAATTTCCAAGGTGGATTGCTTTCAAGAGTTATATTCCAAGATGTGGATTGTCGATCGTAGCAAAGTTCTTATGAAAGATTGTTATGAAGCATTGGCAACTTTTCCAAAAATTGGATTTTGGCAAATTTTCCGAGGTACGGATTGTCGCTTCATTGTGACAACATTTCCAAGGATGGATTGTTACGTGGCATTGACAACTTTCCCTAAATCGGATTGTCATACATCATACAAGAGTTGTGTTGGCAACTATTCCCAAAAGAAAAGAGGATTTTCATCACAGCAAAAGCACCGACATACTGGTTCACAAGCAAAAAGGTGGCGTTCCCTAGATTGTGGAGAGTTGTCACAAACAACTGAGGATTGTTTCAAGAGAAGCAATCTTCGATGGTATTCCCTTGGACGTGGAATATTATCAATGCGGATGAGGATTGTTTCAAGAGAAGCAATCTTCGATGGTATTCCCTTGGACGTGGAATATTATCAATGCGAATGGAGAATTGTTTCGAGAGAAATAATCTTCGATGGTATTCCCTAGGATGTGGAATATTATCATTGCGGGGAGGATCGTTTCAGGCAAAGCAATCTTCTATATTTGGAAGCAGTTACAGGCGTAGCGGTTTCAAGCGGGATGGCATTCTCTAGCTTGCAGGAGGTCATTAAACAATTTGGTTACTTTCAGAGGCGTGTGCTCGACGGTGCAAGATACACGTTTCTTAACTCTTTTATCTGTTTAACTAATGCTAGTTTTGTAGGTATCGGCGTTGCAAGATTGATTCAGGATCGCAGAACGTTCTGAATCATTCTCCGCCCCTATCGCTACTTTGACTTTTGTTTTTCGAAACTTGCGTTTCTCCTAACTCAGTCAAAGTGGGGGCTTCTGTAGACACCCATTTGTGTCTCCCCAAAACCAAACCCAGTGATGAGTACCTTTCACATCGAATCATAATCGAATGAAACGAAAGTGTGGAAAGTCTAGTGTTGCGGAAAGTTTTAATTTCTTTTCTCTTCTCTCTGTTTTTGAAAACTTTATTTTAAGAAAACAGCCAATCCAGTTTGGTTGGTCCATGATATGGGTCCAATAGTGGTGTAGTTGGATGAGGCTTGCAAAGACCTTTCCAACGATATATTATAAGCCCAATTCCGATGAATATTGAGGAAGTTATGACCAATTTACCAAACTGGGCCCGGTTTGAGCTTTATGTACGGCCCAATGATCTAGGGGAGGGCCTAATATGATTTATCATTCCTAATGCAATTAGGAATGGTTTTAGTCTTCTAGATTCTTCTAGAAGGTTCTTTATCATTCCTAATTCAATTAGCATTGATAAGTTGACTTTGTTGACTTTTCAGAGTTTTAATCAAAATCAAATAGCATTTTCGAAGAAATTATATTATTTTATCCTCCAGTACGGTAAACTTATCGGATTTTCAAAAACGCGTTAAAATCAAGCTTGGCGTCCAACCCCAGGCCTTGGCGCCTGGAACCAGGCCTGGCGCCTGGCGCTAGTGCTGGTGCCTGGCGCCAGCTAGCCAGGGTTGGCGCCAACTTTGTTTCCTGAGCGTCAGACTCTATTTTGTTAATTTATCTTTTTTGGCTGATTTTCTCTATAAATATCGTATTAAAAACTCCGTTTTGATTCACCAAGATTCACCAATTTTCATCAAGATTCATCAACATTCATTAGCATTCTTTTAATCCTCTCATTCTCCTCCTAAACTTTGCTTTTTATACAAAATTCCGCATTCACAAGATTTAGAAACACCTAGCCATATTCGAAGTTGCCTTCGCTCTAGACGTGAAAGGTTTTAATTAATTTCTGAGGGTTTGGTCCCAAATCTCTATTTCAATTATTTAATTTGATTGTTTGTTTATTATTTTCCTTGAAGTTACTAATGTGTGTATTTTGTTATTAGAAAGAGGTACGAGGCATCAAAGTAAGTACTTTAATGATTTATTGATATTATGATGTAGAAATCATGTTTACATTGTTATTATGATATTCCTAGTATCATGTCTAGGGTAATTTTAACATTAAATATGATTCCTATGATGCCTTTTATTCTCTTCCTAATATTTATGATTGTTAGTATCATGTTAGGGCTAAAGATTTGATTTTTATTGCTTAGTGACATGCTAGGGTTTGTTATTAATCTTGTTAGTATCATGCCTAGGATCTTGCTATTATTATGCTTTAATATTAACATGAACATGATTATGATTATAATTGTTATAAAGATTATGAATATTATTATTATTATTTTGATGATGATTTTATTATTATTATTATTATTATTATTATTATTATTATTATTATTATTATTATTATTATTATTATTATTATTATTATTATTATTATTATTATTATTATTATTATTATTATTATTATTATTTTTCATGATTATTGATTATTATTATGTTGCTTGATGATATTTATTTTTATTGCTTGATCAGACCTTTTATGCGTGTTTAAAGGGAATTTGGTACTTGTAATCACGCTTAATAAGATAATTAATAATCTTGTTAGGGTTAATGTGATTATAATTCAAGTGATCGCCAATAATAGTTTATTTGTGCATTAAATTCAATCAACATAGATAAACAGGTTTAGGGTTATTCCTATTGATTGCATGTTAATTAAAAAGCGCACATGAATACGATCAGAATAAAGTAGAGGCCTATTATTAGGGCAGGTTCAATCTCTTTTAGGTTGGATTTGTACCTTCATCCCCGAACCCTTATTTGGTTCTAGACCTTATGGAGTTGACGATCTCTTGGATCGTTAAGGGGTGTAACCTTCACCTCGTGAATGGTTTACAAGTTCCTAAAAAACTTGTTGGCGACTCTTTTGCTTTATCTTCTTCCCTTTTGGACGCCACCGTACTTTAGTGTATGATCACAGTGGGGTTCAAGCTAGTGGGATTTTAAAGGCTTGAAATTATTCCCTACATACACGCAAATGCAAAATGATCAAAACGACTCAGTCGGTGCATTCATTAAAAGTCCACCCAACCAAACGGTTGTAGTGGATCAAATGTTAACCGGACCCTGTCCGGGAGAAGATAGAAATTGTTGATTAACCCGGCTCCTCAGCCGGTAAATACAAGGATACTCGGTACGCAGGCCGGAAAAGCAAAGTTATTGGCATACTGCCGCAGATTAAAGAAAAAATAAAAAAAAAAGAGTTGGCATACTGCCGCTGAAAAATCACTTCTGGCCTGCAGGCGGCTCCTCCTGGTCCTTCTCTTCCTCATCATCTGAGGGAATCTCTTGCGCTTCACCAGGACCGGGTAGCTCAGTGTTGGCGTTATCCCAAGCGTCGAAGGACTCAGGCTCTGGCTCACCTTTCTCTCTCAAGTACACCACGTCCTTGGCGTACCTGTGAGCCAGTGCCCAGATGCCATAATCCTTGTCTGGGTACAAGGCAGCCCAGGCGATCTTCATTCTGGCATCGTTGTCAGCATCGCTTTCAGCAACCAGGCGGTTTTGCTCCGCCTCCAGGGTTGCTGCAAAGTTTATCTAAGCTTGGGTCGCCTCCTGCTCCATTTTCTCAACCTTGGTTTTTAAGTTGGTGTTCTCTTCGGAAACACCTTGGAGTGTGCCAAGGTCCGCATGGGCCTTCTTGAGCGCCTCGTCAGCCTTCTTGAGGCCCTCATCTGCCTTTTTCTGGGCCTCCTCCGCCTTCTTCTGAGCCGTCTCAGCGTCGCTCACCCGCTGGTTGGCCGTCTTCAGATCCGCCTCCAGCTGCTGAATTCTCGACGCCTGTGTCATTGTTATTGCTTTAGTTTCAAGTTCATTTACGATAGTGGAGTATAAAGCAACATTATCAGCGTCTGTGGCGGACTTCTTGGCCCTTTTTACCTCTTCCCGTTTGCGGGAATAAGGACGCTTGAGCCCGTCTACCCGCAGCAGAGCCTGCAAAAACAAATCAAGTTAGTATTGCAGGCGGAGTAAAGCACCTGGAAAAAGTTGTTAAGTATCTTACCTCAGCCAGAAGGGACAAGATTCGTTCCAGGTTGAACGTCTCTATCCCTGGGATAGCGTTCTTGTCCTTCTTGCTCACCGCCTCCAGCATGGCTTTAGCATGCTTCTGGACGTCTGGCCAGCGGGGAGATTGATCTGCACCATAATCAATAGGTGATGAGTGCGAAATTAAGGCAGCACCTATCTGTTGCCGACCGTCTGAGGATGACGTCTGTTGGGAGTGGGATTTCACTTGCAAAGGCCACCCCAACTCAGGCGGGGATTCAAATGGGTTCTTACCTTCAGAGCCGGCCAAGCGGGAGACGCTTGCAGGCGTGGTGAACCCCCCAGCTGCTGATAAGGGGTTGACGAGGTCGAGGCACAAACTGCCGCCTATCCTCTCGTTTCGCCCCCTATCCGCATCTTTTGGTTCCCGGCTGAGGCGCCAAGAGTTAAGGCGGAGGCTGATTTTTTGGTCTTGTTAGGGGTGGAGGTGGAATCCTCCCTGGCCCGTTTAAGATCTTTCTCAAACGTCTTTCCTACCTCTCCCCCCTGTGAAAATAACCAAGTTAAAGTTAGCATCCGGAGAAAGTAAACTTTGAGGCCAATCTAAGAAAAGGTCAAGCGTTTTTTACCTTGGCCTTGACTGCGGCCGCATGTTTTTCCGCAAGCTCCTTGCTGATGGTTGCAGAGGACCGCTTGGGTGTCTTCTCCATCTGCAACATGCTTAAAGCTTCTATTGTAAAAAGAAAAAAGATTGGTCAATATATCATCAATCAATTCTGATACAAAAGTACTACAGGCGGATGTGAACTCAAGCGCATACGTTTGGTAAACATGTTTCCTAGCCCGCAGACGGCTAAGAAACACTCGTCCTTGAACCAGGCGCTCTTAGGGATCCAGTTCTTGGGGACTTTTATTGTTTCCCCGGTTGACAAGGTCGCGTCTGTGAGGCCGAAAAAGTCTGCCTCAATTATTTTGTCAAAGTCCTCATTTGGGATCCGGGGAAAAGCGCACTTCTAGCCCATCAGGTCGGGTTTCTTATTATACTGGCGGAACTCATAGTTCTCCCGCCTGCTGGGAGCTGACAACAGGTAGAACCCGTGCTTCCAGCCGTCGAACTTAGAGACCTTGTCCAAGGTCATCATGTATTGGGGATACGTGGTTAAAGTGTACCACGCCCTCCAACCGCCTGGGCTTCGGCTAAGATAATGCATCTTAGCAAAAGCTTCCCAGCTAGGATGGAGCCCCTGGAGTTCGCAGGCGGCAACATACCCCAAGATGTTTGCCCAAGAATTGGGGGTAAGTTGCCAGACTCCGAGGTCGTAGCCTCTCAAGATTGCCTTCACCGCCTGGTGAAGGGGAAAGCGAAGACCAGCCTTGAACGCCGCCTCATAACAGTCGAAGTAGTTGTTGGCGTTCTGTTGATCGTCTTCCCAGGCGATGGTGCCGTCCTCAGGCGGCACTCTGATTTTGTACCCGTCTCCTAACGGGTGCATTTGTTTAAATCTATTCAAATTCTCCCCCATTTGAACCCTTTCCTTGGCTGAGACGTGAATTTTGAAGGGGTCGTCCTTCTCGCTCCACTTCTTCCTCTCCTCCTCCTCACTATCCTCAAGCGGTGGCAAGTCGTCACTGCTCTTAGAAGTGGAGGCGGAGCTGTCGCTCTCCGTCTCCTCCTCATTTTGTGGCAAAGGAGCTGAGACGGCTTCATCACCGCCTTGGTCGCACTCTTCCAAAAAGGAATCTGCGGGAGTTGAAGGGGCACGCGGAGGGGATCTCTCTAGAGCCGTCTAGTTTCTCTGACCAGAAGTTTCTCCCTCAGGCGTTTGGCCGCCTGAGCCCTCGCTTCTGTAGTCCGGATCGGGGGTCGTCTGCATAGTCCGAGCCATTGTGTCCTGCACAGACACATAAATGGTCGAAATCCAAGCTAAAGGGTGGTCCCAACACCCCGAGACGGCACTCCCAGTCCTAGACTTTGCCGTCCCCGGTGACCGGCTGGATTCTAACCTAGGTTGTGCCGTGTGTGTTGGTGATGCATCCATTTATTGCAAGAAATATGTACAAGCGGTGAAACAAGAAAAAGAGCTGAGAGAGGTAGAGACGGTACCTTTAGATTTGATATCTGAAGATAGACGGGTCCGGTTGGGTTGACAAAGAACGAGTTTTCTCGCTTGCGCTTGACTCAAACGGATGACTTCTGCTCTCTCAAAGTTGTCTCTCTTGAAAATTTTTGTAAACGTACAAAATGATGAGGGTAAACGGCTATATATAGAGGGTAAATGCAGGGGCATTTCCGTAATTTACTCGGAAGGTGAACGATTACTCTTTGGTGGTAACGCCACGTGGCATATGTGAGGGGCAAATGTTTAGGGTAGTTTTACCCCGCCACGTGGTCCAATTAGAGGATGACACGTGTCAGCCCTAGGATGGCCCAAGGTGGACCTATCCCTGCTTGACACGTGTCATTCCAAAAACCTGGGAGGAATGGCGGCCTTCAGGCCCAAATCCAGAGAAAGTCGCAATGCGGCGCAGCCCACCAATGATTAGGGTTCAGTGACCTAATCAGGGGCACAAATCCCGAGGACCCTATAAATAGGGAGATTCCCCTCTTTTGGAGGGCACGTTTTACCATTTATTACAAACTGTCCCTGTGATAGAGACATATGAGCTTGGAATCCGAGCAGATACCCGCCTAAATTTCCGCACCTTTTTCTCTCCCTTCAAGTTACTAACTTGTGTGTTGGAGGCGGAGCACCACCCAACCGGTGTCTCCGTTTGTTTTGCAGGTACAGCTCACGCCGGATCGGTCTTCGTGTTGTAACTCTCCCGAGGGACAAAAACACCCAAAACAATTTGCTTCTGCATTTTTCTCTTTGCCTTTTACAGAAGCTTGGTAAATGTCTACCAAATGTTTGGCCGTACGACAAGTACGTCCCCAATGTCATGTCATGCCACATCTGTAACATGTGTCTTTTCCTTTTGAAGGATTTTGTTTGTGGCTTCCAGACGATTGTCCCTTCTGTTTTTCAAAATTTTCAAAATTACTGTTTCTTTGAAAATTGTTTCTACCACGACCACGGCCGCGTCCGCGATAATTTCCACGGCCTCTTCCACGGCCATTGTAATTTCCACGTCCACCTCTTCGTGTAGCATTTGACTCGGGTGGATAATAATTTGTTGCATTTGCCTCATGATGAGTAGCCAAAGACCCAGTTGGCTCAGGTTATGATTTTTCAACAGAAGTTCACTATTTTGTTCCGCAACAAGCAATACACTCATTAATTCATTGAACTTTTTAAAACCTCTTTCACGATACTGTTCTTGCAACAGTATGTTACTTGCATGAAAGGTAGTGAATGTTTTTTCAATCATCTGTTCATCCGTAACTGGATGATCACAGTATCTCAATATAGACACTATCTCATGTATGGTTGAATTATAATCAATTACAGATTTGAAATCCTGGAACCGTAAATTTGTCCAGTCAAATAATGCCTTAGGAAGGAGCACCCTTTTGTGGTGTCCAAATCTTTCATTAAGGCAATCCCATAATTCTTTGGGATCTCACTACAAGAAAAAGGTGAATTAGCAACGGAATTTTGCGACTACCATAATAATTAGTTGCAAAAATAATTTTAGCGACTGAAAAAGACGAGTAGTCGCAAATTTTGCAACCGAATTTGCAGTAGTTGTTATGCGGTCGTTAATTAGCGACTGATTTTTGCGACAGAAAAAGACGAGTAGTCACAAAATTTGCAACCGAATTTATAATAGTTGCTATGCGGTCGCTAATCTGCGACGCTCTTGTAATAATTTGCAACTAACACGGTAGTCGCTACTATTATTTTTAATATTTATTAAAAAGAAATAAAAAAAAACCCTAAGTATAATAAAAAAAAATTAAAAAAAAACCCTTATTCCTAAAAAAACGAAAAAAAAAAAGGTTATTGCCGCCAAAAAAACAAGAATTATCAATCAGTCTTATATTCTTATTCACCGTCAAAAACAAGAACTATCATACTCTTCCTAAAAAAAAAAAAAAATTAAAAAAATCCTTAATCATTTAACTCGTGAAACAAAACAAAAAAAAGAAAAAAAAAGAATTAATCACTCGATACTCGCAGAAGGGTTAATTTTAGAGAATCAACCCTCAGCCCCTCACCGTCGTTCTTCATCTTCCTTAGCTCCGCTGCGCCACCACGTCTCTTCCCAGGTAAGTTTAAATGCCTTCCACCCTTTCGCTTATTGTAATTTGTCGACTATGAATTTTAGGGTTATCATTGATTTTTTTTTTGGTCCAATTATTGATTTTAATTTGGTTTCCATGGTCTAATTGAAGTCAATTAATTAAAAATCAATCAAAATTGATTGAGTATGCAAAAATTCCTAATGATTTTCAATGTAAAAATCTCATTTTTAGTTATTTCGACCCCTTTTTTTTAACTATTATTTGTAAAATATATACAAGTATCACTAGTAGAAAAAATGTTATTTGTAACGCCCTATTAGTAACTGGCGTATGTTATGCTAGTTACGAAAGCATTAATAGTAACCGACTAAGATAATGTCAGTTACAAATTTCATGACATTAGTAACTAGCGTAGTAAATGTCAGTTACTAATATGTGGTTTATCATTGTTTGAAGTTTTATGAGTAACTAACTAAATAAATGTTAGTTACAAATATTTAGTCAAATAAACTTTGACTAAAAAGTTTGTAACTAGCTTACAAACGCCAGTTACAAATATTAAGTCAAAGAAACTTTGACCAAAGCTTTTGCAACTAGCTTACAAACGTTAGTTACAAAAAGCTCTTTGTTCAGAGACGCGTGAACATACCCAAAAAATCTCTATTGTTCAGAGACGAGTGAACATCACAACAGCAAGATGGCGTTCCCTAGCTTGTGGAAAGTTGTCACAACCGCAAATGCAACACAAATCGGTTACCTCTAGAGTTTTTTTTAGATATTAGTATTACTTTAACCTCAAATTAATCTATTCATAAAGAGAAATATATCCCACGCTTCTTTCAATATATATATTTCACTTTCACCTCATTTACTCTGAAAGAACCGTCAATCTTTGCACCGCCGAAACCACCACCGCGCCCACTGACGTACGCCCGTATTCATCGGCACACCAGCACACCGCCGCACCAACCGGAGAACCACTGCACTACTGTACCGTTGCGCCACCACTGACTAACTAGGTGAGTTTCGAATTATTCCTTTTTTCTAGGAATTTGATATCGAGTTTGTTAATATAATTGCAGTATATATTTATTATTCGAATTAAACAAAAAATTGTAGTTATAATTCAATCATATATTCATCGAATTTCAGTATTTTGATTCGAAATTTTGGTAGATTAAAAGAAACTTCAAAGTTATAATTTTAGGGCAAATTATTCAATCGATTTTTTTAGGCTATTAATTCTATCGAATTTCAGCAATTCAATCAAATTGCACTTGATTTATTTGAATTACATTTATTTCATTGTCAATCAAAATGATTTTCACCAAATTAATCTTATTGTGTTATTGGATGTTTTTGGTATAAGCCTGGAGGCTGCTACTAGAGGCTGCTAATATATTGAGTATCATTCTGTTTTTGGTGTCTCTAAGTATTGAAATATGACTGTATTTTAATTACATGTCTTCTTTCTCGTTTTGCAAAAATTTGCCATGTTCCTCATATGGACAATCTGGTAAACATATACAAATATATGGACCCTCGAGCAAAGATGCAGGTAACGAAGCATCAGGGATTGTATGAGGGTTCTTTTTTCATATTATTGTATCGTTGATGTGTGATTATTTTTTTGGTTGACGATATATGCTCATAAAATTGTTCTTAAAATGAAATAGTTTGGAGTTTATTTTATTTCGGACGCTTGCCATTTTGGCATATACAATGTAGGACAAAAAACTAAGATTGCCTGGTGAGGAGCATTGGAATTAAGGTTTACTAGATTTATTGTTTAGTCATATGTTTGGAATCTTTGGTTGAATACTTGGTGGCAACTTCCCCAATTTATAAGATTCTTGCCGAAAAGAAAAGAATTTACTGGGAATCTTTATCCTACCTTCTTCTATTGTCTTTACTTTTATGTATCCTTTTGTATGTACTGAGTTTTACCTTATTTAAGTCACGTTTCTCTTGTTCAGAACTATCTTATGTTTAATTAGTTCTTTTTTTTTAACTTGCATGGCTTAATTGAATTATTGATCCCTTAATTGAGCTGCTCATAAACTTTGTGCGAGTGGCATCATTATCCGATGGTTGTTGTGTCATATAAAGTTATATTTTTTTCTTGTAGTAGTGTTAAATTGATAATATGATGTAGAATTTAAGGCATGAATTGAATAAGTAGTCACTTGATTCTAAATTGACTCCGTGACTTAATTACTTGCCTTATTGAGTAACTTTGTGTTATGCTCTTGTTTTTTTTTTATCACTTGTTTAACTGTTTTGCTAGTTAATAAGCCCATGATTTTATCATTAGTATAAATAAATGTCTAATTTCATTCAAGGGCTAGAGAATTGATACAATAATAAAATAAAAAAATTGTTAGTGAATTATATTCAAGTGTTTGGAGTTGGCATTCAAACCTTTAATGTTTTATTCAAGATTGAATTAGGATAATTTCTTGATTGCTTAGATTAGAAGTAATGTGTGGAACTTAAAATCCAGATCCAATCACATCATCAAGTGTGAGAGTTTGATTAATTTTCTATCAGGAGTGATATCATAATGCTAGTCATCGTATGGTAGTCTTTTGGGAGTATTATATCTATCTTTTGAATGTCGTTCTTTCAATTATTTCATTACTATAATTTGTAAATTCTCATTTTCAGGATGTGAAATGTCAAATTGATCTCAAGAGGCTAATTGATCTTGATCGAGCTGGTGCATGACTTCTAGTAAGTTTCTATTCAGCTCTGATTTTTCGTGTACTTGAAAATAAATTAATTTACTTTTGTGTATGTTATTTGGTCGGTTAGTGATTAAATAATTGTTGATATTTATCAAGTTTATGTTGATTTATTATTTTGTTTATATGCGTTATTTTCTATGTTTGTAACTTGCATTATTGTTGAATGATTTTTTATATTATTGGGATTGATATAGACCCACTTGAACTTGCAATTTGCGGCCACAATTTCTAGTTATTGTGTTGGTTGATTTCCTTATAGTTTATCATGGCCTGAGTATTAGATTCTTATAATCAAATTGTTTAGGTATTTGTATTCTTAGCTTTAGCTCATGATTTAACAGTCATTACATACAAAAGTTTACTAATGATATGGCAATCAAGAAGTTGGTCATAAAACTTTTATGTTCAGGGTATTCTTTTAATTGTTTTTAGTAAGTACTAATGAAATAAATAGGCAAATAATTTATAAGCCCTTTTGAAAAATTATCCATCTTGTAACATGAAATAAAATCTGCTTTGATACATATTATAGATAGAATCGTTGAGTAATATAAAGTTTATAAACCTTTGCCCCGTGAAGTCAAAGCTCTATGAGGGTTTAAAGCAGCGCATAGGGATTTAAATATTAAAGAGAAGGATTCATGAGATGATACAGTATAAACCTTCAAAAGTTTTAACCTTGTAAATTACCATGAAATTCAAATCTTATATCCTTGGAAATGCTTTAAGAGTCGTAAAATCTGAGTTGACATTAGTTGAAATCTCCCATAAAACTATAGAAGCACAAATACAAAACCTCACTATGCACTCAACCAAAGGAAGATGTAATTACAACACAATGCAGTCAACAAAAAGATGAATATTGGTTCCTAATAGCTCAAAAGTATTTATTAATCTCAATGAAATTCCCCCTAAGGATTGCAAATCAAAAAAGATGAGTGAATAACATGAAAGTGGAAATTTTTTTAGCCTAATAGCAAACTAGGTAGCAAATTGTGAGCACATACCCAATCTCATATTAATGAATAAGGTTACAAGGTTAGTACTGTAATTGGAGCCAAGAGGCAGAAGGTTTTGTCCTTGGGTTACTCAATTTGTTGGGACTTTTATTTGAATCTGACATCAACCATAAGAATAATAAAAGACAGTTAACAATTTGGTAATAATTCGGACATCAGATTAAAATTTGCAAAACGGAATGCAGGTGAAGAGCTTTACCAGCAAATTTAACCGACACATGACCAGAATCTCCAACTGCCTGAAAATAACAAAGATGATACAAAATCAACAACAATCTAAGAAGAAAATGTGACATTGAAGGAATTCGTAATATTATGTCAAAAGTAAAGGAATTGATCACTTGAAAGGGAAAGAAATTTAACTGGAACAGATCCGGAGACAGATGCTCCTCCGGAGACGTTTTAATTGTCAATGGTAGTGTAATTGCCGGACATCATGTCTAGATAAAACAGTCTGAAGTTAGAGACAACAATCTGAAGTTGGGCTGCTTTATGTTAAATAAATCAGAAATAAAATTATTAATGTATAATATGCTATTTTGAGTTAAAATAATTTACTTGTTAATTATGTGCAGCGTACATATACTTGGAGACCTGAGTTCGATGCTAAGGCTAGGAGAGAATTTGACAAAAAAGCTGGGGACCGACTTAGGGGTACATTGAACCAAGTTTTCAAAATGGCTCTCCATAAGCAAGTTAGTTTCATGACAGACACTGTTCGAGCTGAATTCATAAATAAGCGTAAGCATCCTGATTTTGTGAAACGTTCTAACCAAGCAAGAGATAATCGGTTATCTGGCCAAACATTAGAGGAGAAGTTTGACCCTGGCCATCGCCAAGGTAGCGTATCTACTCCTCAAGTGGTTAAAAAAATGGTAAGTGTATGATTTTAGCAGCAAACTTATGATTTTTAATATAAGATTGAAGCAAGTAGAAACTTTTTAGCCACTAATATAGATGACTATAACTGGTCTTTATTACAATTGCTATGTAGTCTATGTCCCCCTATTTTTTGTTGTTTTATTTAAGTGCTAACAACTTCTTCTAATACAAGGCAAAGAAAAAGGATGAAATTTTACCAATTACTGCTGAAGTCTATGAGAGCACTCGTTCTGTTTGTGTGGGCAATGATGAAGTTGAATTGATGGGTGACAAGTCTCAAAAAGTCATGGTATGAGTATACTTCTATATTTTTCTAAGATTACAAAAAGATATATGGTAGTAAATGTTTGGAGATATAATGGATTGTTTATTTGTTTGTGTGATTGAGTTGGAGGATGAGAATGATTTGCCGGCATTAATCATATGATTAATGTGGTATGGCATAATGTAAATTGAAACAGGTTTATTTTGAAGCCATACCCTATAGGAAGGAATTCTTCAATTTACAAAGGAGACTCTGTCGAAATTTTTACTAATAACTACTTACATAAATTATTTTACTAATAACTGCTTGGACCCGGCCTCACTGCCATCAATACCATTTGCTTAGACCATCACCTAACTTTTCACTTTGTAACCAAACTCAGATGGTATCTAAATAAATCAGATGGTATCTAAAGGCAAGTTTTTACTGCTATGTACTGATCTGATGTCCAAAATGAAAGACTATAAGATAACAATTAAATTAAATTGTGTTTTAGAAGTCCAAACAAGTTTTTATCCCGGACGATGTCCCGAGTCATTGCTTGTATTTTTATTATAGTTGTTTTTTTAAAAATATATTTAGTTTATTTAAGTTTTAACATTTGAGATCATAGTTACTAATACATATCTTAATGCAGGGAGAATATATGGAAAAACTTGAGGAATATAAGAACAAAGGAATTGAGATAAACCCCGACAAAGTCTACTTGGAGGTTGTAGGTGGGAAAAAGAAAGGAAAAGTCTACGGTTTAGGGAGTGCTTCACATATGTATTACAAGAGTGATCCTACTTCTCAATCTACTGCATCATCTTCCACTCCTTCCATGATTTCTCAATTGAGTTCTTAAGTTGAAGAACTAAAGAAGGTGGCGGAAGAAAACCATAACAAGGTAGAAGAAAGCCAAAAAATAGCGGCAGAGAGCTTAAAATGTGCTAAGGAATTCGTCGAAAATCATGAGATCGAAAAAGCTACATGGAAGAAGGAAAAATTAACTATGCAAAAAACATTGCAGGAAATGGCATCACTTGTAAAACAAGTTTACCGTCCTTATAAGCCTCCTACGCCTGCAGTCACCCGCACTCATGATACAACTAAGTGATTTTTATTTTCTTGGTGGTAATTTTATGAACAACTGGTCTTTTACATTCTCATTAATTCTTGTTTGAAGTAGCTTTTTTTTTATATGGGAGGTGACTTTTGGAACAATTAGTCATATGAGTTAAATATTGTTTTTTAATACATTGATACAAAATTGATTGATATTTTGGATATTTGAATAAAATTAACATTTTGGTTATTTGAATTTATGCGTGGGTACCTTTTTTGTTTTGTGATTAACATTGGTCGTCGCTTAATTATGGTCTCAAATATTGATAGTTAGTCGCAAATATTTAGCGACTGCAAATTTGGTTTAGAGACTAATTGGTTAGTTGCAAAATCATTAGTCTCAGTAGTCGCTAATCTGTCACAAATAATTAGTTTTGTAGTCGCAAAAATTTGGTCTCGTATGTAGTTGCTAATCCGTCGCAAAAAACATTAGTCTCAATAGTCGCAAATCCGTCACAATAAAACTAGTCTTCGTAGTCGCAAAAGTTTAGTCACGTAGTCGCAAAAATTTGGTCTTGCAGTCGCTAATTCGTCGCAAAAGTAGTCTTAAAACTTTGATCTCTGTAGTTGCTAATCCGTCACAAATATATTACGACGGACAATAATTTAGTTGCTAAAATTTGAAAGTTAGTCGCTAAATGGTAGTTGCAAAGACGTTGCAAATCTGTCGCTAAATTTGCGACTGTTCAAAAATTAGTCGCAAAAATGGATTTGCGACGAGGTCTTTGGCAACGAACCAAAGTAGTTGCAAATCCGTCGCAAATCCATTTTTGCAACGGATTTGCGACTACTTTGGCCGTCACTAATTACCCTTTTTCTTGTAGTGTCTTCAACCATCATGTACTCAGTTTTAAGGCCTTCATGTAAATGATGCCTTAACAATACTAAGGCTTTTGCCTTATCTTGTTCAGTGATAGGATTTACAACCGTCATTGCAGAAGAGGTAGCATCAGTTGTTTGACCAGAGGGACTTTTATTTTCTTTAACAGTGTGTTCCAAGCCTTGAGCTTTCAAATTCATCATTGCATCCACTTTCCATTCCAGAAATTTCTTTCCAGATAAATCTAAGATGATGAACTGTCTTTTCATAAGGTCTCCCAATTTAGCTACAACAAATTACGTGATAATTAGTTTATAATGACAAATTATATGTACAACTCACATGTTTAGTTCTTCCATATTTATAATTAGGTCAATAAAACACGTGATTATTAAATTTAATAATAATAAACCATAAATAATGTAGTTTTTTCTCCCCCTTGGTTTATTATTGTGATTAATTATATGATTAGGCAAAAATTAATCATGTTAGTTGCAAAAAAACAGCAAAACGACAACAATAACAGTAGTAACAATAATTATAATGATAACGGTAATATTATACAATGGTGATTAATAACAACACACAAACATAATAAAACAAAAACAAGCTTTTAATATACTAAAACGACAAAATAAGTGAGTTTTACTTATACATAATGACAAAAATTAATATTGCAACTAATAAAATTACAAGTGCCGTAATTAGAAGGAAATATTGTTTTATCTTCATTAAATCTTCCTCAAAAGTGAAGTTGTGGGTGTTTTGGTTGCCGTCGTTGGGGAACATATCGGAGAAGAAGGGGGTGGTAAAATTTTTAGGTGATTTTTGGATAAAAAGTGGGAAAGGATAAGGGATTTGTGGTGAAATCGGGGAAAAATCCGCCTTTTATATAAAGGTAGGTTTATCCGTTACTGTTCTATACAACTGTAAAAATATCATATAATAGTCTAATGTACTGGCATAAAATTATGGTATATATATATATATATATATATATATATATATATATATAATTGTAAAAAGTTATCACACTGGGAATGCAAGCCATAGTGGTCCGAGAGCCCTAATATCTATAAAAGATTATGGGTTCGAAAACGGAAAGAAACACAAAAAGTATGTAAAAGTAAGAAAAATAATAAGTATAAAAGGCTGCATCTTTTTGTTAATCTAGTTAATAATATGCATGCAAAGTTTCTACTAGGCAATTACAATAACTAAAAATTTTTACGTAAAATGAGTATGTAATATCAACATGAATCAAATAAAAAAAACATCAACATGAATAAAACAAAAGATGATAGTAATGAATTTACAAGTAAGAGAACTTTCACCGTTGTTTTTGAGGTATATATATAATACAGTAAATGTTTGAGTTTCTGGTATAGAGGATTCCAAATATGGGCAACTATAGAGCACACTCCTCGAAACATATAGAAGTAGATAATATTATTTGTTATAAATTTTTATAAGTAGGTATAAATATACCTGACTAGAAACTGGTGTTGATAACGTGTTAAATGTTTACCGATAGAAAGTCTTTAATCAGTGAAAGGAGAAAGTGAAGGAGAAGGAGTAAAGAGGATGAGTGAAATTGTAGTATGTTATTATTATTGCCTCGTATGACATCCTATATATATATAGCTAATACTTCTATACTAAGAGTACAATTCAATCATGCTCATATATTGCCATATAAGTTCACAAGGGTTGGACTTATATGTGCATTGCAACATCAAATCAATGATTGGCATTCACATTGTCTTCTAACACATTAAACTTTTTTTTTTTTTTTTTTTTTTTTTTTTTTTTTTGAAAGAATGTGCATTGAACTTGAGGAATGAGGAGTAAAGGGATTGTTAGTCCCTCCATCCTCCCCATGTGTGATAGGGGTTCCATTCCTCATCTTCCCCATTCTCTCATTTATTTTTCGTTTGCGATCATCTTTGTCAATAATGTATACTTCCTTCGTCCTTATATGTTCTTTTCATTTTGACTGTGCATGTTTGTCAATGCAAAACTTTGACCATAAATATTGTTAGTTGTTCATTAATGAAAAATATAACAATTGAACATCAATAAACTACTTCCTCCGTTTTCTTTTAGATGCAACACACATTTTTTCACGGTATTTAAGAAATGTGGGGTTCACATGATATAATTCATTTTAAAATGGAATGAGTGGTTGTTAGGAGTGTAATTTAGTAGGTCATGTGCTTTAAATAAGGAAAATAGTATAGTTTTTCCCTAAATTAATTTTCCTTTTATAGTGTGTTGCAAGTATTGTGACATTTCCTTTTTAGGGAAGTGTTGCAAGTAAAAGAAAACGGAGGAAGTATTTATTAAGATGAACAAAATAATACCAAATGGGAATAACGTATAGAGACTAAGGGAGTACTAAATACTAATATACTTAGTACTTGTTTTCAAGATCGGTCATGAGTCTTACTCTCTCTAAGTTTCGCATATCCACTGAATACAATATAGTTTTTTAATCATAAAATAGAAACAATACAAAAATCAAACTAAATTCTACTACAAAGTTATTTAAAAGTAACACCATATCAACAATGTTACTCAATTAAGAAGGAGAAAGAAGGAGAACGTTGGTTGGGAGGCTGCTATGGCTTAAGTGGGGGCTGCGAGATATGGTCTGATACTTGCTCAAAGGTTGGGTTTTTCAGAGGATTATGTTGGAGAGTGATGCTTTGACTTTGGTACTGGCAATCCAACGCAAACAAAAGGGAGCAGCTCCTATTTTCCTTATTTATGAGGACATTCTAAAGTCTGGTACCTTTTTTTAATCATTTTACTTGTAAGCATGTTAAACGTACGGGTAACATTGTAGCTCACTTGGTTGCTAGATGGGACACAAACTCCTTTCGGAGCGTATATATATGAGCTCTTTTCTTCAAAGCTTACAAACTTTGGCGGAACTTGATTTATCTTAATATAATCCCATACTTTTCCTAAAAAAAAAGAGATAAATTATACTTTCGGTTATGAATGCATTTTTATAATCCCATCTAAATATGCTAATCAAGTAATCATCGAATGATTCCAATCTACTACTTACAAGTTAGAACAAAAGATAACAAACCCAATTGAACACCAAAAAAAAATCTCAAAACAATGTCCACTACTTTCCTCCAATCTCCACCATTTCTCACCACCAAAATCACCACCACTAAACCCACCAATCCCCAACATCTCCGCCGCAACTTCCGCCCTATTAACTCCGTCAACCGCCCAACAACACCACCAACTTCAACCACCCCAAACAATGTCCAAACTCTCCTCACCAACCTTACAAAACTCCTATGGTCCAAAACCCTTCCACCCCAACTCCTCATCTCCACCGTCCGATCAATCTGGACCACCACGTGGCTTCTTATGATGTCCCAGCTCGCCCCTTCTGACCCCACTGGTAGTTACTCAAGACCCACCTCCCAATTTCGCGCCAAAATCAACAACCTTTCCCGCCATAACCTAACCACCCTCCATCTCTACGTGGGTCTTCCTTGTCCTTGGGCTCATAGGACACTCATTGTTAGGGCTCTAAAGGGTCTTGAGGAGGTGGTTCCGGTGTCGGTAGCGTCGCCGGGTGTGGATGGGTTGTGGGTTTTTGATGGGGTGATGGGAACCGATGATAATGCTAATGGGTGTAAGACTTTGAAGGAGGTTTATAAGCTTAGGAAAGATGGGTATGATGGGAGGTCTACTGTGCCTATGTTGTGGGATGTGGAGAAGAAGGAGGTTGTGTGTAATGAGAGTTATGATATTGTTCAATTGCTTAATTCTGGGTTTAATGAATTGGCCAAGAATCCGGGTTTGGACCTCGAACCTCCCTCGTTGAGGGGGAGGATTGAGGAGTGGAATCGCGTTATTTATCCTTATGTGAACAATGGGGTTTATAGGTAATCATCTATCTTTGCCTTGAAGTTATATATGCTATAGGAGTTGTTTTGTTAATTGTTTGATATTTGTCTTAATGTTCAGTGATGGGGTCTATAGGTGATTGTCTATACTTGTATTTGTAATAGTTGGTAGTTAATTTGGTTTGCTACTTTGCTTCTTGTGTAGTTGTGTTATTGATAGACTATTGCTAAATTGAGTAATGATCAATGGATTTAGACCATTTAGTTGGCAGTGTTTTGTGATTAGTATGTACTGTGAGGGGATAGAATGCATATTGATATCAGGATGATGTATTATATGGATTAGGTGTGGGTTTGCTCAAACTCAAGAGGCTTATGATGCAGCTGTGAGTGACTTGTTTGGCACACTAGACACGCTAGAAGATCATTTGGAGCATTCCCGATACCTTTGTGGAGATTCATTGACAATTGCTGATGTCTGCTTGTTCACTACCTTAATCAGATTTGATCTTGTTTATAATGTTATGTTCAAGTGCACAAAGAAAAAGATAGTTGAGTATACCAATCTTCATGCATATATGCGAGACATTTATCAGGTAGCATTACTCTTCTCTTTTCCATTATTCGTTGATTCTTGACTTGTTGTGATGCTTATTTTTCTGGTATAGTATAGATCAACCTTTTTTCCAGATACATTTTTATGCATTGATTGAGCCCATGCAGTGAGATATACAAGCAATGTGTGTTCTTTTCACTTCGTTGTATTTGAATTTGAATGGCGGCATAATTCCTTAAGTTCTTACTTCCTAATTTCATAAAAGAAGAATAAGTGTCCAGACTGTCAACTTTTAGCAATTGATGGGTTTGTGAGTTTGTGTAGATCAGAGTGCTTAATGTTTGAACCACTTAAGCGAAAAGGTTATACATGATCAGTGTTCAAATACGCAACTTATCAAATAGAGATTTTTGCTGCTTTAAGTCAAATGAATGGTTAATGATTTTGGTTGCGTACATCATAGTAAACAAAGAAAATACTAGATTTGATTGAGAAATTAATTAGGTAACCAAGCGTAGCAAGTCCAGGGATTTTGGTTTGACCACCTCCAATGCAGCTTGAAATGGACAATCTATCAGGGTGATGATTTAATACTCTTATTCATTTTGTGGAAACATGTATGTGGGAAAACTTGGAGCCTGGACTCCTCTAGATCTCTGACTAATTTTTCTGTTCACATGTACTTCAAAATCTATATTCATCTCCTCAAATGTGTTTTCCTGCCATGTTCACAACAGCCAGAATCTAATATTTTGTTCCTCTTCCTGCTTTATTAGGTTCTTAACTTCTTAGAGTAGAAATTACCCATACATCCAATTAATTCTCTAGCGAGAATGTACTTTTGGAGGGAAAACAGCTAGGATGGCCATTGCACATCTATGATTGAATAGTGATGCAAGAGCTCTTACCCTGAAGGTTTACTTAAGACCACTGTTACGCTTGTTGCTTAATACCCCCTTCTTCCCAAATAGATTGCCCCATCTACCAAAAATTGATGTCCCTAAACCCCATACCCCCTATCTGGTAAGTTTTCCTACTGGCACCCTACTTGCTCTCTCTATCTCCTCGTCTATAATTGTCCCCACCTAGCTAAATTTTTTCTTGGTTCTTAATAATTGGGTTTGGGGCAATTTTTTTAGGGAATGAGAGAACTCTAGTTTCACCTGTGAATCATGGCCATGCTGAGTCATGCCATGCATTTTTCTTACACCCCATGCCAGTACGTCACAATATTCATTATGCTAAACTAACATTTGAATATTCTGTTAAATGTTTAAGGCAGTGCTAATGTTTTAGTGTCGGTTAGCTTAATGGGATCTCTCTAATAATATGCAATAAGGTGATACTTCATTAGCTTGCCAATGAGTGTTGAATGAAGTTATTTTCTTGTCTCTGTTTTTAGTTGGGAATTTCCAAGTTGACCTTCATGAGACTTCTTACATGTCTTGGAATGAGTACCTGTTCGGAAGAAAGAATTCATAGGTTTCAAGCATTTGAGTGGCTTGGCAACTCCCTAGAACTAAGTACTTTTCACTGTATTTCCCATGCTCTCCGCCTCTCTAATCTTCAGTATTTATAGAACAAAGCCAACAAACTAACCCCTTGCTTCCTCTCCAAGCTAATCCTAACAGATTTATTATGCACTACTAATAGTACCCCTTCATTTACGTCGGTTCGTTGCATCAACAAGGATAAAATTAGATTAGTGCACCTAGAAGACACAATAGATAATACTTTCTTAAGAATCACCTGTATGCTATGCTTTACATGTTTCTTTCAAACCACTAACGTAAGGCAATTTTGCTCGTTTTTTTTAATCAGTAAAATTCTTATGGTCGTGCCTTAGCTGTACCCTAAGGCATGCAACAAAAATAAGGGAGTAATTGTGTAAACTCCTACTCCGTGCATGTAACTAGACATTTTTCATTCTTTAATATATAGAACCATATTGGATGTCGGTGATTTTTTGTTAGTACATCACATCAAGACTAATAAAAGTTTTAATGATTATACTGAAGAAGCAAATGATCACGTAGGTCAGTTTTTATTTATTTATTTTTTATTTTTTTTTTTGAAATATATGGATGCTATGTAACAACTGGATTGTGAAAATACTGCTATGTACTTTCTGAGTTCTATAACTACTATATTGGCTGATTCTTGAACACATGGTCTAGTATTCTATGTTCAGAAGTGCACATATTGATATTCATATCAGCTTAATCATTACTTGCATGATCAGTTTGGAATTATGTTTGCTGTTGTTCTTGCTTACCTTTCATTCAATTTTCTTGTTTTTCTATGTCTGGGGAGGGGGAGGCCAGAGGGGTGTTCTGTGCATATACTAATGCTTATATGATACATTGCGTGCAGATTCCAAAAGTCGCAGAAACTTGCAATTTAAAAGCTATGATGGATGGCTACTACAATTTCCTATTTCCACTGAATCCAGGAAATATTCGGCCTATCACGCCATCTGGTTGTGAGCATGAAGCTCTCTTAAGGCCGCACAATAGGGAATTACTATCATCGGCTGATGAAAGCTTGCAGACTATTATATCTTGATTATTCAGACTCAGAGTGTAAAATGTGAGTATATCATATGACTAAACATAGAAAATCGATCTTGTTAATTCTTTTCTATTGATTGTAGTGTTATATGCATTAAATGGGAGTTTTTTTTTTTCCCTTTTCTAGGGGAGTGGAGGTGGGGATGTAATGGTTGAAAGAGCGAAATTGTCAGTTGTGTATAGTTGTGTTTTTTGTACTCTGCCCTCCTTGAGCCATTGTGTAAGGACCTATAATGTAGACTTTGAGAGGAATTATACTAATGAGCAAATTCTTAGTTAATTTTGGGATCAAGCAGATGTGTTAGTTATTTATTATATTTTCTTATTTTTTAGCCAGTTTTTTAATTCAGGTTGGAAATTTCTTATTCATCTGGAGACATTTTTGCAGGAGACATTTTTGCAAACTTGAAGTCTTGAACTACTCCTTTGTACCAAGGCTTTTTTTAATTGTATGATTATTGGGGATAAAGCTGCTGCAATCACCTATCCACATATTCAGGTATTTCCTTGAAGATGCCATGAGTTTTATTTTCATGTTGCATTAATACGATTTGAGTGCTTGCTTATGCTGGTAATTGGTAAGGACTTGAATTATAAGTGTCTAATAATGGTTAGTAGAGGATATAGCCAACACATGAATTTAAGGATGCCTAACAACCCTCTCGCAACAAAGAAAAGGACTTTTTTCACACTACATATGTATAATGATGCAAGGGTTAGAACTTAGAAGGCTGTATGTTGGTGGATTTGCAATTACTAATGCCTTGAGGGTGAAGCATTGTGGGGCTCAGTGGAACATAATTTGATTGAAATTCAGAGAATAATTGATGCTGGACTAATGGAATTGTTTCACAGGAGGAAATAGTATTTCATATAAACAAGAAAAGATAACGGAGTGATAGAAAATCTTACTGGGAGAAATCTGAACAATATTCTCATTATATGTTTTATCTTGCTTGCTTGTTTATGTTGGTACTCTTTGCAGAGCTACGCAGTGTTTTTAGTAATCAATTTAACCCTCTAAAAACATTATAAACCTTCACATTTACCTCCTATCACTGCCAGTATCTTTCATGGTAATTTTAGAGGTGTGACTCATTTTCTTTATCTTTTCATCTGACACCTTTTGTGTAATTTGGTTTTGTACCATCCTAATTCCAATAATTACAAAATCATCTTCTTTTAGCTATTTCCTTTGCCTCAAAAGTATTTTCTTTCTGGTGACCATGTCTGTTTCGTATTTTCGTCATTGTGATAGTTTTTGCCTTGATTATTTTGTGCTGCAATTTCATGACTTACTATTGCAGTTATAAGGCTGTCAAATCTTCTTTAATTTATTTGCTAGCTTCCTCCATCTTTAGATCTTTGACCGTGATCAAATTTGTGTTCAAAAGTTACTTTTAACCTGCAATTTGTTCATTTGGGGTGGATTTGATATTCTTGTAGAACATAATATGTTGTTTTGTTGATATATTGCCATCATACCACAGGCATAAGCGATACAACTTACAGCTTATCCTAATGATTAAAAACCAACCTCTATCAGCTTGGACACCTTCATACAACTATACCTAAGATACTACTGTAAGTCTGTAATATCTATTCTTCACTGTGCTCTGGACACCTTTATACCTAAGATAATAATAGTAGGATTTACAACGCCATATAGCTTCATCTCTGACATTCGAGAATGTGTATACTGTAGCAGCCACAGTTGCTATTGCATTGATTATCTATTCCTACTAACAATATTATTATTTCTAGGGTTGCAGTTTGTGCTTTGTCATTGATTATCTATTGTTCACAAACAGGTTAAGAATGCTGCTGCACCGATCGATCTGAGCATGAAGCTAGCACATTAAAAACTGAAGAAAATCAACTTTTCTTCTTCCAGCAAAGAGGGATCAAGTAAAAAAAGGGAAATGGCTGCCAGCCTGCCATGATATCTGAATTTTATAAGGATGTCTTCAAAGAGCCTCCAGACGAGTTTGGTACTGTACAGAATCAACTTATGAGCATGAAACTTGATAGATCAGTTTGATAGATATTTTTTTTTCAAGTAATCTATATATATGTGGTGGCGACGACAGTCTCTACGAGAGTACAAGAGAGTGAATGATTTTACGTTAAGAAAGAGAGGCTTGAAGGACATACTTTCTCCGTTCTTTTTTACTTGACCCGCTTTGACTTTTACACTATTCACCATCCCTCCTTTGACCATATTTTGTGAATAATATGTAAGGAAAAACATATGTATGTTGGATCATTTTGAATTCGTCTCAATAAGTACTATTATAATATATAATTTTTATATTTTTTAATTATGGAAAATTAAAGTTATTGACCGTTTAAAGTTTTACATTGGCAACCGTGATAAAAGAAATAGGTCAAGTAAAAAAGAACAGAGGAAGTATATAAAAAGAAGTGTCCTCTTTGATTAACCATGTTTATGTACTTATACTGGAATGTATATACTGGGCATTAGATTTGTTGGAAATAGGTAATGCAAACGGATGCTCGCGCCCGATCGGGCGGAGGTGGTCAAGGAAAATAGGAGAAATCTCGGGCCCGATCGGGCGGCATTTGCCCGACCGGGCGGCCTTTGCCCGACCGGGCGGCGGACTCGAGTTTTTGACGATAACTCTCGCGCCCGATCGGGCGGCCTTTGCCCGACCGGGCGGCGGACTCGAGTTTTTGACGAGCCCGATCGGGCGGCTTCGCCCGATGGCTCGCCCGACCGGGCGGTGTTCGCCCGACCGGGCGCGACACTAGGTCTGGAGAAACTCGATCTCGCGCCCGATCGGGCGGCAGCTTGCCCGATCGGGCCCGCCTTTTTTCCTTGGTCGGTGTGTTTTGCGTGTTTCCTTTTCCGGGACTCATATAAATACGAGTCTTGCCTTTTCATGAGATTCATTCACTTTCTAGCCAAAAACACAAACCTACCTTTTGAGATCTGAACAATTCTTGAGCAATTCCACTCTTCGAGTTCGGGTGCACGGATTACGGAGAGAGTTGCGTTAAACTTGGGGGGCGTGCGTCACTAGGAAACTTGTACCGGTGGTGGCGTATTTCGCTTCTAAGGCAGTGGATTTTGTTCCACGGCGTGACTGTGAGTTTGGGATCTTCAATCCAGGAAAGTTCAAATCTTTTGTTTGTTATTGATTTCAACAGTTATTTTACCAACAATTTAGAAGCGAAATAATTTGATTTATTCTGTTGATATTATGACTAGCAATTCTCAAACTCGTCTATACCTATATCTGTCTAAGGTTAAGTCTCTTGATGGAATCAATTATAAGAGATGGTCACAAAGGATGTTGATTGCTTTTGAACAAGTAGAAATTGATTATGTTTTGTTTAGGGATGCTCCAAAACCTATTGAGCAAACCAATACCATGATTGAAATGTTGGGGTTTGGTGAGTCCGACTCACCGCGGAAACAACCCCGACCCAAGGAACCACTCGTAATTAATAAAACCATAAAGCATAAATAAATAAACACAAGAAAAGGAAGAACGAATCATACCCTTGAAGCGAGCTTCGCCCTCTCGAAACGGGCTCTTACTTGAAAGCCTTGAGCACCGCAAATGTCGTGCCTCCAACGGTATCCATCCACAAAGGACGAACACGATTTTTTAGGTCCGCTACCTTGGAGTTAGCAAGGTCTGACCAAAACCCAAGTGTTAATGGAGTTTAAGAGTTTTTCCAAAATATGGAATGCTCTTTCTAACTCCCACTCAAGCACTTTACTCCAAATCCCAAGGTTGGTATTTATAGAGGAAAGTATGAGTGGGAATTTCTATCCCATCAATGTGGGATCATGAAATTCCACAAATTAATTTAAAGCTAAATTAAATTAAAATTGCAAACTAATAATAAATCTACAAGTGGCATTACCATGTGAAATGGGTTGGTGAGGACCACATGGAGAGTAGGGGACCATACTTGCTCCCCACTCAATACTCTCCTTGTGCCACATGTCCTTACCCACTTGCTCCCATATTCCTCAAGCTTCCCCATAGTGACGGCCCTATGGCCCAACCACGAGCCCAGCCCGAGCCCAGCCCCGCACCAAGATGCGGGCTGCTGCTGTGCGCGCAAGCCACGCACTTGGTGCGGGCTTGCTGCTGTGCGTGGCTGCTAGTGCGTGCGCTGCTAGCACGCCTAGCTTGCGGCAGCTAGCTGCTGCACGCACCACGTGCACGCGGCTGCTAGCTGCTGCTGTGCGTGGCTGCTAGCACGGTGCGCTAGCACGCACCTAGCCAGCCATGCTAGGCTCGGCTTGGTGCGCTTGTTAGCCACCTATGCTTGGACATTTTTGCCCCTAGCATTCGGATGCTCGGGGCATACCGTTGCTAGGGGTATTTTGGGAATATGGTCGATTTATTATTATTTTGCGCGTCTCGTCTTTTTATTATTTTTGACTCGACTTCCGACGATCAGTTTCGACGCTCCAAGCTCGAATTACCGACGTCTAAATATTTAACACTCGGGCGACGAATTAATTTCTTCCGAATTAATTCGTCGAGTCGTTTCGTATATTTTGCTTGGGTGTGACCCGAAGGGTTCAGTCAAGATTAAGCTGTAATATTAATTATATTAATATTACTGATCGGAAGCGGCCTCCACCCAGGCATTCCGATCACTTGACCTTAGTGAATATATTAGCTTTATAATAATTCTGAACCCGCTATCAGAATAATACATTTGTTCGAAGGACACCATTCCTTTCATGAAATTCCTAGTACTCCTGTTCTTGGGAATAAAGAATCTAGCTCTAGTCAAAGGACCACTACTGTTACTGCTAATGAATCTGAAATCAAGAAATTTGATCGTGATAATAAATTTGTTAGAGGTCATCTTTTGAACAGCATGAAAAACAACATATTTTATTTGTATGTTAATATGAAATCTGCTAAGGAGATGTGGGAGTCTTTAGAGAAGAAATATGGTGCTGATGATGCTGGGAAAAAGAAGTATGTGACTAGAAATTGGTTGAATTTCAAATTGGTGGATACAAAGCCTATTATGGACCAAGTCCATGTGTATGAAAATTATGTTGCTGAAATTCTTGCTCAAGGTATGAAGATGTGTGAAATCCTTCAGCAGGCTAATGTTTTGATTGAAAAATTACCTGATTCCTAGTCTGATTATAGAAATCACCTTAAGCATAAAAAGAGGGATTTAACCCTAGAAGAACTTGTGAGCCACATGAAGATTGAGGAAGAAAACAGGCTTAAGGATGTTTCCTCTAAGCCAAAGAATGTGTTAGCCATCAAGGCTAACCTTGTTGAATCTGGTGCTGCTGACTCTGACAAGAAAGCAGGTGATAATCATGCCAAGAAGGGGAGCTCTGAGAAGAAGGGAAATCTCCAAGCTAAGGGCAAGATTGGGAACAAGTCACCGTCAAGTGTTGGTCATGTGGTGAAGTGGGGCACTTTGCTTCACAATGCAAAAACAAGAAGAATAAAAATCTGAAATCGAGTGGAGGAATCAAGGGTCAGGCTCATCTGGTTGAGAATGAGGATGAAGATGTCATCGCTGCAGTTGTTTCCGAAGTCAACCTGGTTGAGAACAACAGTGAATGGATCGTGGACACTGGTGCATCTAAATACTTCTGTGCTAACAAGGACACGTTTGTCAGTATGGAAGATGCAAAGGAAGGTGAACAAGTCTACATGGGAAATTCAAGCACCTCTGAGGTACTTGGAAAGGGCAAAGTGGTTCTGAAGCTGACTTCAGGGAAGACCTTAGCTCTTCACAATGTACTGTATGTTCCTTCTCTTCGTAGAAATTTAATTTCTGGTGCTTTGTTGAACAAAGTAGGAGTTAAGTTAGTTTTTTATGCTAATAAACTTGTGTTAACCCGTAATGGGGAATATGTTGGAAAGGGTTACCTTAGTGGGGGCCTATTTGTTCTTGAGATTGTAACTGTTCCTTCAATGAATAAGATTTCTACTTATGCTTATATTGTTGAGTCCTTTGAATTATGGCATAGTAGATTGGGTCATGTTGGTGCAACAAAATTGAAACAAATGAAAAGTTTAAATTTGCTCCCAAATATGTTATTAGATGGATTTGAAAAATGTTAAGTGTGTGCGGAGTCTAAATTCGTGAAGAAACCCTACAAATCTGTCACGAAGAGAGAGACCACACCACTTGAGCTAATTCATTCAGATTTAGCATACTTTAAGAACTTGGAAAGTAGAGGCGGGAAACGCTACTATATCACCTTCGTTGATGATTGTTCGAGATATAGCAAGGTGTATCTTTTAAGGACGAAGGATGAAGATGAGTCCAAGTTTCTTGTGTATAAGGCAGAAGTAGAAAATCAGTTGGAGCGGAAGATAAAGAGAGTTCGCTCAGATAGGGGTGGAGAGTATGGCTCCGATTTCCTCAAGGACTTATGTGAAAGTGAGGGAATCATTCACGAAGTATCGGCCCCGTATACTCCGCGACAAAATAGTGTGGCAGAAAGGAAAAATAGGACCTTGAAGGAAATGATGAATGCAATGCTCCTAAGTTCCGGGTTGCCAGACAATTTGTGGGATGAAGCGGTTCTATCAGCTAATTATGTACAGAACAGAGTAACTCACAAGAAGTTAGACAAGACTCCATATGAAATATGGAAGGGTTATGCCCCAAACTTGAATCACATGAAAGTGTGGGGGTGTCTAGCTAAGGTGGGCTATCCATCGTTCAAGCGCTCAACTATAGGTTCTAGGACCTATGATACAGTATTCATTGGTTATGCTGAGAATAGTGTCGCATACAGGTTTATGAGTTTGGAAGATCACTCTATATCTGAATCTCGTGATGCAGAGTTCTTTGAACAGGTATTTCCTTTGAAGAAAAACTTAGTTACTAACGATGTTTCTTCAGTTTCTTCATCTGCAGAGCCAGAAGATGCTTCCCCTAGGATTGAAAGTGAGATTCAACCTAGGAGAAGTAAAAGGCAAAGAGTGGAGACAAGCTTTGGACCTGATTTCCTAACAGCCTTTATAGCAGAGTGCGGAAATCTAGGTGAATTCGAAGATGATCTAGATAAGATCATGTTGTGTCTACAGGTTGTGGATGAAGATCCGAAATCGTTTGAAGAAGCTATGAGTTCAGTAGATGCAACCTTCTGGAAGGAAGCTGTAAATAGTGAGTTTGACTCAATCATGTCAAATGGAACCTGGGAGCTTGTGGACCTGCCAAAAGGGAGCAGAGCTATTGGGTGCAAGTGGATTTTCAAGAGAAAAATGAGAACCGACGGCACCGTGGAAAGGTTCAAAGCTAGATTGGTGATAAGAGGATTCACTCAAAAAGTTGGCCTTGATTATTTTTATACTTATTCTCCTGTGACTAAAATTGCCACTATTCGTGTTTTGTTTGCCTTAGCTTTATCTTACAACTTGATTGTACATCAGATGGATGTTAAGACAGCTTTTTTGAATGGCGATTTGGAGGAGGAGATCTACATGGAACAACCTCCGGGTTTTGTAGTTCCTGGGATGGAGAATAAGGTGTGCAGACTAAAGAAATCCTTGTATGGCTTGAAACAAGCTCCGAAGCAATGGTATGAAAAATTTCATAAAACTATTCTTAGTTTTGGTTTTGTTGTCAATGGTAGTGATCGATGCATGTGTGTACTCTAATATGTTTGGTGCGCAATGTGTGATATTATGCCTATACGTTGACGACATGCTCCTGTTTGGCACAAACATGTATGTCATAAATGAAACTAAGAAGTATTTAAATTCGAAGTTCGAGATGAAGGATTTGGGAGAGGTAGATGTGATCCTTGGTGTTAAAGTTACTAAAACCAAAAAAGGGTATTTTCTGTCTCAGTCTAATTATGTGGAGAAAATTCTGAAGAACTTTAATTGTTTTGATTTGCCTCCATTGAGAACTCCCTTTGATCCTTCTGGAACTTTGGTGAAAAATGTGGGGGACGGTGTGTCTCAAACTGAATATGCTAAGGTGCTTGGTAGTCTGATGTTTTTGATGAACTGCACTCGCCCTGATATTGCTTTTGCTGTTAGTAGACTTAGTCGCTATACTCATTGTCCTAGTGAGCAACATTGGGTTGCTTTGAGGCGTGTGCTCAAATATCTATGTGGAACCGTGTCTTGGGGATTGAATTTTGTTGGTCATCCTTTGGTTCTTGAAGGGTATGGTGATGCAAATTGGGTAACGGATAGTGATGAAACAAGCTCTACAAGTGGCTATGTGTTTACCCTTAGTGGGGGTGCAGTTTCATGGAAGTCTGGTAAGCAGACGTGTATAGCTAGATCAACAATGGAAGCTGAGTTCATCGCATTGGATCTTGCTACACAAGAGGCATATTGGTTGAGAAATTTGCTTATTGATATTCCTTTGTGGGGGAAGCCGTCACCACCTGTGTCTATGCATTGTGATTCACAAGCTGCTATATGTGTTGCTAAAAACAGCGTTTACAATGGTAAGAAAAGGCACATTAGAGTCAGACACGAGTCTGTGAGGCAGTTTATTGTGAATGGGGTTATTTCGTTGGACTATGTTCGAACAGAGAAAAACCTGGCAGACCCTTTTACTAAGGGATTAAGTCGTAGACTAGTGGTGGAGTCATCAACTGGTATGGGTTTAGGACCTATGTTGTAATGACTTGAAATGGTAGCTATACTAGCTATGTGACATGATACATTGGTTTTAATAAATTTGGAACCTGTTTTGGTTTATTTGTTTCATTGGCGTGAGTCATGTGGATTTATTATATATGTATCATGTGTTTCAATCTATTACTCTAAAAGAGTGGTAAGTTTTACCAGTTAGATTCTGCTAGGATGAGTTTGTCTCTTAATGTCATTAGTCTAGTTGTTTTCTGAGCAGGGATAGATGGAGGTTCTTAAGAGAGTTAAGACCTTTGTCCCAGTAGTTCTTAAAACGGGATAGATAATGACACCGAAAGTTGAAGGGTTGAACTTATGTTCTTAATGTTCTAGTTTCATTGCATGTAATTCTCTGGTTTGCAAGGTGCTTAAACATGTTTAAGCCTGCAGGGAAAGACCTTTGAATTTGCTGGGAACGTGTGTGAATAACACATAGGATGAACACCTACGTGAGTACGAGAGGTGGCCTCTCTCAAGGGAAGACTGGAGTATTGTTTTCCTGAAGTACTCATGAGAGCCCAAGTGTTGGCCAAGATTGGCGGAGTTGCTTAAGCTCTAAAGTCAAGGTATGTGTATTCAAGGTCCCTTCCTCACTCCTAGGAGTTCAAATCTTAGGATACTCACTAGGGAAGTGTTGAAAACCTTGTGCACTAATGTGTTAGTTCAAACCTTTGGATACTAGCATTTAAATACTAAGACTTTCATTTACTGTTCAGATTTCATGTTGAAGATCCGCTAGCATTAGTGGGGGATTGTTGGAAATAGGTAATGCAAACGGATGCTCGCGCCCGATCGGGCGGCCCTCGCCCGATCGGGCGGAGGTGGTCAAGGAAAATAGGAGAACTCTCGCGCCCGATCGGGCGGCCTTCGCCCGATCGGGCGGCGGACTCGAGTTTTTGACGAGAACTCTCGCGCCCGATCGGGCAGCCTTCGCCCGACCGGGCGGCGGACTCGAGTTTTTGACGAGCCCGATCGGGCGGCTTCGCCCGATGGCTCGCCCGGGATGGGGTTTCTAGATCGCCCGACCGGGCGGTGTTCGCCCGACCGGGCGCGACACTAGGTCTAGTGAAACTCGATCTCGCGTCCGATCGGGCGGCAGCTTGCCCGATTGGGCCCGCCTTTTTTCCAAGGTCGGTTTGTTTTGCGTGTTTCCTTTTCCGGGACTCATATAAATACGAGTCTTTCCTTTTCATGAGATTCATTCACTTTCTAGCCAAAAACACAAACCTACCTTTTGAGATCTGAACAGTTCTTGAGCAATTCCACTCTTCGAGTTCGGGTGCACGGATTACGGAGAGAGTTGCGTTAAACTTTGGGGGCGTGCGTCACTAGGAAACTTGTACCGGTGGTATTTCGCTTCTAAGGCAGTGGATTTTGTTCCACGGCGCGACTGTGAGTTTGGGATCTTCAATCCAGGAAAGTTCTAATCTTTTGTTTGTTATTGATTTCAACAGTTATTTTACCAACAAGATTATAAGAAACTCTAATGATTGAAGTGTTTGCCATCGATTAATTTGAGGAAGCTGCCATTATTCAGCCTGATATACAATTTAAGGGGGCAAAAATGGGCATAATATGGGATAATCAGGGTAAAACCCCTAACACCGGTAGCAATTTTACCCCTAATACCGCTAACATAATTGTTTACCTGGCTAATTAACTTTAATACATCGTATACAAGTATGTAATCAAGAAAAGCAACAGTCTTAATTGTGTCCGTGAAAATGTTAGTTTGCTCTTGATTTCTAAGCAAGTTTTGCTTACACATCACATATGCACAATCATATATGTCCCCGTGGTATTAGTTTAGCCAAGGAATCTGATAAGCAAGTGTTTTTTTTTAAGGTTAGTTCTACTATTGCACTAGAATGCTAGAATGAAGAGTTTTTAAATTGGCTAGCCATGCATAAAAATTTGGTTAAGCTAGTTTCTTCCATATTTTGTCCTACTACGGAAGCTCATCCTTGTTATAGCAACTTCCAAATAATTCACCCGCGGTAAATAATGAAACAGTAACTTTAAAGTTTCCCGCTGTAAATAAACAAGGATATTTTTCGGTATCAAAATTCTCAGATTGCAACCAGGAAAATTTCCTCTCCATCTGTTCTGTTTGACAAAAATATCCATATGCTCCAGCACCTATGTCTCTCAAATCAATTGGTTAACAGTCTATTGTATTTAGCTCAATGTGCTAAAAAAAATATTGGTTGGCTGTATTCAGATATGATTTAGTTGTTTGGTGCTTTAGTCATGGTTTTATTTTCTTCCAGAAATCATGTAATTAAATTCTTTCTTTCAACAACAGTATAACTTTTTAAGAAGTTGCAAAAATACTTGCAGCAATGCTTTATTTGCAGGTTTGTTAACATAGCTCCCTCTTTTTATCTATCTCTGGAATCTCCCTCCTCTCCTTAATACCTGTTCATCCCCTCACATTGTAATTAATCGAGAACGAGTACTTCGTACATGACTTTATATTAAATGGAGCATAGAATAAATGCATCAAAAACCAACCACTGAAAGTAGAATCTGAACAGGATTAATTTAACACTGAAAAAACAACAATCCCAACATCCTAATGACCAATTTTCATGGACTAATATACAGTTTCTACCAGAAGCTATTAGCTTAGGCCAAAATAAAAGATAGCTGCACATTTTTTCTAGAGCAAACCTAACAGATTATTCTGCGACTACTTAGCAATGCATTTACTAGTCAATCCAAAATGCTATGGGCATGCATGCCCATTGATCACTGTACATAAAGACAACGCTGCTTTGCATTGCATATTCACTTGTCCTAAATATTACAGTCTAACCACTAGGTCAGTCAGTTGCAAAACAGCAAAATTAGAGTCAATTGATCATATATCAGCAACAGATGATGTCAAAAGCTAACAAGCTCAATCCTCAGCTTTTCAACAAGCTTTTATTGTAAAGTTAAGGTAGACCTAGATCCTGCACAACAAGAAAAACAAGAACCTAAATGAAAAAAGAGCATAACAAGACCATTAATTATGTATTTCAAGATAAACATCATTAGAATCACAACAAATGCAATAACAAAGTAAGTTATTATAGGAAGTTACAATACATGGGAAATTTTATTGCCTAGGAAATACTAAAATTGTGTTTGGTTGACATATAGGAAATCACATTTCCCATGAATTAGTTTCCTATGTGCGTGATCGAATTGATCGGGCCATGTAGGAACAAAGTTCATTTTGTTGGTTAACTTATGTAATACCCATGTATTATTTTAACTTGAACTACTTTCCCAAAATTTTGAGGACAATAATGTAATTTCACCCAGAATACATGTGGGAAATTTGAGTGACCAAGGTAGGGTGTGGGAAATTAATTCCCATGTTTTGTAGGAATTCCAAATTACTAAGGAATTTCCACTTCCTACATTTTTGCTAACCAAACAACTACTCAAACTTATTTCCCATGAATTTGTATTTCCCCCACTATTGAAGTGCAACCAAACAAGGCCTAAGTATCTGACCACATCCACTAAAGCAGTCACTAAACACAAACAGAAAGGCAATATGAAAGACTCAAAATTTGCCTGCTGTTCTCATGAATAAGTCCTGTGATGCAAATGTGCATAGCAACGAATTGTTGTACTGATGACTACAATTAAATCTAGTGTCAATAGTATGCCATATTTATGTTTGTCCTAAATGCATCAATAACACTGCTCATGTTAATTGCAGAAGAAAACACAAAGGATAAGATTAACCCAGGATATTCCATCTTCAACAAGTTCATTATATAAGACTCGTATTTAAAACCAAAGACATGGCTCATGACCACTGTTTGAGAAGCTTTCAGGATTAGTTATTCAAGTCCAACAAATTGTTATTTTTGGTCCTTCAAGAGGTGGAAAACAGGTTATTTGGTTCAACTTCAGGAACAGATAGTATACGGGTAATAAGGACACTTTTGGATCGGGAACGTGCCATTCAGGTGAGAATATTTTAGGTTCGGGAAAGGGAAGTGTCAGGTTAATTTCAGGTCTTTTAAAAATTGGACTGTGGGACACAAAGCAATGTTCACTATATATGATTTCAGTCAGGTCAATTTTGGACCAGGTCAGTTTCAGGTCATCCAATTAGAGGCACGATTTAGTTTCGAGTCATCCAGCTTTGGGTACCAGATCAGTTTTGGCAGATACAATTTTAAGTACCTTCCAAATAATTTAAAAAAAAAAAAAAAAAAAAAAAAAACATAAGTATATCTTTTCTTTAACAAAATTGTTAACATGAAGGTTTAGGATCAAATATTCTCTAGACGATTATATAATAAAGATTTTTCATAAGTTGTAGCAGTCCATCCATTCAACAACAGCTGACTGATTCCTCCAAAAAAAAAATAAGTATAAGTGGTTCAAAAGACTAATATAAAGTCCAGTTGAATAGATTGCTTCTTATAATAAGGCACTAAACAAATTGCATATTCAAGTACTGTACTTATTAAAGAAGATTCTCAAAGACAGAGAAATCAAATTGCATCATGAAAAAGATATGCACTTACTGCTGGATCGTTTCATGTTGCGACAAAAATTGCTGCCACAAAGACACCGGAATGCTTTGATATGATGTTCACCATCATCAAAATCAACACCATAATCCTGTGGACACATCACCAATGGGTGCTTATTAGACAAAGCCAAAAAGGTATCAATAATTATTACAAAACTTATTGATACTTGGAGAACAAAGGGAAACTAAGACCTAAAAATACTAAAATTTTCAACTTGATTGCGGATCCTTGAATCTTGGATAGCTGAAGCATACAGAAAAGAATGCATACATACAAAGCCTCTACAGGTTTCTGAATCACCAGAACTCGTGACAATCAGGCCTAATGAGAACATGACTGTCATGCTCATAACACTAGACAACACACCGATACAGAGCAATGTATTTCACATATTATTCATTAAACTGGGATACGCTTAATATTTTATAAATAGCACAAGTATGCAGCAACAATTAGAGGATGGGACATTTCACCCCTTCAGGTCTACAGACTACTATCTACAATCTGAACAGAGAGATGAATTACATAGGAGATGATGACGCATACTATAGGCATTCAAGCGCCACGTAATTCACTAGAAATAGAGACAGCATATAGCTTGTCGAACAGGTGACACTCTTTGAAATGATGAGTATAACTAAACGTATTGAGAATTTCAGAAATATATAAGAATTAGAAAGCAATCAACAAAAAGCATAACATGGTGACCAGCTAAGATTTATCTAGTCTAAAGTACCAATACCATGAACCACAAGTATACAATCACCTGATGATTTAACTTTGGTTCCCCTTAAAGAGATTCCTATGTTTAGAGGGAAAGTCATCAATGTTTCCACATTCTCACTAACCCACCCATTGGTTAAGGGTATAAGAAGGGAATAAGGCCTGCTTTCTCCTTTACCAACTAACAGTATAAGTATAAATAAGCTTTACTGGCATTCTGTATCTGGCATTACTAAGAATAAATATGACAGATTCACAGTAATTCATCCAATAAAAAGGTCAATCCAAAATTAAACCTTAAAATGGCTAATTGACACGTCAAAAAGAAACGGTTATTTTCATGCACCTGAAGATGTTAGTTATGATTTTTACAATCACTAAGAGCATGATTATACAAGTGAGCTTAACCTAGTCTCCAAGACCATCATTTCTATAAATCAATACAGACTCAAAATATCAAATATTTAGCTGATTTTGAAGACAAAACTTTCATTAATTTTTACATCACATCAATAGTCGTTGAATAACTAAAGGTGGAAAATTTTCTCAGGTCAAAAGGTATATATGAAGACATCTTATAATAAAAAAATACAAAAAAAAAAAGGTACATAAAAATTTCAGTCTTCTACGTAGTAGTTTGCAGATTAATGTGGTTCATTGTTTTATAAAGGTAAGCAACTTATATTAATTCCTTCGGTCCATCAATATTGCAACAAGAGAGGGGGGGGGGGGGGGGGGAGCAAAAGATGTTAGTGCTTTAAGGTAAAAAAAAAAAAAGGAAAAGAGAGACAAAATTACAAACTTGTTCATTTGATTGCAAGCATTAACTAAAGTAACAAGTATTGAGAAACAAGGGTATTGGGTATTTGCGTGGGTATGTTGCAATATTTGTGAAACTTCATAATGAGGTAAACATTGCAATATAAAGTAACGGAGGATGTCTCATTTAAAAAAGTTGAACAAATCATGTAAACACAGAAATAATAATACTTGAAACCACAGTATTCATCATGAAAACTGCCTTAACTTGCAAAAGTAACATAATGCATAAGAACATGGACTGTTGAGTTAGCGAGCACCAAGCAAAAACCACGGCCCCAGTAAGCTATTAAATCTTTGGTATGCATAATTTTTCCTTTTCAGAGTCAAAACACTACCTCTATCAGTATTAGTGTTTAACAGTATACAGTCTATACACCAAATAAGCTTGTAAGTTTAAGCTGAAATATCTATTGAGACAAGCAAAAAAAAAAATCTTTTGGGACAACAAGTATACAACTAATCCAAATGTTTGTGAATCATGTCATGTTCTCTAAGTCTAGGCAGGTTTCTTGAAACCATTTTATAATGACCCCTACTATCTTACTAGTTATTATAGTCCACTGAGAAGTTTTCATAAGATAGATTGATCTTCCTAAAAAAGACTACTGTCCAAATGAAGCCCAAACTATAATGTACATACCCATGTCAATTCTTCGAAAGCATTAACTGCTCTTGTTGTAAACAATGCAACCTGCACAAGAAAAAGAATGTTCCTTAAGTTGTTAGATAAACAAGCAGTTTCAGAAACTTTAGTACTCTTTGCTCCCTGTCGCAAAACAATTTTCTTGTAGCATAGATTGGACTTTACACTTTCCATACCTTCATGTTATTGGATCAAGTCATATTCTCTATGTCTAGACAAGAATATCGAAATCATTTTTTAGTATCTCCCTTTCCCATTTGCACTCCGTACTCTACTTTCTCTTACTACCTATTCTCTTTCTATCTCATTGATCCTTTTCTCACAGTTCCAACACTATATATTAATGCCATTACTCTCCCTCTTTACTCTAAATTACTATTCACATATAACCATTTTTCTTAATCTCCATGCCAAAATCTAAGAGAACAATTATTTTGGGACAGACAGAATATTTATTAATCTTAGTTTCCATAACAGCAATACAAGGACCAGAATCTAAATGAATCTTCAAGTTTCATACATGATAGTAGTGGTGATTGGGAGTCTCCACTTCAACAGGGATTTCAATCAAGTTTGCATCCGAACACCTATAACAACATGGACATAACTCAGTCATTATTCCAGAATCATGAAAACTAAAGGAAAGACATGGAAATCAGAATATGAAAGGCTAAGAAGTGCAGAAAAGAGGACAAGGTTATAATTAAATGAAAAGGGGTAGAAAAAGAGAGAAGAAAGTTACATTGAAGAAAACAGAGGCTCGTGTATGAGCTCCCATGCTATTGCTTCTTTTTTCTTTTTTTTTATAATTACACTGTTCAGAGTGATTATTAAGTCACTAATTAATGCGCTCACAACATACACACGTCGTATTCCCATCTACTCCATATGACTAATATGAGTACTAACAGAATTATCTACAACCAACTACATGATCAATCTTCAAATGCTAGATTACACAAACAAATATAACAAAACTAGAGCAAATCAAATTCCTTTATGCCCCCGCTACCAGCTCAGACTCATAAAGTTTGCTTGATTTACATTATAATTCGTATTGATCAACCACCTTTCTCACAAGATGCCATCCACTTTAAATTAAAGTCATTTTTTCATTGATAAACAAAAGGAAAAATTGACATTTACTACCGGCGAAAGTACCTTGTGTTACATTTGCTACCCGTTTAATTTTTTATTTTATTTTGCTACCACCTAAAATCAAATAGTTAAAATTTCACTACCACTTAACGGAATCCATTGAGGTTCCGTTAAGTTTATTCCAAAAAAAATAAAAAAATTAACCCAGCCACCCCCCTCCCCTCAGCTGCCACCCCTTCCCCCTCCCCCCAGCCGGCGGCCGGCGCCCAGATCTTCGGTCGGCGCCGGCGCGAATCCACCCCCTCCCTTCCCCCACCCTACGCAGCCCCCTTTCCCTCCACCCCTACGCAGCCCCGACCCCACCCCGAACCAAAACCACCCCCCTTTCCCCTTCCCCCCACCGAAATCCGCCCCCCAGCCTCGTTCCCCCACTGAAATCGACCCCCCCTCCCCTTCCCCCTAACCTTTTCGGACTTCCCTAACACTAAACCACCACCCAAAACGAATTTAGGGTTTCGCTTATGGTGGTTTTGGGGTGGTGGTTTAGGGTTAGGGAAAGCCGAAAAGGGTAGGGGGAAGGGGAGGGGGGTCGATTTCAGTGGGGGAACGGGGCTGGGGGACGGATTCCGGTGGGGGAGGAGGTGGTTTTGGTTCGTGGCTGCGTAGGGGGTGGGGGCTGCGTAGGGTGTGGGGGCTGCGTAGGGTGGAAAGGAAGGGGGGTGGGTTCGCGTCGGCAGGGGGAGGGGGTAGAAGTTGAGGGGAAGGGTGGCAGTGAGGTGGAGGGGTGGCTGCAAGGTGGTTGAAACGGTGGCTAAACCCAACTAACGGAAATAGTAACGGTGTAAGCAGTTGGTAATGAAATAAATATTTTAGGGATTTGGGTGGTAGCAAAAAAAAAAAAAAATTAAACGGGTAGCAAATGTAACACAAGGTACTTTCGCCGGTAGCAAATGTCAATTTTTCCTAAACAAAAAGAAACTTTAGATAACTGCCTAGCCAATCATGCAAAAGAATAGATCATAATGCTCAATCAATGAGTTCTATTACCACATCTTCTTGTCCTATGTTAATGTTAACAAAATCAGAAATGGAAAAGAAAAGTGATACAGGAAATAGAGATACGTGAAAGGTGGGGGGCACATTAATTCAACAAATCAAGAGACAGCTTTCAAAAAATTACCTATGGTTAATAAACCTTGCCACATTTCCATACACCGAGGCATCCAAACAGAGAATTTCTGATTCTTTTAAAGCTCTTGTACCCCATTCTGTATCAAGTAGCACTGCATATGAATGCTTGTCATTGCTTCTTCTCATATTCCTCTTATGGAGCTCTGTACTAGTTAAAATTTCTCCAACGTATTCACAAACAAAAGTCCCTTTTGGCAGATCTTCCAGTGTCCTCAAACCCCAACCTTTCCCTTCTGCAGTCCAGAACACCTAGACACAAGCTCTCAAAATTGATGAAGCAATTTAGAAAATATAACACCAAAACATCTTGCGAAATGAGAAACAACACTTTTAAATAATCCTCATCCCATAAAGCTGGCAAGACTTTCCGTTGATAGCTTTCCCAAAAAATATGGATAAAAGTTAAATAGGTGAAATAAATTCTGCATATGTAAGAAGCTAAATGTTATGCAAAGCAATAATTACATTTTTTTCCTGGTGTTTTCAAAGTGTCACTAACTTTACAGGACTAGTGAAAAATAAATGATCACAGAGGCATAAATTAGTTAAGCACACTGCATGCAGGCCAGAGCCAAGACAATATCACTGTAAACTACCTATTATACTGCAAAACTCATATTTAAAGAGATTGTGCACGATATCAAGTAAATAGTTCAACTTCACCTGCAAGTTATGGCTTATGCCATGTTGTATAACTTTATTTCCACAGTGCTTGTTGCAGCCACACTTAGCCCAGCATTCTTTAATGAACGTCCGTCTCAAGTGGCCTTTGCATGGATCAAGCATATCCTCATTCTTCAATCGTTCAAGGGGACACTCTTTACAATAAACAAGGTAGTCTTTTTGAGGGTTCTTAACCATTGAAATACACTTGTCCAAAAACTCTTCCCTCACAAAACCGTCTGAATTGTAAGAGGACTCCCCGCCATTACGTCGAGCACAGTTGCATGATGAGGACAATGCCAAGCAGTCACCAACACACGAATGGCAACAATCTTGATCACCAATTTGAGCAAGAGAGAAAATCAGATCAGCATTGTGTGAGATGACATTTTGGGGAATATAGTGAAACAATGGTAAAGAATCACAATTTGACTTTTCTACTGAAACTTTAATTGCTTCTACGCCTCTTGAGATGTCACTTGTGACATCAAGAATTTCAAGAGAGGAGGGGATGAGCTGCTGCTGCTGAACAACCACCAAGCTATTAGAATCCTTTTCAGCACAATGATCATCAGTAGCTTCACAATTGGTAGCTGATGTTGGATTTGAAGCTTCAGGTTCTGCCATGTCAGTTGTGGCAGCCACATTATCAGACGATTCTGCATTTATGGCAGCCACAGTTCCATTGCTGTCAATGACCCCAGCACCCTGTTGACTAGACCCTTCTTGATTCACAGCATTAGCTTTTGTGCCCAGCTTCCCAGCACATTCACAAAACTCCTCCATAACTTTTATAACAGAAAATTCAGGATCCATGATTTTGTACTTTGTAAGACAATTATCATTAACTTTTTTCAAGACAACTTGTAAATCCGGAAAATAGAAATCATTCCCTTCTGGACCAGGGTTGCAGCTCAGAGATAACCTCACCTCTCCAAGAGATGAGGCTGCAATGTCTATGTTAGCTGAAGTTTTCTGAGAATCTTCAGCTTCCTGAATATGGTTCTCAGCATTTGGTGAAGCCAATGTTCCCAAACTTTTATCAATAATGCCCACAGATTTAGAGGCCCAGGATTCTTGACCATCTTGGCTGCAGACTGATTTACCAGAATTAGAAGGAACTTCTGGACGCGTAGATTCTGCCTGGCTCCCAGATGGATTAGTAGACTTTGAAGGAACCTCCTTGTGCGTGCTGTCTTTACAATAAAAGCATAAATGAATCATAATAAATCAGAATTCAAATAGAAGACCAAAAAAACAAAAACAAAAAAAAATAAATCTTTAATACAGGAAAAACAAAAAAACAAAACACTTGCTATCAGCACTATTGCATGGAAATCAAAATAAAGACCTAACTTAAGGTGCATTTTTATGTGTTACTGAACCAGATATGGCCATTCACGTGCATGCAATTTTCTTTACTTCCTCCGTTTATTTTTAGTTGCTACACTTTTATTTCACGGTCTCCTAGACATCTTTTTAAGAGGAGAGAGATAGAGAGAAAAATAAGAGGGACCCATGTGAGTAGGAGAGAGATAGAGAGAAAGAAATGTGAAAAATGGAAAGTGTTGCAACTAATTCACACTTTCCAAAATAGGAAAGTGTAGCAACTAAAAAGAAACGGAGGAAGTATTTTAATTTTTATTTTATATTTTTGGAAGGGAGAAGAGGTTTCCATTAGCAGGTTCAGTTTGTTTCGGGCTAACCAATAGCCTTGATGATCGTTAAAAAAAAATATGTAATTAACTGCCTGGCCATGAGCATCTAAGTAATCTGTCATACAACCAATAATTTAATTTGATGATCTGATCATAAAGGAAAAATTGAGAAACCAAATAAACAAAAAGTATATGTCTTTTAATGTTAAGAGTGTTAGTAGAAGTCCATTATGATTATATAAGTTCGGCATTAAGCACAAAAGCAAAAAACCACTAAACTCCTTTAAAACATGTCTCCAAATAATTAGTAAGCATTATAATATCAGACATTGATAAATAATCAAGGACTGACCACAACATCTGCCTTCCCTATGATCTTGTAATACTTGAATAGTTGTATTAGCACTTTATATAGATAGATCCTATCCAAGAACATTTATTAAGACATAGAATACTAAAGCTTTGTATAACCCAAATCTATATCATTTTCAAAGTACCTCCTTCATTAGGTCATACCCTCTCTTCCAGATTACCTCCACCCATTATGTTGCCTAGCCCAGGCACTAGTTACATGAATTTTGCAATAGATCTAGGATCTCCAGAGAGAATTACACTATGGTTAAAAAAAATAAAAAAAATAAAATAAAAAAAAACTTTATATTCCACTCTCCGTCGTCAAGGACAAATCTTGACGATTATTCTCTATCATCATATGTGAGGAAAGAGGAGGGGCACATTTAACTATTTTTCAAGAGATGACTTAAATAATACTAAGTAGTATATTCATATTGTAAAATCTTTCAACAAGATTATGGATCGTGTAATAGACAAGCTACAACTCTCCAAGGAAGTATCTTTAGGAGACAAGTCTCAAATTCAAATAGTCTAATCTCATAACCTTCACCACTACTCTCTTCTTAATTTATATACAAGGAGGTACACAGCTAGCTGTTACTACTACTATTGTCCATAATTATACTCTACCAATGCTGCTTTCCATGGTTCTACTACTTGCTGCTGTACTGCTTCCCTTCAGAGTTTTATTGTTTTTGTCTTCATCTGACAAGCCTTGATATCCTGTTTTCATCTTTTCTCTTGCAAAACTTGGTGACTGGCGGCTTTAAGCCTTGGGGCTGGTCCATTAAAGATCGCTATTAACATGTAATAGACTAATATTAGGAAGGACAATTTGGGAAGTCTAGTACTTTTAGGTTAGTAGTCCTTACTCCTTAGCCTTAGTATAAATAGGGGATAGTATATGCAGTAGGCATCATATGAATTGAGAGGGAAAATGTTGAGAGTAGTAACCTCAAGTTACTAGGAGAGTGATAACCTAAAGTTATCAAGAGAGTAGTAGCCTTAAGCTATTAATCTATCACTTTTGTACTCAAATTTCTGCCATTATTAATCAAGTATCAAGCTTTTATCTCTTAATTAGTCTTTAAATCAGAAAATATTAAGTCAGAAATTCAATCTATTACATAACATACTTCATCTAAAGTACCAAGAACTGAAGAGATCTTTTTTAAACAACAAGAGCCATATTGGTGCTGAAGGCAATATACAACTTAAGAAGATAACATTTTGTGTTCAACCTAAAAAGAAGAGACTGTAAATTCCAAATAACAACATAACTTGTGTGAGGTCCACTACTGTTGTACACATTGGGAGTTAAGGACGACTGCACAAGTAATTCCTGTATAGCTTCAAGGCATCAGAATAATAAGAGGCTACAGCTCACCCAATATTCACACTGGCAACTATGACATTCATATTGAAGTTTCTGTGCAAAGACCAGGACACAGGACAGGTGGGTGGGGAGGATGGTACAGCATAGCAACATTATGATATATGACATAGCAACATTATACATCCACCAAAAAAATGTACTTTTTATTAGAACATGCATAAATTCTTAAAGGTAGCAAGAGTAATTTAAACACTATAAATTTCTAAATTCCCACTGCAAAATTAACCTAAGCCTTGAATGGTAGCAAACTTTCAGTGTACTGATAGGCCGAGATACATGAAAAGGAAGTAGCTATAGAGTATATATAATTGCAAAATACATGTAATCATTTACAAAAAAAAAAGTAAGCATAATAAATCAAGAGAATGCTATATACCTGGAGGCAATACAGCAAGCGGTGCAGGTGTTATCATGTCCTCAGTAAATGGCTCATCTTTGGGTTTTAACAAAATTGTACTAGGCTGTTTTTGCCTGGGATTAACGACTGGTTCAGCCCTTGGCTCTTTGATCTGGAGTGCTTGAGATGCCCGTTCAGGTGCAGTTCTTTTATCTCTCTGACTAACTTGAGGCGAAACAGGTTGTTTCCCCTTGTTTCGCGTAAACACAACAGGTTGAGGAGATCCTGTCAAAGGTTGGGTCCGCTGACCGTGAGAAATTTCTGACTCGCCAGGCTCCAGTTTAGGCGTCTTCAATGCACAAGCAGACGGGGGGCTATGTTGGCCATTAGAAGGTGCAGCTTGGCCTTGGTGTTTTAAGCGCAGCCTTTTCAATGGCCTCTCGGGCTCATCCTGCACCTCATCCTGCACTGGAGCTGCTTCCTCAAAAGCCTCCCCTTGCTAATCAAATATAGCAAAAGAATACACTTTCAAGAAATTTTCATACAAATAAGCCCCAAAAATAATACGTAAATGACAGCATAAGTAGCCTATTACATACATCAACATTTCCTGGTATCTTCTTTTTTTCTTTCTCTGCAGCCTGATACACCAACAAGATAAAAACACATTAAGCCATGCAAATTACTTAAATAAAGCTAGAGCAGTTAAAGGAAATAACAAGATAGACACCTCTGAATCCTCATATTCGAAGATAGTATCTGCAAGGACTCTATAATTTTCTTCTTCAATCAGATCCCAATTCTTATCAAACAATTTTAGCAGCTTCTTCAGGGCAGGTTTTGTTTTTTCTTCTGGGATTCCAATATCTTTCATCGCTTTAAAAGCCGCCTTAACTTTTCCCGGCGCCATCTTCGATCACAGGCTCCTCAAACTACTGAATAGTAATTACATAAAGTCAAAAACCAAAGTAATCCTAACCAAATACGAACAAAATCGCAAAATTACATACTTTGCAACTTCTTAGCTTACAAGAAAAATAAAATATGGAAGTATTCATGCTTCATCAACAAAAATCGCCATAACAGCTGGATTGTTAAACGATGCAACATTTGAACAAGATTACATTCAATTTTATCTAAATTCTAAACCCAGATGAAACATGTCATTAATCAACCAATTTCATCTTCCCTAACATTTATAATAGCTTTCAAATTCCCAGGAAAAAACAATCAAGAAGCAAGCAACAATCATGCAACCAACGTACTTCAATATTTCAAGCTTACAAGACAGTCATTCACTCCTTCGATCATATACTCCCTCCATCTGCCCAATAAACTTCCTGTATTCCTTTCTTAAATGTCCATTGTCGAATAAACAATAGTAAAGGTCAGATTTTGACCTTTACTATTTCTTGGAACATATTAACAAAATCGATAATTCAAAAGTTTACAATTAAAAATTTACAATTATGAATAAATTCTCAAATATATGCATAACAAATTTCAATTCCGTTTAATGGTATACAAGATCATACCCTTCATAAATTATAAGTCAAAGTGACAAATAATTTGGGTAAAAAAGAACAATTAGGGTATAATTTAACCCCAAATGATGAACAAAAAAAATCCCCACACCAAAATGTACTACATCTGTAAACATAAACCCACATCCCAGAAATTGCTGAAATTTAAAGGGTATTTTTCTAAACTCAAGAAACTGGAAAATATGAGATTAAAAAAACGAAAAAAGCTACCTTTTTTTTCCCTCGTAAATTTTCAATTTGGGAATTTCAGAACTCAGAGAAAGCCTGCAAAAATTTGTCAATATAATTAAACAGAAAATTCAAACAATTACCGTAAATTAGAACAGAAAATGACGAAACTTTCTCAAAAATTAAATTTTTTTTTTTAGAGCATGCAAGCAATTGAAACCATAAAACCCCAGAAATTAAACTCAAATGTCGGAGATTCGGCGCAACAAAAATGGAAGAAAATGGGTAAAACTTACGAGCATTTGGGGAGCAGTTGAAAAGATTTTGGAGGAAGACTAGAAGTAGTACAGTGAGAGTGTCAGTGAATAGAGAGAGGAAGGGTTTTTGGGTTTTGGGAAGAGAGAGAGTGAAGAAAGAGAGGGAAATTGAAAGAGTTAATGGGAAGTTGGGTCAATTGCCAAAAAAAAATTGGCAATTTGATTATTTTTGCAGTGTCAAAGCCAATTTGGAGTAGATGGAAATCATGAGATTACAAGTGTTTTACCTAACTCGGGTTGTTCATAAAAAATTGTAGTAAGAGATCGGTGGGTAAATATTAATTACTAACTATGAGTGTAATGTATAACCGAAAACATATTTAAAGAAATAAATTTTGGGGACTTTAATTCAAAATGAGATTTGGGAAAAAAAATGGTGGGGTGACTAAAATTAAAGAGAGAGAAAGGAAAAAAGGTTGAAATGGAGAGGGGAGATACAGATAAAAGTGTTTAATGAAAGAGCTAAGAAAAATAGTGTAATAAAAAATTAAAAATATTAAGAAGAAAAATGGCACATTGGGTCTTTCGGTGCGGTCAGGATCCGATCCTGGCTTAATCGTCCGTTTTTTGTTCTTGAAATTATAATTTCCGGTCCGGGTTGGTTTGGTTTGGTCCAGTTGAACAGCCCTAGATATAGATAGATATGAGAGATTTAGTAATCATAGTAATTAAAAATTTTCAAAGCTTTTTTTTTTTTTTAAAGAATACAGAGGAAGTACTTCACTAACAGATTTCAAACCGATTTAATGCTAACTCATAAATTTTAAAACTTCTAATGAAAGTTCTATTAAGGTGATTGTTGATCGAATCTGCAGTGAAATTAGTTCTAAGGTGTTATGTAATTCTATTGGGATTTTAAAGGACTACCTTTCTGTTTTTTTTGTAAAAAAAAAAAAATAAATAAATAAAAATAAAAAAAAAAAAAATATATCAAAGCTTTTTTTCCTTTTCTTTTTTTAGTTCTTCTTATATGAATTTTACATCATAGTTTTATCCAATAATTAAGATATCTTCTATAGTTAGATCAGTTACATCCTTGATTTCTTGCCTTGCTATTCACTTTTATTTTTATCTCAGGACTTGGCTAATTGGCTTGATAGGAGGCTGGGTTGCCCTTGTATTGATTTTCCCTTAAATACACTAATCTTATCTAACTCACTAGTCACTACTTATGTATGTGATCTTAATTTCACTTGTTTTCCTTTTATCTTAATTTTTGTAAAGATTATACAATCCATCTATATATATACTAAAAATAACAATTGTTGATGTCATCATTGCCTACATGTCACTTATTTATTTAATTTTTTCCCTCCAAAATGCAAGGATGATTTCATATTTTTTTTCCTTTTTAAGCTACCTTGTTTAACATAGCTTTGAAAATATATTTCATTTGAATTTTTAAATGTTAAATTTTGTTTTTTCTACACACATTATGCTATTTAGTTATTTACAAGTTGTTAACAATAGTTAATAATATAATCTAATTGAAATTTCTTAATTAAATATGAAAATTATGCACTTTCTTAATTGAGAGGATTTTTCCACCTTTTTTTGTCTAGTTCAAGGGCAATCCTCTCAAGTAGGCATAGAGTTTCGACTATCTCATATTGCAATTTTCCAAGACTATCAAAGTGGGGCTTAAAAGCATAATGATCGACATTTGTCTAGTTCAAGGGCAATCATTATTACGATTGATTAACTTAGAAAATATCATACCGGCCAAGGTATAAAAATTTTTCAAGTTAATCAAACCTTTTTTAATTGAACTAGACAAGATGTCGAATTCAAAGAAGTTATAAATTCATTTTCGAGAGGTATAATCCCTCTTGAGAAGAGAAATCACCCCTCTCGAGGGGCTTATGTTTCGGGGTATTTTTACCCCCTTTTTATAGACAAATGAGAGGCCAACAAGTGGACCGATTATAAGCCGACACGTGGCATTCTGCTCAGCTAAATAAAGGCCAATAAGAGCATGACACGTGGCCTAAAGAGAGATATCAGAAAATGAAGGGCTCAAAGCCCATTAAGGAAACATGCCTAGCATGAAGGAAACCCTAATACACGTGTCAACCACGTATAGGGCAGCCAATCTTCCTAGGTTATGAAACCCTAGGAGCATGATCTCCCACTTCCCTATAAATACCCCATCATTTCATGATGGAAGGGAAAAACACACAATTCCCAAAGGCACAATGCCCAAAATATGCTCTCACTTCTCTCTACTTTCTCTCTCTAAAATTCCGTTTTCCGGTCACTAACTTGATCGTCGGAGGCGGATCTCCGACACACCGGAGATCCGTTGTTTTGCAAGTGTTCAGGCCGTACGAGTGTTGCATCCCGGATCTGTCTCCCGCGGGAATCCATACCCCCCTTTCGGGTTATCCAAAAAATGCCCGAAACACATCGCACAAGGTTAATCTAGTAATTTACTTTAAATACATCCATTAGTATAGTCTTATCAATCAATCAATAACTTAATACTAAAACGGAAATGACACATGTCACATTAGGGATTTATTTAATCGAGTATGGTAACTATAAAATAAAAGTTGTGTTTGACAATTATATCAATTGTCTAATTCTAGGGAAAGGTATAATATCAATCAATGTTTTTGTAAATTACGTAATTAAACATATCAATATCTCAGCAAAAAAAAAAAAAAAAAAAAAAAAAAAAAAAAAAAAAAAAACACTATATGTTGCCGAGACATTTGATTGAGATGATAAATTTATACATCCTGACATTCATAAATAATATGCGTACTAACTACTAAAAGACACGCCGTACATATTAACAGTTGACATCTCCTTATGTATATATATTATTTTATATTAGTATCTATTATACAAATAAAATTTAAAGACAATAATAAAATAAATAAATAAAATAAAAAGAATCAACTACAATTATTGAATAGCTTCAAACACATTTTTTTATAATAACAAAGAACGACAATATCATGTATGTAGAGCATCAATCCATAAACAGAAAATGTAATAATAGCCCAATTATCGATTGTTCTTGCCTTTAATGATCAGAGTAGTATTTATATAATTTCCATTGAAATGATTTTAATTTCTTAAATATACAAGGTGATATGGTATTTGTAATTAATATATCTATATGTATGTTGTGCACCTTTGCTATATTAGTTTTAGCGGAGATTTTAGTCTATTGTTTGATTAATTTTTTTGGTGTTTAGAGAGCCATAAAGGCGAGTGATGAGAATCGATCTCAAAATCACATGAAATCGGGAGGGGGGCTCTAACCACTTGAGATATCCCTCACTCTCTGTTTGATTAAATTTTGATGTTTATTAAAAGACATTTACAAATAAGTATTTACTAACATGGCCACTAAACCTAATCAAACCAAGCCTCGCCTAAAAAAATTCTCGAGTATGGACAGTCCTAAAAATCTATTTTTATTTATTAAAACTCCTAGACAAGGAGTGGCATATCGCCTTCTGTAACTTTTTTTGTTTCATTTCGCCACATCACTTTTCTACTTATAAACTTGTCACATAAGCTATTATATGTTAGTAATATCTCCCAATTCAAATTTTGTAACCGGTATTTATGACGGACTTAATTATTGGTCTTGATTAAGAATTGAACAATTATATTATTACATTATTATTATTGAATTCCTTGAATTGAATTGGAGCAGTTTGTAAAGTAACCGATAATCAATTGTCTTTTTTTTTTTTTTTTTTTTTTTTTGACAAGGATAATCAATTGTCAATCAATTGGAATTCTACAAATGAATAATGAATGGGTGAGTAATTAATGAGTAATTGGTCAACAAATTCATCCCTATAAATAATAAAACCCAAAGTATAGTTGTTGGAAACAAGTCACTGACCCTCTTGGAACAGGATTTTAGGGTTTTTTTTTTTTTTTTTTTTTTTTCCTTATTTGTCTACAACCTTTTAAATAAATCTCGGATTTCCTGTAATACCCGTATATTTATTAAATAATTATTTTGATAATTTTTTTTTTAGTATAATTTTGTAAATGATAAAACATTGATAACCCTATTTTATTTTAAGTAGAACTCTAATATTTAGAGGTAAACATAAACCCTAAAATATGCTATTTTTTTATCAAATTCTTTACGGAGTATCGAGTGCAACCGTGAGCCAGATATATACCTTTTATTCTTCTTATTGATTGTTTGGGTTTATGCGTGAATCAAGCAAGCTGCACTTGATCTTTCCTCTCATGACTATGGTAGTATGTATATCTGTTCGTATTTTATATTGTTTCGTCCATCAATACACCATGTTTTGGCTTTTCGAAAGGTAATTACACGAAACTTTGGACATGTTTGATATTTCTTATTATTATGTGTGATATGATTTATTTTTTGCACTCTATATTATTATTATGTGTAAATTTTATAATTGTAATTCGTGTGATCAAGTTCGTATATATATGATTGATTATTGGTATTATATGATTTGATTGGATATGAGTATCATATTACTTTTATTAAATATGATTGATTATGTTTTATTATAGGGTTCTAATGTTGTTTCTATAGGGAGTATTTTATCGAGGTTTTAGGGTTATTAAGGTAGAGTATTATTTTTGGGTTGAGATTTGATTATATTTGGGTTATTAGTATTTTTTTTAAGAGTTGAGATATTGTGATCGAATTGTCATGTTATTTGGGAACTTGTGCCATTGTGGAGTTATTATTAAATTATGAATGGTTATTTGATCGAGTTTGAGATCAAAAGGTTGAGAATTATTATTTTATTCTTGGTTTGAGGCTAGGCGTTATATAACTTAGTCCTTGGCTTGTTGGTAAGAGGGTAATAATCATGAGTTAAGAATGAGGTACAATCTTTATTATTTATTTTTCTATGGTCCCCTACAGTGGGAATTGGCCCGTATGTGGTCTGGTTCAAGGTGTTTTTTTTTGTTATTGAGAGTATTCAAGTTTTTATACTTGTTGGTTCTATTCAAATTACCCATGTCCAAGGCTAGGTATAGAACAACGAGCATGGCACACTTATGGGATATATTGAGTAAAGGTTCGTATTATTATTTGAGGTTGAGTTGTTAAAGGTTATTTTCAGAGTACAATGTGTAATGTAGTTTTGAACTACGTTGTTTAATTGAGCTAGTATGGTCTATTATTCAATTATACTCTGTATTCTGATGTGTGGTGATTACTCAGCTTTTTGCTGACGTGTGTGTGTTGTTTTATTGTGCTATTTGTATTTGCGGCCATGTCTTTTTCTTATGGTGGCCCTGCGACAATCTATTTTGGAATTTGTCCTTAATGGTGAGCAGTCAAGATTTTCTAAGCAGGTTGATCAAGTGGTCGTAGCTAAAGGAGCTCAAGTGTTTCGATTAGTGTGATGTCATAAGTTTATAAAGTTGTATAAACAGCTCACCTAGTTTATTGGGTTGTAATTATTGGGATTTTGTAAGCCTTAACACTTGACAGGTTGTTGAGTGTGGCGGTAATACCTACGATTTAGAAGTATGCTTCCGCAATTTTATTTAAAGGTTGTTTATTTTTCCTTTAATTATTGTTTATTTTCAGTTAGTAAATCGGGGGTGTTACATTTCCATTGATTAGCTCAATAGCTAATTGGGTGTAAAATATTCAATTCATATAAAGCTCTCAAGGTTAGGGTATAAACTTCACTATATATTATACCATGTAGCTAAATGCTTATTATTATTGGTCTTATTTTGTGGAACTATTACTACATCAAATAAATTGATTGGAGGATAGAGAAATATTAAAGAGTCAAATAACAAATGTAGGTTTGAAAAATATAATATTAGAGTACATCACTATGACTCAAACTTGTAAGCCATTCAATAAATAATTGTCCAATCATGTATTTCTCTTTAGGTGCTCATTTGTGAACAAAGTTAATTTTTATTATCACTTATAAGAAATGGAAAATCTAGGTCACCACCACCATTTTGTGTATAGCATTACATTATATATCTTGATGAAATCAACAACTTTAAAATTATTATATACTACATATAATGAAATGGGGCATCGCCCAAGCCATACACTAGTTTCAAATCAAAAGCCAAGCTCCCACACTTTCATGCTTGCATGTATTGCTATTAGAGTGCATATAGGCGCATAGCACTTATTTATTTAGCATGTATATAGGAGGGCGTTTTGGGATTTTCAAATTATTTTTTCGTTTGATTTTTTTCTATAGTGGTACATTCATGTGTACTATTATATATGCATGTATAATGTACCATTAAGTATTACTTGTCTTAATAGTACTTTTTGTGTACTATTATGCACGTAGTAATGATACTTTTTACCATTATATTTTCCACCAAAATTCGTTCCACTTGGCCTACTTTCATGTGAAAATTCAACTTAATTTCAAGAATGTCATCCTATATGTTTGCTAACATATAGGTTTATGCGCCTATAGTTATCCTTGCTATTGCTATCGAATGCACAGTTTCTCACATTGCTATTGCTATTGTTATTGCTCTATTGAAAACCCTTGAAATAATTTCCAAACACTCTGTAATATTGAGTTTTTATTTGTATGTGAAATTGTGAAGTATTGATGGTTGATTTTCCCCCTTTTCCTTAGATTCAATTCAAACACTTCCCTAATTGATCCTATTTTTTCTTTTTTCTTTTTAGGGCATGTTCACTTCAGCTTATTTTCAGTTCAGTTCAGTTCCAACCAGTTCAGTTATTATAATTAATCCTATTTTTAGGGCATGTTCACATTTACTGAATTGAACTGAACTGATTGGAGCTGAACTGAACTGAACTGATTGGAGCTTAAATGAATATTTTATGAGAGAAGGAAATTAGGAGCTGAACTAAACTGAACTATACTAATTGGAGCTGAACTGAACTGAGTTAAAATGAATATTTTATGAGAGAAGAAAATTAGGAGCAACTGAACTGAACTGATTGGAGCCGAATTGAACTGAAAATAAGGTAAAATGAACAGACCCTAAGACTAATGTAACTCATTACATGCCAATTTTACATGGCATCCTCTATCACTAGTTCTACCATTGATTATTATCATACTATTATGAATTCTTATAATTCTTAATATTCCATATGTATCTACTTGAGAAGACAATCTATTAACTATTACTAAAACAAAAATCTGCTGACATCATCCTCTCTCTCAAATGTATATGTGTCACTTTCTCAAGAAATTTTTTCCCGCCAAATGCACTTATGATGTCATATATATTTTGTTTTTCTTTTGTTTTTGAGGAATTGTTTTTTTTTTTTTTTTTTTTTTTAATCATTTCATTTCAATCTTTCGATTGTGTCAATAAATAAATAAATTTTATTTTTGGTTGGAATAAATATTTGATATCTAGAAATTGGCTTTCATTTTTATATTTTGTTACTCATGTAATTTATGATGATAGCTGCATATCTTCTATGATTTAACTTATAAGTATATATGAGAAAATAAATAATAGAAATAAGATATTTCTTTCAATGATTTTTAAAATTCGTGCATTGCACGAATCTATATAGTGTAAACACTATTACATAAAAACATGTTGTGTAACTTCTATAGTTTTATCATAATCAAAATTATATGGAGATTTGGAAAGTAGGGAATTATCATAACTTAGCGAAGAAGTATAAGAGTCAGAGCCCACATTTGTGACTTATGACATGCACAAATTGGAAACTTGATTATTTGCTTTTATGATATCAAACCAAATCATTCATTCATTCATTCAACAGTACAATACTCAACATCAAGCTCCTTTCAAGAACAAAAGGTAAAGAGAGTTTTCAAAAAGATAAAGCTCTCTTGTAACAAAAAAGTTAGATAACACAATTATAAGTGTCTGAAAACTTACATAACCTGAAAATTCACTACTTATTATTTAATGAAACAAAGTTTCTAATAATTACTTGGTATTAAGAAAGGAACACAAAGCTAAGTAAGCAATTACAAATTGATAACCTTAGTAAGAGGTTTTTTATTTATTTATTATTTTTTGTAGTTTACAATTATTGTTTTTATATTTATTAATTTATGTTTTTATGGACCTTTACCGAGTGAATCAAAAGTTTCATTTAATGTCACCACCACTTATCTAAATCAAACCATCAATTTACCAACGAAGTACGTGGTCTCTATGAACAAAACTAAAGTATAATCGGTTTTTATTTTGCAAAAAAAAAAATTATTGCACCAATTAACAAGTAAATTTGTAATAAATTTCCGACTTAATATTAAATCATTTTGAGAAATATATTGAATACTTAGTCATAAGACTCATGACACCCAAAACTCACAAATATAACATGTGTTGGTTGGTGATACAACAATAATAGTGATAAAATTGTGCATATATCTGTTAAAAAATTCTCATTTTTAATCACTAGTAAATTAGTATTACAAGAATGAAATTTTATATAAAAAAAATACATATTTTGAGAACACTGAGGGTCGGTTCTCTTCAGCTTAATTTCAGTTTAGTTCAGTTCAGCTTAGCTCCAATCAGTTCAGTTCAATTCAATTTCTAATTTTCTTCTCTCATAAATAATTCATTTCATTTCAGTTCTGTTCAACTTTAATCTAATCAGTTCAGTTCAGTTCAGTTCAGTTCCTAATTTCATTCTCTTATAAATAATTCATTTCATTTCAATTCTGCTCAACTCTAATCTAATCAGTCCAGTTCAATAAATCAAAACATACCCTAATTTAATTTTAATATCTCATGCTAAATTACATACAAATTCATCTCCATACTAGGTACTGTGATACCGTCTACCGAAGGTGGCCGAAAGAATAGCAAAACCCTTAAACTAATACCTTCATTTACTATGCTTGATGATTGCAAACTGTACTTAAATGCGTAAAGCAGTGATTAATAGACAAATCAAAATCAAAACCAAAAACCTCATTGAGTATTCATACCATAAATCCTGTAATAAAGCAAGAACACAAAACCCCAAAAAGAACATACCACTCACCCAAAAAATCAAATATACCATCCCAAATTATAAAGAACACCCCAGAAAAATAAATAAATAAAAACTTTTACTCTTTATTAGTCCCACTTTAAACCCCACCAAAAAAAACCCAACCATAAATTGAAACATACCCAACAAATTTTTTCAAAAATCCCAAGAAAATGACTAAAATGGGTACCAAAATTTCAATCTTACAACCCCAAATTCTCTCATCTCTTCTCTTTTTCTCTCTCTTCCCCTGTTTTTCCTCTGCTTCAAATGACTACACAAAATTGGTATACAAAGGATGTGCAGACCAAAAATTTCCAGACCCATCTCAATCATACACTCAATCTCTAAAAACCCTTTTCAATTCACTCATTCCTCAATCAGAAAAATCAAATTTCAGCAAAACAACAGCAGGAGATGACACAGAATCCGCCATTTTTGGGCTATACCAATGCAGGGGAGACCTAAATTCAGTTGATTGTTACAATTGTGTAAGCCAATTCCCAAAATTAGCAAGTAAATACTGCGGTAGCAGGTCAATTGCAGCAAGAATTCAGCTAATTGGGTGTTACATGAGGTATGAAATTGTTGGGTTTAAGCAAGTATCAAGCACTGAATTGCTGTATAAATACTGCAAGAAAGGCGATATCGGAAGCGGTGTCGGGTTCGAAGGGAGTAGAGATAGCGCGTTTGAGGAGGTGGAGAGTGGGGTGGTCAATGGTGGTGGGTTTAAGGCGGCGAGTTTTGAGTCAGTGTATGTGTTAGGTCAATGTGAAGGTGATTTGGTTGGGAGTGAATGTGGAGAATGTGTAAAAACAGGGTTAGAAAGAGTGAAAGCAGAGTGTGGTGATGCTGTTTCTGGTCAAGTGTATTTGAATCAGTGTTATATCAGTTATACCTACTATCCTAATGGGGTGGATGGTGAGAAGGCTTCTTCACCAGGTAACTTATTGCTCTCTTTATATAGAATGACCGACACACTCAAACTTTGCACACACATGAATGCACTAGATTGACCTTATTTTTTAAAAATGTTATATTATGAACATTAATATTTATCTAACTCAATGATAAAATATATTAGGGTTGGGTTTTCTACATTGTACCCTTCTAAATTCTAAGTTCTACAAGGTGCCCTTGAGTTTTTGGGTTTTTCTACATGGTACCCTTGAGTTGTAAATTAAATGACTCTAACTTAATTTGACTCAAACCGATACCATCTAAATGATCTATTTACCACTTCTATATTTATATTAGATGGAGGAATCACCAATCTTCATTATTCGCTATTTAGTGGAACTTTTATATGATCATTTGAGATGGAAGGTAAGAACTTTATTTTGCTCATACTTTAACTAAAAGAGCTTGTTTTAGAGGGACTCAAGTTGTTAATTTTTTTTTTTTTTTGCAATAAACATGTTAGTTGTGTATTTGATGGTGCTAAATAAGTCGTTTAGGTGGTGTGGGTTTGAGTCAAATTAATTTAGAGCCATTTATATTACTACTCAAGGGTACCATATAGAACAATCTAAAAACTCAAGAGTATAATGTAAAATAAACTAATAACTCAAGGTCACCTTGTAGAAATCTGAATTTAGAAGGGTACAAGGTAGAAAACTCAAAAATTCAAGGGTACCATGTAGAAAAACCCAATATATTATTATCATGTTAATAAAAAAACTATAGTAAAAGTCAATATATGAATTTTCTATTAAAAAAAAAAAAAAAAAAAAAAAAAGTGAATAATATGAAAAGTGAAAAAAAAGAGTTCAATGTATCACTTGGACGGAGGGAGTAATTTTACTACTCGAAATGTGCAGTTTCTAACAAGCTCCAGTTCCAATTTTAAGTACCCTGGTTTTTTTTGTTACCCCTGCTAATAGGGATGTCAGTGGGGCGGGTCAAGTAGGAGACCCGCCCCATCCCCGCCCCAGTGGGGCGGGGATGGGTCTCGGTTTGGCGGGTGGTGGGGCAGGGATGGGGATAAAAACCATACCCGCCATGGGTGATGGGGCGGGGGTGGATTTTAAGTTGTACCCGCCCCATCCCCGCCCCGCCCCACTTCATACCCGCCCCATCCCCACCTCATACCCACATCTATATATCTTTTAAAGCAAAATTGCATACTTTTATACTATTTATAAAATAATTACGTGAAATACAATATTAATTATAATACTTTGTATGACACTTATATTATAACACAAAAATGTGTGTAGAATATTTTATTTTATAATTCGTATTAATTATGTAAGATTATTTATTTGAGATACGGAGATTAGGTGGATTTTGGGTGGGGATTAGGCGGGTCTTTGGTGGGGATAAGGTGGGGATGGATATCCAAGTGGGGGTAGGGCGGGGATGGTTTTGGAGTTGTACCCGGTGGGGCGGGGATGGGGATGAAAATTGGACCCGCCGCGGGGATGGGGATGGGGATGGGGATGAATATATTAGGTGGGGATGGGGATGGGAAGGCCAACATCCGCCCCGCCCCGCCCCATTGACATCCCTACCTGCTAACAGCCTAACAATAGACTGTTACAGAGTATTCCATTAGAATATACCTTTCCTGTAACTCTCACTTTCAGTACGAGTTATTTTGCCCCACTTGATTTTTCACGATTATTATTATTATTATTATTATTATTATTTGACAAACACGATTTGGAAAATACGTAGTTGATTATATTATCTCTTAATTTCTTATAAATCGATGGGAATTTATGATCAAAGTTTTTAGAACTTGATTTAATTATATATGTGCAAATAAATAAGGATGTGAGGGTCATGTTACTCGTGTAGTTGTATCACCTATATAGTTGTATTGTATGTCAATTGTTTTAGGGTACGGTGCTTGGAAAGTTGGCACGTACTAGTATTAATTTAGAACATCTTTAAAAAAAAAAAGAAAAAAAATATATAAAAGTAGAAATGCATATTTGAATAAGGATATTGCTAACGAACGCCCCCGGGCGTTGGATAAGCATTTGAAATATTGTCTAAAATAGTATTAATTTGAGAAATCGCGACAAAATCACGCGTTGATAGGTGTAATTAATGTTCATTTAATTTAATCTTTCTACTTTTAGCTAGCTTATCCAACGCCCCCGGAACGTTCGTTAGCTTTTGCCTTCGAATTAATACACCACTAATGGACTAAAAGAGAAAGTGATTGGTAGGTTTGTATACAAAAATTAAGATAAAGATTTTAGATATGTGTCATGGGATTGGACTTAAATGTGCACGAGTGATGATGTACTCCATAATAATTTTTTATGTATAAAGTTGTGAACTTGTGATAATACGAAGAATATTGATTGGAGTTTAAGGATTTAGAGGTGTATCATAAGATAACAAGTTAATCTCAAATATATTTGTTTCTCAATTAATAACTTGACTTATTAATATGGACTTCTGATATTAAGTCATTAATTCATTATAGAAGTGTTTTCGGAGATTTATAACATCACTTTTTTTTCATTTTCAACTATCAATATTTGGTCTTTGGACAATCTAAAATTTGAAAACATTATTTTGGAACTAAATTTATGCTTAATATTCATTCAATTTCATTTCTATAATGAGATGGTTCGATAATTAGAGAGAATAATCACACATGTATTCATCATCTTCATTATCATTTTTCATTTCCAATTACTACTGTATTTATGTAGTTAAATTTTAAAAACTTTGACCAACGTTTTACAATATGTACATTAGTACATAAGAAAAAACATTATCATACGTGAGCCTTCATAAGCAAGAAGATCTTAAAGAATGGATAGAATTGATGATTCAATTTTTTTTAAAAATAATGCATGTTTGAGTTGGGTGGGGGAGCGGGAGGAACATACTTTAAGATGCAAAAAAGTGAAGAGCATAATCGTAGGTTCCAATTGTATATTTGTATACAAGTACTTGTCTTTGATATGGAGAAAGGAGGATCCATTATACATCTAACTTAATTAGGATAATCTATCCATTGCAATAAAATAATTATAGCCGTTGAGTATATCTTGGTGTCATAGTCCTAATTTTGAGTGCCTTTTCCAACTTTTAATTTCAGATATTTTTGTTGGGAAATTGGTTTTGTGTGGTTGATTAGGATTTAAGCAATCCCAAGATCTTGAAAACTTTTTAATGAAAATATAAACTTTTAAGTAAAAAAAAAATGTCTATCTATGCCTGCAAAATAATAGAGTAATCGTTATAACAACGACGAATGGAGTAATTCTTATAACACAGCGGAAAAACTCTATAATAAGTAGTCAGACGGAGTGACTAGCCATATATAAAAATTATGTTAGCCTATAAGGTTATAATTGTTGAGCAATTAATATTTGATATTCAATTAAACTAAGACTTAAGCCAATTTGAGTATGTTGACCTAAAAAAATCCGACCTCTCACTTTTTTGTAGATGTATTTTTCTTTGATCACCAATTAATGTGCGTAAATATTTTCAGGGACAAGGCACGGCACAGCAAAAACAGTGGCCATAGTGCTGGGAGGTACAGCAGCAGCAGGTTTTGTGGTTGTTATTCTGCTGTTTACCAAATCTGTGTTGAAGAAAAAATCTACCAAATATCATCATTATGGTGGATGATCGTATTAATATAATTTTTTATGTATATAGACCATTAATTTTGCCTAGTGTGCCGTAGTTCTGCAAATTTCAGATGAAGATATAAAGATAAACATTAACTTTTTGGAAAAATTTCCCAAAATTATCTGATATTATCAATCAATTATCCCGAAGTTTTCTAGTCTAACATGTGCAAACTGGATTAAAAGTAACAGCTAATTAAAGAGATTTGATTGTACATGATGCATACAATTAAAGGTATATAATAGTTCTGCAAAGTTGTCTTAGTACAAGTGATGCATTAGAAAAAAAGTTAAAAAAAAAAACAGAGAGAGTATCTTTATAGTTTAAACCATTATATGCAATCCAAAGGACCAGGAAGGCAGGCAATCAATCATCACGCTTCTCACATTCAAGCATACAGGCACCCACGGAAGGTGCCTTCAAAAAAGCCGACGCAGTAAGGCAGTGGCGGTGATCAAGTTAAATGCATAATTAGAGGCACTTGCACATTATTTCGATCATTCTTCCAAAAATCACTAACAGTTATTGCATCAAAATTTGACAATTATCAATTTCGCAATTAGTATAGAGCTCTGCATTAAAAACAAAAATAGAAACAATACAAGCGATAGTCACACACTGTTCTGCTAACCTACTCATCCTAGCCTAGAAAATACTGAGAATACCCAAAAAAAAAAAAAAAAAAAAAAAAAAAAGGAACTGGCATGTCCTTTCTACACTCTTGTACTCCTTAAATTGTAAAATTTGACATCATTCACAAGATATCCTAATCCTACCCTCCCAAAAAGAACATCTTCTCCCATGTGTCAGTGTCACCAGCGGTGAGAGCAACAGAAAAATGGTGCCTCACAGCAAAATATGCTGAAACCAGTGGGACGATAAAGCAGCCGGACACATACAAATCACAAGAGAATTAACCAGACCATCTCAATAATAAGTACCATAATATGCTTGGGGAACAGCACCAGGTTGAGCTGGGGCTGGGGCTGGGGCTGCAGCTACTGGTGCCACATATGGTTGTTGAGGGTAAGCCTGCTAAGAAAAACATCAATTCACATAGTTGAGATATGCTTGCTACAAGTAGATATACAGCAGGGTTGAATATAACAGCAAATATCAAATTCAGATTTCAGTCATTCATCATCAACAAAATTCTCTACTAGACATTACAATCTCTCATATACCTGTGCTGGATAAGTTGATGGGTAGGCACCATATGCAGCAGTTTGAGGTGCTGTTGCAGGCACTGGTTGAGGGGCATAGCTGTTACCATAGTATCCACTATATGCAGCCTAACAAAAAAATTCAAAGAACCATATTATTATGTATAAAAAACACTCATGTCTAGCTTAGCTTGTGAGCAGAGACATACCTGTTGGGGGTAGGTAGAGTTATATGGTTGTCCTGCAGTCTGAGCAGCTTGTGGCCATGGTTGAGCTTGCGTTCCATAACCTGCTGCCCATTGAGTTTGAGCAGCTGGATATGTTGCTGGGGCTGTTGAGGGAACACCAGAGTATGATTTTGCAAGCTTTGCTTTGTCTGAAGTTAAAAAATCATCAGCATTACGCTTTCTTGACTCTGATGGTCTTCTATGGCGCAAGAACAGCTTAGAATGCCGATCTTTAGCCTTCTTTAAGGATTGTACATCACCAAATAGATCCAGAAACTGCAAATTTACACAATACAACATCAAATATTGACTGCGACTTAATTGAAATTTTGACATAGCCAAAAAATCCAGTTCCAGAATAAACTCCATCAGGTCACCCTAACAAAGGAATTCTTTTCATTGTGTATCTCCATAATTCGATAGTCACAGTGGACATTGAAACTAAAAAAATTGAGTGCAGTATAGAGCATGAAGTTCCTAGTCTTCCTACTACAATGATTTGAGGATATGGAATGTACATAATCTTTATCCTCATCACCTCTTGGTAACTAAGGGGGCATACTATTTAGTGATTAACACACCTAAAAATATATTCAATTCCTTTTCAACTTAATAAGACCATCAATTAGCACATCTCATAGGCAGGAACCATCCCTTGTTATGTACATTATTTTAAAAAGTGGTACAAGCTGTCTGCAATCCAGTTTTTCTCCTTATCTAAGAGAGGACAACCTAGCAGAAGAGTGTACTTATTAAAGTACTGATTGATTCACACCTAAAAAATAAATTCAACTCCCCCCCTTCATATGAGAATTGATTTAAAATTTAGAACATGTTAGTAAAAATTTAAAACATGCGAGTAAAAATTTAGAATATGTGACTCAAATTAAAATTTTGAACATATGAGTAATGATTTAGAACATTTGTGTGAGTAATATATTTAAAACATCTGATTTAAGAATTAGAACAAGTGATTAAAAGTTTATAAATTTTGATTTATGAAATTTTAAACATATGAGTAAATTATGAACATATGAATAAAAATTTAGAACAAACTGATATAGAATATAGAAAGTGTGAGTAAAGAATTTAGAACATATGAGTAAAAAAACAGAACATACGCTTCAAAATCTAGAGAATATAATTAAAAATCTTAGAACACACGTTTCAAAATTTAGAACATATAATTTAAAATTTTAGAACAAGTTATTTAAAATTTATGACACCAAACTAAACTAATTTATGGGTTAGAACATGTGATTACTAAATTAGAACATTTGATTTAATTTAGAACACCTAAGGAAAAGTTTAGAACATCAGATTTAAAATTTAGAACATAAAGAGTGTTCTTACATACGAAAAATTCTCACATAAGAAAAAATCTCACGAGAGCCTTTCCCTATATATATATATATATATATATATATATATATATATATATATATATATATATATAAGCCTATCTGCACTCCAGTTATTCTCTTAATCTCCTTTTTAAAGAGAGGACAACCTTATTTTCTAGCAATAACAGGTAATTTTCCAATAATAACCCCCCAACAGACCACTGAGATGTACAATGACTGCTCAGTCATTTCGCTCTTCAGATTCTTCAAGGCAAGAACGACCATAAATAGTTTGAGGGAGTGGGAAAAGAGGGTGGTATTAGTCAATTCTAATAATAGATAACTCCCAAAAAAAAAAAAAAAAAAAATCTTAATCCAATCAGAAAAGGGAGGTGGGGGAGGGGATTGGTAAGTGGGACACCAGGCAAACAGAAGTCTATATCTATACAAATACAGCTTTGGTCACTTCAGCTAAAAATAGAAATAATGAAGAAAAAAAAAACTCATTATTTTTCAAAAAATAATATAACTAGTAGTTACCTCCATATATATGCTTGATAATTCTTCTTTTTCAAGTATAATAGCAGCATCAGAACTATCAGGCGCTGGAGCCAGGTACTTATCAACCAAAGAATCCATATAATCAATTTGTTTTGGGAGTGACTGGATAGATTCCAAATGTATTAATGCCTGCATGATGGAAACAACTTTCATAAGAATCCTTCTTTTCCTGTCTCAACTTCAGTCTGGACAGCAAGAATATCTCTTCTTTAAAAATAATTTATGGCATTTAAGACTGGTGAGTTTATGAAATCTTTTTATATGTATCCTTAGAGCATTCCCATTAGTGAGGAGAATTTTGCTCATGAGCAAAATTCATGAGGAAAATTGCATAATTTGCTTTCCCACCAATGAGCATTACAAAATATGCTCATGAGCATATTGAAATTTGCTCATCCTATGAGCAAAACTGATAGTGAACAGTGATATAGTGGGGCCCACAGCAAGCACTAACGTCAATTTTTTTTTTACTTTTCGCACCCTCAAAACGACGAGTTTTGGGGTTTGGTCTGAACAACCATCCTCCAAAACGCGTCGTTTTGAAGGCAGCAAAGCAAAAAAAAAATTGCAATTAACGGCTGACAGGGCGCGTCAGTCCAGCCAATAGGAAGCTGACACGCGTCCCTGTCAGCCTTGTCCTCCAATCAAAAAATTCAACTGTTTAGCAACGGTAATAAAATGAAAACGGTAATTTGACCGTTTTATAATTATTAAAAAAAAAAAAAAAATTCACCAACGGTTATATTTTTTTTTTCTCTACAAATAGAGATCCATTTTGACATATTTTGGTATAATTTCAAAAATCACAAAAACACCCAATATTACACTTAATCACATTTCTAGTGATATTTATGTTATAATTTCTAATATAAAGTTGAGAAAGGTTATTTTTTTTTTTGGTTTATTATTTTTAATTACAGTTTTTAGTACTTTAATTTTTTTCAAAACGTTATTATAATGATATTTTAAGTAGCAATATTTTTTTTTGTTTAAAAAAGCCAAAAAACTCTTTATTATTTTCACTCCCAAGTTTAGTTTGATTCAATTTTCATTTTCTACTATTACTGTTTATTTTTTAGTATAACTACTTTTTTTCTCAACAAAAAAAAAAAAAAATTATTTTATTACTTTTTGTAGCACTAGAAATTATTTAAAACGTTATTAACGTTATTCCATTTTAATTTAGGTGTGCCTCTTAAGTAATTAATGTTGTTTATTATACAATATAATGGATCCAAACAACCCTAATTACAATCAACTTGCTCAACATTTTTCTGATTTAGGTGATGATTTCATTAGTAGTCCAAATTTTCAATTATTCCTAGGAAGATTAGGCAACCCTTCTTCTCAAAATTCCGTTCATCAACCAACACCTCTCCTCAGATTCCCAACAATGAAAACACTTTTTTTGAGCAACAAACTCCTCCCGTTACCGAAGGGAGCAACTCTGAGTACGATCTCAGCCAAGAAGAAGCTGTTCCGGAGACACCACAGTACCCTCCACCACCTCCAAGGATTCCGACCAATCAACCACTTGCCAAAGCGAGTCGCATTTGGTCGGTTGCTGAGGATGAAGCTCTAATTGGGTTCTATCTAGAACTAAGTGATGATGCGCTTCGTGGTACGAGCCAAAAGGCATCCGAACTATGGCGAAAAGTTCATGCAGCTTACTGTAAACTACAAGCTGAGAAACCGCATATTCTCCCGCCAAGACCTTTGAAGAGTTTGGAGACACATTGGAGAAGAATGGCAGCTGATTTGCTACAGTGGACTAATTGCTATGAGGAGGCGGGCAAACTCCCTGAAAGCGGAAGTGGTTACAACGAAGCCGATCGAATTAAACACGCTTCCAAGTTGTTTTATATCTCCTCTAATCCACAACATAATTTTGCATTTTCACATGGAGTGGAAATGGTTAATAAAGATCCGAAGTGGAGGACTAAACTAAGATGGGGTCTGTCAAAGGAGGAAAGAAAGGGTTGCGGTGCCGATGATGAGGAAGATAGCAGTGGAAGTGGGAAAAGGTCTAGGGCGGAGAGTGAGAATGAAATCCGTACTGATGGATTTATGTCCGGAGGATTACCACGACCAGACGGTGTCAAAAAAACGAAGGCTAAGCGTAAGGGCAAAGCAGTTGCTTCCGAAAGTGCAATATTGAGCATTAGTGAGCAGATAAAAGCGTGTACTGAGGTTAGAGAAAGGGAGGCGAATTTACGACAACAACGGTTGGAACTTGATAGAGAAAAGGAAAAGAGGAAGCAAAAACAAGTTGAGTTAGCAGAGAAGAAGATGAATTTTGATATGCTTCAATCACTTTTAGCAAGGACAACACCGCTGACTCCAGCTGAAGAGGCCCACAAGGACGAGTTACTTCAACTAGTCTACGGTAGAAATTGACTGTATTTCCTTAAGTAGTTTATTTTTAATTAGTTGTATTATTTGGTTAGATTTGTTTAATTAGTTTATCTTTTATTAGCTTATCTTTATGTTGTTCACTTTCAATTAGTTTATTAGTAGTTGTATTCCGAATTTAGATTTGTTTAATTATTTTATCTTTAATTAGTATATCTTTATTTTGTTCAATTTTTATGAGTTGTATTCATGTCCCTTGTCTTATTAGACATTGAGTAGTCATATGTATTTGATGTCAGTTGTATAAATGTATTTTGAATAGTCAAGATTCTTTTCTGTCTTACTATCTTAAGTGTCATTGAATTGTCAATCATGTTTCCTCAGTCATTGAGTTGTCAATCATGTTTCATCAGTCATGGAATTGTCATTCATTAATTGGACTTGTCACTGAGTTTTCATGCTTATAAATGATAGTTATACCATCTTAAGCAAATATAATCCAACTCCTCAAAAAATATTGCAAACACTCAAGTAACCAGCAAACACAATGTTTTCCATTAGCTCAACCTCCAGCTCGTCTGATTCTGATCAATACGTTGAATTTGATCATTTAGTTGACGAATTTGTCACAACCCATCTACCAACTTTGTTATATAACAACCAAACACAACACCAACCCGTATCCGATGTTGAATGTGTTCCAGAGCGTAGAGGGGATACGGATAGAAGAGATAGGGAAAAGGGGCATGTTCAATTATTTAATGATTACTTTGCAAGTAATCCAGTTTATAGCGACAAACAATTCCGGCGTAGATTTCGAATGCAACGACCTTTGTTTTGTAGGATTATGAACAAGGTTGTCGAAGGGGATCAATTCTTCCAGCAGCGTAGGAATGCAGCTGGAAGGCTTGGTTTATCACCGTTGCAGAAATGCACCGCTGCGATTAGAATGTTGGCGTACGGTACATGTCCAGATGCGGTGGATGAGTATCTGCGCATTGGCGAAACTACCTCCAGATTGGCTTTGCAACATTTTTGTGAAGGGGTTATTACACATTTTGAAGCTGAATATCTCAGAAGTCCCACCGACGAAGATTTAAGGAGAATCTTGCATCAAAATGAAATGCGAGGTTTTCCCGGTATGATAGGTAGCATTGACTGCATGCATTGGGAGTGGAAGAATTGTCCTATGGCTTGGAAAGCGCAATACGCAGGCCGTAATAAAAATGCAACCCTCATTCTAGAGGCCGTTGCAGATCAAGATTTATGGATTTGGCATGCATTCTTTGGGATCCCGGGATCTTGTAATGATCTTAATGTCCTTTACCGATCTCCGGTCTTTGATGATGTTCTTCATGGTCGGGCACCTCCAATTCATTTCACCGTGAACGACCATGAGTACAACTTGGGCTATTACTTAGCAGATGGCATTTACCCAAAATGGGCTACTTTTATTCAAGGTATAACACTTCCACAACTTCAAAAGGAAAAATTATTTGCTGATAAACAAGCTGCAGCTCGGAAGGACGTTGAACGGGCTTTTGGGGTTTTACAGGCTCGGTTTGCCGTTCTACGACAACCCTCCCTTGCGTTTAACGAAGACATATTGTGTGACATAATGAAAGCTTGTATCATTATGCACAACATGATTGTCGAAGATGAACGACACAACTATGCTCGGGCCGAAGTTTTAAGAAGGTACTATGAACAAGATCGCCCGCAAATTACAAGACCCACTACAAGTGCTACAGTTAACAATAACGAGCCTTTTGAATTCAATGTTGGCCGACCGCCAAACGTTGATTTCGACACGTACGTCCACAGAAGAATGTCACTACGTGACAGAGACACTCATGTTCAATTAAAAGCGGATTTAGTGGAACACATTTGGCAAAAATATGGCTCTATTAATGAGTAAAAAAAATAAATTTGTCGTAAGATTACAATTTAATAGAGTATTAATCGTACGTTTAAAATCTAGGTTCGTTATTGGTTTGTAGTATTAAATGTATTCGTACGCTAATTAAATTTTATGTTGTATTACATTTATAATTAATTAGCGATTAAATTTCAATATTTTGAATGAATATTTAATAATTGTATTAAATTAAATAAAAGTATAATTGTAATTAGTACCCATAAATATTAATTTAACCAAAACATATTAAATATTAATAGGGTGATGTGTAAGAGAGAGAGATATTGGTGGGGTATATGAAAAAGTAGGAGAGAGATTGATGAGCATTTTTTTTTTGCTCACTAGTGGGATAGATTTTGCTCACTAAAAATGCTCATGAGCAAATTTAGTTGGGAAGAGAGAGAAAGTGGGTAGAGAGAGAATGAGGAGAATTTTTTTTGCTCACTAGTGAGAATGCTCTTATAGGTGTCTGAACAGCAGGATATTTCCAAATATCAATAAAATGTACCTCCAAAATTGGCTTTGACAATTGGACATGATCAAGAGCTCCAACAAGAATATCTCGAGCTTTTTCTGCATTTCCATAAACCTACCAAATAAGGCAAGATAAAGACACTGTTAGCTCATTAAGAACTTTAAGATAGCACAGATATTAGAACACGACACAGCATTACCTCATTATATACCTAACAGCAACTTCAGAAAATAAATGAGATTATCAGGAAAGTTGCCCTACTGAGGTTCTAACAGTACTAACAGAGTAGACATTGTCTCCAAATAAGAGTTGAAATTTAAGGCTGCATGCAATTCTATATTTGATACTCCTCAACCATACTGTTGGGACTAGTGTGATGTTTTATTTTTATTCGATTCAGGTATTACAATTTCTAGTAAATAAATATAGGAGATGCTGTTCAGAACTTCACACAGATATACTCGTATAAACAATCACAATTGAGAATCTGATGTCAGGTTAATGTTGATCTTAAGTAACATTACATATTTCTAGGAGCTTGTAGAATTATATGATTGTAATCTAATATGCTGATTATGATGGCCAACAATCTTATGAGAGATCACAATCCAAACTACCCTGCAAAAGAAATAATACATGTGCAACCATTTCAGGAAAACAAGAAATAGTTTACAAGCACCCAGAGCCAAAGTCAGATTGTTGGCAAACAGATGTGTATTTCACAAGAAGCACAAAACCTAAACAGTACATGTCATTCTACAATACAAACAGATGCAAATCAAATTGTTGTTTATGACGACTACAACCAATTTGTTGAACCACAAGTCCCAAAAACTCCAATATGGCCGTAAATAATAGAACCACATAACTATGTAACATTGATACAAAATTAAGCCAGCACGAATTTTAAGACAATGTGAAACCTACCAGATAAACAAACCGAGAATACTGAGCAAATAGCATTGGTAAGGATTGAGAATGTTCTTTTCCTTTCTCAATGGCAATAGCTTGTTCGTATAATGAGAAAGCGTCTTCCATATTTCCCTGATGATTCGAAGAAATCAATGGTAAGAGAGCATCTATATAATGAGCAATGATTATAAGAATATAAGCTAAACACCTTCAAAAAATATATACCAGCCTCCGCTCCATGTTGGCATGTTCAATGGTGGCCTCCAAAAGCCCAGGAGAGATCTCAGTGTGCACAAGATGATAGGCACCACGAGCTCCAGGAACATCACCACGTTGCTCTTTAATGCGAGCAGCAAAAAGGTGAATCTCAGGTTGCCTCTGAACAAATTAACACATTCCAAAAAAAAAAAAAAAAACCACTTAGCATCTACAAGTAAAAAGGCATCAATGATACTTTGTATAACTTATTCCTTAAAAAACAAGTCTATGTGGTCATACATTATTTGAATATATGACAAAAATTGGAGTACAGAGATGAACTATAGATTAATTAATGACCAAATCAAGCAAATTAAAGAAACAATAGAATCAGCCATTTATTCTCACTTTTCGAACAATCCTTTACTTCACTCAAATTACAAAAAGTATGACAGCTGTGATGCAGATCTAGCTTTTCATTTTAACTACTGATTTCAGTAAACATAAACATTATATCTGACTAGATCTGTCAATTTTCGACCCGATCTGCAAACCCGACCTGAACCCCACCTGTTTTTGGGGTCTTGAACTCTTAAACAAAGTTTTTTGATCCGTAACCCGATTTAATCCATAAATTTGCGGGTCAACCCAACCCAAACCCAACTCATTAACCCGATTTTATGGTTTTTTTTTTCCATAAATACATTTATTTGAAAATTAATACATTAGTTTATAAATTAAGTTTGATTATCTGTCCACCTACCTGACATTCATTTCATCTCTTCCTCATTTATCTATCTCATATAAGTCTTGCTTAAATCCACACCAATCACGTCCTACACCAATTATTGACCAACACTAATTGCATTCATATAACCCACATCACCGTCATACCGTTGATTGACCAATGCACTGATAATTGTCAAGAGATACTATAGTCCACATATATATATTTATATTGGTCTCTTCTTAAATTTTGGGATGTATAAATAGTTTATTTTTTATTATCATTTTTTATTAGTTAGGAATTGATGTGCTTTGGTGAAATGGTGACGATTTAAATTATGTAGTATGTAATGGCTAAAAATAATATGGTGAAAATGTGCGATTAAAAAATTGGAAGAAAAAAAAAAAGCAAAATGAGTTTTAAAAATCAGAATTTTTTTAAAATAAGCTAAATTTTTTTTTAATAAAAGTTGTTCAAGACCCATTGGGTTGACCCGAACCCCAAACTTTGGGTTAGGGTTGGGCATTTCTTGACCCGTGACCCAAAGGGACCGACCTGAACCCAACTTGACTGACCCGATTGACAGGTCTGTATCTGACAAACTAACACAAGAACTACCAGCTCACAACCCTCACACAACCTCTCTTTTTGTCTCCTGACACTATAAGCTCTGTATGCCTACCTATCTTTTGACACTTAATATTATGGACAGAGCACTAACAGTCATATCTATAAACCAAACTTATCTACAATGACCATGCTAGCATAAACGTCTGCGAATTGAGATAATCATCTATAAAGAGAGAACTTGTCCGAAAATCAAAATGACTGTGAACTTCAAGGCTAAGTATGTATGATTAACATCAATACAATGAATAAGCACTAGGCTATGCATAGGATTTAAATGAACAACCACAAACAAAATCTATTACCTTCACAAAAACTTGGGTAGCACGAGCAAGTGCATTATCAGCAAGATCAATGCTTCCACTTCCTTCCATAAACATTATGTATCGTATCCAAAACTCGGGATAATTAGCACATGCTACAAGGCATCTTTCATATAGCTTGAAGATCTGACTTGCAAAATAGCAACACATCAGACATTGCAACATACAACAAACATATCCAAAGTACAGACAATAAAAGGGAAAATATAGAATCAAGAAAGAGATGCGCATAAGGAATACTCCATTGGTGGGAATAAGGAGGCCCCTCAATATCAAAGGAGGGACCCTCCATGCCTGACAGATACATGGTTAGGACAAGAAGATACCTGCATTCATATAACATTGGAATTTTTTAAAAACACGAAATCTTATTAGACAACACATCATGAACCCAGAACATCGACTCACAATGAAGGTTTGAAGTACTTAGCCTTATAGAAACCATATCGAATGCCCAGGCTTTAGTCTCAGTACAATTTCCCGTTTTAATAGTTGCTTCATCAACCGGTTTAGCCAAAAATGCATACGGTGCAGCAGATATTACTTAACTGTAAGTCAATATATAACAAGGAGGACAACTAAAGATCTAGTAAATTTAGGAAACAAGATATGATCACACAAAACAAATCCAGTTACCTTGTTGACATCCCCTTCTACTTCAATGAAATCCAGATAGTTATGCCAATTTTCTAGTTCTGCATCATTCAAGGGCCGTACATGAAAGTATGGCCTTCTAATAGCTGTTTCAAAACCAATGATCTTAGAATCGGCCTCCTTAGCTTTCTTATATATCTCTTCTCTAATTGCAATATACATCTCCAACTCTTCAGCTTCAGTTAATCCAGAACTTACAGGTTTAGAAGATTCTTCCATTGTATCAGGATTAACATCCTTGTCAGATTCTTGAACATCAATATCTGAACTGGCAGTAGCGGCAGCAGCAGCTGCTGCTTCTTCAGGAGTTCTAAGCTCTGCCAGAGGTCGGCTGCCAGCTAACTCCTTGAAACTGTGATTCAGAAAAGTAAACAAAAAGGCTTAATCATACAAGCAATTACTGCTCGAATACATGAAATAACATTACCATTTAACACAATCGAACAAGCCAGATTATAAAGCACCACACATAACAGAGTCAAAAACTGAATTTCTTCGATGCACCAGTCACCAGGATTGTAATTCTGCTTATACAGCACTCTAGAGGATGACATAGCCTAGAAAAGCTTAATTTTAGAGGGGAGTACCCATGAAAAGCAAGATAGAAAATTACAAACCACTCTGCTCAAATAAGTAAAGAAATAAGGTTTGCAGAAGCCTATGAAAAGCAAGATAGGAAGTTGCAAGCCACTCTGCTCAAATACGGATAGAAATAAGGTTTGCACAAGGCAAGGGGATTTGGTGAATGTAAAGATAGCTATGGGAGGAGATGTGCCTATTTTCATGACTAGCCTGCATGCCTTAAGGTTTTAACCAAGCCCAGTAGCTATGTGGTAGTGCCACATATTCCGAAAGTGCGTCCCAAGTATGACCTACACCCAAATACCTACAACCACCATGCCTTATGTGCCTAAACTAGATTACCTAATTTTCATACTTTGACATGCTGGGCCATGTGGAGCTTTTGCAACAAAAAATTGGCTGCATAGTCAGGCTTGAGTTGCCAGCACACATTCCTTTCATGTGCCCATGTCGTGCCTCGGCCACATGCCTTCTTTAAATCAAAAACATAAAACCCCCAGCTTTGATTGCACAAAGAGACTAGCAGCAACAAACAAAAGTTCACATGTATACACAGATTGAAAAAATCTACTTTAAGAAAAGGTAGTGATTGTTTACAAAGTTTTTAGTAAATCTAGTTTGCCCCAATAATGCCCTTGTCAAAGTTTTTTTCTCTTACATTTTTGTTCATTTAGTTATACAATTGGAGCAAATAACTATGTAATTCAACAACTTTATAATACCAAATAGGGCCTATTTGTTTCATGTTATTTTATCTTATATCAAATAAAAATAAGTATTTTTATAAAATTTCAGACAAAATTTTGAGTACTTAATACAAAGTATAATTAAAGATAAGTAAAGATAAAATAATATAAGTTCGGACAAAAATCAAATAAACCAAACAAAGCCTGAGTAGATATTTGGCAAGAGGAGAACTTGCTTTCAATTTATGAACGGATTGCTAGTTCATAGTCTCTGTAATAAATGGCGGTAAGTGATTTCTGTGGTGTACTTGCGGCCATTTGTTCACTTTCAAGCACTAATACATCAAATCTGGCAGGAAACATAAAGCCAACTATCCATGTACTGAAAGCTTTCATTTCTCAATTTTCTAACTTGGGTTCAAGAAATCTCACAGATCATTACAAGTTTACAACAAAAACAGCCTAAAGAATAGAACTTGGAGAGGATGCTAAAGCCTCAAAGTTCACTGAGCAAACCAATCATATCTTTCCAAATAAAAAAATCACTACCTTAAAATTTATAATTGTCAAGAGGACATGGGAACTAACCTTGAAAAATAGCGATCTAACTGTTGATTGGGATTCTCCAATATCCTCGTATATATTGATGCAAGATGTGCCCATTGCTGCTGTGTATATTCATATTCTATATACTTATCCCAGAGAGGGTAAGATAGGTAATCTGTCCCAACATATGCCAATGCTCGCTCGAACAGCCTACAACAAAAAGGAGAGCATGATGGGCATATAAACTTAAAATAAAGAAAACCATTGTCTACAAAAGTCTATTTTTTGGGAAAACAGCCCAAATGTTTAGGACGATGGTGAAAGCACTTAAGACCACAGGACACTTCCAAAGAGCTCAAATATGCTGAATTTACCTTCCTGTAAAAAAACTACTTCTCTGATATGGAGGTCATCTTATCTTAGCCATTTAATGCACGAGATCTCCCCAGCAGCATCTTGAAAATCGATGCTCCTCAAATAGTCAAAGTTAACCAGAACGATATTTTTTTAACTAATTGGATTACAAGATGACAGGAAATGTATTTGGGAGGGAGATCCAGGGCATAAGAGTACATATTAAAATGCAAAACACATTGCTATGAGTTTGCAAGTCAGAACTATAAAGATCTGAGGTGAAACTCCCAAAACCTTTCCACGGTACACGTAAGAGTTCGCTGTCGCAGCCACACCAAAATGGGGTTAGAGAGCAGAAAGGACCATGTCCACAATCAGAAATCCAAGCACTCAAGAGGGCCTATGCAATGACACAAACCACTAAATGGGAAATTACCTTCTAACAGTGTCAGGGTCTCCATATGTCGTAATTGTGAACGCACAATAATGCAGCCAGATATCAACAGAATATGTCACCCCTTGAACAGCTCGTTCATACACCTCCACGACTTTGTTAATATCTCCAAATCGCGCTTCATGATCAGCATACTTCTTCCAATAACCATAACACAAGGGAAACTCTGCAAGAAAAGCATCATACACTTTTCTTATTTTTAAGATATTATCCTGCAGATTAAAACCAGAAGGCAATGTTAATATATAAGTCAAAACTATCTAATTATGGAGCAACCACATTCTGTATGAATATATATCATACATCAAACACTACCAAGAATAAAAAAAAATGGGGTATTGATAGGCTGATGGCAATACAACATGGACTTGCTGCTAAAAAAATGCCCCTTTATCCCCTTGCACTTAAACTAACCCAATGTGCAAAAGATGTCTAAACAACTTAGCTCTCAGTCTTTGAATATCACATTGCTATCATGGAAATACGCTTTTAAGATGTAACCACTGCATATACTAAAACATTTACTAACACTCTATCTGTCATCAGCAAATTAAAGATTTCCTACCAATATCCATAATAGAGAACCCTACAACAAAAGAATGTGATAATATGCTAGAGACCTTGCCATCAATAACAGTCTACAAGCTTCACTTATGCCAATCCCCTTCTAGAAAGATTTTTTCTCAAATATATCTATCTGGATACAGAAAAAAATTGATCCAGTCCCCTTGATTATAAAAATATGCTTTCTTATTACTCTGTGTACCACTCAATTGTAACTTGTATACAGGTTTTCAAGTTACGCCATGAACAACAGAGAGCAACATGATACATTCAACTGATTTTTTTTTTTTGGATGAAAGAAAAACATAACAAAAAAATCCGTACAAATCCACTGAGAAAAGCAACATATAATACCTGTGCCACCCTTTCTGTTTCTTCAATTAATGACGTCCATACATTGAAATCTAAAGAATTGGTTTTGACTATGCTCCATAAACGTTCTTCTTCGGCAGATAAAGCTAGAACAAAAATAAAGAGTAACATATTAGCCAATCGCAAAAAGGAAAAAGGAAAACAAAATAAGCTACTCTGTGCTACAGAAAATCCAAGATATTTATAGTGCAACAGCAGCATGATCCAATCTTCCAAATCATTGATTTAATTAGTGTTTGCAAATAACTTCATGGAAATGAATAGGCAACTTCCTGAATCGACACATACATAAGCTGTGAAACATTTCCTCAACAGAGAATGCTGAAATTAAAAAACATACCTGAACCATCCTCAAACTGTTGTTCAACTGTTGTTGCTTCCACATCATGGGAGCCAGCAGCATTTCCATTTGAAAGACCATCAACCACCCCATTAGCACTTGCATCATAAACAGCTGCCTGGTTTGGTTCCATGGAAGTGCTTTCACCAGCTACAGAAGTCGGGTTCCCATCTTCTCCAATAGAAGGCTTCGAAGTTGGATCAACTTCTGAATTCATAGCATCTAAATTAGCACTTGCCTCCGCTAAACCTTCAGCGCTCATAGGGATTGCAGCATCATCAGGATCACTTAACTTAACATCCATAGGATCACTGGAAGGATAAATATTCGTCGTATCACTCATAACAGTTGGTGGTTGAGCAACAACTGCTTCACTGTCACCCATGCTTGATATTAGAATAAGTCAACTTAAGTTATACTGCAAGGACAACAAAAACATCCTTCTTTTACACCAATAATACAAAATTCAGCATCTAACCATGAAAATGTCAAAGTCGAACAATGGGTCAAAATCATCAACTAAATCTAATGTATATAGAATATGCAGTCAGACTCATCCCTGAGCCAGGGCAGGAGGGAGAAATCTATAGTTTTCATATATCTGTCCTAACTTACAATCAAAGGGTTCTTAACACATTAACAACCATTAAATTGAACTCAGTAATCATATTAAATTCTTTGCGCTTAAGAATACGAATAATAACACAAATTCTGGCCATAAACTTTCAATTACCGTACCCAATAGTTCAATAATCCACCTTACACAAACTCTAAATTGAATTTATTCAACAATTAACACTAGATAGTGAAATAGGTACATTTATGATTAGATAATTAAAAAAAAGTTAACAATAGTTCAATAATCCACGAACCCTAAATCAACTACACTGACAATTAACAACGATTAACATTAGGTTGTGAAGTTAATATTGGATGATTAAAAATATTAATCCATATTAAAAACAACAAAATTTCTGGCTATTATCTTCCAATAATCGTAACCAATAGTTTAATAATCCACTTTAGAAAAACGCTAAATTGAATTAAATCAACAAGTAACACTAGATAGTGAAATACTTCGTAGATATTCATGATTAACAATAATTTTTTAAAAAAATTACCAATAGTTCAACAATTCAATAACCCTAAATCAACTACACTGACAATTAACACTAAATTGTGAGGTTAATATTCGACGATTAAAAAGGGCAAAAAAAATCACAATAGTTCAATAATCAATACACTTTTTAAAAACCCTAAATAGACTATACTGAGAATTAAAGCAACGAAAGTATGAAACTAAACCCTAGATTGCGAAATCGATTTTCGATTATTAATAGAAACTGACCTCAGAAGCTGTTTGAATGGAGGAGAAAAAGCTCGGAAGCGCCGCTTCAATGGAGAATTGAGAGTATGGTAGATTCGAGAACACAATGAAGAGGAAACGTTAGCTGTTCTGTATTTTCTGCGCGTATTGCGAACGGCTGCTCAATGTACTACTTTAGGTTTTATCTGACTTGAGTTCGTAAACTAAGTTAGGAATGACATGTGCGGTGTAATACGTAGTGTAGTACATATCTTAAAGATACTCCAAGTCCAAAATATAATGAACCCGTAAAAAAGAAAATATTTACAAAAATAATCTTACGTTAGAGATGTCAATTAGGTAGGTTAAGGGCCAATTGACGAAATTGGTAAATAAAAAAGACCCCTAGCGACAATTTGGTAAAAAAACTTAATCCGACGATAATTTGGTAAAAAACCTAACCATATGCGACAATTTGGTAAAAATAATAAACTCCGGCGACATTTAGACCAAAAATTCTATTTTTTCCGACAAACTCTTTAAAAACTATAATTTAATTTGTTTTTGTGATTTTAAATTTATTTTTCCTTTTATAAATTTTGAATACCTATGACATTTCTTTTTCATTTTGCAAAATCTTGATACCAAATTTATTTCCTACCCCTTTTTAAAAACATTTCGTTAATAGGAAGTATGAAACTTAAGTGAAAATTGATACTAAACATGTAATTTCTTGAAATTGTTATTTCTATAAAAAAAAAAAAAAAAAGGATTGATAAATAACCACGAAAAACGAACTAAATTAAGTGTTCACGAGTAATTTGTTGGAAATTTTTGTATTTTTTGGGTAAAATGTCGCCTGAGATAATTTTATTTACCAAATTGTCACTTAGGGTTAATTTTTTTACCAAATTGTCGCCGGAATTATTTTTTTTACCAAATTGTCGCTAAGGGTCTTTTTTATTTACCAATTTGGTCAATGGGCCGGTAGGTTAAGTAGGAGACCCGCTCCATCCCCACCCTAGTAGAGCAGGGATGGGTCTTGGACTCTTGGTTTGATGATGGTGGGGCGGGGATGGGGATAAAAATCATACCCGTCATGGGTGATGAGGCAAGGGTGGATTTTAGGTTGTATTCGCCCTATCCCCACTTCATACTCACCTCACCCCATAGTTCGTACCCACCTGCCTGTAGGAGTTTATAGGTACTACGCAGCGGAAAAGCATGAATCATATTCAAACAAGTACCATTCCCAAGATCACATGCATAACACACAAGACACATAATCATACCTTTGACGCGTGAATTCCACGAAGCTATTCGACAGACAAATCAGGGAGAGAATAGAGCCCCAAGCGTTGCTCCTCTACTTAGTCCACGAGATTCGAACGAGCCGTCCACCAATACTAGATTGGTGGAGTGATTGAGGAAAACCGCGATCACCACCTTTATGGACAACCGACCACCGCACGAACCACCACCACCACGACACACCACCGGCGCCTAGGAGGAGGAGAGAGCCGTGAGAGAGAGAGAGGACTTTGAGAGGGGTTGGGTTTCGTGTTTGCTAATTAGGGTTTGATCACACTGATCAATTAATTGCTTCCTTACTAGAAACCTAGGCACCTAGTCTATTTATAATCTCATTATAATTAGACTAGGGCACGAAGCCCAAAACTCCTTCTAATCCACTACATGGCCGGCCACCTAGAGTGATAAGGCCCATGATGGGCCTCGTCCTCTAATGCTCGATCTAGCCCCTTTGTGTGACCTTATAGGATCCGTCCAATTGGGCTTTGGGCTATTTTACTAGTCCAAAGATCGTTAGTACCTCTAGCTATGGCAAAACGACGACCCAAATGTACGAACTTAATTATCTCCATAATTTGATCCAATTATATATCTAGTAATTGCACACGACGAAAACATAACTCATTTAATCTCCCACTTGTCTGAGACAAGGGTGCAATATTCAAATTCCTTAAGTCAATATATGTGTCGATTTGATAATATGATTGCATCACATGTCGAGATCATATTAATCTACAAATTGTTTCTTGAAATCTGAGTTAGAATTACAAAACCAAATGATTACTGTGTAATGCATTTGAACGCGGCCACGTATTTTCTGGATTCTCCCTCTTCAAGCGGCCATGACACATTTCCTAATTTAATAGGTAGACTCTATCCAATCTTGTGGTAACATGACTCCCACTCAACTTCTGAAATAACCAGGAAACACCCTTTATAATCTCCAGTTACGGCTAGACGTTTGAGTGTACCACAGTCACAACATCCATTGAATGAAATCAATGTTCCACTCATGTCAAAGGAATCCACTAATATATACGAAAGCTCTATACTTGAACTTCAAAGTAGGTCAATAGTTCGATCATGCATCATTCATGCATATCCAAGTGATTGACCGAGCATCACTATGCCCCTATAGCCCATGAAACTGCGCTATCCAATCAATCTTACATGCTAGTTCATTTATTGAAATAATTTATGTCCACTTTAATGATCTCGAACTAGGAACTTTAAATAATATATGAATTTTGTTCACCTGTGGGGTTTCAATTCACCAGGTCATCAACCTGATGAGCCCATCAATTCATAATTATTTTGGACATTTTATTTAATTTCCAAAACCATAATTAAATAAGAGAAATAATAATTTCTATTTTAAACATAATTATGCAAATTGATGCATTTCTCATGTAATATGTTTTCTCAAAACATATACAACTTAAATTACATAACTTGCTTCAATCCTAGGACTTTAATATGACTCTCATATCTTAGTCCATGGAAGGGGTTTAGTGATTTCTCACTCATAATAAAACTTTGCAGAACATGACCTTCCGGTGGTTAATGATCTCATAATTGAGGTGATATCTCATATCCTTTTGTTCGGATTTGTGATGTGACTCTGGCTCCTTTGTTCTTGGGCAAAGGTGACCTGTTAGTCATATGACCTTTTAATCCGAACTTCCTCTATAACTATCTGACTATAGTTTAATACACATATTCTGACATTGAGTATGCAACAGTGCTCTGCTTTGAACTCTTCAAGCTCACTGTCCTTTTCATCCAGACACAAATATGCATTTAGATCACTATCTAGAATCATCTTGCCTGTTTGAAAAACTTGCATTCGTATAACCTTTTGACAACTTGCTTAAATTACTAGAATTCCTTTTAGTGCTTCTCAAGCACTCAAGGACTTTTCTTGGTAATTCTCCGTATGCTTATTCTGAATTTGCTTGAATTCTGCTACACATGCACAAGTCATATGCAACATCTTGCTTTGTACATTTCATGGCATATATAATGAACCTTTTGCAAAAGCATAAGGTACACTAACCATACAACTCAACTCTATTAGCTTTTGAAGGCACTGAGTCTTATTGAGTGTATTACCATGAAACATGGGAAGATATCCTATGTTAGAGTATTGCTTCATGAACTTGTCAAGATCCTCATCAACTTAAGTCTCTCGATTCATTCCAGTCATTCTTCAAGATTCACTTCATGGATTTTAATTCCCAATGTGTACTCAACATCTTCTAAGTCTATCATATTGAAACAATATTTCTAATCACTACTTGACTTATTCAAGCATTGATATATCATTTCATATGAACTGTATGTCAACTACATACTAGAATAAAAGACCAATTGCTCCCACTAAACTTCTTGTCTCTACAAGAATTCTTTGTTCTACTGAGGAAATCAAACTGTTTAATTGCCTAATCAAAACGAATGGTCCAACTCCTTAATGCTTACTTCAATCTATGAATTTCTGAAGTTTGCAAAACTTTCTAGGAATTTATGGATTTCAAAACTCTTAGGATGTATCATATACATTCTCACCATCAAGAACATTTCATGAAAGTGATTTTGATATCCATTACTAGAATAATCCGAATAGGCTTACCCAACTAATAGGTTTGACCCTGTTTGTAAGACTATTATAGACTAACACATTTTTACAAACATGGAGTCCATACTGGATTTCATGGCTTTAATCCATTTCCTGAGTTGGCATTTGTCCAAAGCTTGCTTGTAGGCCATGGATTCTAACCATTCTAATAAGAAAATTTTAGAATCCACCTTTTCTCAAAATTTCAACAAACTGTTTGTTTTGATCCCAAGTAACCTACGATAGGTATGAGCGACAATAGAATTATTCTCTTCAACTCTTTAAAGCCTTTCATTCTTGTGGAACGATAGAAGCCTCGCTAGTGGAATTAGCTTGCTTCGACACATGGTTTATCAAATTAGCTGATTTCATATGCCTTCGTCTCTGATGTAGTGTTATCCACATCTATTTGTTGCTCGTCTCAAATCTTATCGAGATCTAACTTTACTCCCACTTGGCTTTGTAGGAAGACATTCTTTCTATAAAGACACTATCGCGAGCAACAAACACTTTGTTTCTACGCGATTGTAGGAATAATACCTCTTAGTTTCCATGAGAAGACCCATGAAGAACTACATTTCTGATTTTGGGTGTATTATGTCATCTTAGTAAACATTTTACATTGATTTCACAACCCTTAATCCTGTTTAGAAAAGATAACTTTTGGAACATTTCCAAATCATAACTCTTATGACATCTTTTCTACTGCTTTGGTTAAGTTTCTTGTTTAGTATATTCGCAATTGTTGTTGTTCTAATGCATATCCTCAAAATGATATTTGTAAATCATTAAATCTTGGATCGAACAATGGCAAGCAAATTTTGATTCATTTCTTCATAAACATACAATTTAATTGTAATGTTTCTGGATTGTGAATTAATTCAACAATTCCCTTTAGATGATCATTCCTTTTTGAGCTAAATATTTATCACAACAATCATATTGTGGTGTTAAATTGTTTATCTCAAACTGATTTTACATTTCATTTTTGGAATTTTGAACTTTTCAATGTTTCCAACCTTTACTTCATTAAGTAATTATCGATATATTTACTTAAATCGTTAGTAAAAGCAATGAAATTGTTAAATCTCTTTGCTAATTTTGAACTTATTGGTTCACATGCATCATATGTATGAGTACCAAAAGGTCATTTTAGCTTTCTTTACTCTTTCTACCAAAAGGCAACTTGGTCATCTTAACTTTTATCAAGCATGACTTCTAATTCTCAAGTGATTCATAATCATATAAGAATAAGAGTCCATCCATTAATTTGGATGTGCAAATGGTTAATGTGACCTATCCTTACTTTGTTGTAAGTAAGTGTACTTTAAATCATCTAAATTTACTTTTGTGATCTACTTATATCAATGTCATAAAACAAAATTAACTCATATCTAGCAAAATAAAACAATTTATTACCTTGGTCATGGATCAACACTTGTCCAAGCCAAGTAAACCAAATTCAGTATTCAAAACAAGAAAACCGAAATATTGTCTCATCAAAACTGGAAATTTGTTCTAAAATCATGATAAACTAATCAAAATTTAAAACTATGAAGCTATCTCTGGCCACTCAAATACTTCTAGTGAACCTTCAAGCTCCATTTCCATGCTAGCTTCACTTGTTTGCAGTTCCTACGCAACATCACTATGTTAAGCACTGCAACTTGGTATCATATACCTAAGTGAAAGTTAAAATGTTTATAACATTATACCTGAGGTTGATGCTCCATTCTTCTTGAGGAAGTCATGGTATTTCTGGCAATTTCGCTTTCAATGCCCCTTCTTCTTGCAGTAAAAGCATTCACTTTCACTTGCAACCTTGGGCTTTGGAGTCGTCTTAGGCTTTTCAGGAGCCTTGGAAACTTGCTTGCCCTTGCTCTTGGCACTAGCCTTTTGCCCCTTCTTCTTGAACCCCTTTCCCTTTTGAATCATAAGAACTTCCTTCTTAGGTTCCTTAGGGATTTGTTTCTCAGCACTAACCAGCATTACATGCAATTGATTCATAGTCTTTGCAGTGGCAGTCATGTTAAAGTTCATGATAAACTGGTTGAAACTTTCTGGTAGTGAATGGAGAATGATGTCTGTTGCCAAATCATCACTGTATGGGTGCCCCAGTTTTTCCATACTTTGAATTAGGCCGATCATTTTGAAAACATGATCATGAACTGCGGCTCCCTTCTCCATCCTACAATCCAGAATCTCACGATGGAGCTCATACCTTTCAACTCTAGCTTGTTTCTTAAACAAAGCTTTGAGTTCTTGCATGATTGAGTAGGCATCCTGGTCCTCAAAACACTTTTGGAGACTAGGCTCCATGGTAGCAATCATTAAGCAAGTGATAGGTATAGCTCTATCATGAGCTTCCTTGTGCTTCTTGATCTCTGCCGCAGTTGGATTTTCTGGCAGAGGTCCTGGTAATGGGGTATCAATGATATCCTCTTTACCCTCAGATTTCAGAACAAGTCTTAGCATTCTTTCCCAAGTGGAAAAGTTCTCCCCTGTCAACCTATCCTTCTCAAGGAATGGTCGAAGGTTGTAAACGTTGTTGTCATTGTGATTACGGCTACCCATCTATGTCAAAATAAGGCAAAGTTTAATAATTATGTTTAATTTAAAATTAAAGTACCATAAACGCATTCATTTGGTAACTTTAAAACACTTTATTCAATAATTAATTGATCCCAATTGAATTTAAGTGATTCCAAGATCCTTTATTTGTGCAATAATTGACCGGACTTTGGCCCTACCATCAACCATTACATTTTCAAGGTGAGTAAACTCTTTACTGATTACAACTCTTGTAACTCTTGGTTGAATAATTAATCATCACATGTTTAATTATTACCCTTAGCTTCAAGGTTCTAAACTCTTTAGGTAACCTTGTTGAGCACAACCAATTAAAAGTGTAAAATTTGTTTTACCCCCACTCCCCTAAGATATAATATGACACCCAGCTTTGGCATGACCCATCATAAATATCAAAGGTTTCATCGGGTTTTTAATTGGAAAAACTATCTCAATATTACTGGGACCTAGATTTATTATGTTGTGATTATTTAGTGAACTCTAGCGCATCATCAATCAACATAAATAAAATCTAACATGCATAATCTACTAATGCAATAAATCATGACATAGTATGGCCCCTTAGTTCTAAGAAAACTAGAAATGAAAAAGCTCTCACTTGAATCATCATGGATCTCCATCCACCTTGCTCCTTTGGGCCTTCACTTCATGGGCTTCTTTGGACTAACACTATTTAAATAACTATTCTATTTACTTTAAATAAAAGTTACAAAAATACTTAACGGTACGCAGACCGTATTTTAGATTACAAAAATACATCACGATGCGCAGATCGTATTTAAGAATCTATGGGTCATACTAGTCTATATATAGCAACATAATATCATATATTATAAAGTGCCATATAATAAATCACTCAACATGCTTGTCTAAAATACAACATCGAATGTTCATAATAAAGTCAACGCATTTCCTAAAATATCTCATATTTTAATCATAATTAGATAATATCATATATTATTCATGACCGTTTATTAAATATAATATATTTAATTTAGTCATGAGATAGAATCAAATCATATTTTAATCTAGAAAGATAAATCATATTTAATCTTTCATAATTATCCTAACAAATTTAGGAGATTCTATCCTAATTATTAGCCAAACAAATAATTTTAAAATCAATTATATCCTAATCTAATTATGGGATAATCACATTATTTAAATCCATTATTATCCTTTTGGAATATGCTCAGAATATCCTAGTCAAACTTATCCAAAATTAACCACTTTAATTAGGATAATTACCAATTTAACAACTTTAAATATGGATAATATCAATATAACAACTCTTGAATATTTGATTTCGTTAATAGGAAGTATGAAACTTAAGTGAAAATTGATACTAAACATGTAATTTCTTGAAATTGTTATTTCTATAAAAAAAAAAAAAAAGATTGATAAATAACCACGAAAAACGAACTAAATTAAGTGTTCACGAGTAATTTGTTGGAAATTTTTGTATTTTTTGGGTAAAATGTCGCCTGAGATAATTTTATTTACCAAATTGTCACTTAGGGTTAATTTTTTTACCAAATTGTCGCCGGAATTATTTTTTTTACCAAATTGTCGCTAAGGGTCTTTTTTATTTACCAATTTGGTCAATTGGCCGGTAGGTTAAGTAGGAGACCCGCTCCATCCCCACCCTAGTAGAGCAGGGATGGGTCTTGGACTCTTGGTTTGATGATGGTGGGGCGGGGATGGGGATAAAAATCATACCCGTCATGGGTGATGAGGCAAGGGTGGATTTTAGGTTGTATTCGCCCTATCCCCACTTCATACTCACCTCACCCCATAGTTCATACCCACCTGCCTGTAGGAGTTTATAGGTACTACGCAGCGGAAAAGCATGAATCATATTCAAACAAGTACCATTCCCAAGATCACATGCATAACACACAAGACACATAATCATACCTTTGACGCGTGAATTCCACGAAGCTATTCGACAGACAAATCAGGGAGAGAATAGAGCCCCAAGCGTTGCTCCTCTACTTAGTCCACGAGATTCGAACGAGCCGTCCACCAATACTAGATTGGTCGAGTGATTGAGGAAAACCGTGATCACCACCTTTATGGACAACCGACCACCGCACGAACCACCACCACCACGACACACCACCGGCGCCTAGGAGGAGGAGAGAGCCGTGAGAGAGAGAGAGGACTTTGAGAGGGGTTGGGTTTCGTGTTTGCTAATTAGGGTTTGATCACACTGATCAATTAATTGCTTCCTTATTGGAAACCTAGGCACCTAGTCTATTTATAATCTCATTATAACTAGACTAGGGCACGAAGCCCAAAACTCCTTCTAATCCACTACATGGCCGACCACCTAGAGTGATGAGGCCCATGATGGGCCTCGTCCTCTAATGCTCGATCTAGCCCCTTTGTGTGACCTTATAGGATCCGTCCAATTGGGCTTTGGGCTATTTTACTAGTCCAAAGATCGTTAGTTCCTCTAGCTATGGCAAAACGACGACCCAAATGTACGAACTTAATTATCCCCATAATTTGATCCAATTATATATCTAGTAATTGCACACGACGAAGACATAACTCCTTCACTGCCCCACTCACCCAACTTCATACCCGCACCATACCCATATCCATATATATTATTACATATAAATTTTGGATCCATCATGGGAATAAGGGGCGGAGATGGGGATGGGAAATCCAACATCCGCCCCACCCCACTCCATTGTCATCCCTATTCTTACCTTAACAAGTAATCGTATTCATTAAATGGTCTGATCTTTTAAAAAACTATAAATAATCTAAGCAATCCCTATCTTTCATTTGAAAAACATGAGACGTTTCTTTATTGGCATAAATGTAAATATGACTGCGTATTTCATTTATCAATACTAAATTGCATCTGTGCTAACGCACGGAATATACATAGTAGGTATAGTTAAAATGAAGAAAATATTAGAAGTGAAAATTATAGAATTTTTTTAGAGAGAGAAATTTGGAGGCTATTGCCAAAAAAAAAAAAAAAAAAAAAAAAAGTGCACAAATTAAATGATTGGAGTTTTGGAGGACTTTGGTGATAAGTTAGAAAAGGAAAAACTCTTAAATTACATTAAAAAAAAATTATATTTTTGCAAAACGTCGTAAGCACGAAACACAATTAACTTCCCATCAACCTTCACTCTTCGTCTTTTTCCACCTCATACCATAGTAAACTCCATTGAATGAGCTTGAGTTTTTGTCCACCAACATCCTCATTTCCACCATTTTCGACACGTTTCGTTTCATTCCACCGACATGTCCACTACCATTTTCGGCGGCAATAGGAAAACCCCTTGAACAAAGGGAGAAATAAAGGGCATGGTCATCTTTATATGGTAGGAGTATTATGTTCCTTTATTGAATTGAAGCAACCCTTGAGCATCCGAAGTCTCCATTGGAGAGCTCATCAAATTTAAGTTGAATTTACGAACTTAGCAAAGTGTTTGCTTTTGTTATGACTGAAAATAATACAAATTTGTCCCCACCTACCTACACAAAATGGCAACAATGATCCCCTTGAGAAACAAATTTCTCATGTTGAAAAACTTGTATTTTCTCGGATAATCCCATCATATTAGGCTATTTTAAAAAAAATGGTTGTTAATTTGTTTGTAACCAATGTATAACAAATAAACCTGACACATGCATTTTATACTTCTAGCCTTTTTTTTTTTTTAAAGTTCCGATTTTAATTAAAGTAATATCCCCTACCTCCCTTATTCTCCTCCTTCCTCATTCCAAAGCCTTGTTAGTTGCAGAGTTGCCACCACCTACATTGACCAAAAACACCACTTGACCTCATCATTGCCTCTAAAACCTCCACCTTTCCTTCTCAATCTAACCAAACCCATCATCCACCCCTCTCTACCCTCATTGAAACCACCACTTAGCCCCTTCAATCTCCTTGAAACCATCAGCTACCTTCCCCACTTTCACTGAAACTACCATAGAATTCTAAACCACCACATATTTCTTGACAAAAAAAGCCTATGGTGGTCGGATTTTGCTAGTGATTCCAACTTTGGTACCACCACGATTAAATTCGGCCATTGTGATTTCTGATTTTGGATAGTTGTGTTGGAATTGTTGGGTGAAGGTTGATGTACACATTCTATACCATACTTTACCCTCGATTTATAGCTATTTTTGTATGATTTCTAAGCTCTACGGAGCTATTTCTCGCTAATATCCTTCTTCTAGTGTGGCTTGGTCTATTTGATTGATTTTTGTAGGCATATGAAGATTTTTGGATGATTTGGACGCGTTTTGGATTGCCACGAGAGCTTAGTAGGATGGAATGAAGAGATTTTTCCCGTGTCCGCCCTGGAGGGCAACATTGCCCTGGCAGCCTGGGCGAAGAAGAAAAGAAGTGAAAAGGTTCAGCCCCCGTCCGCCCGGACCGGGCGGCATTGCCCTGACAGACCGGGCGAACAAGATCTCATGCGAAGAGCCAAAGCGTTTGTTGCGCCCGACCGGGCGGCTTTGCCCGGTCTGACTGAGCGGAGTTTCGCGGAGCTCCTTTCCCTCTTTTTCGGGATTTTTCTTAATTGGGGATATAAATACCCCTTTGTAAAGCCCGACTAAGGACTTAATCATTATCTTAGCAGTTTTAAAACACTATTAGAACCCTAATATTCTCTCTAGATCTAGATTACATTCCACTTTGAAGTTTTAATCTTTATTCATCAACAATTGGTACTTTTCTTCATTGAAGCAATTGGTATTCATCTTTATTTCTTCTTTTACTTTTAATTACTTATTAATCATGTTTTCTTCATTGATTGTTGTTTTTGCTTTCATTAATATGTGTGAGTAGTTTCTTTATTCCAAGATCTAGCGGATCCCGAATATGATTAATGCATGATTTAATTCTTTAAATTCTCTAATAATAATTGTAATTGATATGCTTAATTGATTATGCTTATGCCAATACTAGATTAGGGATAATTGGTATTGTTATTAATCCTTTGTTCTAATCGCAACGGGAGTTGGGGTTTGACGGATTTGAATAAATCAATAAGGGTTTGAAGTTCATCACGGGAGTAGTTGAATGGATGATTAGGAAGTTAGAGTAATGTGCTTAAGGTCTCTAATTTACATGATTCCACGGAAGTAGGCTTGATTGTGATTAGAGAAGCCATTGATAACTCGAGAGAGACCATTGGTATTATTCATGAATTGCTTTTCCTCTTAAATCAATTAAATTATGTGTTAGGGGTAGAACGACTATTGCATTAATTGTATTCGTGGTGAAGCTTGATCTTGGATGTTTTTAGCATTAAATTGTCATTTTATTTAGATTTAATCATTTTAACTAGTCCTTTAGATATTGATTCTCATTTATTTGAATTGGTTACTTGCTTGGTAATTGCTTGAGTCTATTTAATTAGTTGAACCATAGTCTCTTGGGATCCGACCCTTGCTTGCCCGTCTACATGGTAGTGGTCTAGTTAGGTTTATTTTTGTTAGGTACGCGACACGCCTATCAAAGGTTAAAGTGAGGTTATGTGGTTAGGTTTGGATCGAAGTTTAGGTTGCCTATAGTAGAGAAGGGATGATATTTTTTATAAGGGTATTAAGGTGAGGTTTCGTGGTTGGCGGTTGACTAGTTGTATTACCAAATCAAAAGTAATCTCAGAGTGCACTAACAAAGTAGTCAGGGTAGTATGGTCATCAAATCTATAGGGAGACAATCAAGAAACATAAACCCTAACCTCTCTGTATCTTTCCTCTTCGTGCGTACGTGTGGTGGTTGATTTTTCCCTCCTCTTTGTAGAAGGTTGTTCGTGCCTAACTATAAAGAGGTTTAGACATTTAGTCCTACTTTAGTCCTACCATGTGGACTAAGTAGAGGAATCAAGTCAATCTCACATGGAAATCACACTTTAAAAGTTTAAAGGTACAATTATGTGAATCTTTTTGTGTTATGTATACTGATCCTAATTAGGTGCGAACAAATATAGTGCGTAGATCCCAACATTGGTATCAATTAGCTTTTTTTTTTTTTTTTTTTTTTTTAAGGAAAAATCAGTTAGCATCTTGCATGTACGCATATTGATTATAATAATTTGATTGTTTTGATGTCCATGTTAATACATATATTCAATTAAAAGGGAGAATAATTTTTTTCAAGGTAAATTATTATTTTAAATGGTGATCTAACGTTTGGAATTACTAAATACGATTTAATTTGCTCAAATTAGCCGTAATTTAGACCGAATTTTTTCCCTATATTACTCGAAAAATTCGAACCCTGACCCTAATTTCAATTTTTTGATGCCCCAACCCCACAATTTTGATGTTTTTGTTTTGATTAGTTTCGAACATTGTATGCCTCATGATTTTAATTGGATTGATTAAATACATAAAAATGTGATTTTTTCTGTATCACAAATGATTAAATCCGAGGGTTAAATTAGATTAGAATTAATTTCATGAAGAACCCTAAAATTTTTTAAATTGAATTGAGATTAATTTGATAAATTTAGCATAATTGCTATGTTTAATTCATAAAGGACCAAATTAATTTGATTTAGCAATTGTTGTTTATTAAATTAATAATCTACCTAAAAAATTAGAAATATTGAGGGCAGCAGCCATGGCTGAGTGGCAGGTTTAGGTTTGAGATGGAGGGGTGGGGGGTTGGGACGCTAGCTGTCTCGATCCAAGGAGGGAGCAGCAGCCACATGTAAGTGCTGTAACTTTTAAGCCTGTTGCTACAAGGTGCCCATGCACCACGGCCAGCTTCGGCCGGCAACGCATTAGTGGCTCTGCAACCTCGAATTTTAAAATAAATAAAATAAAATAATACTTCTTTTTTTTTTATCTTGATAAAATTAATATTTTATTTAAAATAATTTCAAATTATTATTTTGAGTAAGACTCCAAATGGATTATAATTGATAAATTAACGGTAATTATCCCACAATTAATTTAGGATATAACTGATTTAAAATTTGATTAAAAATATTTCAATTCAGTAGTAATAATTTAAATTCAATAAAGATAACCAGTTTTTTGAATTATTGAAGAACAATTTATTGTTGATCACCTAAGCACCTCGTATTTAAACCCGTATATTTTGGCCCAAAATTTCTAATCAAGCTAACTTTTATTTTTATTTGAGAGTGAGAGATATCTCAAGTACTTAGAATTCCTCTCTCAACTTCAAAAGATCTTAAGATCGATTCTTATCACCGCTCTCGTGGCTCTATAAACATCAAGAAAAAACTTTTATTTTTATTTTCAAGATTCTAGAAATTACCATAAATTGGAGTGTAAATATACAAGTACCAAACTCCCAAAAATAAATGTTACCATAATTGTAATTTCCCCTTATAGAGTGACTGACTAGGAGGCGACTTTTACCATATAAATTGCTTACGAAACACACTCCTCACTTCAGCAGACTTTTAACACTCTCTCTCTTTCTCTCTCTTTCTCTCTCTAGATCTGAACTCAATTTCTACTCTCTCTCTCTTCCCAATCTTCAAGATTCTCAGCAAACTTGGACTCTTTAATAACAGAAATTTTTTATTTATTTTTAAATATCCCCAAATTTTAATATTTTTATTGGGAATAAATTTTATATATTACAATCTATCTTATTCTGCAGATTGATTGAATTTGATTGAATTAGGGTTTTTTTGTTTTAAAGCTTGAACCTTTAACTATGGCGGCTGGTTCTGCCTCTGCCTTTGAGGTTAATTTTTTTTTTTTTTAATTTTGTTGATTGTTTTTGGGTTTTATTCTAATTTAAATTTGAAATTTTGGGTATTATTTAGCTTTTTGCTCTGTTTTTTCCCTGATTTTTTTGATGGGGTTTTGAATTATCAGGTTGGTTCGTTCTTTATTACGAAATATTATCATGTGCTTAAAGAATCGCCGGAGTTTTCTCATCAGTTTTACAATGATGCTAGTACTTTGACTCGAGTTGATGGTGATGATACTCAAACTGTTTCTACTATCTTGGTAATCATTTTTCTTTCTCATCCTCTGTTTAGTTTTTATAAGAAGTAATGATGTAGACGGGATTCGATCTTATATTCCGAGGTCACGGGTTTTGCCCCGTGATTTTACTGATTGATTGTATAGTTTTAGAACATGCTTGGTTTTATATTTATATGATATGGTAGTATGAGTACAAGTTTAAGTGGTGTGCATTCTTGGTTAAAAGTATAGTATTCTCAATTCGATTATTGTCACTTTGTATTATGAGTATATGTTTGTTGAGAAAGATTGAATTCTTAATGATTAAAATGTTTAGAGTGGCTTAAAGGGTCATAATTCCTGAAAATATACTGTAATTTAGGTGAATTAGTCCTGTTTGAGACACTAAGGGATGAAGGAATTATGTGAAGAAATCCCAAATACACCCCATCACTTGATTATTTAGCTCGAAAGCTAATACGAGCAAGTTTAATACGGAGCTCTCAATGATATCCTGTCCAGTGTTTTAACACGAGGATTGGGCATCATGTGGATATATGTCAATCATTGAGAAGTAATGGGATTTTGCTTTATAATACGAAGTATTCATCTTGGTAATAGTAAGGGTCGCTTTAGGTCAAGAAGTACTGCAGGAAAAACGCCATCCTATATTTAATGTTTGAGCCAAATTGCTATTATGGATACCCACCTAAGCGAACCGCTTAGTTTGGGCTTCTTAATGACCTAGCTTCGTCATCTACTCCTTATCAGTTGTTGGATTTGTCATTCAGTACTGAATAAGGTCATCTTTGGGTGTCTTAGATGACATATCCCAGCTGCCCTTGGAGTCCTTAACTCAGGGGATTCTTTTGATTAGGAAAATTGTGGATCGTAGAAAAAGAAAAAAAAAAAAAAAACAGGGTTGCAATATGGTAATCAGGGCCACATTGTTCCAGAGGTGGCATCTTGTGGACTGACAAATTGGACAAAAATCCCAAGTTATCTTGTTGGTTTGTATACGCTGTAATATGATCATATTTTAACTACATGTGAATTCAATTGCATCAATGTGGTTTTAATTATAAATTGTTCAAATGGTTGACATATTGAAAATGTATGTGCAACATTTCTGAAGTTGCAGAAATCTTAAATTCTCGTTTGCTGTATAATCGGTTTGTTTAAAGAATTTATGATTGTCCTTTCATGACTATCTGTTTACTCTTTTATCAAAATTTCCAAAATTTACATCATTCCTTCTTTCCCACCCCTTGAATTATCGTGCTTCGTGTTTTATATAGATGTGTTGTTGTATTCATATTCATATTCATCAACAGATACATTCATATGTTCCCAAGTTCCTGAAGTACATTTCCTTACAAAAGTTAAACTATGAAAGCATATATGGTAGTAAAGTTAAGTTATGCTTCAATTTTTTTATCAGCCATTTGTCTTTAACAAAACTGTTGCAATTATTTGGCAGGATATCCATTCAGTTCTAACTTCTCTAAATGTTAGTGGAGTTGAAGTGACAAAACTAAATTGCCAAGACTCTTTGAATGGGGGCATTCTGGTAATTGTGTCAGGCAATGTGAGGTCCAGAAACTTCGGTGGCAAGAGGATGTTTACACAGGCCTTCTTCTTAGCTCCTCAGGAGAATGGTTTTTACGTCCTAAATGATATTCTTCAATTTAATGATGAGGTTCTAGTCAACCAGCATCCAGTGCCAGAACCTGAAATCAAGGTTGATTCTGAAATTCCTGCATCCAGCCCTCGCTTAGACCAGCCAGGTACTGATGGAAGCTGTTATGTTTGTGTTCAGTCTGAAGGAAGCTTGACTTATTGTTGCTATCTGGATGTGATGAGATAATAAAAATTAAGTGACCATTTTTGTATTGTTATTAAGTGCATGTGATTTTTTTCTATGTATTTGTTTAAAATGTAAATTACTGCTGCAAAACTGCGTAATATGCATATCAAAATTCTTGTTATATTACTCAGTTATTCCATGTCACAAGCAGTAAAACTAGAAGGAATGTCATTCATGTTGAATTTTTCGATGTTTTTTGGTTTATATAATTTATGGCCCTTCATTTCTGGATTTTATGTCAAGTATGGATTCTTGCTGCTTTTAAAACTTTGGGAAAACATGTTTTCTGCAGCAGCATCTAATTTCGAGCTGGAGGAAGAGACCAGGGAGTATGTGAATTCAATTCCCATTGAAGAAGATTATCTTGTGGACAAATATAGCCTTCCTGATGAAGAGCAACATGAAGAGTCTCATGTAGAAACCATTGTCCAGGAAACCCCTGTTGAAGAGTCTGCTCCACCTGAAAGTGCTGTGAACCATATGAACTATGTGGAGGATCCGATATCTGTTCCAGCTGACGAGCCCGCTGGGGAGCCCGCCGAGGAGCCTGCCAAACTATCATATGCTTCAATCGTAAGCCTTCTAGTTTCTAGCCATTTGTTTTAAGCTGTTTAGATCACCTTGACAAGTTGGTTCTTTGAAATGTCTGTTTGAAGTATGCTTGTTTAAAAATATTTTATTTCTAACTTGAATTTGATGTGTTATAAAAGTTTGATACAACAGAAATTGATCTGATTTTGTGAAACTCCAATGTTATTAATTTTTGTTTGATCTTTTAATAGAAAATTACTTGGGCCAATCTTATGATTTAGAGATATCATTCTGCATATAATAAAGTATCTTATTTTTGATATTCTATTGTCAAATTTTGCAGTTGCGAGCATCAAAAGGGCACTCCTCACATCCAGTTGTTTCTAAACCTGCTGCAAGGCCTCGCATCCCACCTCCATCGGAGCAGCAACAGAAAGTGCAACCGATTTCTCCACAATTAAATGCATCAGCATCATCATTTGTTCCCGAGACAGCTAGTCCTGGGGCTGATGAAGGTTCTATTCAAGAAGGTATGTGTAAACCCGTTATCTACTTTGTATATGCCTCTTGTAGTCTTGTCTTATGTGGACTCGTGTTTTTTTGTGGCATGCATTGATAGTTGGGATCTTTAATTTTAATGCTGGCTGTCACACAACAGTTTGTGCTATGCATACTTGGGTAGACTGACAACATGATAATTATTGCTGAAAAACAATTAGTGGGCTGTTCTTTGGTGGAATGTTGGATGCTACACTTCCCAGAGTGCAATAGTTTAGTCTTTAGTTGACTGCAGGATTTAGAGATTCCCTATATCAACCTAGGGTGGACTATGTACGAACTTGCACTTCCCAGTAAATAGTTTCTGAACTCTTTACTTGCAGCCAGGAATTTTGTCAACCAAAAAGTTACAAACAAGGTGCTTTATTGGTCTTATTAGTGAATTTTTTTTGTTTGTTTGGAGTTTGGACTATGCTTCTCATAATCCATAATTTATTTGTTTGGAGAATATATCTTGGTTTTGGTCTGGCAGCTATGATGTATTATTGGTTGTCAATTTAAGACTTCATGCAATGTATTGTGCGATGTACTGTAATATTTTTTGAGAAAAGTTATGCCATTATACTGTTATGTTACCGGAGGAAGGTTTACCTGGAGTCTTTATAAGTATATTTTTCAAATACATGTGGTCTATTTACAAGTTTCTGAGCAGCAGAACTGATTTTCCAGTACTCAAATGGAGAGTGTGAGGGTATGAGACTCTTGAAACATCAAAGCAGGTTCTCTAAGGAGTAATTGACAGTGCCAAACTCTTTGTAACAATATGGGTTTTGGTTCGACCCTTGTCAAAAGTGATTGAATTTTGGTCTTCTAGTGAAAATTTAGTCAGTAATTGAGTGTAGGAGCTCATTGTTGAAGTTGAATATCAATTGCAAAATCACGTACTCCTGCTGAGAGGAGACACACCTATCTTGGATCATGTTTTGAATTTGTTGTAACAGATTTCTAACACCTTTGTAGCTTTATCTCTGGTATCTCATTGTTTCTGTGGCTGTCATAGGTTGACAAATATCACCTAAATCCTCTTTTACTTTCTATTTTAAGTTTTGCATACAGAGGCTCTTGCTCTGTTACATTTCCACTATTTCCAAGCACCAATAAAAAGTTGCATACATCATATCTTGATATCCTCTATAATGAAAATATTTCCTTATCGATGTTTACAAAGCATTGCTTGCATTGTCCATTAATTCTATCTAAAATCACGTGGAACATTTTTGTTAGTGCTATTGTTGTTGTTCTACATATCTCTTGTTCTCATCATTTTTTTAAATGGGAATTGTACAACTCAGGGGAGATGACATCTGTCTATGTGCGAAACTTGCCCTCAAATAATGTTACTACTGCTGATCTTGAGAAGGAGTTCAAAAAGTTTGGTAGAATCAAACCGAATGGAGTAGTCATTAAAAATCGCCAGGTGAGTCATATACATTGTTTTGTGAAGTTGCTTATTGGATTTATTTGAAAATGCTTACTTTACTTTTACTTCTGGACACGCAGGATCTTGGAATTTGCTATGCATTTGTCGAATTTGAGGACATTTCTAGTGCTCAAAATGCAATAAAGGTATTATGGTAGCTTCATTTTCATTACATTTACCGTTTTCGCCTAGTTTAGCAAGTATTGGATCATACAAATTTTTTATTTGTGCTGCAGAAACTTACTTATCCCAGTAATGTTAGTAATAAGTGATTTTTAGTACTCATCAGATATTGAATTAAGGTTGGTTGTGAGTGTATCTTATGCTTTACTGCTATGCTGGCCCTTTAACAACCACCGAAACAATTGTTGACTTGTAACAGTGTCATAATATGCTGAAATGAGTTCTTGACAATTGACATAATGTGTTGCCATCATGTGTTTTAAAATTCATATTAATAAAATGTTTAATATTTTAATGCTTAGACCTAAATTCTGTTGGTGACTTGGTATTAGAAGTTTCTAATAGTATTTTCCTTCGAGGTGTGATTTTTTTTTTTTTAATTTTTTTTTTGTCAATTCATCATTTTGTGTAATAGTATCTTATCTGAGAAGTGCGACTAGGAATGCGTTGATGTGAAATAAACTGCAGTGTGCTGTGTTGTTGACTTGTTGGGGAACCAGCTGTGTGCTTTTAGTAAAAAGATAATAAAAAATGTGGGTTCGGTCCAAGTGTCATTCTCGAATTCCCTATTGTTTTTTTGTAAACCCAATTTGTGTTTTATGAATTTATTGATTTCCTTTGCTATAGTTTTCTCAAACCTTAATGTTTTTTTACTTGCACATATTTACTACTCCCTTAAAACTTAATTGAGATCTATTCTTTGTCTTTTTTAAAACTCTCTTAATTTTTACTTGAATGCTCCTTTCCTTTTCTCACTTCACAAACCTTTTTTCAAACTCTTTCAACTGATTATCTTATTACTATGTCTTATAACCCCCTTTTTTTATTTTTTATTTTTTTTTCTATATCAGACGGTTTCTTATGACGATTCATGTTAGCCGACCCATATCATTTTGAGACTAAGGCTTTGTTGTTGTTGTTGTTAATTGTTAGAATTGTAACAATTGTATTTCTGAATCTAATTTTATCGATTTTTTTTTCTTTACAGAATTCTCCCATAGAGTTGCTGGGTAGGCCAATCTACATTGATCCAAGGAAACCAGGTGGAAGCAGCAGTTCCCGTGGTGGAGGTATGTGCTATACTCTGTTCTAGTTCTGTTTATCGTGAAATCCTTGTTAGGTTTATGTGGACCCTCATATGATTACTCTGTGTAATGGAATAGTACAAAAGCATTTAAATAAATTAGTTGCTGACTGTCCGCTAATTAAAAGCGAAGTAACCTATATCTAGGCAAAGCAGCCCAAGAATGACCAGGACAAAGGGTGCTCCAAATAGAAGCTAGCTTTTAAGTCAACTGAAATGCCATTTACTATTTATAGTGAGACTGTGAGAGTAGAATTTATAGCCAGTGGAGCTGTTAGTTAAGTTATTGTGCTCACTTTAATTATAGAAAAGGAACTTCATTGTCTCATAATTATCATTATCAATCAATAACTTGACTAAATGCAATACCTAGAATGACACATGTCATCTCTAGGTTGAAAATATTCCCTCCATTTAATTTTTTTTTTTTTTTTTTTTTTTTTTTTGCTACATCTTCATTAATTTGTTTGTAACTTAAAATATTGTCCTTTCATTTCGAAATCTATATTTCCAAATACACTTAAAAATAATAATTTGATATATTTGAGTAGTATATTTTAAAGATTAGTATTTTGTGGTAAATTATTATTGTTGAATTAACATTAGCAAAAATCATGCTTTGTACGGGATTTAAAATAGTTAAATTACAAATATAATTCCTTTGTGCCATGAACTTTGCTACATTTGGACTTACACGCACTACACTTTAACCATTTATTATGGATTATGTGTGAAGAAAAGAATAGTCATGTGGGATTTATGTAGTGATAAAACTAGAAAAGTTCCCTAGATAATGCTTACGTGAAGATTTATATAGTGATTGAACTCTGCGAAATAGCAAGGGTTGCAAAGGACTTTAAAAGCAGGGGGTGGCATGTTCCAATGAATTACAGCACCAATCTTGTGCTCAGATCAAAATATTTAATATAATTGAAGTAGACGAATTCGATATACATATATGGATTTCTTTGTTATCACAATATTGCTGTGATGATAGTTATGTGATGATTCAACATTTTGCTTATGTGCAAGTGCTTTCCCATTTTACAACAGTGCCCCTGCTGAAAATTATCACGGTTCTAATTTCTCTCTTTATCTCATAAACAATTGGCAGCTGCAGCTAGAGGCAGAGGCCGAGGTGGTTACCAAAATAACACTTCAAGAGGACGTGGTGGGATCAGAAACCCTGGTCGAGGAGACAGCAGCGACTACAACAGGAGTAGAGGCTCAGGGAACGGCTTCTACTAGTGCGTACGCCCTAGCAAAGCGTATGCGACGCAATTATCTGGTTCAGGGAGGAAGGGAGAGTGATGCTAAATTATTGCTCTTTCTCTGTAGGTGCTTCTGTCTTCTTATTTGTTAGTGATAAACAATTAGGTCTCCACCCTTGATCTAGGGTATTGAATTATTTACCTGAAGGTGGAGGAATGAGGAGCATATTTAGTTTATATTTCTACAGAAGGTGCATATATGCCGCCTTCGTCCCCATGTGTTTTTCTTCTACATGGGGATTTTTTTGAATTTTCTGCCAAAGGTTTGGTTATTTGGCTGCCCTGAATTGAATTTGTGTTATCTGAATTTTGGTTAATTGACTAATGAGATGATTTCAAGTTTGTTCGGAAATATCAAAATGGCTTTATTTGATAATTGATCATATTATTCATTAGTAGTATTGGAAGATCATTCCATATTGTGCATTAAAAAGGAATTTACATATATCGTATTTTACTAGCTATTTTTCAAGGAACATATAATAAGTCTGTTACATAATTACATTATGCATATATGATTCTGTGGTTTTACTATGAATCTTAAATTTCTTCTGAACATACAAATTCTTCTTGTTGAAGGGCATGAAATATATATTAAACACGGCTCTAGCACAAAAAAATAAACGGGAAAACTATTCCCTAGGCTGGTGTTGCTAATACTTTCGTGTATTTTTTTTTAACCCTGAATGGATCGGAAAATCTAGGTTGTTGCAGCAACCATGGCGCTCTGATGACGAGTTGCAGGCATCGTGCATAGATTTCCTTCTTCTATTTCCCAGAGAAAATTAGCATATGCTGCAATCACATGACTGCAGGAAAGCAATACAGAAAAAAAATCAGTTGAAAATAAAGGGACACGAGAAACCAAATGCAGAATTTAATACCAACCTATTTTCAGGGGAAGCCTGAACAGATCTTTGGAAGTAGCCTAATGCTCGTTCTTCATCGCCATGGAGCTCCCAAATCAGCTGGGCGTATTGTGAAAGGATTTCACCATCTCCGGGATCCATTAGTATTGCTCGAGAGTAATATTCCTCAGCCCCTCCAAGATCCTTAGACTGAAAGAGATAGATTAAGATTTGTGAGTATTGACATTGTATGCTACATGAAGAGAATATGAATGTTCGAGGCTAACCTTGTGAAGGAACTCGGCATAGTTTCTCAAGATCATTGGATTTCCAGGATTTTGTTCAACCATATTCTTGTAGTGTTCTGCCATGGTAGCCTTGTTGCTGCCATCTTCACCGAAACCTACTGGTTTATATTCATTGTGTCCTCCACTGCCTCCTCCTCCTCCTCCTCCGTTGTTATATCCACCGCCACCAGTAACCACTCCGAGTCCCCTTGCAAGATGCATTTTAGAGGGTACATTTTCAATCTCCTCTTGAGCATAGATATATCTTTCTTGTAACCCCATGTTCATAAATGCTATGGTCTTATCTAAGCTTGAATCATCTCTTATTTCCTGTTGAACTTCTTCATCACTTTCTTCTTCCTCATCATCTTCATACCGCCTTTTGGAATTGTGCATCGAGAATGAAGGGATGGATTGCAGAATCGAGCAGCTGGGTTTGCGTGGAAGCTTCTTGGCAGCAGGGATAGAACGGTTGAATTCATCAAAACTGTTGCAGACTAATTCTTCCAAGTTTCCTTCGGATTGTACCCTTCGAAAACCATTGGTTTGAGATCCATCAGATGTGATTTCGGTGTTAATAGAAGGGGACGAGTTGGAGATTGATGAGGGGGGAATGAGATTCAGGGGACATGTAGGTGTTTGGTGGAAGGAAAATTTCTTAGGTGGTAGGTGGTGTTTGGGAGAGTTATACTCCGAGTGGTTGCCATGGTTCGGAGATTCCGAGTACGACGACGAAAGAAGTGAGCCAAGAATAGGGGTGGATGAGCTTCTAATGAGCATCATCTTTGTGATATTTTTCTTGTATGAAAAAATATGGAGAAGAATCTGAATTCAAAGGGAAAAAAAGTGCTAAAACTATCCTGCCAGTTGCATAAATGAGATAATGGTAGTATATACTATTATTAAAAGTGATGATAATAGAAAATAATGTAATGAATGGCCTAAAAATGTTAAGAGATATTATAATTTGGGCCTACTATCTAAACAAAATTCAAGAAAAAAACAAGCCAAAAAATGTCATTTTCTTCTTTTACTAAATGTTGATATTATGGCCCTTTCGTTGTGAATTTTGCACTTTTTTGGTTTAATTTGTGCATTCAATGAATTCACATGCAAACTCTTGTAATTGTTTGAGTGGGTGGGGTGTAGTTTAGAAAAGGGTAAGGACGGTTGAAATTTGAAAAGTTGATATATGGCAATTTTATATGATATAGACAAAAAATTATTTACATATTAATTAATTAAAGAATTAAGATAAGAGGGGAAAAAAGAGGGAAACAAATTAATTTGAGGTGAACATAAGTCGTGTTATCCGCTACTTGGTAGAGTATAGGTGTAATGTGTTTAATAGACTTTCAAATAAATCAAGCAAGGTTAATGACTACAAATTACGAGTATTTTCTAGAATTATGTATAAATATATATCATGAAAGCACCCCGTAGATAGTATTAGAAATTGGAAACGATTGCAAGCAATGACTCATGAAAATTCTAGAACATAATAGCAATCAATGAAAATGGTGAAGGGGCTTGACTCTGCAACCTCTATATTGCCTATATATACTAATGTTGGGCATTCAAGCGTATACATTGTACACTAGTACATGCATATAGAAACCACACAAGTCTCTTTAAGTAATTTTTTTTTTGTTGATATTTCCCCTCCTCTTTTGATTTGAAAAACTTAATCACAAATCCTTATTTTATATTTTTTGTGTTATCTTGTTATTTAATTTGGCTACTAAATCAGCTAAATATTTTCTTCAGGTTAGAGCACTCACATCAGTAAGCATTTTTTTGCTCATGAGCAAAAATGATGAGCAAATTTGTTAAAAATGGTTCCCTATCAATGAGCATATTGAAAAATGCTCATGAGCATTTCTGATTTTGCTCATCCTATGAGCAAATTTGAGGATGAATAGTAACTATGTGGGGCCCAGCATTTCTCCAATGTCTCTGTCAGCTTCTTCCTCCAATCAGCAAATATTACCGTTTTTAAACGGTAATTAATTTAAAACGGCTATTTTGGCCGATTTATAATAATAAAAAAAAAAAATCATCAACAGTTATAATTTTTTTCTCTACAAATAGAGATCCATTTTGACATATTTTGGTATAATTTCAAAAATCACAAAAACACTCTATATTATTCTTCTCCCATTTCTAGTGAGATTTATAATTTATAATTGTTTAGCGATTAAAATTCAATATTATTAATTAATATTTAATAATTGTATTAAGTTAAATAATAGTATAATTGTAATTAGTAGCACTAAAACTTCATTTAACCAAAACATAATTAATAATAATATGGTGATGTGTAAGAGAGAGAAATGTTGATGGGGTATGTGAAAAAGTAGGAGAGAGATTGATGAGCAATTTTTTTTTTGTTTACTAGTGGGATAAAATTTGCTCACAAAAAATGCTCATGGTTGGTAAGAGAGAGAAAGTGGCTAGAGAGAGAATGAGCAAAAAAAATTTTGCTCACTAGTGTGAGTGCTCTTAGTAGACGCTTTGTAAGGGCCTAGTCCTATTTCACCTCTAATCCATGTTGCTACCATGATTGCCATGAGAATTATTATTATTATTTTTTTATATATATATTTTTTTTTATCATGTGATGGATTGTTGTCTCTTTTTCTAATTCTACGACTTTTGAAAATAATTAAAATACATTATTACTCTTTTCACCAAAAGAATTTAGTAATAAACACAAATATATTCATCAAATTACACAAATAATTTATTTAAAATTGTTAATTTTAAAAAAAATAAAAATTCTTGAAGAAAATGCAATTTTCATCCTAATAATTATAATAAAAACCAAATGTTAATAATAAAAACTAAAATATTGTCCACCTAAATAGTTATTCAATCAATCATAAAAATCATAATTATTATACTTCTTCACACAACTATGTTGTTGCTCTGAAAATGGTCATAACAACAACCCAAAATCCTTCTTAATACCAAATCAACCTCCATTCACGGAATACTCATCATCCAAAGGTGGAATGGGTGTTTCAAAGATTCCAAACCATATCTTTCAACCCACAACTCATTACCCTGCAAATGCCGCTGGGTTTATTTCTAGGAAATCTACTACTTTAAGGAAGAAGAATAACAAAGCTATAATTGCTTTTCAATATGGAGTTTGTAATAAGGAAGGTTTCAAGGTAAAAAAAAAACCTATTGCTCAACAAACCTTTGATGAAGAAGGAAAAGTTCGTATTATTAGGAAACGTTTAGTCACTCGTGTAGGATGCAATGCTCACATATGTATGAGATATGATAACGGAAAGTATGTTGTTAGTCATTTCAAAGAAGAACATAATCATTGTTTACATAATCCAAGTTGTGTAAAATTTTAAAAAGATAATAGAAAAATGCATATTATGCATAAAAAGTTGATTGTTGATAATTCAAATGTGATTTATTTTTATGTGCCAAATATTGTTTTCTTTGTTATGATTTACTATGTTCTAAAGTTGATCTTTAATCATAGTAGTTTATATATATATATATATATATATATATATATATATATATATATATATATATATATATATATATATATATATATATATATATAGAAATAAAATTGATTCATAAATAAGTCATACGACATCTACAAAGAGATTTAGATCTAATAAATACATAACAATTGAATCAAATAAAAACATTTTGTAAGCAAAGCTACGATCGTTGTTGCAACTCGTACATTCTTCATACCCTCTTTTATATCGTTGTGATTTACAACCTTCTTCGATGAGGGGGTCTATCGATCTGTTGTAGCCGTGCAGAAAATTTCCGTCTGATTCGTTCGATTGTTGTCGAAATATTAATCTCTTTTTCAATACCGCACAAAATTTTACCCATGAAACAACTCTATAGCAATCCAGGAAATAAAAAAGCAAATCCTCCCTCAAAAGAGAGAAGAAAAACCCGGTCTTTCGAAGGAGTCAAATCCTCCTAAAGAGGAAGAAAAACCCTGTCTTTCGAGGGAGGAATATTCCTCCTAGAAGAGGAAGAATTATTATAAACCTAAAGCAAGAGAAAAGGCACAAAAGAAACAACGATTGGGGCTTTCTACCGGTAAATCCGATGGAAGCCCCTTCAAAAAAAATAGGGTAATATATATATATTAATAAATAGTAATAAATGTATTTTAAAAAAATTCACAACTGGACAACTATAAACCAAAAATCATATTCTTAAAATAATTTATAACCTGTTTTACAACAATGAAAATATATTGCTACGATTTTTTTGCCTACTTTTGTTTTAGTTGTGTATTAGAAGCTAAATAAAAAATACAAATATCAAATAAACATATCACGAGGCTTTTATTATTCCTTGACTAATTTATTATTATAAATACTTAATTTTCAATCAATAATCTATAATTATAGATCACCGTGCATGGCACGGGATCTAACCTAGTAAATACATAATAGTGAGTTGTAATTAAATTATGAAATTAATTAAAACTTGTTTAGTTGTGTATACTATATATACTCCAATAGATTTTAATAAGTTTTGTATTTAGGCGATACTGGATTGTTGATTGAATTTAATAAATTTTTTATTTTAATTAAATGTCAAATCCTAAAATACATCATATGTAAAGGACTTAAAACTCATATGATCCCTTCTCATTTATAATGTTTTGATGGAGTAGGATATCAATTATAAAAAAAAAAAACGACCCCGTATTGATGGAGTAGTATACCAATCATAAGAAACACGATCATAATTAGTAAGTTTAACACTTTTTTAAAAAAAACAAACAAACAAACAAAGGGTGTAATAAATTTGAAATATTTGTAAACTTTTTTTTAAATTTTAATTTTAATTTTAATTTTTTTTATTATTATTTATTATTATTATTATTATTATTATTATTATTATTATTATTATTATTATTATTATTATTATTATTATATTATTATCTGAAAGTGGAAATGTGATTGATATGATGACTTGGTTGGATCAGTCTATGCACTATTGCACAGAAAGACTTGTGCGGATCTAAGGTCTAGACATACGCAACTGACATTATATTGAACATAATGACCCTTATTTTTAACATAGTAACCTTTATTAAAGCTACTACAACATTTAATAATATTGTAAACTTGAAATATGACGTTATTACCCTAATTTTAACATAGTGGCCTTTATTATTCATATTGATCAGTATATTAATCAATTAGGCCTATATATTACCAAAATTTCAGAAATTTCACCAAATGCCACTGACAAATTTAAAAATTCACCAAATGCCATCGCACTTTTCAGAATTCACCAAATGCCACTCAGTTTTTAAATAATTCACCGAGTGCCATTAATGACTAACGGAGGCTTAATCATGACACATGGAAATCGATTATTGGTTTTAAAAATATAAATAAAATTAAAAAAACTCTAAATCCTAACCCAACCCAACCCCACCACCATAACCACCTGCCCAAGCCAACCGACGGCCCAAAGCCAACCGCCGGAACTCCTTGACCTCCTGCCGGAACCCTCTAACCTTCCGTCGGAACCCGCCAGAACCCCTGACGTCCCGCTGGAACCCCTTGACCCCATCAAAACCGTCGACTCCTCTTAATTCCCCGAAAAACCACCGCAACCATCTCACGCAATGCCCAAAACTCTGCCTACTCGACTCCAGCACCCACACAATGACCCCCGACGACCTTGCGCTGATGCCCACCCCAACGCCCGCAACCACCTCACGCACCAACACGACGCATCACATAGCCACCACAACCGACCATAGAAACCCGAAATCCAGAATAGAACCGACTGTGGAAACCCATCACCCTCAAACGATCGAAATCAACCATGGAAATCTACAATGGTCGATTTCTATGGCCGATTTCATCGTTTCAAGGGTGGAGGATAGGAGGAGTGGTTTTGCGCGGTGGTTGGAAAACGCTGGGTGTTTAAATCAAAGCTCATGTTGGTGGTATTTTGGGTCGAGGCAGGTTGCGTGGGTGGTTTTGGGGGTCGGCGGTGGGTCAGGTGGAGTGCTTAAGGGCCGATTGACCGTTTTTTGTTGGTTAAGGGGGTGGCCGACTGTTTTCCGGCGAGAAAAGGGGAGGGGCTAGGGTTTGGCGGTGGTGGGAAGGTGGCTGGGAAATTTTTGGGTTTTTTTTTTTTTGTTTTAATTTATTTATTTTCTTTTTATTTTTATGAATTAAAATAAATAGACTAATCATATCATGACATGTGTCATGATTAGACCCTAATGACTAACGGAGTTAACGGCCGTTAGTCATTAATGACACTCAGTGAATTATTTAAAAACTGAGTGGCATTTGGTGAATTATGAAAAGTCCGATGGCATTTGGTGAATTTTTAAATTTGTCAGTGGCATTTGGTGAAATAGCCGTTATTATTTTTATGGTAATAAACAAAAGGGAATAAGAGATGGTGGATTGGTGGTAAAAAGGTTGGAATGTTGGATCTTTATATGGGAAAAAGGTGAGCTAGATTGAATGATGGTAAATGGGCCTATACAAATTGCCAAAAATTTGGCTACCAATGAAAAAAGTCAAAAGTAAAGGACTATAAAGGAGAATTTACCCCAGCTTTTATAAGTTATGTACTACCCCCGGTCTAAATTACTTACAACTTTGGGATATTATTTATAAGATATAAAATATTCCAAAGTTACGAGTAATTTGGACCGAATGTAATATTAACTTATTTAAATACAAAGGAAGTATTAACTTGTTTAAGTACCAATATAAAAATGTCCAAGCCTGGTACATTTCGGTCATTAGAGATCTTACAATGACTAAAATGGTGCATTTCTTAATCCAATCCAAAGTTTAGGGAATTTTAGTCTACAAAAGAATGAACTCTAGCTTATAAAAGCATTGGAACTATCAAATTTAGGGAACTCCTAGTTTACATAAGCATCCAAATTCCAAACCATCAAGTTTAGGGAATCCATCTTATAATGTGTGGCGGCAGATGGTGTTGCTCCATTTCCCGGCACTACATATGTTACGCGAGCTCTTAGATATGTTACGCGAGCTCTTAGAAATGGAAGAAACAGTGAGAGAAAGTCGGATGGGTGCTCTGCCGTTCGATCTTGAAAAGAAATTCTCCTACTCCGTACAATCTCGTGATTGTGGCATTATTATATGTTCACTATCAATCATGCTATGATCTAGACAGTATGAACTTGGATGTGAATTACCGAGTTTGAGCTTGGTTTTACAGCTATATCCACTCTCTATCCCGTGGTAACTGTTACATATGCTATTGTACGTTTAATTGTTTAGAAATAGAGCCATTACATGTTTTCAATAACCAAAGAGGGTTTGAACTTTGGAGTATAGGGAGCAACATGGATCATACCTGAGTGGGAAAATCCGTACACAGTTACTGCTCTTGTAGTGTTGTTACTAAAAACTTTGCGGTAATACATTTGGATGTTCCACTGGTACATTAGTACAGCAATACTGGTATAACCGTACAACAGCGTGCTTCAAAACTACACATCTGAAACAAGGAGAATTCAGGTCAGAGAATTGGAGATGGTGGGCTAGGTGTTAACTGCGTTCACCTGATTATTCTGATCCATTATATGCAGGACATCGAAAATATCAGATTATAATCTTTAAACAGAGGCAAAGACTTGAAAAGAGGCAACACAGCACAGCTAGTTCTCAACTCACAATAGGTATAGAAACGATAGAAAGCATACATAAAGACAATCAAAGTGAAACCTCATTCCTGAGAAAGATGTTCTTAAACAAGCCAATTTTTGCAATTGAATTGAGAGACTAATTTATTAAAGTACATTATATACGGAGTAATAAGCTTGACTAGCACATTTGGACAATTTTCTGCTTCTTTCCTCAAAGATTGAAGGAAAGTTTGATCCATCTTTTGATTTACACATAGTACAATGAAGTATGAAATTACATGCTACAATAAACTTCAGATAATGCATCTCAAAACAAGAGAGCATATCGCAGACATCAAGAGGCTCAAAGGTAGCTTTCCACCAAAAGTTGGGTATCTATTTTTGTTTGCAACATATAACGTTTCAAAAGGGTTCATTATACAGGTGCATTATACAAATTCACCAGCACAAAAGAACCACGCTCTCAAATAATATCATTGTGAACCTGGGTAATATGCTGGTATAGAGGTGGCTAATCCATATCCTGTCTTCCGAAAATCAATGGAAAGTCATCAAATTGCTCGGAAGGATGGTCCTCAGTCAAGCTGTTTAGTGAATCATAAACCTGCAACATGGAACATCTATCCTTGGGACGAGAAACTATACAATTTGAGGCGATTGTGAAGACCTGAAGGATATCATTGTCATAACCTCTTCCACGTATATCTTTATCAATGGCTTCCACCATTCGCCCAGAGCTTGACAGCTGATTCACCCAATCTACCAAGTTGCCCTTGAACCCTTCCTCTACAGCACTCACTTCCAATGGTTTCACGCCTGTCAATAATTCCAAAAGAACTACACCAAATGCATAAACATCCCCTTTAAGTGACGCCACCATGGTGCTTGAGTACTCCGGTGCTATATACCCAAACTCTCCTAAATCCCCATTAACAAAACTACTCTGATTCTGCGATTCTGAGGCAGAAATAAGTCTTGCTAACCCAAAATCAATGATCCTAGCATCCAAATCTTCATCAAGAAGAATCACATGCGAGCTTATGTTTTGGTGCAAATGCGGAGGCTCCACTCCATGATGAAGCCAAGCAAGCCCTCTGGCAGCACCTAAACAAATTCTGAACCTCATTGGCCAATCCAATTCAATCGTTTTTCCATGTAGCACCGAATGCAAAGTCCCATTAGACAAGTACTTATATACCAAAAGCTTCTCATCTTCCACAAGGCAATAACCCAACAATGGCACTAAATTCGGATGCCTAAGCTTTCCCAACCTATTCATCTCCGTCTTAAATAGCTTCTCACTCAGCTTACACGTATTAAGACGTTTGATTGCCAAAGTAGAACCATCCGCCAACATAGCCTTGTATGTAGTTCCCATCCTAGTCGAGATCATAACAGTCTCTACACTAAAATTATCAGTAGCAGCCAACAAATCCGACAATTTAACTTTCACAAGCGGTTTTTGAAACAAGGAAACCTGAGTTAGCTTATGAGCCCTCAACCTATCAATCCAAGTACCATCATCACCTCTCCCTAGCCCATACCCTTCCTTCCTCCTTCGACTCGCCCTCGAAAAATACCACCACCACACCCCAAACCCTACTAACAACGATGCAGCCGCCCCGAAAACACCGGCAGCTATAATAATGGCCAAATTCTTCTTGCTCAATCCATTACAACTAGACCCAATTGGATCCCCACATAACCCATCATTCCCTTCAAACCCTGACTTGGCAAAATTAGCAAAAGACTCTGGAATTGGCCCCGATAATCCATTCCCAGCAACAGAAAAGTCATTTAATCGATTCAAACTAGACAATTGCACAGGAATATTTCCAGATAACTGATTATCAGACAAAATCAATTTATTCAAATACTGACATTTACCAAGATCAGGTGGAATTTGACCAGATAATTTATTACTAGACAAATCCAAAGTTACCAGAAAAGGAAGCCATGAACAGATCTTAGAAGGGATATTACCAGTAAGAGAATTACCAGAAAGATCAAGGTTTTGAATGCTAGAGCAAAGCTCAAGAGATTCTGGGATTTCCCCAGAAAGTTGAAAATCTCTAAGTTGAAGACTAATTAATCGATTTTCTTTGTCATTCCAACAAGAAGCACCCACAAATTTGCAGACAAAAGCAACTTCAGCTGAAGAATTTTTGAAATTCCATGAATTAAGCTTACTTTGTGGGTCCTTCAAATTGTTTTTTACACCTTGCAGACACTTTACATCATCTTCAGCTGCAAAAGAGAGAGTTAGGAGAGAGAAAATGATGAATTGGAAAGTGGGTAGATCTGAATTTTGCTTCTTCTTCATCACTGAAAATTACCCAGAAAAATTAAACACATATACAGTAGATTGAAATGAGGAAGAAGAAGAAATGGGGGGTTTAGGTTTTAGGGTTGAGGTCAACTTTTGGGCATGGTTGAGTACTATTAGCTGGAAATTTTGAATGGTAGTAAAGAAAGAAAGAAAGGAGTTTTAGAGAGTTGAATGGTCTTTGCTTTGAAAGGAATGAAAGAGCATTTGACTGTCATTTGTTTTCTGTTTTTGTTTTGTATTTTCTGGAATTGGGGTCCCACTGGATGTTGATGGAGTGGGAGGGGTGATATATGTCATATATCTATCACCTTTCAAGGGCAAAATTGTCATTTTTAGGAGGGAAATGGAAGAGTAATCCTCATTTATAGAACGTGAAAAAGACAGTAATGTAAATGAGATTCGAACTTCGAAATAAATGGTCTTGCCTATTACGAAGTATATAACTTGATTTGCAATAAGATATACTATATTAATATTACTCCCTCAGTCCCTCCGTTTACAATTTTTATTATCATTATTTTTTTTTTACTTCGTATCATGCTTAACTGCTTAACTTGGTATTTAAGGAAGGAAGTTAGGAAGATATGATCATATCACCATAATAATCTCCATAGGATTTCATCCTACATCCTAAAGTTAATTAGTGACTTTTCCAATCTTCATCCTAAAGGACCTATGGAAGTTGAGGCTCATCCTAGCGTGACTCACCAATTTTATAAGTACTTTTCCGAATATGAAGTTGTCATAGCTTTATTTACGATATTATGAATTTTTAAGGATATGTAACTTGATAATTACTTAAGTAAGCAAGTACTTCGTATTTGCTTGACAAAGTTTATCTGAAAATCGCCTTACTCATTCTCCCCCAATTATTTATAAGTATGATAATTAGTTCCAAATCACATGCGAATTAATTTCCTAATTTTTCTTCATACAAATGAAGAGATAATGGGGTTGTTTGGTAAGTAGCTTTTTGATGCCTTTTTATATAGCTTTTGGCTTTTGGCTTTTGGAAGTGGTCAAACAGCCAAAATTTGTGTTTGGTTAATTGGCTTTTTGGTTGGCTAAAAAGCCAGCTTTTCCGCCAAAAGCCAAAAGTTAGTGAGAGTAGCTTTTTTGGGTTGGCTTTTGGCTTAAATGATAACAATTACAATTTTATCCCTCATGACACCTATTATCATTCTCATCTCAATTACCTTTCTCTCTCCAAAAATCAAAAAACCCACTATTATACTACAGAGAGAATTTGGGAGAAGTTGTGGTGAAGGTATCACATTGCTGCTAGCTTGATGGAAACTAGACGAGCCAAGCGAGTCAGAAGACAATAATATTAGATTATTAATATGCATTCTTATGATTTATTTTTTCTAAGTTACTACTCCGTACCTATGTTCTATTATTCATTTTGGATTGTATTATTGAAATTTTGTAAGCATTATTTTACATGTGATAATAATAATAATAATAACCAACAAAATTAAAAAAAAAAAATATTATGAAAAAAAAATACGAAGTAACAGTGATAGGTGTTATTAGTAGTAGTAAATAATAATCCTATTTACAAAAAGAAATAAAAAAATTATTATTTATAAAAAAAATAGAGAGTAGCAGTGATACTACTTGGGTAAAAGTTAAAAAAAAACATTATTATTATTAAAAAATAATAAAACATATCAATGCCCTTAAAGGTAATTTTAGCCCTAAACAGCCAACAGCCAATAACCAAGTTTACCAAACATATTTTTTAACAGCTAACAGTCAAACAGCCAACATAAAAAGCCAATACATACAGCAGACAAGCCAAGAGTAACAGCCAGCAGCCAACAGCCAATTGCCAAACAAAGTCAATATATCAAAAGTTCAAACCTCATTGTTTGTATACACTAAAGATTGTAGTGGGTTATTTTGGGTCATGTCTCATATCGAGCTCATGGATTTTGGGGTTATCTAGGCGCGGGTGGCACGGCCTACAATCCATGTGTTGTGCCAAAAATTTTAAAAGGTTGGCCCATGCATGACCCAAGTCCACATGTCATCATGTCATGCTTGTGTAACTAAGCTTAACATGCATGCCTTCATTAATTATAGCGTGTTTTTTTGTGTCAGATAAGGTTATGCTTCTCTATAATAAAGGTGGTTAACATGTTGTGTAAAAAAAAAAGTTAAATAGAGCAACAAATGTTGTACGTGGAAAAATACAAATAAATGATTTTACTTGATATTATCGAAATAAAGTACTTCTATAATAATTAAGAAATAATTTTGTTTTTCTAAAATATTGGTTTTTGACTAATCTCATTTATTACATAAACCCCAAGTGTATATACTTTGTATAGCCTTTGAGGTTTAGTGGGTTTTAAAAAAAGTTGTTCATTTTAGGCAAAATTTAAATTCATAAATCCCTTTTTATGATCACACATGATTTAATGTCCACAACAATTATGCTTAGTGCTTAGGCAATCACCATCGATGCTTTGAAGGAAGCACTAGGAATAATGCTAAGTCAATCACTATCAAATGTGAGAATCATTTGACGATGATCCCATCAATGATGAACAAAAAATGTTGAGTTGTAATCTTTATAATCATATAGTTTTGGTTGGTTATAAATGATTAAATGTATTATGTATAATATATTAATATATATTTTTGGTTGGAGTGTGTTACTCGTGTAAACTTCCCACTCGCACATTTGCATTGTTAAGAGTAGATTGATTGTAATTGGGTTTAGGTCCTTTATTAGAATAAATAACGTGGCTTAAGGATATCAATTGTGAAGTATTTAATTTCAAGAAGTTTCAAAATGGTTGCAATAATAATGCAACACTAAATTTCATGTGCACTCTATGCTTACACAAATTTCATGTGTTTGAAGAGAGTAGTATGCGTCTAGATATGACGAAGCCGATTCAAATCTAAATAACTCGATTAGTTAATACGGAGTATGAAATATCCAATTTAAATTTGAAATCTATTCAAAATCACTCAATTTAATTCAAATCAATCGAATCCTATCTTGAATTGTCAAAATACTTGAACTAAGGGGCACGCTTTTCCCACTTATTTACATTTCATGCCATTAGATAAACGAATTTCGTAAATCTAGGGCATGAACTTGTATTTGCTGCTAGTAAATGAGACAAATTGTTTTTAATTTTTCATTGCAATTTTCTCATAAAAGAGATGGTTTATTTATCGAACAAGTTTAGATTATTCAACTTCATTTGTAGCTTGTTTTTTTTTTTTTTTTTTTTTTTTTTGGTAAGGAGAAGGGCCTTTATCGAATCGGAACCTCTCATAGGTCCTCCCAACCCGGGTTAGCGGACTAGACACTTTAAGGGGTCGTTTGGTTGGGTGTAATCAACAAAGGGAATGAGAATCAACTGGCTCGATTCCCTTTATTGTTGTTTGTTAAGCACATTATTTCATTCCCTTTACCCTCCCCATTACCCCAAATCCTTCTAACTTCATTACCTACCCCTCTAAACTTTTCCATTCTTTTTCCTTAGCCACCCCTCCACCACCACACCCACACCTACACCTAGCCACCACCCTTTTACCACCCAGTCGCACCTCCACGGCTCCACCGACCTTCGCCGCCCCTTCCTCGACCGTCGCCGCCCCTTCCCCGACCGTCGTCGCCCCTTCCCCGAGCCTCCACTACCATCGAAAAACCTAAAAAACCAACCCTCTTCACTGTTAATCCGTCGAACGACCCTCCCCCACCCTCGAAACCCTAGGGAGGGTCGTTCGAAGGATTTCACGGGGAGTGGTGAGGCTTTTCAGCGGTTTTAGCGACGTTAGGGTTTTCTGGGCTAAGGAGATTTTCGAAGGAGGGACGATCTCCGTTGGGTCGACGAGGGACGGGGGAAGGCTTGCGAAGGGCGAACGGTGGGGGAGATGCAGCGACAAGTTTGGTGGTGGTTCGGTGGTGGGAACGTTGGAGAGTGAATGATATTGTTGGTTGTGTGGTGGTGGTGTGGTGGTGGGAATAGAGGGAGTGTTTCCCTTTGTTTTAAAACAAACAACATCACAAATTTTAGGTATTTTCATTTCATTCTTCTTCTTTCCCTTTGTTCATTTCATTCCGATTTCCTCGTGCGAACCAAACGACCCCTAAAAGTGAAAGAAAAGGGTAAAGGAATCCCCACCTCCAAAGTATCTCTAGTAGGGTTTAATCCCCCAACCTCTTAGATCATAAAATGCAAACTTGACCAAGCTATGCTTGGTTAGTCCATAAGACCATGACAAATTGACAAGTTAGATTGGATATCATTATTACGGAATACTTGTATTATTATTTTTTTTCCTTTTCACACAGCGATAACATTATTAATTTAAAGATTCTAATCATGGATTGGTGGGCATAGTTTAGCTTTCTTCTTTACTTTTTGGCAGAGCAGCCCAACAAACAAAGAATCATCACTCAAGAAGAAGAGACCACAACATGAACAAGGAATTCAATTGATTCCCTTTCCTTTCCTTTACATCCTGCAATTTGAAACCCGGAATTCCATTCGGATCTTCCTTAAATCCATCTTCCCTCTCAATTCAAAAACAACCCAATAATCCTGAGATTTCAACAACAACATGATCAATAATAATCTGGAGAATTCTTGATTGTATAACTTCTTAAACTTATCAGGGAAAACCCAAACCCGATTCCCCGGAAACCCGTTTTGTAAAAATGGGTTTGATCAATTAGAGTTGAGTTGAATTGATGGGGTTGTGGTTGAGCAAGATTGTTGGGTATCCCAGAAATTATGGAATTAAATCTGTAAATATGTCGCCTTCTTTAAACACTTTCTTGTTACCAGCTCCATTGCCTAAATGGCCTGAAGGTGTGTTTCTTCTACTTGTCATTTTTGTTCTTATTATTTTGTTGAAGAATGTTTTTGTTGGCATTGTTTGAATTAGTGATGTAGACGGGATTTGATCTCGGGACATGGCTTTGAGTACTTGGGTTAGGTGGTGGGTGGGTGGGTGTATCACTCATATGAGCATGTGGGTGGGTGGGTGGGTGTAGTTGAAAATGTGGAACTTGATCATAATATTATCTCTAGGTTGCTTACTATGTTGTTAGGTAAAATCTTTGTTTAATTGGGTTAATTGATTATGATTAATATAGTGACAAAATCTTTCTTTATGATTTAAGCAGGCAGAAAATTTTATGATCATACTAATTTTATCACTATGTACATTGTCAATGTATATAAGCGTAGTTTACATAGTCATATGAGACCGTCACACTATAATTCATACGTAGTATAATGTAATACACTAATACGTAAAATGTTATATGTGTATAAAGGGGTTAATGGTCGACCATGTTTCACAAGAATTTGTTGTTGTTAAGGTAAATAGTTGAAATGAAATGTACAGTTATTGAAGAAGCTGCCAAATGACATTACATGTTGTTTTCATTTTTTTTTTTTTTTTCCTAATAAATTCAATTAAACAAATTGTTCTTTTGCAAATGTCTTCAATTGTTTTGTCAATAGTACAAACTGTTGCTTTCTTTCTGTTTTTGCTCTTACAATTATATGCTTTTTGTTGCAATCATCTAGAGTAAAAGATTTCATATTCAGAAATACATCAGTCAAATTATACTAAGATATGTTAGTTTATAATTTTCTCGCCGTGCATTTATGACTACTCGAGTACTTGACTGCTTTGCATGATTTACAAAGATTGCTGCTGTTTGTGGAATAGATAATCAATCAGCATGGACTTTTAGACCCATTTTGCATATCGATAGTGATTTATCATGAAGAAAATAGAACATCTTTTTCTGCCTAAACTCAGTAAAGCAAGGATAACAGGACTTGGCATGCATCATATAGTTTCGTGGTAGTCGTAGCCCTACCTAGGATGAAAATAACTCAGTTAATTCTGGACATCCTAGAGCATCGTTCGTATGGTTTAACAATCTAGATGTAAAGTAATTGAACTGTAGTCACAGATTTAAGTTGACAGTGAAGTGTGACCTTAACATGTACCATAGAATCGCATATTCACAATTATCACTTGTGTTGATATTCATCAGGGCGAGGATTTGCCACTGGGGTAATAAACCTTGGAGAGATAGAAGTTGCGCAAATAAAGAGGTTCGAGTTTATTTGGGGCTCTCATCTGTCACATGACAGAAGAAAAGGAATTTCTTTCTATAAGCCTGTGGACATACCTGAAGGATTCTTCAGCCTTGGTCATTACTGCCAACCAAATGACAAACCTTTAAATGGTTATGTTTTGGTTGCTAAGGGATTGGCGTCTCAAGATCCTAGCTTACCAGCCATTGTGATGCCTGTTGATTATACTTTGGTCTGGAATTCAGATGACGGCATGGAAATCTATGATCAACATAGTTACTTCTGGCAGCCGAAACCCCCTTCAGGCTATAAAGCCTTAGGCTTTGTTGTGACAACCCATCCTGTTAAACCTGATCTGGCTGAAGTTGGATGTGTCAGACAGGACCTTGTTGATGATTGTGAGACTTGTGATTCAATGCTTGAAATAAACTCAAAATTCCGGAATATCCCTTGCAAACTCTTTAAGACTAGGCCTCGTAACAGAGGTATGCAGGGGAGAGGTGTACCTGTTGGAACCTTCTGTTGTACTAGTCTGTGGACTGCAGAAGAAGAAATGCCTGTTACGTGTTTGAAAAACAAAGACCTCGATTGGCATGCAATGCCAAACCTCGATCAGATCCATGCACTGATTCATCACTATGGTCCCACCGTTTTCCTCCATCCAGATGAGGTCTACTTTCCCTCTTCTGTTTCATGGTTCTTCATAAATGGAGCTCTTCTATATAAAGCTGGACAGTCTAATGGTGAACCTATTGATGCTGAAGGCTCTAATCTGCCTCGTGGTGGAGAAAATGACGGTGAGTTTTGGTTAGACCTTCCTGCTGATGAACGAAGGGAAGTTCTCAAGCGTGGGAACCTTGAAACAGCCAAACTTTATGTTCATGTTAAACCAGCTTTAGGTGGCACGTTCACTGATTTAGCAATGTGGCTCTTTTCACCTTTCAATGGACCAGCCACCATAAAGATTGGACCACGTAATATTGCTCTGAGCAGGACAGGTGAACATATTGGTGATTGGGAACATTTTACTCTTCGTGTAAGCAACTTCACCGGTGAACTTCACAGTGTATACTTCTCACAGCACAGTGGTGGTGTGTGGAAGAATGCTTGTGACTTGGAGTTCATAGAGGGAAACCGACCTGTCGTCTATGCATCTAAACATGGCCATGCTTGCTACCCATATCCGAGAACCTATCTTCAAGGGTCTTCAGGTCTTGGTATTGGGATAAGAAATGATTGTGCTCGAAGCAACTTCTTTGTGGATTCTAGCACCCATTATGAGATTATTGCTGCTGAATATCTTGGAGAAGATGTTACTGAGCCTTTCTGGCTGCAGTATATGAGAGAATGGGGGCCACATATTGTTTATGATTCGAGGAAAGAGCTGGATAAGGTGATCAAACGGTTTCCATTGCTGTTACGTCGTTCAATTGCAAACTTGGTTGGCAAGCTTCCCGGAGAACTTTGTGAGCAGTCTGGACCAAGTGGTCCAAAAGAGAAGAACAACTGGTTAGGGGATGAAAGGTGGTAGAATAACTTGCCAATAGTCATTCTGTTTAACCTGTTCTAGGATCATATTAACAGGATTTATCTTTCTAGACTTCAATTCAAGCTTGTTGGAAAAAATGGCCAAAGAAAGTGTAAAGAACATGTAAATGGAAGTGTTTTATACAATTATATGCATACATTTATGTATATGTCAAAGGATGTCATAGTCAGCTAGTAAACTTTGATCACCCTCCATACTGTAACTTCTTTTCAAACTAACAATGTGACACATGAACAATATCTTAGGGAACATTAGTTTTTTTGTGAAGAGGTCAAGAGGATCACATATTGATTACTAGCTCTATTCACATTTCACATCTCGAGTGTGGATTTTTAATATGCATGTAAAGTACGAAGTAATATTTTGGAATCAATATTATAGAATGAATACCTCACATATTTTTCAAAAGTATCCTAATGATTAAAAATTTAAAACTGCATCAGATTTTTTAATCTGCAAATTTTATAGTATTCTATAATGTTTTTATGAGCATTGTGAGATTCGACTCATAACATTGGACTGAAAAGCTAGCCAGTTGTTCTAATCTTCTACAAGTATTTCATAGTTATCAGTTAATACTCCATTGATATTATATGCTTTCGCAATTACCAGAAGTTTATCATTATACCCCTTGAATTCGCTAAAATGATTATGATTGCTTGGTATCATGTATGAATTCAAATTGGTTCATCAGTATGAACACAAATTAAAGACCCACCGAGCTTGAACTATGTGTGTACAATAGTACAAATAGTTAGATCCAAATAATAATATGAGGTGCAACCGTGCAAGAGTATTAAATTTTAACCTTGGTTGTCCTCAATGAAGATGCCTCTTTTACTTCCACAATTCGACATTGAGCAATTAAAGAAAATCGATCTAGCCTTCTGGTTAAGAATTTATATTTATATTTTAATATATCAAGAAGAATTCTAAACCGATCTAAATCGATCCAGTTCGAATTTTAGATCAGTTTTATTAGTTTGGTCTAAGACCAGTTCCAGCTTAATCAATGTAGGCTTCGAGTGTTGAATTAATTTTGATTTGGTGAACATCCCTGCTTGCGTACAAAATCAATGTTTTGATGAACATAAAATTGTTTAACGAACAATTATAGGCCCGAATACGACCTTAAGTTGATTAATTCTTGACTTCAAGCAGAGCTTGCAATATCTAACACGACACGACAACATGACCGAAACTGACACGATACGAACACAAGTTACTGATAGAAAACACAAAATCGACACAACATGACACGAAACTAACCCGCACAAAATATGTTATAAATTGGTCAAATTATGCAATTATCTAATATTCTACATAGTTTTTTGGTAGATTTTGTGAATAACACGAAAGTGACACAAGATCAAACAAGAACCTGACACGATACAATCATTTTGCCTTATTAAACTTCAAGTGAAAAGAAAATTATGGCTTAAATTTAACCCGAACATTCCATTTGCCACCTCCGGACTTCGAGAGCTCGAGACACAAAACCAATCTGGGCTCAGGTGCACTGCACCCAATTAATTCACAATTTGACAGAAGCAAAATAAGGAGTGTTCAAACAATCAAACCCCATTTGAGTAGGCGTGGTATGGATGGAACCACGTTGTTGCTTCGCTAGTCGATACCGAAAACCCTTCATTTGTTTTTTTAGGGTTTTACTAAAATAATTATAATTTGAAAGAAAAATCAACCATGTTCAGAAGAAATTTACCCTCTCTTATTCGGATCTCATCATCAAATCAATTTTCCAGGTACCAATATCTCTCAATTTTCTTCCATATATTATAAAGCTTCATATTCTATTGTTTCTTTGTTTCATTGAATTCTGGGTTCTAGTTTTTCAAGTTGTATGATTGATTATTTGATGAAATTTATTGTATTTCTATCTTTATTAATGAATACCCATTTGCTAATTATCGCATTTTAGCTTAAATTTTTGTGCTTTCTTCTTGCCCATTTTGATTTGTGCTGTAAATTGACTTTTTTTTTTTTTTTTTTCTTTGAAAATGTTCAATTTTTGTTGTCAGATGTATGTGTTAATTCTTTGGATTGGCTTTGTTATAGTTCTTCGAAGTCTGTTAATGAAGAAAAGAGCAGATCATTGGGCCGAAAAGTGGTGTCGACTGCACTGCTTTGTCTTACTGGTGGTGTTGCTTTGAGTGCCATTGATGACCTTGCTATCTACCAGGGATGTAGCAGGTATGATACAGCTCATTATTCAGTTATTCATGCCGGGTTTTTGAATTTAGAAATGAAGTGATAATGACCTGTACATAATATTGCACTATAGAACAATGTGATTCATTTATATGTTTCATTGATTCGGACATTGGTGTATCAAGACTGTTAGTTGTTAGCATTCACGATGCACAAACTCCATAGAAATTATTCTTATTGATTTACCTGATACACGAGTCAAGTTATCTTTTGTCGATTCTACATACAACAATTTTTATTTTGGTTTTGTCTCCATCTGTGTGATAATTTTATTAGACCGAACCTTCTATTTGATGGGCAGCAATATCTGACAAAGCCGTTTATTGAAAGGCTGTCTTATGGGCAAGAAATTTGTAGAACTGTTAGATTTCTGTTGCTATCTGCAACCCTTTGTGCTGCATTATGTGCTTTCTCTGTCTGAATGTGTATATTTTTTTGTAGTGTTATACTGTTGTGTGTCATATGCTTACTTCTCAATGCCTATTTGGTACTTCAAAGATAATCTTAACAATTTCCAATACGCTACTACATTTTTGGTGTTGAAAAAAAATAAAAATAGGGTGGTGCCAATTGCCAAATAGGCCCAAAATTTGTTGACTAATCACTAGATAAAGTTGCCACTATAAGGAAGTGAGGAAAAGTTGCAATTATGTTTGCTATACTGCAAGGCTTGTTGATGGACCTAAATTCAAAGGTTTGTATAAGGAGCCAGAAGGGTTGTTGAAGCAATGGAATTGACATTATTTAGTAATGAGTTTCTTATTGCTACAGAATTTGCTAGTGGCAATAACTGCTACTTGTATAATTTAAAGAAAGTGATGTGGTACATTCAGGCATGCACATGCGCATGTCTTTAAGTCCATCGGCAAAACATGTGAGAGGTGAGGGGATAGTAATAGCTATTTGAGAGTTAATCTCATATAATTGAGAATAAAATTAATCAAAGGTATCAGTATGAAGTTATTTCTAACAAATATGTAATGCGTATTGTTATTGTTGTGGTGGTCACCACTATATTGCAAAGATATTGATGGTGGAGTGACCTCTTAGATTCTTAGTGTGGTTTTAGTTCCTTTGTGTTCTTTGCTCCCCTTAGATTCTCACCACCATAGTAAGGTGACATAAGTATTTGAAATGTATATGATTGTCTGAAGTTTCCCAGCAATTTACCTTCTTACCTCTTCCCATTAACTCCTTGCCCCCAGAATATATTCTCTCACTTTCCATGTTAATTGGAAAACTGTGTGTTTAATATCAGTGTAGAGAGTTTGGCTTAACTATTTTTAATATTGATAGTGATCTACTGTTTGATAAGAGGATGAAGAAAAAAGTAATTTTAATGGGATGTATCGTGTCTTGCAAGAAGGAAGAAGAAGTCCCACTGGAAGATGGATACAGGTGGAACCTGCATAATATTTGTTGATCTCAACTGAAATTTAGAATCAATTCATAACGCTGCTTCTACTTTATTTGTTCAATTTATGATGGTATGGAATCGAAAGAGCTCGTCTTGACAAATTTGTACCATAGAGAAGAATATATTTGAGGAGACTCTTTGAAAAAGTCATAAACATAAGTGCAACTATATTAGGAACAGTTTCTTGTACATGGGATTCCCAAAATTATTAAATGAGTGGCCATCTTTAATTCTTTATAGTGCCAAGCATAGCCCTAGTGCCCTTTGTCTATGAGGATATCTATTCTGGCCCATATATAGTTTGACAACTTGTAACCGTAGTCATATATAAGCATGGGTATTTGGAGTGACAGACTTCGTATTTTGGATAACCGAGTCAACATATGAGACAATCAGGGAAGAAATCATACAATAGTATATTTTACCAAAGAAAAGAAAAGCTTGTGAATTTTCTCGGAAAACAAAGGTGCATCAAAACAAAGAAGAGGTGGGTAGCTGTCTAAGTGAATTTCATGTAACAGATTGATTCAGTAAGGTGCATGCAACATGGATCAATGGTCTAAGTAATACTTCGTGTTTTGTTTGGGATTTCTAGATTTCTAGCCATTGCCAAGAGTTAGTGATTACATGTTCCTGAAATTTTTGTTGAAGTGAAGTGAACAAAGCCTGAATCTTGCTGGGAAGCTGGTGAGTCGTCAATTGTAGATATGAGAAAAAGATTCTAAAAATCTCTTTAATTTTTTCCTTGAGATATTTTACTTCTTTTCCCTTATTTTGGGTGAGGTGGGGAGGGGAGTGGTGACTGCCTGACTGGTGACAGCTGACAATATGAGCTGCATATGGATTTTTATGATCATATGATGTATTAGCAAATGTAGTCATATTTTATCTTCGTCTAAAATAACAGTCTCAATGTTCAGTCTCCATATTAAAGTACTGATTTATTGTGAATTAATCATAATATTCTTTATCACTCAAAATAATTTTGTCATTCCTATAGCATCTCAATCACCAAACCGAATCCATTGATGGGGGGAGGGGGTGGGGTGTTTCCTAGAAGATATGCTTGAAGTATAACTATCATTTTGCACTACTTACATGGCTACCTTGTCCTTTTTCCTATGCTTGATGCATTACATTAGTTTGCTTTGTTATTGACCCAAGTCCTAAAAATTGAAGTGAATTTTTTTTGCTTTAAGTCGATTTGTGGAATTCTCCTATTTGAAGAAAGTATTTAAATCTTTTCAGAACATCTTAGTGTAGTATACTAGTACGTGTAATTATGGCTATATCTTGGTGGAAGGAGAATATTTACCATTAATATAGAAGTTTAAGAGATATTCTGAAGAAAGACCATCCTTAGCCTCTTTAATAAAAATCTAAGTGGGTTTCTGCTCAAGCATTTGACATATATTGTATTGCCTAGATTGACTTTTGTGAAAGTCAGGCTTGATAATATTATTTGGCTGATGCCTGTTGGCTTTACTTATCCTGCTTTTTTTTCATACAATCAAGTGATAATAACTCAGTGCATAGTGTGGTTCGTCTTTGAAATGTCATACACATCTAGTGGTTATGCAGTAAATCCAATTTCTTGATATTATTAAATCCATCTTGAACTCAACTTTCAAACTGCTTGATATTAACTTTTGTCCTCTTTGGTTTCAGCAAGGCAATGGACAAAGCGAGCAAGAACCAGGAAGTCATAAATGCAATAGGCGAACCAGTAGTAAAAGGCCCTTGGTATAGTGCTTCACTTGCTGTAACTCACAAGAGGAAATCTGTTTCCTGCACATTTCCTATTTCTGGACCTCAAGGCGAAGGAGTTCTTCGCTTGAAGGCTGTTCGCGATGGAGGTGAACATATAATTTCTCTCATCTTTTACCTGATCTTCTTGTACCCCCCTCCCCCCTTTTTGAACTTTTGTTTGAGGAGATCTGTTTAATAATCTAAGAGGCTGAAAGGGGTAAGAAAGGGGAAAGAGTAGCTTTTTACATGATAATCGTAGAAAATTGATGCAATGGTTATGTAATCTTCAACCAATATGTTGCGATAAGATTTGACCAAATCAAAATATTCCTAATTTCTATTGTCTGAAAATATTACGTCACATAGCCATTCTAGAATGTCTGGGAAAAAAAAAAAGTTATCACATTCCCAAAAGTAATGAGGGATCAAACACTAAATTCTTGTGACATCGGCATGCACTCTTGGAGTGAATAATATGATAAATAGCTCCCAACAGTGGGAGTAATTGTCTAAATCAACTTGGGTGGGTAGTCAGTTATCAATTGCTGCGCTGCCTATATTGTCTCTCCCTTCCTCTTTGCTGACGATTTCTCCTGCTGGTTTTGCCAGATGACTCCTGGTCATCATTCTTCCGGCCACGCAACTTCGACATCTTAATTTTGGATGCAGTGCTCTACGTTCCAGGAAATGAAGAAGCGCAGAGAACCCTTAAGATTAACATCTCAGATGACGTCCCCTCCCCTGCATGTCAAGCTTGCACTAGGTGTCCAGAGACAAAAAGTCCAGGTAAAGAATGACGACTTAGTGCAGTTCATGAATACGCTTAGAAAGAACTTCCTCCATAGTTTGCAGCGGAAGTGAATAATAAATTCAAATATTCTTTATACATACATGAGACATTATCGCAATTTTCCTGGAGAGCGTGCAATTTTGAGTATACATAGGTGGAGTACATGTATAATTTCCTTGGTATGTTCATGTATGAATTGAGGCTTATAAATGTTTTTTTTCTCTAAAATCGATTTTGAAATTTTCTTTGTAGAAACAATGTACGAAATGAGGCTTACAAATGCCTGCATTCAAAATGGACACTATTAGATCTTTTAAATTTAACTTCAAGATTTTTCTCTTCCTTAAGTTCTATTATTTTCATTTGTATTTCTGTTATTCGACATTGAATCGAGAACGGTTACAGTTGTGCAATTGAGGATTTGTGCGTTTGTAATGGATAGTCACAAACTCACAATTCCATGGATAGTATTATGACTATTATCATATGCCTAAATAAATATTATTATTTAGTACTAGTTTGCATCATATTTAAAACAGGAGTATATCAGTATATGTTAGGAGTACTTTATTATTATAGTGATGAAAAATATTGGTCAAAGTTGATAGAATTTGACCATAAATGTAAATTGTGACTAATTGGCGAAATTTGAGTTTAATATGAGCATATGATACTATCTTAATAAACAGTTAAGAGGGGATTTGGGAATACTATCTTAATAAACAGTTTAATATGAGTATATGATACTATCTTGCGTGCATTCTTTGTAGACAGTCCAATTTATAAACAGTTGAGAGGGGATTTGGGGATACACTCATACACTTGCTTAATTAAATGGTTTAAATACTTTGTAGAGTAGTTGTATTACTTGTATATACATAGGGGTGTCAATTCGGTTAAACAGTTCGGGTTTGGGTTGGGTTTATCAGTTTCGGGTTATAACGGGTCGGTTTATAACGGATTGAAATAATAAGCGGGTCGGTTTGGGTCGGTTTTGAAAAATTATCAGGTCAGTTCGGTTTGGTTTTTTTAATTGCAGTTTCTATTCGGATCGGGTCCTTATCGGGTCGGGTTCTAGTCGGTTCGGGTCATAATCAATTTGGGTTGAACTGGGTCGGTTTGAAAACGGGTTTAGCCCATTTAATGTGGGTTTCGGTTAAAAACAGTTCGGGTCTTAATCAGGACGGGTCGTAATTGGTTCGGGTCATAATCAGTTTGGGTTTAACTGGGTCGGTTCGAAAATGGGTTTCGGTTCAAAATAGATCGGGTGAAATCGGGTCCAACCATTATTGTTTCGGTTATAATCGGTTTAGATTGAACTTGGTTGGTTTGAAAACAAGTTTACCCAATTTGAAACGGATTTCTAATCAAAATCATATCGGGTTAAAATTGAGTCGGATGATTATCGAGTCGAATTAGTCAGATAATGGGTAGGAACGAGTCATGTTATAATCAAGTCAAGTCATAAATAAGTTGGGTTTATCGAGTAGTGGGTTGAAACAGATTAGATCATAAACATATTGGGTAACAGGTTGTAAATGACTCAGTCATAACGGGTTACGGGTTTTAAACGGTTTGGTCATAACAGGCTACGGGTCGTAAACGGTTCGGTCACAACGGGTTACGGATTATAACCGGTTCGGTCACAACGGGTTACAGGTTGGAACGATTTAGGTTTATCGGATTTTTATCGGGTTTTAACGGTTTTCGGTTTAAAACGGGTCGGGTTGCTATCGGGTTTAAACGTAATCGGTTTGGGTTGCTTTCAGTTTCGGGTTGTAACGGTTTGGCTTGATAACGGGTCGGGTTAGTAACGGTTTGCACACATTCGGTTTAGTTCAGTTTCGGTTTGGAAAAAATTGGGTCGGGTCAGTTTTCGATTTCCAAAAAACGGGTTTTAAACAGTTCAGTTCCTTTTCGGATCGGTTCGAAACAGTCGGATTTAACGGTTCGGGTCAGAAACTGACAGCTCTATATATACAGTATACATTAAAAATTGTTACATGCCATAACATTTTTTTGTACTCCGTACTTATTAAAAGTCAAATGCTTTGCATTTGGGCAATTGCATGTTTCACTAGGATGGCTTACCAATTGATGATGTCAACAATAATTCTTTAAATTCTCCTGTGTTTTTTTCAAGTGCTTAAACTCTTGTAGAGTAATGATTTCTTATCAACCAAATCATCTAGCATTCTAGCTAAATAATCAATCAATCAATAACTATATATTAAAAAACACACCAGTAATGCACGTGTCATATCTTGGTCGACTTGGTGTGTCTTTTTTTTTTTTTTTTTTTGGCTAAATAAAATTTAATCAAAGAAACAACTCTTTTATACAAAAATAATTTCCTAATCTTATATAATATAATTGCTTAAAATAAAAATGATTTGACATGTCTTTAAAACAAAAATTTATATAGGTATAAATGATAATTTTATATATCATTTATAGCTAACATATCTTTCGTAATCCTTTATTTTTATCAAAATTTGTCAATTGTATATTTATATAATTTTATTTTTATCATAAAAATTAGAGGGAAAAAAATTGAAGAAGGAGAAAAAACAGAGAAGAAAAAATTGTAATGAAAATTTTGATCAAAAAGTTTGATGAGAATTAGGAAAGAAAGGAGAAGAGAGAGAATTGGGAAAAAGAAAACCAAAAATGTAGGCGGGAAGAAATATTAGAGCAGAAAGTCATGATTTTTGATGGGATGCGTTTCAAGAAGAAAGTCATGCGTTTTACCCGTGTTGCAGCTATTCTACCTGCATGAATATGCATGTAAGAATATGCGCCTTTTCCTGTCCAAATCAAAAGTGATTTTTCAAAAAAGGGGGGGGGGGGCTTAGAAAAACATTTTAATGCGTTGATTGTTCGGCCTGGTCCGAAAGCCCCGCACCACCTATCCATTTTGGGCGGGTTTGGGCACAAACCTTTCAGCCTGAAGTTTGGCCTTGTCCAAGAATTGGTAGGAATTTTAGCCTTTAGTTCAACCCGCCCAATGATCATCTCTATTTAAATGTACTTTCAAGGGATTGTTTGAAAATTCTTATTTTTCACCTCTACTAGAGAAATGTCATATTTCTTCCATTCTTTTTTTACTTGATCCGCTTTGACTTTTACACTATTAATCACCCCTCTTTTGACCATCTTTTGTAAATAGTATGTAAAGAAAAACATATTCATATTCGATCTTTTTGAATTTGTCTCAATAAATACTATCTTAATATATAACTTTAATAATTTTTACTTACGAAGAATTAAATTTATTGATCGTTAAAATTTTGCATTAACAAGCGACCAAGCGTGATGAACGGAGGAAGTATTTGCTATTACGGTTAATTTTATACACTCCATATCATGAGCGGATGAGCACTCATTGCTAATTCCTTGAAGGATCTCGGCTTTTTTTTTTTTTTTTTTTTTTTTGGAATAGATCTCTGCTTTATTTCATTAAAAAGGTTTTGCTAAGGAAAATAATATTCGGATTTAAGTTGGTTAATTAGAAAAGGAATTATGCTTTACTTTAAACTGTAGATTGTGTTCCTCTTTCTTTGGTCGTCCCCTTTCAAAGCCTATACCTTGTCTCACTAGTGGCTTCATTTTTCTACTTTTATTCTTTCTAGCCCTAATTATTGCTCTATGGAATTTTTCATTGTTCAAGGGTCCAAAAGATTGCAAATTTATTCCCTTCCCCCCCTTTTTTTTTCCATTTAGTACCTTTAGCATATTGTTGATTTTTAATTTTTTGCTATTTTGGATACAAGCATACAACAAAATACTTCGTAATACTCCTAAAAAAAAAAAAAAAATGTACAACATATTTTTTTCACTTGGTTAAAAAAAAAAAAAAAAAGTATTTTGAAGTGCTCGTAAGAGTCGTAGCATTTTTACGATATGAAAATACTCCTAATAACAACAACAATAATAGATAAGAGAATTAAAGTGTAAATATTAGAGTAAAATTAACATTAATTACACCGAACGATGCGTGATTTTGTCATGAATTCCTAACTTAATACCATTTCAACCAATATAATATATCCTTATCTAACGCCCCGAGGCGCTCGTTAGCAAAATCGTAATAATAATAATAATAATAAACACTCAATCGATACTTTGTGCTAATGTTATTATTTTATTATTATTATTATTGGTCGTCGCCTTAAGTATAACTTAGACTACACTCATATTGTGTAATGTGTACTTCGTACTAGAATGGAAAGTATTCCTAAAAAAAATTTATTGACAATAATAAGACTATAAAAGTATCAAAATTAATTTGGCATGTATAAACCAAAACCATTAAGGAAGTGAATCTAAACCACCCCCTTAATATTATTTTTATACTTAGTTGGACCAACCGACATTAGCAGAATTACTCATACTACATTGTCTAATCCTCATCATTTTAGAGGATTTAGCATGATTTTTAAACATCTTTAAGACATGCATTGTATGTACACCTATTTCATGCTCATTGTAAATGGTACTAACTAGTAACTACTAATTGTACTAACTGTATCATTGCCATTAACAGTTACTAGGGGTATTTAGTTTAATTGGTTGATGTGTGATATTCCGAATCCACATTATTACCAAGAAGTCTTGTTTGTTGCCCGTTACATGATTTACAAACTGCGTCCTAAAGAATAATACTCCGTTTTGTTTAGGGATGACCTATATTCGATTATTCAAAATAAAGTGACTTGACATTAAGGTGGTGTTAAGAATATTATAGACAACTTGTTTTATCGTTGAAGGAATTACTTGTTACATTGTCGATATTTAGGCGAATTGCTCACACCCAGCCAGTAAAAAAAAATTATAACCAAAAACTCGATTACATATTTACTTGAATGAAATTATACTGTTTTTTATACATCAAAATTGTTCCCCCAATATAAAGCATTGGAAAAAAGACACACACAAAAACGTTTCTTTTCATTGCAAACTTTTTGAACCACGGCAAAAACCAAGTTATGATATTGTGTTGTTAGCTCGAAAATGTTGCCCACTAAATTTTGTCTCTTGAATTAATCATAAAACCTTGATAAACGGTTGAGATTATGTCCAAAGTCAAATAAGATTAGATTACTGGTCGAATCATAATTAAATTGAGGAAAACACAAAGAATTAGTCAATAAAAATAAAGAAGGGAAGATACTAACAGGAAATGGCAGACAAACGAGGAGATAAAACTTTAAGTGAGTATGAAAAAAAGAGAAAGTGATGTGATAAAAGAGGATAGCCATGTCATAATAAAAAAAGTAAATAAATAAAAGGAAATGTTAGAATGAATACATAAGTAAATAAAAAAATAAAAATAAAAATAAAAATAAAAAATAATGACTAAACGATAATAATAACGAACACAAATATAATTTAAGGTCTGTTCATATTTACTGAACTGAACTGAAATGATTGAAACTGAAATGATTGAAACTGAACTGAACTGAACTGAAATGAGCTGAAATGAATATTTTATGAGAAGGAAATTAGGAGTTGAACTGAATTGAACTAATTGGAGCTGAAGTAAACAAATCCGTATTTTTTTTAATATTTCAATTTTATAATGCTTATATGCAAGCATAGGACCACGTATAACATTACTCGTAAATGAATATTATATAAGGAAAATTTTAAAAATAACACCACAAATTTTACAAAAAATGGATTATAACACCACAAAATCTCAAACTTAAAAAAAAAAAAAAAAAAAAAAAAAAAAAAAAAAAAGGATTTCACCACCATTTAACGGAATTTTTGGATGGAATCCGTTAGTGGGACCCACTAAGCACACGTGTCATTCATTGATTGGTTAAAAAAAAAACCTAAACCCTAACCCAGCCCCACCACCGGCAACCATGAATTGTCGCCGGCAGCCCCGAAACCCTGACCCAGTCCCACCGTCGGCACCCCCGGCCACCGAAAAACCCACCGGAGCCAACCACAAAACACCCCAGCCATCGAAAAACGCACCTAACCCATACTTGAAACACCCTAGCCATCGAAAAACACCCCAGCCACCGTAGCAAGGAATGGGGTTGTCACAGACTAGGGTGGGGATCAGGGCGGGGGTCGTCATGCAAGTGGAGTTATATGGTTCGTCGAGCAGGCGGAATTTGGTAGGTCATCCTCTAGGTGCTGGAGTCGATACACGTGAGATAATTGCGGTGGCTAGGGTGGTTTTTGGGGAGGGGGAAGGATGGATTAGGTGGAGTCGGCGATTTTGGTGGGGTTAGGAGGTTTTGACGGGTTTTGGCGGGAGGTCAGGGTGTTCCTGCAGGAGGTCAGGGGCTGTCAACGGCTTTGGCTGGTGGTTTCGGTGGTGGGTTGCGTTGGGTTAGAATTTAGGATTTTTTTAAAAAAATATTTTTTTTTTATTTTTTTTTAAACAAATCGCTGAGTGACACGTATCCATGGTGAGCCTCAGTAATGGATTCCATCCAAGAATCCGTTAGATGGTGGTGAAATCATTTTTTTTTTTTTTTTTTTGTGGTGCTATAATAAAAGTTTGAAAAATTGTGGTGTTATAATCCATTTTTTGTAAAATTTGTGGTGTTATTTTCAAAATTTTCCTTTATATAAAGTACTTAATAAAATTGTGGTGTTATAATTCATTTTTTGTAAAATTTGTGGTGTTATTTTCAAAATTCAGCGTGACACAAAGGTCACGGGTTCGAATCTCATCCACCTCTCCTTTTAAAGTGGAATATTAAACGCTGGTATGGTAGGGTTTATGATACATTCACACTTCATCAAGCCCAACAGGCTCTCATGTGAGGGGAGTGATAGAGTATAAAACATATTTTTGGTCCTCAACCATCAGCTTAAGATTTTGGTTGAGTTGATCTTTTAACAGTATTATTATACTATGTTATCAGTTTATCACTTATTATTAGTATAATATTCCGAGTACAAATTAATCAAGAAATGATCAATTTCATTTGTAGATGTCGTATGGTTTTTTATTAATGAATTGATTTTGTGAAAATAAGGTGGGTGGAACAGAGTTGGTAAATTACTAAATTATCTTACTTTCTTCTTTTTGATGAAGTTGAGTTTAGTATTGGTAAAGGTAAAGTTAGAGTAGGCTAGCTCTAACGCCGCCGACTTCGTGTGATCGAAAAGATCGAGTTGGTAAAGGTAAAGTTAGAGTTAGGGTTTGTTCGTTTTCTTGCGTTGGGCTTTATTCTCGTTCCTTTAATTTCCTCTGCCCATTTTCTGTTTATGTCACCATTTCGAGTTTGTCTCTTGGTTGTCTTGCCGCCGGTGATGTTAGTCCAGTTTGACCTTCACGGTAAAGGCGGTAATCGGAGGCTGGTGACTGTTGGTTGGTTTCTTGCTTATTTTATGGCTTTTTTTGGTTTAATTTTAGTTTTCCTTGCTTCTATGGGTCTTTGCTATGAGTTTGATGCTATGAGATGCGGTTCTCTTTGTTCTAATTGGGGTTTGTCAAGTTTAATTGTGGGTTTAAAGGGGTGTGTCCTGCTCCTATTTAGAATTTTGGTTATGCGAGGTTTGGTTTTGTGGAGAATTTGCCATTGTTATGGTATGGTTTGGTTCATATGGTTGGTTAGGGTTTGTTGTTTGTTTGTTGTTTCCTCTTTCGATTTTCTCAATCGAAAGAGTTTCAAAAGGTTGTCCCTTGATGTCCTTTGTTTCAGCTTAGTAGTGGATTTTCAATCTATTACTTTGAAAAATGCCTATCTTAACATTGCTCCCCAAAATGAAATGTTTGGGGGCCTCCGAAAGGTTATTTTGGAGGTTTATAGTATGTCAATGGTCTCTTTCCTTGAGAAAGGATCAATGGTACCCACAGTTAAGGGTATCGAATCACTTGTAAGGGTGATTCAATGTGTGTTGTTACGCCCTAATCGCTATGTTTTCCTACCCCATTTACTTATTGATATAGGCTCTCGGTGTCCTTTTCAACTCGTTAATATGTATGCCAGAATTTGTTTGTTCGTCGTCCTCCAATGCTTTCTCCAAGTTCAAGAGAATGTGGAATACATAATCAGAAAGGTGTGTTCCTCATTGCATGCTCAAAGGATAATGGCAGAATTTTCAAACCAACAAGATCAATTGTGGAAGTACTTTAATTTAATGTATTCTCGTTGTAATAGAGGAGCTAATAGTGCTCTTAGTTTGTAATACCTTTATTTTATTTAATCCGTTGTCAAAAAAAAAAAAAAAAAAAAAGATTTACGCTTGAATTGTTAAATTAATATCGAGTACTAAAATGTAAAGGATCTCGTTTAATTAAATTTTGATAAGGGGAAAAAAAGTAGGCATTTGTTCTTTAAGAAAAGTGAGCTTTGATTGTCTTTAGGAAAAAAAAAATGTTTGGCATCTGTTGCCCCTTTGCCTTGCATTTTGAAAACACTTTTTATTACTTTTTGGTATTAGGGGATTTAGAAGAACAAACACAGTGCAATATCTTTTTGGAAAATTTATAAATAATAATCTCGACTGTGCTCCATTTTCTTTTAATAATCCCAACTTTAGGGGTTGTTTACTTTCTTCAATCCCTTTAACCTATTACCGGTTGAAAAGGTTATGTTCTTTTTTTTTCATAAATGTCACGTGTCTAGACCTAATTAGCCTATAATAATAATAATAATAATAATAATAATAATAATAATAATAATAATAATAATAATAATAATAATAATAATAAACCAGCCCCTCACCCCTTCCCTGACCACCCAGGTGGAGGGGGTTGTCGGAATTAGACAGGGAAGAGAAAGGAGGCCGGAAACCAGCGGAGAAGGAGGCGAAAACGGTTGGGGATGAGGGAGCGGTGGTCGGAAATCCCACCCGGCCTCCACTACCCCTTTACGGTTGTCACAACAACCAAATCACACCCCTCAAAATCTGGCCCCCATATCCCTCTCGTAGCTAGTCGGTTTCCCCCTCCCTCGCGCCGATGATGTAACCCACCACCCTCCTTTCGTAACACCAGCGAATCGCCAATTTCTCCTCCAATTGATTCACCTTAGCTTCAAAAAATCCTCAACAAAGCCTAAAGCTGCTCAACCGAATTCTCAACCTCCTCCTTCTCGATCAAAAGTGCAGCATCTTTCTCTTTCAACTTTAAATTCTCGGTCGAGATGTTTCGATGGTGGGGGAGGGGTTTCGTGGGCTTTTGGAGCGACAGGGGAGGATTTTAGTGGTTGTTTGGAGGAAAGAAAAGGGGTTTACGGGAAGGGAGGAGGTGGCGGCTGGGCGGCGGGAGGGTTAGGGTGGGTTCGCCGGTGGGGTAAGAAGGATTGAAGGAGGTTGCGGCTGATGTTAGGGATTCCGGTGGGCGGTGGTGGAGGAGCTGAGTGGGGGTTTCAATTTTTTTAAAAAAGTTTTTTTCTTTTTATTTTTTTCTTTATTTGGATCAATCACAATGTGACACGTGTCACATGACTTATGATAACAGGTTATTGACTTTAGTTAACCGGTTTGGGATTGAAGAAAATAAACAGCCCCCAAAGTTGGTATTTTTAAAAGAAAATGGAGCAACGTTGGGATTATTATTTACAAATTTTCGAATCTTTTGATACCATTACCCATTCTACAAACACTAACTTTTTATTAGAATAGGCTGTATAATACATCCATTTAAATAAAATTATCCTAAAGTGAATAAACGTTACTCCAATATATATATATTTATAAAAGTTACTCCAATACAATTACAAGTTCGTTATTTATATTTTATTGATAAAGTTACGCTTTTTAACTGACTGAAAATCAAATTTGGTGATTGAAAATAGTTATATACTTATATAACCCTTATAAAACTTATCTGGTTGACTATTTACATACATTAAAATTGTTTCAAGGTTAAAGTTACCCTTACAAAAAAAATAAAAGGTACGTAACTTAAATTGTCTAAAAGTTATCCTTATACGGTTCAATCTACACTAATCTTATTGTAAATCGGGTGTTCACAAAAACTAATATCCCCCTCCCCTCAATTTAATTTTTTTTGATATTTTTCACTATCTCTCTTCCCTGAAATAACCCACTAATGCTTTTTTATTCTATTTTTTAAATATTCAACCTAGCCCACTTGAATAATAATTTAATGCACTTAATTTTTTTTTTCTTCTAAACTCTATAAAAGTCAAAATGGAACACTTAGTAATATAATTAAAGGGAGTAACCCTTAACTTTCCCTCATTTAAAATGTGTCATGTAACTCATGTTAATTTAATGTTACGCAATTCACACCTCTATTTAATTAGGCTATGTTTAATTCATCTTATTTTTACTTATTTTAGATCACATCAGAAAATAAAAATAAAATAAAAAAAAAGTTTTGATATACTTTATTGTTTTATATATGTGTGGTTTTTAATCTCTAAGTATCTTTAATTTTATGATTAAAAAATTTATAAAAATTAAATATTAATAATACACATTATTACGAATCTAACAAAAACCAATTTGATATATTTTTAACTTTATAGATTATCGTACACATAAGGTTAAAGTTTGGTAGACAATTAGATCAGATAATACTTGATCTAGTCAGAAAAGCTCTTATTGACTATTCCCTATGTCGTAGAATAATTGTCTCAAACATTCTTTGCACACATGCCAATGCACTAGCTTAGTTTGACCTTAATTATGTTTGTATGATTAGATATTAATGAAAAATTTAATTATAAAAATATATTACGAAACTCTATATTAATACCTATCTAACAATAAACTTTTTATTTTATGGTAAAATATGTTTTTATTATACTAGTAAAAAAAAGTATAGTCAAAGTTAATATATAAATAGTGAAAAAGTCCAATTTGTCAATTATCAGGGACGGAGGGAGTATCATACTCCGTATATGATAACTCATCTTAAGAAAAAAAAAATCATATCGAAAGGTTATTAGTTTTCTTTGATTATATGCTTTTAGAATTCCAATATTTCATGATCGTTATTTATTGATATTAGAGATATTGATGATTATAAAATTTATGAATTAACACACAATGTGTATAAAAATAAGGAAAAATGAAAAAGAAAAATCCAACCTTTGGACGGTCTGACAATAAAAATCCAACATTTCATTAATCTCATAAAAATCCAACCTTTATACCCCACCTTCTTTGAGAGATCTATTTGACCTTGAACCGGTTAAACAGGTTAGTATTTTTTTTTCCTTTTTTTTCTTTCTCCTTTCTCCTTCCTCCTTCATCCTACCTTTCTCTTTCCTTCTCCTCCATATTTTCCGATCACCAACCACAACCACCCAACCATGACCACCCACATCACGACCACCCAGAACCCACACCTTAACCCCCCCCCCCCAAAAAAAAAAAAAAATCGAGCCACCCTAACCCCTCCCCCATGAAAACTGACCACCCCAACCCCCTCTCCCATGAAAACCGACCACCCCAACCCCCTCTCCCATGAAAAACCGACCACCCTAACCCCCTCCCCTACAAAATCCGACCATCCCCTCTCCGTCCCTTGCAAAATTCGACTACCCCCTCTCCTATGAATTAATTTGTGTAAAATTTTTTTTTGTTGTTGAAATTGGATTAAAACCCATGTAAATAGCTAATTTTGGGTGTTACGGGTTTCAGCAAAAGGGAATGGGATGGGTTACGGTTTTCAGGCGGAATGGGGGATGCGATTTCAGGTGGTGGTCGAGGTGGAGAAAGAGTCGGGACAGGGTAGGGGTTGGGGGTCGGTTTAGGGTCGAGATGGAGAAAGGGTCGGGACAGGGTAGGAATTAGGGTCGGTTTAGGGTCGCCGGCGATTGGGATTTGACGGTGGGTGAGATGGGTGGCTAGCGTTGCGCGCAGAGGAAGGGGAGTTGCACGCCGGGGAGGGAGGGGAGGTTGCGCGTAGGGGAGGGAGGGGGGCAGGGAGTGGTGGCAGGGGAAGGTGGCGGTGGTGGTGGAAAAGGGGATCTGAATTTTTTTTTTGTTTTTTTTATTTTTGTTTTAATTTTTTTAATAATTAAAAAAAACAATTGACCTATTAGTAGCTGACACGTGGCATATAGCTTACAAAAATCGGTCATCAACAGGTAATGGATCTTTAGATGAAGGTGAGGTATAAAGGTTGGATTTTTCTGAGATCAAACGAAGGTTGGATTTTTATTGTCATACCACGCAAAGGTTGGATTTTTAATTACCATTTTTCCTAAAAATAAATAGCTTTGATTGTATCGTACACCCGTTTTTTTAACAATGACTATATTATGCATTTTATAAGACCAAATGTATACAGACATTGTCATCCTCTGATAGGCGTGTCGCGTACCTAACAAAAATAAACCTAACTAGACCACTACTATGTAGACGGGCAAGCAAGGGTCGGATCCCAAGAGACTATGTTTCAACCAATTAAATAGACTCAAGCAATTACCAAGCAAGTAACCAATTCAAATCAATGAGAATCAATATCTAAAGGACTAATCAAAACGATTAATCTAAATAAAATGACAAATTAATGCTAAAACATCCAAGATCAAGCTTCACCATGAATACAATTAATGCAATAGTCATTCTACCCCTAACACATAATTCAATTGAATTAAGAGGAAAAGTAATCCATGAATAATACCAATGGTCTCTCTCGAGTTATCAATGGCTTCTCTAATCACAATCAAGCCTACTTCCGTGGAATCATGTAAATTAGAGACCTTAAGCACATTACTCTAACTTCCTAATCATCCATTCAACTACTCCCGTGATGAACTTCAAACCCTTAATTGATTTATTCAAATCCGTTAAAACCCAACTCCCGTTGCGATTAAAACAAAGGATTAATAACAATACCAATTATCCCTAATCTAGTATTGGCATAAGCATAATCAATTAAGCATATCAATTAAGCATATCAATTACAATTATTATTAGAGAATTTAAAGAATTAAATCATGCATTAATCATATTCGGGATCCGCTAGATCTTGGAATAAAGAAACTACTCACACATATTAACGAAAGCAAAAGCAATATTCAATGAAGAAAACATGATTAATAAGCAATTAAAAGTAAAAGAAGAATTAAAGATGAATACCAATTGCTTGAATGAAGAAAAGTACCAATTGTTGATGAGTAAAGATTAAAACTTGAAAGTAGAATGTAATCTAGATCTAGAGAGAATATTAGGGTTCTAATAGTGTTTAAAAGCTGCTAAGATAATGATTCAATAAGTTTTATCGGCTTTACAAAGGGGTATTTATATCCCTTAAAATAAGAAAACCCGGAAAAACTGAAAATAGGATCCGCGAAACTCCGCCCGGTCAGACCGGGCAAAGCCGCCCGGTCGGGCGCGACCAACACTTTGGCTTTAAATACGATATCCTGTTCGCCCGGTCTGCCAGGGCAATGCCGCCCGGTCCGGGCGGACGGGGGCTGAACTTCTTCGCTTCTTTTCTTCTTTGCCCTGGCTGCCAGGGCAATGTTGCCCTCCAGGGCGGACACGGGAAAAATCTCTTCCATCCTACTAAGCTCTCGTGGCAATCCAAAATGTGTCCAAATCATCCGAAAATCTTCATATGCCTGTAAAATCAATCAAATAGACCAAGCCACACTAGAGAAGAGGATATTAGCGAGAAATAGCTCCGTAGAGCTTAGAAATCACACAGAAATAGCTATAAACCGAGGGTAAAATGTGGTATAGAATGTGTACATCATCCTCAGACCCTATTTTTTTTGTTTTTTTAGCTAAGTTGAATTAACTTAAATAGAAGTTATAACATAATCAATTGAATTGAACTGAAAATAAGTCTATAAGTAAACAGTACAAGGGTTTACCCTTTTGCCTCTCTTGATACAAAAATGAAGAATAAGGATCTAATTTTGGAGGATTCTGTGAGTTTTGAAAGAAAGATAAATAAAGATATGATCCAGGATCAAGGTCTAAGAATTAGGCTAATATAATCAAACACCAAATAGAATTATCTAGCAAAATAATTGATTCACTAGTCACTACACAATGTCTAGAGAACATGTCTAGAGAAACAAGGATTTCAATCCATTAATCACAAATTTTTATAAAGATGTTTTACCACAAATAAAAGATCATAAAAAACTCAACAAGGAGAAAAACTCTCATATTTTCAATTATCAACAAAGTCTTAGTTTTACAACATAAAATAATTCTTTTAATAAGGAGGCATTAATACATGAATTAAAACCCTAAACTTCATTAAATTTAAGGGTCTGTTCTCATAGACTGAACTCAGCTGAAGTGAATTGAACTGAAATGAATATTTTATAATAGAATGAAATTAGGAACTGAACTGAACTGAACTGAAAATAAACGTATTAGAACAAGCCCTAAACCATACAAAATAAAAGATTAGGATTAATTACAAGGTAATAATCTAAATCTTCTTTTGTAGATAGTAATTTTTATTATTATTATTAATTTAGATATGTTGGGTTGTAGTTTTTTTTGTTTTTTGTTTTTTTTTTTTTTTTTTTTTTTTTTTTAGGAAATTGGGTTGCAGTCTTAAAGAGAAGACTGAATTAACTTTTTGTATCTTTTCTTTTTTTAATAAAAGTTAACAGAGTTTTTAACCTAAAAAAAAAAAATTAAAAAAAACTAGTAGAGAGCCTAGACTCTAGAGATCTAAAGCTGAAAAAGTTGGTAACAAAATACAAAAAAAGGGACAAACAGGAGAACAAATGCCAAAGATTAAGGGGCAAGAAATGGTTAAAAAAAGGAAAGCACAATCAACATAAGTGAAGTGAAGGGGTCGCAAAAAAGGCAGATTAATATTGCAGGAATAAAAGGTGCTGTTTGGCTGTCACCAACTACAACTACTGTATTTCATTTTAGTATCCATTTATTTATTTTTAGTAGAAAAAAAAAGGGGGGGTTAAGACTTAAGAGAGCGTGGGAAACATCAAGGATAATGTGAGATGATTTACTAAAATATTAGGAATTTTAATTAATTGAATAATGAAGGGTGGAGTGTGGTGTGGTGGGGTGCGAATCTAGGGAGGTAATAATGAGCAACTTAGAAGTGAGTAAGAAGATCTAACTTGGCTTCGGCTTTCTTGATTCACTTTGTCCCCCTTTCTTCACTACACTTTTCGCCCACCCTCCCCCCCTCCCTCTTGCCCCTCTCCTTTTTTTCTTTTTCTTTTGTTGTCTACTTTTAATTTAATCAAAGGTTTCGCCCAAAAAAAAAAAAAAATTAATCAAAGGTTTGTAGAATTTTATTGGGTTTCTTCTCTATTGCATAATCATTTATACGAGTATACATTATTTACTATTGGTTTAGCCGGCGCACGGGACTAACCCAGACCGATATAGGGGTGGTACACTATATACACTACATATAAGAGTTAGGGTCTGTTTATATTTACTTAAATGAGCTAAACTAAACTGATTGGAACTGAATTGAACTGAGCTGATTGGAGCTGAACTGAATTGAATAGAGCTGAAATGAATAGTTTAGAGAGAAGGAAATTAGGAGCTGAACTAAACGGAATTGATTGGAGCTGAACTGAGCTGATTGGAGTTGGACTGAATTGAAATGAAATTAAGATGAAGTGAAAAATCCCTTAGTTAGATAGTTTGGTGGGTGGCGGGTCGTTTTTTACAAAAAAAAACTTTAAAAGGAGTCTGATAGATGAACTGTGTGATGATTTGACAATTTTTTTACTATATTTGGAGGGGTCTGCTTGCATAGTAAGACCACTTGTTTAGATATGAAGGGCATTTCATGTCATTAAACATGATTTTGGAATTTGAATTGATAAATATGATTGAGTCAGTGACCTAAACTGACAAATCAGTGAGTCAAGCACAATCCAATTTGTTAGGCGTCTTTTAGCTCACCCACTATTGATCATTACTACTTACAAGTAGTAATAAATGGAGATTAAGGCCCTGTTTGGGAGAAAGCTTAAAGTTGAAAGCTGAAGCTGATTGAGTTAGCTGATTTTGACTAGCTGATTTTATTAACTGATTTGACTAACTTATTGTATTAACTGATTATATAAAAGTGTTTGGTAAATAGCTGATAGCTTAAAGGTGATTGAGTATGTGAAATGACCAATAAGCTAATTGTGGGGTAGGTAGTTTAGACAGATTTTAAATTAAATGAGGTTATAAGTGTCATTTCACAATAATTAATGAATAAGCTAATTGAAAAAGCTCCTAAAATGAGCTTTTTCAAAAAGAGCTTATTTAGTGGAATAAGCTCTTTCAATAAGCTTACTACAAAACACTTGTATTAGCTTGTTTGACTAGTCAATCAGCTAAAATTAGTCAAATAAGCTAATATACCCCCAATAAGCTAACTACCAAACAGGGCCTAAGTTAATTTCTCTTTGTGAATTTGTTTGTTTACAAAGTATTTCTTCAACATTCACCCCAATTTGGTTTGTCTGCTGAGACCATATTGAATGTATGTCTAAACTTTTATTAGGTTTTTCATTGATCACTAAAAGTTATCAAAAGGTAGTTTTTCTTCCTTTTTTTTCATGAGCTTGAATAAATAACACTAAATCACACGTTATTAAAGAAGGTAAACTACTATTAGTCGTGGTCGCAAGGATATGTTCCTTGTCTACTCGTTCCCTCTTAATTTTAATTTGGCCTTACTAATTTAGTGAATACTATCCATTGTCCATCTGAGATTAACTGTGACAATTTCATTCCTTAACATCCTAACCAAAGAAACAAAATCCGTGTAAATTGTATTACCTTGTAATCGAAGACCTTTAAGTAAGATAGACATTCATCTTTGTATGTAAGGCCGACTGAGCAAAGACGTGGGTCGCCTCCCCCCAACCTTCCTTAAATACCAATCTCCATGGTTTCTAGCACCACCCCATCCCGAACAGTGTTGTAGGGAATATTTCAAGCAGTACCCCACACTTGAACCCCACTGTGATCATACACTTAAGCATGGTGGCGTCCAAAGGGAAAGAAGATAGAGCAAAAGAGTCGCCAACAAGTTTTAGGAACTTGTAAACCGTTCACGAGGTGATGGTTACACCCCTTAACGATCCAGGAGATCATCAACTCCAATAGGCCTGGAACCATGACTGGAAGTTCGGGGATGAAGGTACAAATCCAACCTAAAAGAGATTGAACCTGCCCTAATAATAGGCCTCTACTTTATTCTGATCGTATTCATGTACGCTTTCTGACTAACATGCAATCATTAATTAATTAATTAGGTTTACCCTAAACCTGTTTAATCTATGTTGGTTGAATATTAATGCACAAATAAATCTATTATTGACGATCACTTGAATTATAATCATATTAACCCTAAACAAGATTATTAATTATCTTATTAAGCGTGATTACAAGTACAAATTCCCTTTAAACATGCATAATAAGGCGTGATCAAGCAATAACAATAAATAATAATATCAAACAACATAATAATAAATTATAACAATTATAACCAAAATCATAATTATTATAATAATCATGTTAAAGCATAATAATAGCAAGATCCTAGGCATAATACTAACAAGATTAATAACAAACTCTAGCATGTCACTAAACAATAAAAATCAAAGCTTTAACCCTAACATGATACTAACATGAATATTAGGAAAATAATAGGATGCATCACAAGAATCACAATTGTCATATTTGATATTAGAAATTATAGTTGTTACCCTAAACATGGTTCTAGGAAAATCAAAACGACCTAACATAACACTAGGAATCATAATAATAACCTATACATGATACTAGGAATCATAATATCAATAAATCAATTAAAGCACTTACTTGGATGCCTCGTATCTCTTTCTAATAACAAAATACACGCGTTAGTAACTTCAAGGAAAATAATAATCAAACAATTAAATTAAATAATTGAAATAGAGATTTGGGACCAAACCCTCAGAAATATCAAACCTTTCATGTCTAGGGCGAAAGTAACTTCGAACTATGTTAGGTGTGTCTAGTGATAATGTATGAGGAATTGTGTTTGTAAAAGGGTTGGTTTAGAAAGAGAGAAAGAATCAAGAAATTCTTGATGAGAGTTGATGAGAAGAATTGATGATTGAAAACGGAGATTTAGGAGGCTATTTATAGAGAAAATCAGCCGGATGGATAGAAAAACGAATCAGAGTTTCGAAAAGAATAAAACACAATCACAACGTCAAACACGCGCGTGGCGCCAAACGCTGGACTCTAGCGCCAGACGCCAGGAGTGGCGCTAGACGCTAGACTTTGGCGCAAGACGCTAGGCGTGGCACCAGGCGCTGGAAAACGATTTTTGCGGATTTTGTTTTTATCATATCTTTTGATCCTGAAGTCCAAATAAGACAAATAATATGTAGTTGGAAAGCTCTTGAAGTCTAATTTCCAACCCAATTAAAATCCAATTAAAATCTTTTGTAGATAAAAAGATATGGCCAAAATAGTGGAAAGGTGTCAGTTTTGGATAGAGTTTCATGTCTCATTCATATCTTTTTTGTTATAGCTCGGATTTAATATTATAATATATCATTGGAAAGATAATTTCAAGATCTATCCAACCATATAAGATTTGGATAAAGATTGTGAGGAACGAAAATAAAATCTGAATATATTTCACTTGGTACAAAACAAGGATTCTAAAAAAGAGTAGTTTTATTCAATTTCAGACTCTTTGAAACATAATTATCAATCCTAACTCCATTAGGATTTAAGAGAACATTCTAAAATATTCTAGAAGACTATAATCAATCCTAATAGATTTAGGAATGATAATTAATAATAGGCCATCCTCTAGATCATTGGGCCGCACATAAAAACCAAACCGGACCCAGTTTAGTATTTTGGCCATAACTTTCTCATCATTCATCGGAATTGGGCTTATAATATATCGTTGGACAGGTATTTTCAAGCCCCATCCAACTACACCATTATTGGACCCATATCATGGACCAAACTAAACTTGATTGACTGTTTTCTTAAAATAGGTTTTCAAAAACAGAGAGAAAGAAAAGAAATAAAAATTATCCGCAACACTAGACTTTCCACACTTTCACTTCATTCGATTATGATTCGGCGTGAAAGGTACTCATCACTGGGTTTGGTTTTTGAGAGACACAAATGGGTGTCTACAAATGTGTATGTTTATCACGAGACATCTATTAATATTGGCATTGTAAAAGTACCAATCCCGCCACCATTATGGTAATATATCTTTTAGGAATGATATTATTTTTTATCTTATGATTGTAGATTTGTATAATTACTATAACTATTAATGAATATTAATCAAATTAAATCATACTATTAGCTCTTTAGCCTAAATATGTCAAAATATCTATCAGTAAAATAAAGAAGCCATTGAGACAATTATAACAAGATCCATGTGACTATATTATGTCATATAACTATAAATATAAAAAATATAGTCAAAGTAAAATTTATGAAGAGTGTTGAGTTATAAAAGTCAAAACGTGTCAACTAAAAACAAGTGGAAATTTTATAGTACTACCAGTGTCAATTTAGTGATCATTTGGTTCATATAAGAAGTAGAAGTTCCCATGAATTTCAATTTTATGAGAATTAATAAATTCAATTCCATAATAAAAATCATTGGAATTTTCTAGATTTATTTAATTAACAATGACGGAAGTAATTTCCATTGGAATTTTAACTCACCTTAGGGGGATTAGTAAGTAAAAACCTAAATTTTGTGGAAAGTGTATATTCCTAAGAAATTCCACCTTCCCTATGTTTGTTTTTTTTTTACACATACTCCATCCATTTTATAATAATTGCAACACTTCCTTATTTGGTAAGAACCCATAACCATAACTATTTTATCACTCGTATTTTTCACTCCTACAACCCTACTTACACTACTTTATTTATTTATATTATTTTTCTTAAATACTAACAATCAAATATATCCATACTAACTATATTTTATTTTTAAAAAATTCTTTCGTTAGTCCCCAAAAAATTCTTCTTTTAGTCCCCAACCTATTCCTAAAACTTTGTGCTAACCCTATTATTGCAATTTTTACAAAACAGAAGAAGTAATTGATATACTCTATCCGTTTTGAAATAACCATAACACTTTTCCTTTTAGATTAGTTTAATAATAATTGCAACTCTTCTTTATTTAGGGCTTGCTCTCTTCAGCTTAGTTCAGTTCAGTTCAGCTCCAATCAGTCTAGCTCCTAATTTCCTTCTCTCATAAACAATTCAGTTCAGTTTGTTTCAGTTCAATTCAGTTTCAATCAGTTTAGTTCAGTAAATCAAAACAGGCCCTTAGTAAGGCCCCACTACTATTATACTCCCTCCATTTTGAAATAATCACTATAGTAGGCTTTGCACAAAGTTTTAAAAAAAATTATATGGTAATTAAAGATCATAAGGTGAGTTTTATAATACAGAGTGTAAATTATAGGTAGTGGGGATATATTTCAATTGTTAGAGAAATAATTAAAAAATAAAGTGGTATAGTTGGGGTTAGCAATTAATATGAGAGAGAGTGTGGAGTATTATATTTTCCTCTCATATCAACCTTAGGCCCTGTTCAATTGAGCTTCTGGGCAGAGCATAGCAGAGGTCAGCAAAGCAGAGCAGAGAAGATTTCAGGATAGCTGAGCAGAGAAGATTTTGACATCATTATTATTATTATTATTATTATTATTATTATTATTATTATTATTATTATTATTATTATTATTATTATTATTATTATTATTATTATTATTATTATTATTATTATTATTATTATTATTATTATTATTATTATTATTATTATTATTATTATTATTAGTGCATACCATTGATTTAGGTGAGTGAAAACATTAATAAATGTGTACCATATTCAACATATGTTAATAGTAGAAAGATAAAAAGACAATATTTTAACATCTTTAAATTGTTACAATCGCGTATCAAAATTGGAACATAATTATATAAGAGTTTAACATCGTGGTGAGTAAATAGGGTTGTTGGGAAGAACATATCTTTTGTTTAAAACCTTGCAGAATAGAATTTTCATGCATCTTGGCTGTAGATTTTGGATGTATTTGGTGTAAGTATTAATCTTATTCCCTAAAAAAATATTAGGTATTACTATTATGCTTGATAAATACTAGAAATTGTTATTAATTTTCTTTCAAAAAAAATTGTTATTATTTTTTTTATGAAATAATTGTTATTGTTATTATTAATTATTAATTAATATTATTATTAAATAATTAATTCTTAATATTTTGAATTATTAATTATTATTATTATGAATAATACATATTAATTATTATTAATATTAGTAATTATTATTATTATTATTTTAAACACATAGATTATTATCATCAATACAATATTAATTATTATTATTATTACTAAATATTAATTATTATTATTATTGTTATTATTAATTATTATTAAAACAAGAACAGAATAGATTTGAGCAGAGCAGAGCAGATTTGATCTGAGTAGAGCAGAGCAGCTTTACTCTAAATAACAAGGCCTTAAAAAAATTATTACACTTTCCTATTAACCATTTAGTATATCTCACTAATTCTACTAACTTTATATTATGAAAATCCTATTTAACGTTCACCCAATAATTTTCCTAATTTTTTTTTCCCTTTTTTGAGCTTTTAAACTGAGCATATTTTAACATAGCAGAGTAGGTGTCAACATAGCAGAGTAATGATAGTGAGGGATAGCTCAAGTGGTTAGAGTTAAAACATAGCAAAACAATGCAGTGTGAGCAGAGCGAAGTAGCAATTATTATTATTATAGCATAGCAGCTCAAAAGAACAAGAACTAAACTGTTACGATTATTATGTACGGAGTACTCCCTTTTGCATTAAAATACCCATCAATTTACGACAACATTTGTGCAAAATTAGCTTCTCTATAGAATTCTGTTTTTTTTTTTTTAAATGTATTTTTAATATTTTATCTCTCTACTTTTTTACAAACCCCATATAAATTTATGTTTGCGATATATTTTTATTTCTTTTTATTTAAGTTTCTTAATAACCTCGAAATCAACCCAAAAAAGTCGAAGTTTTGGGGAATGGGGGGAGTATTATATACGCACTAAATGGTTTCCAAAAAGAATGAAGCAACAAATTAGAGACACCTAAATCAAGATATATAATTAGACAAGTAATCAAAGAGTATAGTGTTATTTAAAGATAATTTACTTTTACCACGTGGCACTGTATTCAACGTTATTGAGCTCTGTGACGTGCGGGTCCCACAAGCTGTCGGGTTGTCGTTTGGAGTGGAGTGTGGGGGGTCCAGTTGACATTGTGCCTTTTCACTCGTGAGACTTTACTAAACACACTCCCTTCATTTTCTCGTGATATTTTCAGCCATCACAATTTCACTAAACATGCTCCTTTTTATTTATTTATCTTTAACTTATTTTTTCAGCCATCACATATGACATGTTCTTTGTTTGAAATTATAATGTGTAAAGGAATTGTTTTTTCTCCGATTTTGAGGGAAACTAGAATTCTAAAAGTGAGAAAATACTTGGGTATTAATGTACTTATTAGTCAATGCCAAAAAACATGAAAATTGAGCAAAGACATGGTCATAAGTCATATGTTAGAAGACTTGAATCTAATTACAATTGGTTTGAAATTAACATGATGTGCGCATTATAGGTTTAGAGAATTCAAACAGCTGAATTCAAATTGTTATGTCGTGCATTTGCATGCTAAAGGAATTTAGTTGTATACAAATATGAGTAATTTATAACTCAGACTGAAATAGTCTACCTAATTAATCTATACATTTATTTAGCTAGCTAACGCAAGATATACCGAAATTGAATACATTCTCCGTAAATTAAGGCTTGTCCTCTCCAGCTTAATTTCGGTTCAATTCAATTCAGCTCCAATTAGTTCAGTTCAGTACAACTCCAATCAATTCAGTTCAACTTCAATCAGTTCAGTTTAATTCTGCTCTTAATTTTCTTCTCTCATAAACAATTCATTTCATTTCATTTCAGCTCAGCTCAACTCCAATTAGTTTTCAGTAAATCAGAACAGACCCTTAATTTTTGTATTTATATTGCTTCTAGTTTCGAATAAATTTGACATATTGGAAACGTGGGCTAAGAGCATAAGACATCCTTAGACTAAAAACTTATTGCTTAGAACAAGTTGAACAACAATTTATAAAAATAAAACTAAAGGTACATACTTAGTCAAAGGACAAACACAAAAGGATGGAGTAGTATATAAGCGGACTTGACACAACTCACTGCCATCCCTACAAAACTTTGCCAAAATTTTAAACAATATAATCTTCAAGTAATCAAATAATGAATAGGAAATTAAATTGATAAACTCCTTCTAGAACGCAAAACTACCCGACACATACCAAACTAGAGGGCAACAAAAATTTAAAATATCGGCGAAAAGAATGAAATAAAATATCGAAGGGAAATAAGAAAAATGATGGAAATGGGGTCAGATTCCCATCATTCCAAAAACCACCATGTCCACCACCATCAACCCATTCAACCCCATCTACTACCTAAACTATAACCCCAACCAAAGGTAAACCCAAATAAAGCAAACGATAGGGACTTCCGAAGGGTAAATTTGAGAAGGAAATTAATTCAAAAAATAAAAAAGGTTAAGAAAATTAGAAAAGAATGCTGAATACTTGGGGTCTCTTCTGATTTATTGAATTAAGCTGAGCTGAACTGAATTGAACTGAGCTGAACTAAATTGAATCGAACTGAGCTAAACTAAATTATTTATGAGAGAAGAAAATTAGAAACTGAACTGAATTGAACTGAACTGAGCTGAATTGAAATTAAGCTAAAGAGAACGTGTCCTTAGTTAGTATTACTGGATTATTTAGTTAATGTTATAGCGGTTATTTCGTCAATGTTTTAGAGGTTACTTGATCAGCATTACAGGGATATTCGGTCAGTATTATAGGGGTTACTTTGTCCTTTTACAAGCAACTACATGGTGTGATCAATGTGATAAGACGAAATAATAAATTTATAATTTGATTGTTTCATGTGGAAATTACTAATTTTCAACAAGTATTTGAATACCTATATACTCCTTCTATTTTGTATAAATTGTACGTTTCAATTTCCTTTTTGTATATTCCATTCAATTTACATTTCTCCCCGTAATGTAGTCTTTACGACTCACCATGGTCACTCTATTTCCTTTATAGGTCACATGCTAAAAGACAAAATAAAATGTTGAGAATAAGACAATTTTTAAGAGACAGAAAGAATACGAGCTCTAGATTCTCAACGAGAATTTCCGAGACTCTAATTGCTCGAGTCCTGAAGGACTCTAATAATCTTTGTTGGTATTATCATAATCCTAAAATACATCTTTAATAGTACCAACAAACGCAAAATATGTTGTTGGTATCAATAAAATTCTATGTTGGTATTAAAACAAACAGTCTTAGTATTATAATAAAGGTTTGTTCTCTTCAGCTTATTTTAGTTCAGTTCAGCTTCAATCAATTTAGTTCAGTTTAGTTTTTTTTTGAACTTTTTTCATTTGACAATTAAATGAAAAACAATTTTCAAAATAAGAACATAATACTAATGGATATATATCATATCCGGTTGTATATAACAATCTTTTGTCAAACGGGGTGTTAGGGCCTGTTCCGATTAACTGAACTCAGTTGAACTGAACTGAACTGAATTTCAACGGAAGAGAACAAACCCTTAGACTGTTAGAGTAACGTATAGCAAAACCCGGGAAAGGGAAAAAAAAGGGGCAAGAATGAGCATCATATATGTTGATGAAAAGTGAAGAGAGAGAAAGAGGAAAAGAAGGGAAATAGAAAGAAAAATAAAAACGACCCATAGCACAATACCAGACAGGTAGGTACCCACCCTTCATCACTATCTCCACCCACACCTTTCTCTCTCTCTATTTCTTCCTTTTTTACCTACCCTTTTTCTCCTTCTTCAATTCTCCCTTCTTCTTCTTCAATAATCTCTCAATATCAAACAAATTTCCCCAAAATTTCACTGAATTTTCAATGGAAGCTGTAATGGGTGGCTGTAATGGCGGCGGAGATGCTTCTAGTGGTGGTGGTTCATCAGAATCAACGGTTGTTTCTAAGGAAGAAGTTGTGGTTGAGCAGCAAAACCTAAACCACCATAATCGACATCATACCCACCTCCATAATCATCATCAGAATGTTAATTTTGAGGTTTCTGATGATTCTGAGCTTGAATTAGGACTTGGGTTAAGTCTTGGTTCGAAGAATCATAATCAAATTCCAAGGATTTTCACTGCTAAAGATTTTGCTAATAATAGTAATAATAATAATAATAGTAATAATAATAATGGGTCTTCTCCTTCTTCTGCTTCTTCTTGTTCTTCTCTGGGTTTAAGGCCTCCTTCTTCTGTTAAGAATTCTGCTCCTGTTAACAATCACAATGCTTCTTCTGGTACTAAGCGAGCTGTTTCACCTACTGCTGTTAGGTATCTTTGTCTCTTCTATATTTTTTTCCATTAATTTCTGTTTTTGGGAATTTTTTATTTGCTGATTATTTTGTTTTTCCCCCATTTTTTTTGCATGATTTTGGTTTATTTTTTGGTGGGGTGATTGTTTATTTGGGTGTATAATTTGTTGGTTTATTCGGGGTGTATGATTTGTTGGTTATTTGTGTGTATAATTTGTTGGTTTTTTTTGGTTGTATGATATTTGTGTTTGATTATTGGTGGTATTTTCATAGATTAGAGATTATGTGTTTGGGTTGAATTTGGGTGTGTTATTTGTTGGTTTATTTGGGGTGTATGATTTGTTGGTTATTTGGGTGTATAATTTGTTGGTTTTTTTTTTTGGTTGTATGATATTTGTGTTTGATTATTGGTGGTATTTTCATAGATTAGAGATTATGTGTTTGGGTTGAATTTGGGTGTGTAATTTGTTGGTTTATTTGGATGTATGACATTTGTTCTTGATTATTGGTGGTTTTTTCATAGATTAGAGATTAGTTGAATTTGGGTGTATAGTGTTGGTTCTGTTTGTTTTAGTCATTTTATTATGTGGAAAGTTTTTTTGATGATGAATTTTTGTTGGGATGTTGTTTATTGTTGTGTGGAAGCAGTCAAGTTGTGGGATGGCCTCCTATAAGGGCATACAGAATGAACAGCATGGCTAACCAATCGAAATCGGTTTCGAATGGAGAGAATGAGGCAGAGTTTGATGGAATGAAACAGAAAGATGTGATGTATGGTTCTGATGAGAAGGGTAATGCCAAGGAGACAGTTCCTAAGAAAAGTTGCTTGTTTGTGAAAGTGAATATGGATGGTGTTGCTATTGGTAGGAAGGTTGATCTCAATGCGCACTCCAGCTACGAGTCATTAGGGCGAATGTTGGAGGAGATGTTCACCAATCGAGCTGTTGAGAGTATGATCCTGCAACTTTGCTCCTTTTCCAGTCTTCATTGTGTTTTGCTGATGATATAAATGATATGCTTGATGGATTAATATAAGATGATTAATTTAAGTGATGAAACACGAGGATCCTTTCTTAATATGCTAATTTGATTTGATATGAATATTTTTGTTGCTTTCTTTAATGGTTTACATATTACTATATTAGTGGTGGCTTTGTGTTTTCTTGTTAAAAGGATAATGTCATGAAAGGGTATAAATGCTTAACTATCAAGGGAGAAAAAGAACAAAAAGGTTTAATGTCGTAAACTTTAAAGCAACTTTATGATCAGAACAAATAGTTGTATGGACAAGAGTGACTCAAAATTCAAGTTAAGGATGAAAAGCATGAGGTCTTAGTGCTGTCCTGCTAGGCGGCTGCGGTATTGCAATAGTTAAAACATGTGAAATGATGAAACATATTTCTGTGTAGTGATTGATTGTCACTTAATTTTACTGTTCCTCAGAATCAAGCGGAGAGGAGCTTATGTTGATGCCCAAAACAACGAGACCCTCCAAGTTGTTAGATGGATCATCGGATTTTGTGCTTACATACGAAGACAAAGACGGAGACTGGATGCTTGTTGGAGATGTTCCATGGGGGTATGTAATATCCACTTGATTCAGAATTTCAGATTATGCTTAGATTTGTTATGCTTCAAACACTTTTTTTGGTTCTTCATTTTCTTTTCGCCAATACTCTGCCATGTTAATTTGGCGTTGCATGACTTTGCTATAGCGTGGTGTTCTCACTTGTTGACCTTGTTTGTGTATAATAAGTTATTTTCACCTGAAAATCTTGAATTTCTCGGAGCTGAATTTAACTTAATTGAGCGTGCTTGAATTTCTCGGAGATTTTATTAGCCCTAATTGATCTTTATTTGGATTTTATGAGCTTTTAACTGAACATAGTAATGGACTAAACTTATAAGCCCTGACTTAAATCTCTATGATCCTTAAAAGCATTTTTGCAAGGTAAAAAGTACAGGGCCATAGTGACAACGAGGTGTTTTTATTTTTATTTTTTATAAACTTTTGTTGCCAATTTGACATTTTAATTAACTGAAGCTAGCATTACCATATTGAAGTTGGATAGTTGTAATGTTGGATACATTGTGCTATCTGATTTAAGTCGTAAAATAGCGATGCGGTGGTCCTGTAAACTTTAAAACACATTTAAATCCTGGCCAACTCTGAAGACACACAGTTATAGATGATTTGGAATATATACCTCCACAATCATTAGCATAAGATATGACAAAATGTCATTATCTAAGAGTACAACTTGTGTTGTGCTGCTCCATTTCCCCCCTATTGCTGGTCTTCTTAAATTACTATAGAAATCAGTGGATTCACATGGAAAAGACATGTTCAAATTACATGGTGTCCGGCTCACTATAATTAATTTTGTTTTGTTTGGTTTGGATTGTAATCGTGTTCCAAGGGTAGAGTCTTTCTTATTTTGGAAACTCTGCATGGAATGGTCGATGTTATTTTGTGTTAATTGTTAACCTTTAGTTGCCTGAGAAATTTCCTGCTTGGGGCCATTTATTATATGGGAAGTTTTTCACTGTGGTAGACTTTTCCTTGAAAATAAGGTATATTGTCTACAAGCCTGGGATAAAGAGTGACTCTGTATATAATTGGATAACTGAAGCTTGATTACCTTTCTTAATCACAGCTCTGGAATTACTTGTAATAGTGACTGTTACTTCCCATTGAACTTCATTAATTCAATTCCTTACTCTTCATTTTCACAAGACTGATGCACTACATCCGCCTTTGGTTGTTACCATTACAGGATGTTCCTCAGCTCTGTGAAGCGGCTTAGAATCATGAGGACATCTGAAGCTAATGGACTTGGTAAGCTGACGCCTTTTCAAGTTTGCTGTAAAATCTCTCCTGTTTCTGTATAGTCTAATACTCAAATAATTTTTAGTTTCTTGTCATTCAGCTCCAAGATCAGAAGAGAGAAGTGCCAAGCAAAGAAGCAGGCCTATATAGTCCATTTCTTCGTCATGTTTTAATATACAGAGAAAAAAAAAAAGCTGAAGCTAAATACTGAAAAGAGAGTACAATGGTGCTGCATACTCGTACAACGCATACGTTGCCTAGTAACAACTGATCCTCTGCTTCTCATATATTTGTTTCTCATCAAAATCTCCTTTTGATTTTCCCCCTTATTCTACCACAAGTTTTTGGTTTTTGGGTTTTTTTTAGTACACATGATTTGCATACTTTGTCAGGGTTGGCTTTCTGTTAGTGTAAATATATATATGGGGTGCTAGGTTGTAACTTGTAAGGCTTCTTTGGTGTTTCGAAATACTGAATGAACTTGGATTTTGCCTTTGTAATGGAAATGGGTTTAAATTTATATGGCTTCTGCTCTATGAAGCCTTGCTTTTACCTTCTACATCGCTGAGTCTATGACATTCTATATTAAAAAAAAATCGGGCTTTTGCTGTAATTTTTGCCTTGTCCTAGGTGCTATATTTCGACTTATACTCGACAATGTGCAATAGTTGCAATTGCCGGTACTTGTGATGCTCTGTTTCATTTTTGCTATTTGAGGCTGGCATATCATACCTATTCTTAATTAAGTCTTTATTCTGTAATTTCTTTGTAGTGTAGATGTGAAATTGTATGACAATAGTACTACTGTATTAGTCTTGTATTTGTTGCTGTATCTAATGGCCAGGACATTTTGCGGCTTACAATACTGTATTTTTTTTTTTTTAATTTTTTTTTTTGACGGGATACAATACTGTATTTGTTGGTGGGTTTTATCTATCTCAGAAATTGAACTTCATTGTACTTTACTTCATCCGTTTTACCATATTTTGCGAAGTACTACCAATTGGTTGTTGGTGTAGTGGTGATTGGGACTACACTTGGTAGGGAGGACTCGTGTTCGATCCCCCGCAACAACAATCGGGAGGAGACTGGAACCTAACCACCCAGAACTGATCCCCGAATCCGGATTAGCCCAAAGGGTGAATCGGGTGGAACACCAAAAAAAAAAAAAAATTTTGCGAAGTACTCGGACTAGATTTTGATGTATTTATATCAATTGCAAATTTTTGGTTTCAAGTTCAATCTTGTATTTTTTATCAAACGACCACATATTATACCCTTTACTCCGTTTATATTATTTTTGTAAGTCCAATGTGCCTGAATTTTAAGGGGAATTTTATTTACTGGTATTTACCTTACAAAAACTTTTATTTTTGGTAAACATATTTACATTACAAAAACTTTTGTATACATATATTTTTTTTTAACGTAGCTTTTGTGTACATTTGATATACAGTAATATTAACACTTTTTTGGGCAATTTTTTTTAATAAAGCATAAGTAGCTTTTATTTATATCAGGATAAATGGGTAACTGTCATTCATTAAAGGGTAACTTTTAATCATTTTAAGGTAACTTTATAGCGAATGTACTGTACATCCGATTTTTTTAATGTTTGTCTTTACATCAACGTTTACAAATATCAATTTATCATTCCCTCTTGTTTTAATCACATTTTCCTTGACTTGGATCTATCTTTCAACTACAGTTTTCTTATATTATCAACTGTTTTTAACATGAATAACATCCCTACATTAACAAGAAACATAGGCTACTGTAGACGGTAACTATGAATACAAAGTAAATTCGAGTACATAAACTAACCGAGGTAGTAATGTTGTATAATTCTTTGCAGACTTCATCTTCCGAGCAAAATATGAATGAAGGCTAATGTTGTAAAAGAACCGAAACAATCATCTAAAATATTATGTGTATATTAGAGAAATAAAAATGAATATTACTCCGTAATATTAATCCTAGAAACTATAAAGTGACATATTTTTTACTCCGTATTTTTTTTATTTTGGAACTTATTTTTTTTAAAGATGAAGATTTCTTTAGTTGATAATCAAATAAATTAAAGACAATAAAGTCAACACGTTGAGATGGCCGAGTTGGTCTAAGGCGCCAGATTAAGGTTCTGGTCCGAAAGGGCGTGGGTTCAAATCCCACTCTCAACAATCTTATACAATTTTTTTTCCTTAGTAAATTTTATTATCTCCAGTCTCCACATTTAGATTTCAAACTCACATTATCCGTTCAAATTATACTATCAACGTGAAATCCTTACATTATCCGTTCAAATTACACTATCAACATAAAGTCGTGATTATTATTTATTAATTCCGGACATTATATCTATCCACCTTATCTTCATCATTCATAACTGCAGCCCTGTTTGCTATAATGGGCTGCTGACTATTGCATATAAAGATTAAAACTGGTCCAATCATCAATTATTTTTGTTCCCAGTACTCTGCCACTCTATTGATTTTCATAATTTGGTCCAACGCTTCTTTCTTTTCCTGACAAAATGGTCCAATATCTAACTCTAATTAGCATTTATATTCCTCTTGAAAATTTTGTGCTGATTCAATGGCAATGGTCCTTATCCTGCTGCATTTTTGGCATTTTGTCAGCTGCAATTATCTATGTTTATTATATAGTACACCCTTTTAATTGTTATTTGTATTTTTTTTTTCCATCTTTTGTTTAGATTTACAACAAGATTATGAAGTAAGTTTAGTAGCACACAAGTTAACACTCGGGGTAATCCTATAAGTAGGGAGACAAAGGATTACCCCGAGTGTTAACTTAAACTTCTAAGGTTCTAAGGACAGACTCTTTGTGTGTTAAGGTTGTACTCGATTACTGTTGTACACTGATATAACAGTAGGTCTCGGTGTTTAAACTAGAGGAACACGTTGATTGGGCTTGAGCAGACCAGCAACATACTCCATAGAGTCTTTACAAGTCTTATATGTACCTGTTACTCGATCTATCAGTAGTCAGTAGTCCTTTACGACTATTGTTTTGCAAATACTTTCTAGCAAAACAACCATATCTCTGCGTCTGATATGCAAAAATTAGTATTGAATTTGTATTAACATATAAAAGACACCTAGTAAATGTCTTTGGACTAACTTAATACAGCTTGATCTAGTGGTATGGTTTGTATCTTGTGATATCACGAGTTTAAATTATTGTTATACAATGTTACAAGTTTTTAGAAATGAAATTTTCTCTTCATGTCTGTCATTTCCATGTACAAAAAAGGCTATACTGATCTGAGTGCTGCATTGTTGATCATGCTTAGGTGGACTTGAGCTTTGATAAAGTATATAACATATTTCTAAGCCTCAACCATCAGCTTAAGCCCGAGCTTTCAAGCTTGGGTTGTTTAGGAAATTATGGCGTTTGTGAATGACTAGTTTTTTTGTACACTTGAACTTTGAAAATCTTAAAATAAAGCATATTAATTGAGTCCTAAATATAAAATAACCATAAAATCTAGTATTGTTATTTGATGAATCAACTATTTTAACTAGTTTGTTCATAATCATAATTCATAATAACGAGTTTTTTTTTTTATTTATTTATTTTTATTTAACAAATAGAAATTATCAAGTTGCATTGTTTTAGACTTTATATGAACCAGTATAATTATATTCATATTTAGGCTTATTTATTGACGAGTTTTAAAAATATTTTAAAACAATTTTTTTTTTTTTTTTTTATAAATTAGGAACTCGCCTCGTTTACAATTTTAGATCAGACCGAAGCTCACAATCTGGATTTACCATAAATGATTTCCAAAATAAATAAAATTATGCAATTGTAACATGTTAAAGAAGCTCAAATTTCTAATAATAAAATTTACTAAATAATAGCAGCAGGTTGAGATGGCCGAGTTGGTCTAAGGCGCCAGATTAAGGTTCTGGTCCGAAAGGGCGTGGGTTCAAATCCCACTCTCAACAATTTATATTTTTATGTCGTTTTTTTTTTTAAAATAAATTTTTCCGTTCAGCAATTACTGGGATTGGGCCTTCAGTATAATTGGCTTTTGGTCCTCTGATTTTTGGGATTGGGCCTTCAGTCCTGTTGCAATTTTTGCATAATTTTCGCTTTGCGTCCATGTTTATTTATAGGTGTACTCGGGTACAAGATAAATTTTACAACGTGCAATAATGCTGCAACCTGCAAGTCTGCACTTAGCCACTTACCTATACACTCACTTTGTTGTAAAACAACAGTTAAATTGACCATATTGGTATAAAAGTTAACATCCTTATGACAGATTGGTATAAAAGTTATTGCCGGCGACATATTGGTATAAAAATTAACAGGTGGCGACATATTGGTATATAAGTCAACAAATTGCGACATTTACCCCTATTTTCTCGTCGGAGGATATGCGTATGATACACGCGCTTAATTTTAGTGCTAATAACTTTTATTTGACATTTTGTTTTTTTTGTACTTTTCTCTACTTTTTATATTAATTTAAAAAAATTATGAAGTAAAAATCCCAAAAAAAAAAAAAAAAGTTGAAAGCCCAAAAGTAATGAGAAAGAAGCTAGGGGAAAACGAATAGGAAAGCTTGAGCAAAGGGATATAAGCTTGAATGTATTGAGGGCGTTGGTCATTGAAGCATCACAAGGGTAGATTTTTCTTTTTTTTTTTTAAAAAAAAAAAACACTCATATATATATTTTTTCTTATTATATTGTTGATTTACAAAGTTGTGGGTATAATACAAATGAAGTAATAATGAAAGTTAGCGTCTACTAGTAATTGGTTTTGAAATTAAATAACTAATATTGAGATTTTGTTTATTGTTTATTAATTCTTTTGGGTTTTATTGTTTGATTGATTTATCAAAGTTATTGTATTGGAAGGGAAGAGGGAAAAATTATTATTTGGTGCTGAATAAGTATATTATGATAATAAATAAGATTGCAAAAGTAATTAAAACAAAATTTTGAAGTATACAACACGCTAGCTCTTTCATCCGAAGAAAAAATAGGGGTAAATGTCACAATTTGTTAATTTATATACCAATATGTCGCCACATGTTAATTTTTATACCAATATGTCGCCAGCATAATTTATATACCAATATGTCATAAAGGTGTTAACTTATACTTTGTATACCAATATGGTCAATTGGCCAAATAAGTTATGTAGACCAAAGCTTATCACATCAAGTTCTTAAGCAATTATATAAAGATTTGAATTATTTTCCAAGAAGTATCGAGGCTTCCTTTGTAATAATCTACAATAAAGGATACAATTTTGAAGGAGAATTCTATCTTTTGAAGAAATTTAATCTATACCCCCTTCTTTTGATTTTGATCTATTGAACACCAACTTCAATCTGATTACAAAATATAACAAGAAACTAAAATATAATTTAAAGTGGACAAAAAAAATTGCTACATACAAAGTTACAACTAAGAATATGCAGGATAACTTAGTTAATCCTAGAGAGACAAGATTTCGGTCTCATTCGGGTTTAGGCTATATGCTGCCATTTACAGGAGAAGCAGTAAAAACAGGTTTATCCTTGTCTATGTTAGCTGTAGTTAAACTATTGCTGCTGCTTTTCCTTCTAGGCTTTGCTTCACCTAGCATTGTGATCACATCTCTCATTGAGGGACGGTCTTTAGGTACCTTTGTGGTGCAAAGGAGCGCGATTCTAAGCACTAACAGCATCTCTTCTTGTACATGTTTACAGTTTCCTGCTAGGGTAGGATCAAGCACTTCTTCTAATGACCTGTTGTTTCTTGGTTTGTTTCTTATCCACTCTACAACATCTATTGACTCCCCGAATTCTTTGTCTATCGGCCTCCTCCCGGTTATGAGCTCTAATAGTACCACCCCATAGCTGTAGATATCACTCTTCTCATCTACTTTTAATGAGTATCCATACTCTGCATCACAACAAAAGATCAGAAAAAACCACTAGTTTAGCAAAGAATTAAAGAGTATTGATCCTACATTATTATGGGTGCAACATCCATGTTAATACCACATCTGTTACATATTATTTGCAATGATTAGATGTTTTCTACTCACACTTTATGTCAAATTGTTGCAAATAATATGAAATGGAGGTAGTAATTCAGATAAGATATCATTAACATTGTAGAAAATAAATAGAATTAGGGACTTACCAGGGGCTATGTAACCATGAGAACCAGCAATCATAGAGACAGTTTCGTCGTTTTTGATCATCATCTTAGCTAATCCAAAATCAGCAATCCTTGCATCAAGGTTGGCATCAAGCAATATATTGTTGGACTTAACATCTCGGTGTATGACTGGTGGATGACAGTCATGGTGAAGATAGGCAAGTCCTTGAGCAACTCCAACTGCAATGTTATATCTTGACACCCAATCTACTAACAACCCCCCTGCTTGTTTATTATGTAAAGCATCTCCAAGGTTTCCATTATGCATGTACTCATATAAAATCATAGCATCTTTATCAGTATGAAGAAATCCTAACAATCTGACAATGTTCCTGTGTCTTAACTTCCCTAGAAGGTTCACTTCTCCTACAAGATCATCACCCGCGCTCCCTGCCTCAATGTCAGTCTTTGCTTTCCACAGCTTCTTGACTGCCACAACCATGTTGAGTCGCGGTACCTCAGCCTTGTAGACTACACCAGCAGCTCCCATTCCGATAACATTGGACTCTTTGATGCAGGAAAGTATGTCATTGCTGGTGAACCCGAGTCTTTGGAAGGCCATTAGTCTCCAAGGCCAAGCCCCATTGCCTGAATCATCATATCTCTCAAAGCATGTGCCATTTGCGTACCACCTCTTGTACATAATGTTGCCCCCTAAGATTGCAATTCCTACTGCTAAAACAGCTGCAACCCCTATTGCCCAACCTGTAAGGACACGTTTGGTTCGGAGATTCTGATTCTCTTCTCTAAAGGGTGAGGCTGCAGAGCAAGGTGGAAGGATTCCACCACAAAGCCCTTTATTTCCTGCTAGATCAGCTGGGTTGATAGCCCTAAGTATACCATTTGATGGAATAGGACCAACAAGCTGGTTATGTGACACATTGAACATCTCTAAAGCTGGTGAACTACCAAAATGTTCCGGGATTTGGCCTGTTAAGGTGTTGTTGGAGAGGTCTAGAACTGCTAATGAAGGCATCATCGCGATAGACTCAGGAATGTCACCACTTAATTGGTTGTTTTTTAAGCTTAGAGTGACTAGTTTCTGACAAGAAGCAATGCTTGTTGGGATCATACCAGTAAAGTGATTCGAAGACAGATCAAGAACAGAAAGTGAAGGGCAGTCCTGAAACTGATCTGGAATTTTACCTCCTAAATTGTTTTTTGAGACCATCAGAGTTTGGAGATTAGGAAGAGACAGAATTGTGGAGGGCAGAGAAGAATGTAGGAGGTTTCCTGATAAATCGATGAACGATAGAGAAGGCGAAGAAGCAAGATCATTAGGAATGCTACCAGTCAGACTGTTATTTGCCAATTCTAATCTCTGAAGCTTAGGTAGCTTCCCAAGACCCAAAGGTATAGAACCAGAAAGGCGGTTATTATGGACTCGAACACGCACTAATGAGTTACATTTAGACAAACTAGCTGGTATAGAACTATCAAAAGCATTATTGAACAGAATGAGCTTAGTGAGATTACCTTGATCACAAAGGCCATTTGGAATTTCACCCGAAAATGAATTGGATGAAATGTCTAGCCACTGCAAGGGGCAATTTTTACCAAGATCACTCGGTAAAGGACCGGAAATCGAGTTATTCCAAAGCTCAAGAATCTGCAACTGAGGTAATTTACCAATCCCAGAAGGGACTGAACCTGATAACTTGTTAAACATCAGGTTTATCAGCTGCAAGTTCTTCAGTTCACCTATTTCAGCAGGAATTTCCCCTGATAATAAATTATCAGACAAATCAAGGGAAACTAGGGATGAAAGATTACCAATTGTAGAAGGAATTTTGCCTTCCAAATTGTTTTTATACAAGTAAAGTGTATCCAGCTGAATTAATCCACCTAATTCAGCTGGGATTTTGCTGCCTAGATTAGCAATTGCCAAATCCAAGTACTTGAGATTGGTAAGATTACCAAACTCTCTAGGAATCTCCCCTTCAAACACATTATACCCAAGAATCATGGTCTCTAAAGATGACAAATGACCGAGCTGAGGCGGTATTCGGCCTGTCAAATTGTTTCCTGACAGGCCTAAAAACTTCAGATTCTGCAAGTTCATGTAAGAAGCAGGAATTGATCCAGCAAAGTAACTTCCTCGAAGATCAAGAGTCTCGAGGAGAGTTGCATTGCTTAAATCAGTAGGAAGATCACCCTCAAAGTTATTCCCAGAACAATTCAAATAAGTCAGATCATCAAACTTACCAAATCCCACAGGAAAAACCCCAGAAAACAGATTCTGACTCACATCTAAGGACTTCAAAGAAGTGATATTTGTGACAGAATTCGGCAACAATGTTGTAAACCCATTACAGCATAAATTCAGATATGACAGAGAATTCAGCTGTTGAAAATCATCAGAAATCTTCCCACTCAAGTTCATGTGTGAAACATCAAGCTTTTCGACGAATCCTAGCTCATTGCAGTAGACACCAGTCCAACTGCAATGAGCTGAATCATTTACATCAGATGAAAACTTCCAGTCATGAAGCCGGTCCAATGGATCGACTAAGCTCGATTTAATCGATAACAGGACAGAGGCTTCATCACTGTGATTCGCGGCACTTACAGTGTAACAACAACCAATGTAACAGTAAAAGAGGATGAACAACAAGAATGACAACTCAAGTATAAGCTGCATTATTGTTATTAAGTGATCTTCTACTAATTACTTACACTAATTTTAGTGTAACTACTTTTTCATGATTGCTGAATGAATAACATGAGGTGGGCTCTTGTGGGTCAGGGGAGTTTGATTGAAAAAATGTGGAAGAACAAAGAAGAAGAAGAAGGAAGATAAATGAAATAAGATTGGTTAATAAATAAGCACCATAATATTAAGTACATAATAGTATACTATATAATATAAAAGATTAGATAAATATTTTGTGTAATTATTTAATCAAATTGGATTATATAAAATAAGATGTTAAATCTATAAAGAAGAGAAATGAAGATGTAAAAAAATTTGGAATTATTGGGAGTATCTCCGACAATAAACATGGAGAGAATGTGTTTCTCTAAGCTAAGTTTCTTACTTGCTTCTATTACTGTTAATATAAATTTAGTCAACTATAATATTAAGTAAATATGATTGTAAAATAAGATTAACTTTGGGTGTTTAGTGTTTAATTAATTAGAGGAAATCTGTCTGATTATTAGTTGTTTATTAAAGCATAATGCAGCACTACATCTTTTAATTAGGCTCTTGCATTTCTTAAAAGACAATTAATACTTTAATTATAATCCCCTATAAGTTTGGCAGGTGAAATTTTAGAGTTCGATCAATTCTTTGTGAAAGTAGTTTCCCATGTTTAGAACACCCTCTTCTTCCTAGATCTGTTATTTATTCGTAATTTTTATTATAAAAATGTGTCTTATTTTATCTTAATACGTAAAAATGGGAAAAGAAAACCTTTTTAATTTTTTTTTTATAGGGTGGTTCATCGGGAGGCATTAGTAATTCAAAATATGCTATCACCAAATTTGTTCTTGGAAATCTTTTTATTGCTTTTTGATTTAGCTTGATTTATTCGAGAGGAGAAAACATAAGGGATTGAGTCAATATAATTGCGGTCTCATTTTGAGTTCACATACTAATTGCGATGTTAGTGTGTTTATAACAACTAAAGACCTGTTCTCTTTAGCTTAATTTTAGTTCAGTTCAGTTCCTAATTTTCCGCTCTCATAAATAATTCAATTCACTTCAGTTCAGCTTAGTTTAATAAATCAAAACAGGCCCTAAATCAGGAGGACGGAGTGAGGGACTATAAATGAAATTGGTTGTTTGATGTTAATTAAAAAATAAGGAAAAGAGAGTAATGAGTGTGAATCCCGAAGGTGCATGGCCAAAATGATAAAGAACATTGTCCTAAGTTTGATCAAAATGGGAGAAGAGTAACTTTCAAGTATGACAAAGATTCTTGAAACTAAGTGTCACTATTACTCAACTACAAGTCAAGTTTATGTCTTAAAGTCTATAAAGCTCTCAACTTTATCCAAAAACATATGGACTAATTTACAAAAGGTGTAGGCTACAACAATCTCCACATAAGTTTTAGTACGATGTAATAATGACTAATTAAGCTGGCAAGTGTCTTTAATTAGTTATTAAGAAATTTTAACTAATAAGGTGTAATTATTTTTATGTCATCAAAGAAGTTTAACTTGTATGAAATTATTTTCTTTCTCAAGGCGATGTATGATATATTTATTTATAAAATATTATTACAAAAACTATATACAGTATAACATATTTTACACCGCATAAGTTTTGATAGATTGAGGTTTTTCATTTCAATCAACTTCTCATAAAACTACTTTTATTTAGATGATTTCATGCACAAATAAAACAATTATTGAGAAAATAAATTGAATATCATTACTTTTATTTTAGTTTTGATGAATTAAGGTTTTTCATAAATTTTTTTTTTTAAAAAATTTCCAGTCAATTTCTTATAAATATAACTTTTATTAAGATGGTTTCACGCACAAGTAAAACAATGACTAGATAAATGAATCATACATATAATCAAGTTTTGATACAATGAGTTTATTTTTATTCTTGTCAATTTCTTATAAAAATAAATTTAATTAAACAATTTTACATATAAATAAAACACTTTTTTGAATTAAAAGTCAAGATAAATTAGACCATCTCACCGAATACTGAATTGTTTTTACATCTATTAGCTTTCAATATTCTTAATGTCTTATAAAAAAAAATGTTGGAAATAAAATTTGAAGAGATTTAAAAAAGAAAATAATTTTAGATCTTATTGGGGGGAAAATGAACTTTAGTAGTAGTGATTATTGATTAATTATCTGAATAATTATCTGTATAAGAAGGAATACTTATTAGTTGGGTTAGTTGTATGATGAAATGGATGATTGAGTTGGACAAGAGGAATCTTTTACATGTTATGGGAATAACCAGACACTGCAACAAAACAAATTCACTTCCATGCAATGTTTTCTAATATTATTAAAATATCCAAAAAGGTGATGTCGCTACCAATTACCCTGAAATTATTAGTGAAATAATTAGTGAAATTATTACAATTACATACCCTTATACTTCATATAATCTTCATACTATAAAATATTAAATTTTTTTGTCAAAATGAATAGCATTTGTAAAAATAAAAGCTAATTTAATGAGATAAAATGTCTGTAAAATTTATACTTTTTTAGCCTTTCAATCAGAAACTTTATGCTTCTTGCTTCTTTCCTTTTGCTTTCCTTGTTTTCTTTTTAATTTCCTCCGTTTTTTTCTTTGCAATTTATGCTAGCAACTGTCTTTAAGCCTTTATCTTTCTTTTAAAGGTTTCTTAGGAATTTCTATTCAAAAAAAGTTTCTTAGGAATTTTTTTTCCTTCTATTGAATTAAATCACTATAGTTTGCATTATTATTTAATGTTTAGATTTTACTATTTTAGCGAGAGAGAGTCGCTAAGGAAAATGTTATATATTATTAATAATTTGAGTATTATCCCCTAATTAAAATTTTAACTAATTAAGCTAGTTGATTAACCTTACCACATCTAAATGTTTGATTAGATGTCTACACAATCGAGTGAAATTCTAACAAAATGTGGAGTAGTTCGCTAGTTCATTACAAGTAAGAATCGGTGCTAAGTTTAATTTCAAATCAACACATGATTTCAACTAGATATCATATGTTTATGTTCATAATAATGCAAATTCATATTATGGCTATGTTTATGCACATACTTTTTGGCTGATTTTCATCGGACTCACAATTTAACTCATAGCAATTGTTCAAAGATGTTGCAACAAAAGTAAAACTACTACCTGCATTTAATTTTAATTGCAACAAAGGGGTATTAATTGTAAGACATAAAAAATTCATTTGTTACAACTAAAAAGAAATGGTAGTATTAAGAAATAAAACAAAAATACTATTAATTCATGGAAATATTTTCCTATATGTTCCTAATAAAAATCAATGTAGAAAACATAAAATTGGAGCAAAGATGCATTATCAATCATGAACATTTACAAGAAAATTTTTATACCAAGTGTCAATTTACAACAAACTTATTTATTCCATATCATTTAAGTACGTAGAAATGTAGAATGCACCCATGCTAGTGTATCAAGTATGTAATTTATAAATTCATACTAATGTAGTTAATAACCAAATGGAAATGATATTTATTTAGGAGGCTATTTATAAAGTTTGAAGAATAAAATAAATGTACTTAAGATGGAATTTATAAAGTTTGAAGAAAAAAAATATTTGAAGGCTAGTTGTGGTTAAACAATAGAAAAATGACATTTTTTTTTTAAGAATTATGATAAATAACCTATGTTAATATCAGTGTACAAGATCAATAAGTTAATTATGAAAATGTTCCAAAAATAATGCATTTTATTAATTATGAATTAATTTCTTCAAAAATAGCTCATGTTTATTCATCACATGACATAAAATTCTTTTTGAATTACTTTATACATACAATGACACTAGCTAGTTCCTTGGGGAAAAACATGTAATTGGTTCTTAAGCAAAATAAATTCAACATAAATAATTTAATTTATTTAACTATAAATAAATTAAATTCAGCAACAATATGAAGTGCATATATTAAAAATGCAACTTTAAAATTAAGTTAGTTTAAGTTCAGCAAAAATATTACATATCCAATTCACAGATATTTTAATTGGGAGAGAAAAAGATCAACAAGAGTGTTAAGTATGAGTTTGAGCTGCATCCACCATTCAAACAGAGAATTCACTTGATAAAGCCTAATAAGGTTACAAAAAAACCATAAAATTATATGATAATAAAAGAGTAGCTTATTAGCTTAATAAAGTGATTAACCCTCTAGTTATTTTTTAACCAATGCAGAATACATACTCACATATATATATATTGTGCATGTGAAGCCTCCGTTTTTTTTGTGCCTCCTATGTGATATTTCACAAAACCAATCGCGCTTTAAACAAAAAATTAACAAATTCGTATAAAACCAATCATATATTAAAAAGAGAAATTTGAAGAATTAAATTCAAACAAACTTGTACTAATTAAAATGAATCTTTAAATATGGGACTAGGGAAGTATGTGCAAGGCTATGATATGGAGAAGTACAAGGATGCATGTAGTGAAGAGTTCTGAATACGGTGGAATATTTATAAGAGACATTATATCGTATAAATGGATGAAAAAAACATGCAATTCAATTATTCAAATTAAAGGAATTAATTCGAAACAGAGAGAAATAATGGGAGATAAGTAGTGATGAACATGTTAGTATCAATCATATTATGGACCCACCAAACCGTCATTCTTCCCACTAATAAAATTAAACAGTTTAATTTAATTAGAGTTAATTAAAAATAATTAGTCTAAATTTCACATGCACACGCATGTGGCCCAGCTCATACACATACCAAATTAGTGGTAGTTTGGTACTACTATCTTTTTTATGAGTAATAGATTATTATATGATGAATAATAATAATAATAATAATAATAATAATAATAATAATAATAATAATAATAATAATAATAATAATAATAATAATAATAATAATAATAATAATAATAATAATAATAATAATAATGTTTTGTGTTTAAGAATTGATGAAAGTGATGCTAATTGCTGGATAATTGACAAAGTGATGAGGTACATTATTTGCATGGGTGCCATGTGAGTTCACAACTCCTTAATTCCATTATTGAGTGAAAGATCAAATGAGTTGGTTTAGGAGGACTTTTGGATGCATGGCTTGAGTCAATTTGGTTTAATAGGGCTATTTTGAGGAAGGTTACATGAACATTCATGGTTGTGTGAGGGGATGGGTTCAACATCAGCAAGCACCAATGATTAATAAATTACGTACCCAAATGGTTGTAATCGAAAATAGTTTTTATGGCTGATTATCAATATATGTTTGGTTATGGACACATGTGCACGATGCTTATTGTGCATTAATAAAGTTATAGAAGCACAATCGCTTATGTAATGATGACTGAAAAAATTTCCTTAGATATTGAATGATGACTGAAAAAAAAAAAAATCCTTAAATGTTGAATGGTGGCTGAAGGAATTTCACCTATGCAAATTAATGATCACAAGTTTTTTTTTTTTTTTTTTGAAAGAGCAAAATAAAATTTTAAAAAAATAATCTTTACGCCGTCTGTGGGGATCGAACCCACGACCACGTGGTTAAAAGCCACGCGCTCTACCACTGAGCTAAGAAGGCTTCCTGTTTCTAATCTTGTGAGTAATTAGTTAAGAACTCATAAATTCACCTTATCCATAATAACAATACTTTAAAATGGGCCAACATAGATTTTCAAAGCCCAATTTCTAAGTCACATCCAGCCCATAAAAGATGTGACCTCTATCAAGGTTAGCAGACTGTTTCCGAAGTTCCAAATTCCAATAGTCCCATTCAATTAAGTTAATTCATTAACTTTTAATTTTTTTGCATAATTTATTAAGTTGCAATGTTTTAAAATTTTATCCTTATCATTAAAGAGAAAAATTGAGGATTGTAACAAAACTAACAAACTTTAATAATTCATGCTTTTTTCACTTCATCTTCATCTTATTTAAGGTGTTTTGATCTAAATATTTAAATATTTGGTATAAATCTTTGATTTGATTCAATCTGAATTGTTGTGCCTAATAGTTTGGTACAATATATTCTAATCTAACCAGAATAAATAACACATGTTCTCTCTATTTTCTTTTGATGTACTGGTTTACTAATGACTCTTGAAAAAGTTTAGTGAATGTAGGAATAATGTGGATAAACTCAAATGCTAATAAGTGCAAGAAAAAAAAGTATGGAACTTTATACATACGAAGTAAACAACGACTTATGATGCATTTTCTTCACCTTATCTTACCTTATTTCTTTTTACCTTTGTAAACTTATTTGATCTTATTGTAACAAATTGAACCTAGTTGCTAAAGAGTACTCCGATCCCTCCATTATGAGTGTCCAATTAGGGATTTTGACACTATTCATTACATCTACTTTGACCAATGTTTGCAAATTATTCGTAAGAAAAAAATATAATATTGTGAATACTTATTGAAATCATTTCAATGAGTGGATTACTAATAGCTAAACTGTTATAATTTATAGTCATCTAAGCCAATCATAAGCTAATATATTAAAAGGCGTTACTAAGAACGTCATGATAAGGGAATTCGAACACCCAATCTTTTATAAGAATTATAGTTACTTAACCATCTAAGTCAATCATAAGCTATGCTATAAATATGAAAATAAATGTATATATAATTGATAATCACAAGCTCTAATTAAAGTAGCAACCGGTACAACGCCCGGGCTACACAGTAGTTTTCATTTAATTATGGATAAGTTAATGAAGGTGAAAAATTGGAGTAATTAGGATTTGCACTTTGCAAGGAACCCCAAGTGAATGGCTGATATTGTAACACACCAAACGTCTGGATTGTACATGACCCCTATCATCTTCTTCTTCATCTCTTTCCTAAAAAATTCCACTGAAAATTTATAAACTTTTTCTGCCACTAATTTAATCCCAGTATCAAACTCCATGGCAGCATCTCTTCAATCTCTTACTTGTTCTTCTCCACTTTCCCACTGCTCCTCTCACAAATCTTCCTCCAACCCAGGTATTTCCTTTTCTTTCTTTGATTTTTTCCTAGAAATTTGCAGCATCATATTATGTTTTTATGCATTGCATTGCATTTTAATTTCTAGTTTTAAATAGTTTGAAATGGGAAATTTCCCAATTTTATGAGGTTGGTTGTTTTTGTTTAGCATGATTGGAGGTGGGAATTATGTATAATTGTATTTCATTGAATTTAACACAGGAACAGTAGTTTGTAGATAATTTCTTTTTTTACACACTATTAATTAATTTAATTAGTTGGAATACAAAAATGCAATCCAAATTCAAGATTACTTATGGCATTGGTAATTGAGGGTTTAGCTAAGTGATTAAGGTTTCACTAAATGGTTATTAAATTTTCATCTAAAACAAGTTATATGATGGAAATTTTGTTGAGAACAGAGGAAAGAAAGGTTTTAGTTTAAGTGTTGAAGTCCCATAGGTTCAATTTTATGTGATGTAATGGGATGATGGCTGATAAGTTCATTTGGAATATTGAGGGATTCAAATGTGCAAGTTCAGTTTGTTTGTGAGGTTGTTCTTTATTTTGGAGGGTTTTGGATGCAATGGGTTTATTGTATACAACACATTTAGTCACCCCGAATTATGTAAATTTCGTAATTGCACAAGGATGACTTTAATATGTTTTGGGGTGGATAAGTTTGATGTATATAGTGCACGGGTACACCAGTTGTATACTAGACCTACTATTTTTGTAATGTGGAGGTGGGTGGTTTGGGCCTTTGGGGTGGGAGGTTTGAAATTCTTGTTTTGTTAAATGTTGTAGACTCTTGAGTCATTTTACTGACAAGGCAACTATTACATCAGTGTAAAATCTCAATTCTTAATTAGTTCTTGCTGGTTGTTCTTCTGATTAAGGTTTAGAAAAATTAAAAATCTTGGCAGTGACTTTAAATCTTTTTTGAATAACAATACTCTAGAGTATATGAATTTTAAGCTAGTGTTCTATCTCAATTTAATGATTAAAACTGATTTAGTTTTCTCATCTTTTAGGAATTTGTGTATTCTCTTTGGCTACTCCCCAGCGTGTACACTCTTCATTCAATGGACTTCAGTTGAGGTTTCGTCCAATGAGATGGGCATCAAAAAGGTCATTTTCTGCACCGGTTGGTCAGATAGTGATGATGGTTCAACCAAAAATTCAGTTCATCCAAGGCACCGATGAACTTACAATACCAGATGTGAAATTAACAAAATCAAAGGATGGGACTAATGGTGCGGCTATATTTAGATTTGATCAGCCCTCTGTCTTTGACTCATCAAAGGAAGTTGGTGATATAACTGGGTTTTACATGATCGATGAGGAAGGTGTTCTTTCTTCCACCAGTGTGAATGCAAGGTTCGTTAATGGGAAGCCAGCAGGGATTGAAGCAAGGTACATCATGCGCACCCCCCGAGAATGGGACAGGTTCATGAGATTCATGGAACGCTATGCCAACGCTAACGGTTTGCAATTCGTCAAAAGTTAAGGCAATGTACATCCTTTTTTTTTTTTCCCATAAACCCGATTTTAGCATAATTGTGTGAGTTGAGCATATCTCAAAAGCTTGAATCTTTACATTAAGATAAATGCTGCTTTGTTGGTGCTCCAAGTGTTTGATTCTGTGTCTTCTCTGACCATATTTGTGATTCTTTGAATAGATCTGATAAGGCTGGGTGAGTGACATGATTATTCTCTGTAGCTCTCTGTAAGGCATGAATTTTGAAATAATACATAATATATTTTTTAAACTCTGCATTCATTAATATAGTACCAGAATAAAGTACCAACATAAATGAAGTAACCTTGTACTTCAAAGAAATTCTATCATAAATTTGCGGCCAAAGCTCAGATAACATAAAGAACATGTTAGATTTCCTTCTGAATCAGTAGCAAGTCAGAGGAATGTACTCTGTACCCTAGAAACTGTGACATAGTAGCTTCTGCAATAAAATCATCAATGAAAAACACATTGGTTTGTCTCTGCTAGGCGATCAAGCTGGAGAAACATCCTTCAATTATGAATTCTTGCTTGCCCAAGACACTGTAATTGGGCTTCTAACCTTGTAAAGGTTTCGATGTGAGTGTACCCATATCAGTTCTCCTTGAGAAAAGCTAATCGGCTTTGCTCCTTTCTTGGATATAACATAGACTTTATAGCCTAATGTTTGATTAATTCTTCGAAATACTAATCGCTTTGGCTTGACTACAACTCTGACTCCTTCTGGAGCTCTGACTTCCACTGAGTAAATGGAATTTGGTCTGCCCACATTAGTTACACTTCTGCTGATCACCTTAACTGTCTCCCTGCCTATGAAAACAGGAGTAATTGAAGGGTAATTTAATTCGAACCCCCTGCTTTTCTGCAGTATCTCTTTGCAGCTTATGTTCCTGCGACTGATTGTGAAAATTTCAGATCTTGTGTATCCAAGGCTGCACAGATGTGTGATGTAATCCGTTGGTCTGACATCATAGATTAATCCTGGATCAACCGCTTTGGCAGGGTTGATATGTCCAGAGCCGATTGCAAAGTGGTCTGCAGGAATATTTCCATCCATAATTGGCTTCCCAAAATGGTCAGTTACATCTGCTGTTGTCATCATTGCAGACTTAACTGCAGCAGGGGACCAATTTGGGTAAGCAGAGTGGATAAGAGCAGCAATGCCACTGACATGAGGACAAGCCATGGAAGTTCCCGACATGACAGTAAAATTCACTCTTCTAGAATCTCCTAGAAGGCCAGAAGGGCCCAAGTTTTGGGGCCAGGCAGCTATGATGTTTACGCCTGGTGCGATCACATCTGGCTTGAGGATTGAAGGGTTGTTCAAACTTGGCCCCCTGGATGAAAAACGTGCCACGGCTGGTGCTCTTGATCTTCCTATAACAGTCCCTACAAAGTGGATCTTTGCAGTTGGTCGTTTTGTAGAGTTGATGTAACTCTTTAGTTGAGCTGCTTCTGAAAAGCCAATCAAAGTAGCTGGCAAGACATGAGCATCGACTGAATCTTCCTCGAGATTTATCTCTGTGTTTGTTAGAACCATTGCAGCTCCTCCAGCTCTTTTCACAACCTCACCTTTCTCTGCTCTCCCATTTACACCTCTATCACATACCACCATTTTTCCTGCAACTTTTTCACGAGGAAGGGACCCTTCTAGACAATATTCACTTCCCATATCGCCACCTGTTATGTAAACTACTTCAAGCTCTCTTGCAGCCCCTGGGAAATGATTTCCCGGGAACAGGGACTCCCCATAGAGGTATCTCCCAGTTCCCATTCTGACATAAGCAGGAAATCTCCTATCAAGGGTACTTGCTCCCACAGTAGTGACCCAAGGAGCCTCATTGGCAACTGAGTTTCTGGTAGGACCGTTGTTTCCTGCTGCACAGATGACAGAAATGCCTTTTTCTGCAGCATGGAAGCTACCAATTGCAACAGTGTCATCATAGAAAGGGATTGGAAATCCTCCCAAAGAAAGAGAGAGGACGTCGACACCATCTCTTATTGCCACATCCATTGCAGCCAGTATGTCAGAGCTGTAGCACCCATTAAACCAGCACACCTTGTAGATGGCAATGTGGGCTCCTGGGGCCATCCCTTGTGCAATCCCTTCCCCATTGCCAAGCAAATTTGCCATTGGGACCGGTGATCCCCCAGCCGTGGATGATGTGTGGGTCCCATGCCCAGAAGAATCACGGGCAGACACATACTCAGGGTTTATTTCTGGTGATAGCGGTGAATTAGCCACATGATGACCTTTGATAAAGAACCGAGCACCAATGAGTTTCCTGTTGCAACTCGAAGCATTGAAGTTCTGTCCTTCTTGACAAACCCCTCTCCATTTCCTAGGAGGTGCCGGCATCCCATGATCACTGAAGCTCGGGCTCTCAGGCCAAACACCAGTATCCAATACACCAATGATCGACCCCCTCCCAAACTCAGTCCTAGACCAAGCCCCAATTCTAGGAGCATCAAGCTTTAGAAACTTGTAGGAGTAAGTAGTATGAAGCTCAAGCCTCCTATCAGGTCTAACCGCAATGACATCACGCATTCTCCTTAAGGACTCTACCTCAGAATCCGAGAGAAGAGCTGCAAACCCTTCTATTGCTGACCGATAAGAGTAAAGAAGGCGAGAATTATGATCAGCCTCTTCCTCTACAGACACCGTTCTCTCGAGGAAAGAGAGGTGCCAATCAAGCTTAGAAGTATAATAAGAAGCAGCAGTTTCACTTTGTGGGTGTAGTTGTACAATGTAGGTTTGGAGGGGTAAAAGGGCACTAAGAGAAACCAAACAAAGTAAAAGGGTTGATAGAAAAAGCAGAGTTTTTGGTGGTGATGCCATTTTCGAGTATGTTTATGGTTAAAACTCGTGTTGGGGTTGTGGTTCATGGTGCTTAATGGTGGATTTCCGGGGGGTATTTAAAGGGGCCGGTACGTCGAGAATTCAAAAATGCTCAGAGAAGAATATGAAACCCGTGAAAGTACAAGGAAGAGCAGAGCTCTACCTCACGAGGATCTTTGGGAGGGAGCTGAGGTAATAATCTAGGAATTTTGCTTAGGACTTTCACGAGATATTATGGTTTGTTTTAATATCTACATGCATAAATTTGTGTTTGAAATGTTATGATAAAAATGCTTCACATTAATTAATGTTGAATATACCTGGTTTTGAATTATTGGTTGTTTTGACATGAAAGATTTCATATTGATAGAGGAAGAAGATTTAGCTTATTTATTTATTTTAAATTTATTTATTTTTATTTTATTATTATGCATTTATTTTGCACGCTCTTGGAAGACATTTGCATGGCTCCTTTGGCACGTGCGGCTTGTGCCTTCACTTGGGGGAAGGTAATTGATTCATACTCTTATGGGCCGTTGAGCCCTTTTAATAAAAGTCTTGATTTGGTACTTTTTGACATTTTTTAAAAAGAGGTTCATGAATCATGGGTTTGAACAATTAGTATTATGTGCAACATGGTGCACCTAGAAATAGGTGCACCACGACTATACTTTTGAACATTTAGTAAAAAAAATTGAACATTTTACAAAAAATGAACATTTAGTAAAAAGAATATGAACACGTCACAAAAATTGAACATAAACATGCAATTTTAATGTTCATATTTTATCAAGAAATGTTCATTTTGTATACATTAAATGTTCAGTTTATATTACAAAACTATTGAATTATTACGAGTCAGTTCAAAATTTGTCTGACTCGTAATAATTCAAAAGTTGTGATTGTTCAGATTTTTTTACTAAATGTTCAAAATATTTTATTGTTCATATTTTTTTACTAAAAGTTCAAAATTATAGGCATGGTGCATTGCGATTGTTCAGATTTTTTTTACTAAATGTTCAAAATTGTGATGTTCAGATTTTTTAACTAAATGTTCAAAATTCTTGATTGTTCAGATTTCTTTTACTAAATGTTCAAAAGTATAGGCATGATGCATTGCAATTGTTCAGATTTTTTAACTAAATGTTCAAAATTTGCGATGTTCAGATGTTTTTACTACATGTTCAAAATTTGCAATTGTTCAGATTTTTTTACTGATTGTTCAAAAGTATATGCGTGGTGCATCTTAAAATTTGCGGGGTTTGAAGAATAAGATGGCTCCAATTTTTAATTTCCTATGCAACAAGATGGCGCATAGTAAGCCCAAATTTTAATAATTTTTTTTAAAAAAATATTAATTATATCTAACAAATAAAGTTTAATAAAATATAGTACATGTCATTAGAGCTGTCATATCGCAAATTTTAAGCTGGTCTCGAGATCAGTCATAGCTAGCTGGTCCTCCCCAACAAAAATGAGCATTTATTAGAAAAAAAAAATTGAACATTTATAATATACCAGTAAAAGAGATTATGAAACTAAATGTTGTTTATTCATCAATATTTTTTAAAACTTCAAGTGAAATATCTTAATTTGTTCAATTTCTTGAATGGATATTTTGCAAATCGCTAAATTATATGATTTAATACCAATTAAATAAATCAACAATATGCTTTTTTTTTTTTTTTTAATAATGAACAAAATGCTAATGTTATTTGAACATCCTTTACTATAAAAACGAACATTTTATTCAACTAAACAATTACAAAAATTTGTATTAATTATAAAAGAAAATGAACATTTATTTTATAAAATTTATTTGTCATATGATAGATTTTTTATCTTAATTGCATGGCCATTGAGAAGAGAATTATTTATCATTAAATGAGTATTAACAAAAAAAAAATCAAAAATTAAAACCAAAATAATAATTAAGCACTTACTCCAACAAAAAAAAGGTAAAATGTCACATTTGTTAATTTTTATACCAATTTGTCGTTATTTGTTAGCTTTTATACCAATTTATCGCCGGCGTTAATTTTTATATCAATATGTCACCTAGGTGCTAAGGCTGCTAACTTTTATACCAATGTGGTCAGTTATACTAAATTACGGTACTAAATGTGGGTAACATTTTGCCTAATTGTTTTTAATTTATACCCATTTCACTTTATTATTTACTATCTAATTTGCAAACATATTTAACCTTTCATCCTGTTTCATATATAATTTTATACGGATTCATGGACAATGATATATAGCACTATGACCAATTTTTTAAGGTAGGTATATTATTGCTATAGGTTTTTTTTTCCCCGTAAAATCTAATTTATGGATGAACAATTGAACAAATCAAATTTCCAACTTATACAGGACACTTACCAGTCTTTCATTAAAATCACCATGAATAGTTGTATAAAAAGGGGTTGATTACAGTTGCTGACGGTTATTATTGGGTGTTCTTGAAGGGTACCATGATACTTTTTCCGGGGCTAATATAGTCTACCATGTCATATTTTCGGGGCCTAATACAAGCAATCGGGTCATAGTTTTGAGGGCCTAATACTAGGTACCAGATCAGATCGGGGCCTAATATAGGGTACCAGATTAGAGTTTCGGAGCCTAATACAAGGTATCAAATCAGATTTCTGGAGCCTAATACTAGGTACCAGATCAAATTTATAGGCCCTAATACAAGGTACCTGATTAGATTTCTTGGGCCTAATACATGGTACCAGATTAGATTTCTTGGGCTTAATACAAGATACTACCCACATATTCTTAGGTGCACACTAAGAATAGGTGTAACAACAACACAATATGAACATTAGCTTTTCAGAAAGTGAACATTAGGTTTCTTCCCTTTATTTTTCTCCTTCATTTTTTTTTATTTTCTCTCTCCTCTGTTTTTTTTTTTTTTTTTTTTTTTTACCCCTTTTTTACACTTTTTTGATCGAATTTGTTTCTTACAACATGAAAGTAGTTATTAAGTATGAATTTTTGTGTGAATTACGATTTTGTGCCTTAATTTTGATTGATTAAGGTATATATGAATCTTTGAATTTACAAATTATACTCTATTTTTTCTCCTTCCTTCTTTAATTCCTTTTTCCTCTGTTTTTTTTTTGTTTTTTTTTTCTATTTTTCTCGTTTTTTCGATTTAACGATAAAATATGTTACTTACAATATGGAATTGGTTGTTTATTTGATTTTTGAATTCATATGAATTGTTTTTTTTTTTTAGCTTCGATCAATTTCATTTGTGTATGAATTTCATTTGATTTTCTGCATTTTTTTTTATCAATGAACATAATTACATAATCATGCAAAATATGAACGTATGCATAGGTTCCCTTAAATGTGAACATTAGCTTTTCAGAAAGTGAACATAAGCATAAAACATATGAACATATGCATTTAAGAAAGTAAACATAACAATTCAAAATATGAACGTAAGCATTGGTTTCCTTAAAGTGAATATAACCATTTAAAAGGTGAACATATGCGTAAAAAAATATGATCACATGCATTTAAGAGAGAGAAGATATGCTTAAACAAACTTAATGAGAACAACAAATATTTACTATGAATATTTACATTATGAACATATAAAATATTATTATGAACATAAGGCATTTTATTATGAACATAAAAAATTGAAGAAATAAAAATAATATGATTATGAAACATATGCATCATAATTCATAAGTATTAAAAATATGAACTTATGAATTCAAAATATGAACATATGCATTGGTTCATTTTTGAATGCGTATGAACATAATTAAGCATTTCAGAAGGTGAACATATACATAAAAATATGAACATATGAATTTAGAAAGTGAATATAAGCATTTCAGAAAGTTTACAAACGGATTCAAAATATGAACATAAGAATTCAAAATATAAACATATGCATTTCGAAATGTGAACATAAAATATCCGTTTGATTTCACTAATTTTTTTGACAATTCCAGTAATAAATTTTGAACAATATTCAAACAAAATTAAGTGATAATCATATAAATTCAAACAAAATTAAGTGAAATTTACATAACATTGCTCTTTTGGGGAGGATCCTTTTGATTTTGCATCTCTTTTCTAATGTCCATTGAAGTTTTTGCAGTTTTTTAGTGAAAGAATGAAATAGAGGAGAGAGAAAGTGAAAAACAGGAGAGAGAAAATCATATAGAAGAAGAAGATTTTTGAGTTTGGAAATGACGTTATATTTATTAGGTGTGGGTGGGTTTATTGGGTGTGGGTGGGTGTATTGCAATTTTCGTGTTTTTAGTTTTAGGGCTTTTTTTAATTGGGTCGTGTGTAATTAGGCTTTTGGGCTACGTTGTTACACCTATTTAAGGTGCACAAGGGTGCACCTTAGACTAATTGGATACTACCGTACTACCATTTCGTATTTCGGGGGCCTAACAATAGCTTCCAGATTTTATTTCCAAAATATCAATTTTAGATTCTATTTTTTGTATTTGTTAATAAATTTCTTATCGTTAAACAAATTTTTGAATAGTTTTCCTAGAAAATTTAGGAATTTCATGGAATGGGAGAGGTAGATTTAGAGAATTGTTGGGTTGATTTTGGGGAAAACGTTATTGAAAGTGAAGTATAATATTGCATGTGAGGTAAATGGAATATTGGGATTTTAAAGTTATACAAGAGTGTTTTAGTCTTTTATTATTTTTATATTAATAATAAATTTTTGCATTTAGGTTATTTTGTACTTCATTTAGTACTTAACACCGCCTTAAAAGTTTATATGTAGATATTTACCAAAAACAAATAAATTAAGCAAAAACTTTTGTATACATCCGGTTTACACTAATATTAGTGTACATCGAGCAGTATAAGGGTAACTTTTAGCTAATTTTAGGGTAACTTTTTGCCTGTTTTTGGGTAACTTTAAACATAATAAAATTTTTATATAAATAGACAACAAGAAAAGTTTTATAAAGGAAATTTAATTACATTCAATCATTAATAATTGATTTTTAGTCATTTAAAATGTGATTCTTTACTTATAAAGTGTAGATAATTTTTATTTGAATTGGGTTGCTTTTACACATATTGGGGTAACTTTTATTCATTTCAGAGGTAACTTTTAATCACTTTAAGCTATCTTTATAATGGATGTACAATAATTGTTGTACACCCGATTTTTTTAAAAAGTTTGTTAAATTAAGGGTGCATCAAGAGATGCCACTTGTCAATATATTATGTGTCTATTTTAGTATATATCTCAATCAAGTATCACATCAATGTTGAAAAATAAAGTAACGCAGCAAAAGACAATATATTTTTATGTGTATTATTTACTCAAATATTAATGTATGATTTTGGTAGTTGTCGAAGTTAAATATTGTTTTATAATCATATTCAATACTCTGTATTTCCTTGATTTTCGACATCAAACTCGAATTATAGTGTATATAAAATTTGTTTAGATGTAATAGAAACAAATTTAGTTAACACAAAATATTGAATTGAAAGTTTCACCTGACAATTGGTGAGTTAGTAAAATAATCATGTTGTTATCAATCGTTTTGATATGGTTTTCACTCAATGTGACACGGTTTTCAATAACCGTCATGGTTGCAATAACTAAATTCTTTACGCTTTCTCGATTCAACAACTACTAATTTTTCAAAAATCTGGAAAATTGACCGTCGATAAATTTCATCTATTACAAATAACAATAAAATTTTGGAGAGAAAAATAAAAAAAGTGTAAAAATTTACCTTAAAATGATGACAATTAAATGACAATGATGATATTGATGTACTCTTTTATAATAATGGAGAAGGAAATTAATGTAATTATTTATAAAATAGAAAAGAAGAAAAAACAATTTCTTGAGACAAACATTGTTGCAGTAAAACCCACACCAAATATGCCCACGTATGCCGCGAAAGTTGAAACAAATAATTTTTTATTCATATTTTAATAAAATATAATATATGTGGTAGAAATCTTAAAATTAAAAAGTTTACCTGAAACAGTTGTGTAGCCTACGACAAGTGAAAGGCTGCGGTGTTGAAGTCGGGGACCGCGTCAGAGGCAGGGACAACGGTGTCTAAGGCGGGGATGACGGTGTCGGAGGCGAGGACATTTATTTTATAAAAATTATTTGTCATATCGGAGATTTTTGTTTGAATTTACAATTTTTTTTAGTTATCATTTATCGATAATCTTAGTTGCATGGCATTTGAAAAGAAAATAATTGGTCATTAAATGAGTATTAACAAATAAATAAAAAATTCAAAAATTAAAACCAAAATAATAATTAAGCACTTGCTCTAGCAAAAAAAAAAAAAAAAAAAAAAAAAAAAGTCACATTTGTTAATTTTTATACCAATTTGTCATTGTTTGTTAATTTTTATACCAATTTATCGCCGGTGTTAATTTTTATATCAATATGTCACCTGGGTGCTAACTTTTATACCAATGTGGTCAGTTATACTAAAATTATGGTACTAAATGTGGGTAACATTTTGCCTAATTGTTTTAATTTAAACTCATTTCACTTTATTATTTTCCATCGAATTTGCAAACATATTTAACCTTTCATCCTGTTTCATATATAATTTTATACGGATTCATGGACAATGATATATAGCACTACGACCAATTTTTTAAGGTAGGTATATTATTGCAATAGGTTTTTTTTTTTTTTTTCCGTAAAATCTAATTTATGGATGAACAATTGAACAAATCAAATTTCCAACTTATACAGGACATGTAACACCCCCAAATCTCCCTCTACGGAAATACCAGAATAATACGTATAATTATACCGTAGAGATAGACTTGGGCGTATTACCGCCACGTGATTACGTAAGGTTACTCAAAATACTTAGCTCAATAACAAAACTTGCAGCAGAAACTCAACTTTCTTTTATTAATACTTATGAAAATAGTAACATTGTTATAAGTACTCAAAATAAAGACAAGACCATCATTCCTAAACTAGGTGAAGCAAATCCCAGGACGCTCATATGCTCATTCATGAATCCACCTGAAAATAGTCAACACTGCTTAACATTACGATATACAGGGCGAACCAAAACAAATAAGAAATACTCGTACGGATGAACAAATTATTCTAAGTACGATAAGTGCAAGAGATAATGTAAACTCAATTTATTTGCAAACATACTTTTAAAATCAATTCCAATAATTAATCAAATAATTCCAAACTCGTTATTCAAAACCAATTCTCAATATTCTTAAACAAATTCCAATAATTAATATGATTTATAAAACCAACCCAATAAATAAGAGTTAATAAAACCATTTTCTTTAAAAACCAATTCCTTTATTAAGAACCAATTTCCTTTAATCCAATTCCTCACCCAAGTGTGCACATCTCCTAAGCTAGTCTCCTTATATTACACGACTATTTTTGAGAAAAAACCGGTCATACAAAGTCCAAGGCCTTATCAATAAACCAAATCCTCCTAGTGGGATTACAAACATACTTATAAAGAATTAATAATAATAATAATAATAATAATAATAATAATAATAATAATAATAATAATAATAATAATAATAATAATAATAATAATAATAATAATAATAATAATAATAATAATAATAATAATAATAATAATAATAATTCAATTGTTCAATAAATCCTTTTAATATCCAATAAAATTCATACTCCTTTTTAATAATTCCACATACTTTCATAATCAAAACCTTTTAAATAAATAATTGAGAATAAAATCTCATATTAATAACTTTTCAAAATCAATAATTTTTCCTTGAAAAACCTTTTATTTAATTCAACAAACCTTTTAAAATCAAATCCTTTATTTAAATATGATAACTAATTCAAACCATTCGAAACATGATTTAAAAATCAATCATTCAAAATACTTTTATTAAAATCAATACCTTCAAACATAATTTATTTCAAAATCATAATTCAAATCAATTTAATTCAATCACCAATCAAATCATGTAAAACATGTTATTCAAACCAATCACTTTCAAAGGTATCTAGCCACCTAAACGTACATTGATCCTTGCTAGAAAAACCACACAAAAAGAACCTCAAAAACCTTGATTATGAAAATCAATCAACGCTTCGCTCAAATCTAATGTGCATGGACTATAAAAATCTTTTTAAATATACTTTAATATAAAATTATAGCTTTGAATAGGTATTTCTATTTTAGATACTAACCATGAAGAAGATAAAGGAATAGGATTAAAGAGAATTGAATTTTCGTTGGAAAGAATATATAGGCAAAACTTGCAGAGGTCATAATTCCTTTAATATAACTCCGAATTGGGTGATTCTTGAACCTAACCTCAAGTATTTTTCGAGAGAAAAAATCTTTTGAAAAACGTATGTACCTCAAAAACTGACCAGAAGTGCCCGAAAAGTGGCTTCAAAGGTATACGAGCTGATTTGTAAGAAAAGTATGAAAAGGTTTAGGGAAAAGAAGAATAAGAGAGAAGAAGAGAATTGGGTTTTGGTGTGAAGAATACGAGAGGTATAAGGGGGTATTTATAGGCTCATGATTGAAAGAATTATGGTTGGAGAATGTAGGAAGAATTATGGTAAAAAAAATTAAGGAAATTACTTGGAGAAGAGAGTTAAAGAATTATGGAAAGTTTAATATTAAGGTAATTAAGAATAATAGAATTAAGGAAAATGTGTTGTCATGAGAAATAATATGGCAAAAGAGATTACTTGGAGAATAATCAAGGAATATATAAGGTAGGAAAATAAGATGATCAAATCTTTGTGAGATGGAAAATAGGAATTAAGGAAATAAGGAATTTGAGGAAGATAATTAAAATACAAAACTAACAAAATAATTAACCCACAATTATCCTATGCTCATATTTTCGGACCTCCACTTATAGATTTAGGGAAATATTTGCTAGATTTTAAGGATCAAATATGATTGCGTAAATAATATATTTTGTATAAATAATTAATTAGGAAAATACCAATTATTCACTAAATAAAATAACTAAGAAAATCATATTTTCTACACTTAGAAAATCCAAAATCATAGTTAATAATTTAGGAATTTTCGGCCCTTTTAAATAAATTATAAAATATAATTTTGTTTAATTAAAATATCTGATATATATATAAATAATCCAGTTTTTAAAATAAAATAAATGGATAATAAATCTTATCCAAAAATAATAATTAAGTTTTAAATTACTTTAGGCGTCAAAATTCAAATATCATTTTGGCTCCAAAATTCAAAAAGTAAAATAAATTACTAAAATACCCTTTTTAAGAGAATACTAATTAGAAAATACGTTTAAAAAATATGGGGGGTGTTACAGGACACTTACCAGTCTTCCATTAAAATCACCATGAATGGTTGTATAAAAGGGGTTGAGGACAGTTGCTGACGGTTATTATTGGGTGTTCATGAAGGATACTATGATACTTTTTCCGGGGCTAATATAGTTTGCCAGGTCATATTTTCGCTGGGACCTAAAACAAGGTACCGGGTCATAGTTTCGAGGGCCTAATACTAGGTACCAGATCAAATCGAGGCCTAGTACAGGGTTCCAGATTAGAGTTTCGGAGCCTTATATAAGGTATCAAATCAGATTTCTGGAGCCTAATACAAGGTACTGGATCAAATTTCTAGGCCCTAATACAAGGTACCTGATCAGACTTCCGGGGCCTAATACATGGTACCAGATTAGATTTCTTAGGCTTAATACAAGGTACTACCATTTCGTATTTTGGGGGCCTAACAATAGCTTCTAGGTTTTATTTCCGAAATATCATTTTTAGATTCTACTTTTTGTATTTGTTAATAAATTTCTTATCGTTAAACAAATTTTTGAATAGTTTTCCTTGAAAATTAGGAGAATTTCATGGAATAGGAGAGGTATTTTGGGGAAAACGTTATTGAAAGTGAAGTATAATATTGTATGTAAGGTAAATGGAATATTGGGATTTTAAAGTTATACAAGGGTGTTTTAGTCTTTGATTATTTTTATATTAAAAGTAAATTGAAAAAATTGTCAAAAATAATACAAACTTTGAGTAATCCGCCAAAAACAAGTCAAACTTTTAATTATTTTTGAATAATACAAACTTTGAGGGTTATCCGCTTTAAACAATTTGAAACTGATTAGTTACCTGATGAATAGGTTATATGGAACACGTGACATTGTGTTATTTTATTAAAACTATTAAACAACTTTATAAGATAAATAAAAAAAAATAACCGGTTAAATAAGTTGTAGGTAAAATAACTTGTTTAAAGCAGATGTCCCTTAAAGTTTGTATTATTTAGAAATAATTAAAAGTTTGCATGTTTTTAGCGTATCGCTCAAAGTTTGTATTATTTTTGACGATTTTTCCTAATAAATTTCTGCATTTAGGTTATTTTGTACTTCATTTAGTACTTAACACCGCCCTAAAAGTTTATATGTAGATATTTACCAAAAATAAATAAATTAAGGGTGCATCAAGAGATGCCACTCGTCAATATATCATGTGTCTATTTTAGTATATATCTCAATCAAGTATCACATCAATGTTGAAAAATAAAGTACCGCAGCAAAAGACAATATATTTTATGTGTATTATTTACTCAAATATTAATTTATGATTTTGGTAGTTGTCAAACATAAATATTGTTTTATAATCATATTCAATACTCCGTATTTCCTTGATAAATATTCGACATAAAGCTCGAACTATAGTGTATATAAAATTTGTTTAGATGTAATAGAAACAAATTTAAAATGATGTTTTATATTAGTTAACACAAAGCATTGAATTGAAATCCTCACCCCAACAATTGGTAAGACACTAAAATTATCATGTTGTTATTAATCGTTTTGAAATGATTTTCACTCGGTGTGACGCCGATTTCAATAACCGTCATGGCTGCAATAACTAAATTCTTCACCCTTTTTCAATTCAATAACTACCAATTATTCAAATTTCTGGAAAATTGACTGCCGTTAAATTTTATCAATTACAAATCAAAATAAAATCTAAAAGAGAAAAAATAAAAAAAATTTATAAAAATATAATTTAATGTGATGACAATTAAATGGCGATGATAATATTGATGTACTGGTAGAGGTACCGCAGAATCCCTAAAAAGTGTATCTCGGTCGCAACAGACGATCGAGAAAAGACTGTGTCGCTACCGAGTCCAGACGTGTCTATGCTAGTGTCGATCTACCACCGTGGTACAGCTAACCATCCAGGTCCCAAAAAAGGTGAAACCAAGTCGTAAAAGACGATTGAGAAATGTTGCGTCGGGGTATGCCCGGAGTCTGTCGGAGTCTGCCTGACGTCTGTTTGGATCATAGTATGCTTAACCGTCATGGTCCAAAAGTCAGACGACCGAAAAGAGGTCGTCGTGTGAGCGTGAGAGCTGCCTCAATGTCGACTAAACAAGAGAAAACAAAATTTTTAATTTTATTTTTGGTGAAATTCTTTTTTAAATCACTATTTCTATTGAAATAAACAAAATTAACACTACTACATTGCCTAAATTTTTAATACTCAGTATATAATTCCATCTTTTGTATTTTGAGGTTTATTAAGGGTATGTTCTGATTTACCGAGCTGAACTGAATTGAACTGATTGGAGCTGAATTAAACTGAACTGAATTGGGATGAATTGAATTGTTTATGAAAGAAGGAAGTTAGAAACTGAAATATGAAGTACTTTTATACAATCAACTAATATAATCAGTTAATACAATTTGTTAGTCAACTCAAAATTAGCTAACATGATTCGTTTCATCTTTTAAGTTTTTAATTTTTAACCAAACATGGCCAATAAAGAATCATATATGAGAGTAAATTGCGTTTACCAAAATTCTTAAACTGTATCCGATCCTTTTCATATAATAATATGTAACCCCTTATCATTTTCTATATATTTTCAATTACACCATCCTTAAAACATACTTTCAGAGATTATCTAAAAGGTTATCATTCAAGATTAAACAAGCAGAGCTATGGAAATTGGAAAACAGGTTGACCTTGTTCACTCCTAATTTGTTATGAGAAAAATTGGTAAATCAGATGAGTATGTATGACAAATTGACAATTGACAATTGACAAATGCTGGTCTCATGATGCGAATATTTATGACCAGTCTGATATCCAAGGGACCAAGATGGTTTAAACTTTAAAGTATGGTCGTTTTTAAGCTCGCTTTAACGTTGGCCTATTCATATTTTAATTTGTGGCTAACTCATAATCCGGATTTGGCTTTACCCACAAATTAAATATTGGCTTGGTTGATAGCATGCGGGCATGCATGTTGCTGATTTTGTAGTTTGTTGAGTTGTCAATTTGTCCTACTCCGTAGCAACTAAATATAACCTCTTTTTTTTTTAAAAAAAATTTTATAAAAGGTATAGTAGGTAAGATGAAAGGGTAAAGGGCTGAAGCTTTTCTTGTTTTCTTGAATAATCTGACCAAATAATATTGTGCTTGAGCCTCTAGACTAGCCTAGCTCATGTAATCCATCTTTATTTAGGACTTTAGGTTTTTTTTTTTTAATTATTTTTTATTTATTTATTTATTTATTTTACAACAGTTTAAATAAATATAAAAGTATTACAAACTAGAAGCTTTACTAGCTCTCCTAATACAAGGATACATTAAACTAAAGTACTTTCCTATTTAGGACTTTAGGTTCGTGATTGAATATTAATCGCTTATAAGGAGTAATCTAATTTGATTGATACAATTTTAATTTTAGTTATTACTTTTATTAGATATACTACTAAAAGCATTTTCATTATCTTTCACAGTCATAATCAGTATAAATTAATACACCTTGGCCGTTGCAATGATTTTGGAGGCCCTGTTCTAAAATGAAAAAAATGGGCCCCTTAATAATTTAAAAACATACAAAATTTTAATTTTAACCTATTATTTACGCCATACACATTTAGATAACCCTTATATATTGGGAAGATATTTAGCAGTTTGATAAGAATAATTATGAAAAATTAAAATTAATTGCTTAAATGCTTGTCGTTGTTACGGAATACGAATCGTTTAATTTTAATTTGGATGAAATTAGCTTTTTTACGTTGATATTAAATTCTGGAATGTAGAAATATACTTTATAATTTCATGGAATGGAATTGATGTAATTGTGAAAATACTAATTTGAATTGGTTGAAGAATATGAAAAGTCTTAGAAATTAATATGGGAGCTTGGATTAATAGAGGGAATATGTTGTGCATTACAAATAAGGAGGTTCTTGAGAGTTTTAGTATTAAAAAAAAAAATTTAAATAAGAATTGAAAAAAAAATAAAAAAAATTAGGCCCTCTAATAATCGGGGCCTAGGGAGAACTTCCTATTCTACGCCCATGTTGGCTTTATATGCAACTAGTTTTGTGCCCCGGCGATGCCCGGATAGTTTATGGACTTTTAAGATAAAATTATACTATTACTCCCTCCGTTTATAAATACTTGCTCCATTTCTATTTTTTGCACTATTCATTTATCCTACTTTGACTAATGTTTGTGATTTATACATAAGAAAAAATATAGGCGTGTGGGTACTTGTTGGAATCATCTCAATGAATAGTTTATTATTTTTCAGTTGTTAGAAGTTATACCTATTGATAATTAAAGATATTAGTGATCAAAGATTAGCATCAGCATGCGTGTCCAAGAGAAATGGAGCAAGTATTTAAAAACGGAGGTAATATAATTCAATTTGATTGAAAATAGAATTCTAAATTAACTATTTTTGCTACAAAGTCAATCTATATTTATCCAACGTGGTACGATACTTGGCGAAAAATTAAAACACTAAATGATGTTGTCTTGTGGCCTAATTATAAATTTATTATTTGGTATTTTATCGAAGAAATAACTCTAAATTAATAATCTTATTCTAAAATTCTATCCTAGATTGAAAATAGAATTCTTACCTATTTTTTTTTATCTTATGAAATCTATCCAAGGCGGCGCGACACTTGACGATTTTTTTTATCATAGGAAGTCTATTTAAATCTATCCAAGGTGGCGCGACACTTGGCGAAAAGTTGGAATGCCAAGTGTCGCTATTTTGTGACCTGGCTAAAAGTTTAGCTTTATATATTAGTTATTATTATATGATAATACATATTTTTTTGTTTTATAATGGTAGTCCCATTTTAAAAAAATTTACTAACATTATGAAATATGTTGTACTTTAATGTTAGATTCCAAATATATATGTTTTCTTATTTTATGTGATTGATTCCATATGGGGACTAACATTATAAAATGGAGGGAGTATTAAAAATGAGAGGATAGCTTGATCTTGGGATTGATTTTCATCATCCACCCTCGTGACTCTAAAAAAAAAAAAAAAAAGTCATATAAGATCTTAGCTTGTTTAATTTGTCTTGGTGAGACATTATAAATATCTAATTTTTATAATTTTTGTTGGTGGAAGAATAAAGATAATTGCAATTAAAAATTACATAGATATACATAAAGGAGACTAACATTATGAAACAAAGGGAATATCATTTTTAAATACTTGATACTCCCAATTCATATTTGGTACCTCAACCGAATGTATCGGTGGATAAATAAAGATAGAAAAAGAGAGATCCTAATTAGAAATATAAAAATGCCAGTGTCCATGTAAATGCAACACAAAGAGACATAAATGGTATGTAATGGCACTACCATTGCTAAGTCCACAACAAGGGCTGGTCTACGCGGTTTTGTGAGCAGTTAGTTTGTTACATCTGCTCTATTAAATTCATGCATCCATCGTTACAAACATTATTCTTAAGTCAAATTAAACATTATTGGGTAGTCTTTCTATAAATTAATCAAACTATATGACCTTCCACTTCTTTTCATGGTCGTGCACAAATGCACAATGCACATTCATCGTGCTATAATGTAGTAAACTAATACTATATGCATATCAAATTTCTCAGTCCATACTCGTATATATAAGATTCTCCACCGCACATATATAACCAAGTTGGTCAAATTATAATCTGCGTAATACTATAAAGTAAGGGCTTGTTCTCTTACGTTGAAATTTCAGTTCAGTTCAGCTCAACTCAGCTCAGTTCAGCTCCTAATTTCTTTATCTTATAAAATATTCATTTCAATTCAGTTCAGCAAAGTTCAGTCAATGAGAACAGGCCATAATATTGTGTGTAACAGTATAACATTTTTTAAAACAATGAGGGATTATTATATTTAAGGACGTTTGAAAACACGAAATTAATTTGCCACTTGTAATGATTATGTAAGTTTGTAAGAAATAACTATAGACGAAGACAAAATGTTGGTAAGTAAGAACTAAAATGTAGTAAGCCTAAAACTTTTGGCAACCCAGCTGTGAAACTCAATTTACAACTATCAAATTAACACCAAAAATTATGGGTCAATTATAACACGTAAAGAATTAAGTTTGAATATTATGTTTAATTGTGTATGTATAATTGTATAAAGATGATCCAATCATTGACCAGATTTTAGGGAAGAAAAAGGCAGAAAGCATAGTTATGTTGATGATTGAAATGCCAAGTTCCACTGAAAAGGCTGAAAAGTCCCACCTAACTCACTTTCATACAAGATTCCTTATTTGCTCAAAATTGCAACAATTATTTTCACATGTCCAAATCTTCATGCACTAAAATGCACTTTCTTTGCACAAATATTTTTACATCACATAGCCAATCAAGATGTTAGTACAGTACATGATCAATGGTATGAAAGAAGGCAATATGTACGTATCCATTCACAACCAAGTAAACCAACCAAGAAAATACTCGTATTTTTTTATACAATAATGTTGCACTGTAATGATTAGAGGCATATCAATCTATACAGAGTATTTCATAATCAACAATGACAAGATTATTAAAGAAAATGTCATATAAGTGCCAATGCTCTGAACCATTGAATGAAAATATAGTTCTGGCTAAGTAAAATGCATTACATAGGAATGTATGTATCATACTACATTTTATGTATCACTACGCAAAATCGTGCAGTAGAATGTAAGTATCCTATCGAATAACAAAATATGATGTTTGACAATTTGAACAAGATGATATGCCTGATAATCCTAAGCGAAAAGTTCTGATGTGAAGCCACTTTTACCTCGCTATTGAAGCTTGTTCGTTTCTTCAGAGCTCCACAGTGTCAGTTGTATGAATCTAGCCATTAATTAGAAAGAACTATAAGGAGCTTCTCTTTCTCGTTTGACTTCTTTGCTCGTTCTTCCATGAACTCTTAGCAGCTTTCGCAGAAGCACCATTTGAGTCCCCTTCACCTTCTTTAGGCTTAGAGAAGAAAGGATCCCACTCGTGATATCCAACTTCTCTTTGGCCTTCGTCTAGAAGGGCATATTTCCAACTATTTTCCTCGATAAAGTAATCATACTCTGTCCTCCCTTGAATGATGTTCTTTCTCAACCTTGTAACCTTGTTTATAACTGCCTGCACAGATACGTCGAAGGCATCTGAAAGGGTCTCTAACTTGGAGCGAGGATCAGCATATATCAAACTGGGTATGAGCTTGATGACTGCCTCTCTCATTATCTCCACCTGTTGAGGAGGTATTTTCCGTAAAGTTTCCTCAATGCTGAGATTATTCTTATGAACATCATTCTCGGAAATGAACACAGAATAACTCGAGAAATTCTTAGGGAGATGCCATGTATATTGGGTGTATGCTGAACCAGGATGGAAAAACACAGGTATACAACCTGCCAACATTGAGTCAAAAGCTGATCTCCGAGTATATGAATCCCCTTGAGGCTGTAGGCAGAATAGGGAACTCTGAAACATCTTCATAATGCTACTTGGAGAATGACACTTACTCTCTCCAAAATCACATTCCAAAAGCTTGCACGCCTTTGTGCTCCTGCATTGATCAATTAATTGACCTCTAATTGATTTCGGATTCCCAGGTCTAGGCGCCCCAGCAAAAGAGAAAAGATATTTTCTATCTAGCTTCCTCATCCGATCTTGCCAATCAAACACATCAGCATCCTTTGCAGGATGGAAGTAGGTAGGATACGGTATAGCAAAATCATTTGCATTCCAGGGGCTAGATTCTACCACCAACATAGACATGTTCTTAGCTGCAGGCAAAAATAGAAGCTTGCTACCCCAATCATTTTCATCTTCTGATAATCGTCTGAAGTCCCAAGTGATTCTTCCTGCAACTAGAAAATGATCCCTTCCATCCATTATTTTCCACTCTGGCCTTTTCATCAGCCAATCAACCAATTCCAGTGAAGCAGCATCCCTTCTCGATATATTGTAGCCCCAAAGATACCTGGCAATATCAAACCCAGCATAGAAGGGTACAAATATTGCTGCAGCAATTGAAGAATCCTTCGTAATGCACTCATACTGCTTCATCCGATTATTGAAGATCACATCCACCGCAAACTGATTCGTTGCATACCACCCAGTTTCAGAGAACACCCCCTCTATATTCTCAAGTGGAGGACCAAGACCAGCATTGGTGGTATACTTGCACATATTAGTCCAAAGACTCAAGCTCCTACACTCCTTAAGCATATCATCATTGAACTTCGGGGGAAGATCATGAACATAAATGTACCTCCCACCACAAGGATCACTTGTATTCTCAGCCGTCCTCAATGCACTCATAAACGGAAACTCTGGAGGAGATTCAACCTTAGGGACTACCTCATCCTTAGGAGTAGGATCACTAGTCTTCGATCCAACATCTATTTTACGATTACTCACAGACGAAACCTCCTCACGCTCAACCTCAACCTCATCATTACCCCCCTCATTTGCACCACCATTGCCACTCCCCTCAGACGACTCAGCCTCATCCGGCAATGACACCTTGGAGGGATCATCAATCACCTCATTCTCATTACCATCACTAGTTGACTTTACAACATTACTCGAAACCGGAACATGGGTAGGTTCAATAGGTACAGGATGAAACGATTCGATTCTAATCGGATTCGATTGCAACGAATTTGACTCATTCACAGTACTACCTCCTAAAACAACAAAATGAAAATACAACAACAAACTCCAAAACAACACACACAATGAACTCAATACACAAAGCCTTTTACTATGATTCTTTACATTCCCTTTCTCCATTTGATACGGAAATGATCCAACCGTCCAACGCCGTCTCATCACACACCCCAACACCACCTTTCACCACCAGATCCCAATCCCAAAACCCTAACTTCCCCTTTAATCAATTTACTAACACAATCCATAAAACAACAATAAACCCACTAAAATTCACTACCCAATCATCAAAACCCAGATGGGATTTCTTCACAATCAGTATAAAATTGATTTACAAACTCAAATAAAGTACAAATTTGAGCAAATCAAGCAGAAATTATACAAATTAATCACAGTTTTTCAAAGGGTATCTTGAAAATTTGAAATATTTACACTATCAATGCAAGAACTTGATCAAATTCAAGCAATCAAGGTGATAGGGAGTAAGCAGATTGAAGATAAGAGAAGAGAGAGAAAAACTTACAAATGTTCATGCAATGAAGTAAATGAAGAAGATATGAAGTAGTACAAATGTAAATGAGGAAGAAAATTCCAGAAATGGCGGAGGAGAGAGAGAGACAAAGAGAAAGAGGGAAGAAAATGGGAGAAGAGGAAGTGGAGAAGAGAGTATAAATATGGCGGAAGGGCGGCTCACGTTAGATTTGTGCGCCGTATGAGATGGGAATTTGTCGGTAGCCGGTTGATTCGTGGACACGTGGCAGATGACGTCAGCTCTGTTGCTAATTATTTTTTTTTTTATTTTTTAAAATGGAAGTGTGAGGAATTGTGGGAGATAAATTAGTGGGAGCATGCAATTTAATTTTGTTTTACCTAATTGACTTATTCTTATTACTACTCCCTCTGTCCTTTTATTAAAGTCTCAATTCTCATTTTTTGTGGGAATTAATTATACATTCCTTAAACCATGTGACTGAAAGTATCAAATTACATTAAGTGCATTAAATAACAAATGAGAAAGAAAAAAAAGGTTAATCGATGCTAAAAAGAAGAAGAAGTACCTATAAAGAAGAAGAAGGTTAATAAATACCAAAAATATTTGGCATAAAAAATCAGTAAAAAAATGAGGATAATTTGGGGATTTAATTAAGAGAATGAGGTTAAAATTGTACAAAAATCACTTATTAAAAAAGGATAAGATTCTAATAATGGGATTTTAATTTTGATTTGCGTGCCAAAAAAGAAATAGTGAACTCTAATAAAAGGACGAAGGGAGTATTGATTAAAATCAAATCAAATGAAGCAGATAGGATGATTCTTATTACTACAATGTTATGAAGATAATAGGTTTGATCACAGAATTACTTTTTAGACCAACTAAGGCTTAAAAGATTTAGATAAGATTTTAACCTTATGAAATTCATCATTTGAGAAGGTTAAGAGAATATATAGCAATCGTTCACATAAAATTAAGGGTGGTAGTATTGTAATAATCTTCTAATACGAAGTATTAAGGATATATGTATGTATGTATGTGTTTCAAGAGAGAACTAACAAGTGAACGTGATTACCGTAAATAAGTGAATATTAGGTGAATAGAATGCATTAATGCACTCATGCACCATAAGTAGTGGTAAATGTATCGGTAACAAAGGGGGGCATGATCCACAACCTAAGGAACACTCACTAATTACTAGATTAGCATATATTAATCTAAATCTAAACCTTAATGCTTTTTCTTCTTTTGAGAGCTAGCTACCAGATTTGCATGCATATTTTAATTTAAATCTAACCTCTAATTTTCCTATGTTTTGAGAGCTAGCTAGCCTCAAAAGGGTTGATATTATTATGAGATGATTCAAAATTTGGGATTATATAATGATTAAATGAGTACATTAGATTAGGATTAATTATTGTCAAAAAAAAATATTAGGATTAATTTATATTCTATCAATTCTTCCTAAACATGTAATTAGTGATTAAACAATTTTCCTTTGACAAAATTATTTAAAAACAACATATTAACCTTGCATGCAAATAAGTGTCGGCGCGTTTGTCTTAGATCTCAAAAATAACGTAAGTAGTAATTTTGTTTGCTTCCATTAAAGAATGATGTACCACAAGCTGTAGCCTTATTCACTATGTTGGAATCTACTCCGAAACACTACAATACTACTATGCACCGATTGATTTTTTTTTAAATAAGGTCAAATTTCATGTAATTGACCATATATTTTTTAATTATGGAGTATTATATAAGATCAAATATTAGTATTAAAATTATCATCTTGAATTTTGTTTGAGTTTTTTTTTTTTTATGTATATATTAATCATTTACTATCTTTATTAGTTCCGTTCAAAATATTTTTGACGACAAACATGTAAAATGACGCAAATTTAAAAGAATGGTAAGTGGCGCAAGATAGAGAAGCTAGAAAATAGGTTTTCGAACAAGAGGAAGACTGAAAAACTATTAGCTTAGCAAATTTGGAGCAGATTAAGGGCCAGTTCTGATTTATTGAAGTGAGTTGAACTGAATGAAATTGAATTGAACTGAACTGATTGGAGCTAAATTGAACTAAACTAAGCTGAACCGAATTGTTTATGAAAGAAGGAAATTAAGAAGATAACTGAAATGAACTGATTGGAGCTGAACTAAACTGAAATTAAGCTGAAAAGAACAGACCCTACGTCAAAACAACTACCTTAATGACAATGTGAATTTAGATTATGATGAAATTATAATGGTAATTTAAGTGGTATCAAATTAAAGTCGTGTGCATTTACTTACAAAAACTAATAAAACTATAAAAACAAATAATGTTTCTAAATTTCAATAACAAGTCAAGCCAATTGGTCCTTTAAGCTAAGCCACAAAGTCACCAATGTCAAATTGTATCAATATATGATGTATTTTAAATAAATTTAATTCATCTACTCCCTCCGTTTTTAAATACTTGCTCCACTTTTCTTTTTCGGCCGTTTTTAAATACTTGCTCCATTTTCTTATTTGAAATACTTTTACAATATTTAATTTATTTCTCTCACCTAATGGACCCAAAATATATCATATTTTATTAATTTCATATTTTCTCTCCTCTAATTCTCTTCACTACTTTTGCTTTTTACAATTTTTTTTTATTCCACTTACCCCCACTACCTTCAATTCATATTTTATTACTTTCTCCAATTTCTTCTAAAAACTCAGCGTAAGGAGAAATGAAGCAAGTATTTAAAAACGGAGGGAGTAGAAAGCAAAAAGTAAAATCGCTTGACATTACACATACATGTCGCAATGTTACGGATTAAATTCTCATCCACCTTATAAAAGCGTGGTGTATAGCGTAGTAAGGAATATGGTAATTTTGTTGTCCAATAAGAAAAAGTATCATATTGTTGTATAAGTCATTCAATGTTCATTGTGAGAAGCTAGCATACAAACATAGACCATGCATCACCATGAAATTCCCAAAGATGATGCATAAAATAACCTAGAGGAAGTGGCACGTCGCTTCCTAAGTTGCCCATCATATGAATTGAGAGAATCAAGGACCTCAACCCCAACAACTGGCATTTCTCTGCATTTATAAATAAATAAAAAATAAATAAAAATGAAAAGTTCATTGTTCATAGACTCTTATACTATAATTAATTAACTATACATGTATTTATTTACACAATAATAATACAAATGTAAAACTATTCTAGTAAGCTCTCAATTACTCCGTAGTAGCTAAATCATTGACTTTTGAATGTTCAACTTTCTTCCCACAATCTTATAAAGCAATAATTTTTTGATTTAAAATTATGTTTTAGAATAAATTTATTTTTGCAAGATATTTTTAGAAGTCTAGAATTGGAAATGATTTGTTCATTTAAAGAATTATGAGGTTGTTTTGGCCAATAGGGATGCCCTAATAAAGTTGGAGCAATCTTTATAAATTGAATATGTTGATATGTGTCTATGCCTCTATTGCACGCAATAATAATACAAATTCAGAAATTTTATATCAATTATTAGGTGAAGAGTGCATGACATATTTAAGTGAGCAAGTAGATTATTGATTATGTTATCATTAAACAAATGGAGAAGAAAGAATGGCACATACTAATGTGATAGTTTGACATTCTAACTTATAAACATGTATCTTTAATTTGAAATAAAGTTATAAAAATACGTTTAAACTCATTAAGCCTAACATAGTATTAATATTTGCCACCTACCAAACATGTCGTTAATATTCCCCATGATAAATAATTAGATCTTATCAAAGATCTACTTTTCATCTACAATGATAAAATTTTCTCGATCTTCTTTTCTTAAAAATGTTAGTTTTTGACTAGAGAAGGTTTGCGTAAAACGGACACACGTGAGACCGGGCTCAGCAACGAAAAGGTGTGGGTCTGAGAAACCCGATGATAAAATTATCTTATTCCTGACTAACATCTTTATTCTGGTCAAGGCCGAGGTGGGTGTTTGTGAGTTGGTGTCGAGGTGTGAGTTTCTGGGTTAAGGTCGGGGTAGGCTGGCTGCGGGAGATCGTGGTGGCGGCGGACTCACGGTGAGTCCGTCTCACCCAAAACTTTACCTTTTTTTTATTAAGTTGAAAAATGACTCATTCACATTACATATTTTTAGGTATTGCCCTTACATATAAATTAAAATTTGGTTAAGTTAGATCAGATCGAATAATCCCATCAACTTAATAGCCATAAAATCGTAAGGTGATCAGTTCGAGTATTTTCAATTTCAAATTAAATCAATCTCAGATTTTTAGGTACATATATATAGGTAGATTGCTTATAAAATTTGAAACCAAATTAGAGTGGAATGATTATCAAAAATAATTTGAAAAATAAAAAGAAGGTAAATACAAGAGCCCTATTTCTACTATGCATGCATTATTTATATAAGTACATGAAGAATTTAAGCCAAATCAACCAAACAAATCAAGTAGTCTCAAACATGGGGCCAAAGTATACATGAGCATGAAACTACTCTTGCCTCAATTATTGAGTACATATCACACAAAGCACTGACATATTTAATGCTTACTGTTTCACCTTTAATTAATATGGAAACCACTTTGATTAGGCTATGTATTGATTGGGTATATATTTACGAGTATTTTCTTTTTCTTGTCTAGGAGCTTAAGTGGCATCCCTCAGGATGAGGATGAGCAATCACAACCCCTTATTAACAAATTTGGAAGATTTCATAAAAGAACGAAGTTATGAGGGTAAACTTTATTGGATCCAACTCTATTATTTTGAATGAGGAAGCAGACGCATTAAAAAGTGTTAAAAAATGCTCTTTCTCCAGATTAAACATTCTATAATTGAAGATGACAATCTTTACGTCATCTACACTATCCCTCGGATAATTTACAACACAAATGTTGATGTTGAGAAAGATATTAAGAACTTTGAGTAACACATTGTTTGAGAAGCAAATAAACAATAGATTTCATGACTAATTATGGCCATTTTCACTCCTCATTTCCTCAATCCCAACCAAAATGGAATTATAAATATTTGTCGAATTTTCAAATGTAAATGAAGACCATAAAAAATGGTTATATAAACCCAGAAAATCATAATCATACATAATTTCTAACCCAGCAGTTTCATATAGAGGCATAGAAGTATAGAGAACAATAAACAAACAAAAATGAACTGCAATTTTCGCTGTAATATCACCTTTATCTTCCTCTCTTTGCAATGATATGATCAAAATACTAGAAACCTATGTCTCAAAAGCCCGAAGTTCACAAACTTGAGCGCGATTGTAGGCGTTCTCATGATTTTCCCCCATTAAGCAGAGGGAGAAGAAGGGAGACAAGAAGAAGAAAAGCACAAAGAAACACAGCACTGAACCCAAACCTGTGGAAAATTGTACTCATGTCCATCTTGCTGCGCTTAACTCTCTCCCATGCGACATCCCCGAATGAAATGCCAAGCCCAGGGTCACCCATCTTCACCTCACTCCCAACCAAAATGGAGTTATTCACTCCCTGAACATTGTTGTTTACATATAAATTGATACTACAACTGTCAGGCAGCTCCTTCGGTTTGCTCTGACGTACATTCATCACAGCACCAACATTGCTTCCTTCCACATTAACGCGATCAAAGCTGACATGACTATCCTCTTCTCGACTCATTATATTCTTAAGCAGTTTCAGTATGTCTTCGTTCAATTTGCCATCTATTTCCTTACAATGTTTGAAGCTCTTCATAGTGTGTTTTTCTTTCCTTGTTTCATTTGGCATTTTTTTTTATACAAAATGGGAATTCTAGCTTTTCCTTAACATAAATCAAAGGCTCCATTGTCCACTTTATTGCCACTACAAGTAAGCCAACATTCCCTAAGAATGACTTGATCAACACTCAATACAAAAAGATTGAAATTTGGAAGGCTAGTTACACTCCTACAGACTATTATACTTCACATTACTACTATAAGTAAAATTCTGTTTCCACTCCCTTAAGATTGTATCAGTTTTGCTACAATGATTTGCTTCGGTAGTATCTCTGGTCTCTAGCCGTTCATTGCCAATGCATTTCTAAAGGTCTAAGCAGTTTCATTACATATCTAGACTTCAAGCGACCTCCTATGTAGAAATCAAGGCCGTGTATGATTCAATCTCCTTAGTCATTAAGGCGTATTTCAAATTTTCAATGAATAAATTAGGATGAAACGAGTTAAGGGACCATTTTCGCTTGTTTTAAAATGGAATGGGGTGAAAGGATGGAAAGAAAGTTGAAGAGACCCAATTATCTTCTAGTAACCACATCTTCACCATGTTCAAAAGATTGAGAAGAAAATAAAGCAACCCCCTCCGTCCTTCCCATCCCTCAGTTAGCTTCTGCTAATTAAACTCGTTGTAAGCTTGGTTGACAACAATTAAGGAAAAGCTATGCAAGGGAAAAGAAAAGAAGGGGAATCAAGAAGAAAGTACTGAAAGATTGTACTCTATTTTATTGTCGAATCTGACATTAGAAAGATGTTCTGTAATTGAATAAACAGGCATGGAAAGGAAATCAGAGAAATTACACGAAAAAGAGAAGAAAAGAATTGTACTTGTTCACAAAACTATTATTCATTTCGTACAAAGGCTTTATTTAGGGCAAAGCTGGTTCTTTTCGCTGGCCATGATGGACCCTGAACACTCTGACATAGGTATAGAACAGGACACTCTTCATTTTGGATCAGAAGCATGGAAATTTAATGAGTTCCCAGATCTGAGTCACATACAGGAGCTGCATTTACAAGCGAGTGAGCGGCCACAAATCCAGTGAGTTTTTCAACCAAAAGCTGCCATTTGTTATAGTGTCAAACACTCGAAAATAAAAGGTAAAGAACAAGGGCAATGTAAAGCAGAGAGAACATCGGGCACAGGATTTTCTGAATCAAAAGACAAAACTGTTCACCCGATATAAATCAGCCTCAGCAATTCAAACTAGCAAAGGCTTCAAAAAATACAGATGATAAGAACATTTCTCAAGATTATACAACCCTGAATGACAGAATAATCACGTTTATTATTTCTTCTTTGTTTCTTGACAGCAGGCATTTCAACCTTGATTAGACCTATAATGGCAACACTAAAGATGATCAGCACTCAAAATTTGTACTGTCCCGCCACCCACTATAACTAACGGAAGATCACATGAGAAGAAATGTTGACAAAGTAATGCCTGCATTACTCATTCAGCATACATGAAAATGTGAATGCATCACATACCTATTACAAAGATACCCAGTAAGAACAAGAGCTTCCAGCAAGATTAATGAACTTGATCAGAAATATCATTGCCAAGGATCAGGAGTAACTTTTTCACTGATTGTAGACCCAAATTGTGGCCCACCCTTCCGGTAACATGCCAGATACTCGACAGGATATCCTCTGAGCTTGTGTGGGGCAATATCAAGATCCGCAAATGTTAAAGCTGTGAAATCATTCAGACCAAATTTTAATATTGTGAACTTTGTGGTCACTAAAAATAACTTAAGGAGAATTGCTAGACCCTACACTTAAATTGAATATACTAACCCTTATCTGATACAACTGTATCTCCAGATTGGGCATGGATCTGATCCAGATTAAATATTGCTGGAGATGGTAAGGGGAATGGAACTTTGTTGATCAAGAGATCTCGAGGAGAGGAAATGGCCTGCATTACAAAAAATTTGTCACTACCACAAAAGGCACAAGCAAATATTATACTTCTATCCTGGGGAATTTTGCTAGGCCAGACATTAGATATCTTTTACTTCTTTTCTCAAAAAGAAACAACCATCTCATACAAGTAAAAACTAAGATAAGTAAGATGCATTAATACTCCTCCGAGTTTCATTCAAGACATACAGCACACTCAAAATTTAAAAGAAATTCCTAATCCAGTATATGTGGCAATGATGTATTATCCTCCACAAAACTTTCAATAGGTAGATATAGTCCATTCACTAGTACTTTAAATGGGCCAAGATTCTGAGTACTATGGATTACTGATCAATTAGCATCACAACCATGACTAACCTACACAGCCAACAAGGAAGCAAACATGCCATGGAGTAATTGTTTACCTTTGCAATTGGCACCGGCAATTTCACATACCGGGGCCATTCACGAATTGTTTCAAACATAAGTTCTGCCTGTAAGAGACAAGACTTCAGTTAGAATCCAAACAGTTGAACTTATTAAGCACTACAAAGCTTCAATGTATTACCAATTCATGCACAGTATAGACATCTGGCCCTCCAAGTTCATAAGTGTTTCCCATGCTAGAGCCATCATCTTTCAAAGATGCAACAATTGCACCAGCAACATCGATCACATAAACAGGTTGTATTCTGGAGAGCAACACGGTTAAAGCATTTAAAGGAAGCAAACAAATACATGTAATACAATTATTCAAGAGCCAAAAAAAAAAAAAAAAAAAAAAAAAAACATGGCCAAATACCCCTCTAACCCCCCCCCCCCTCTCTCTCTCTCTCTCTCTCTCTCTAAACCAAAAAAGAAAAAAGGGGGAGGAGAGAATATTGCAACAAAACAAGTTCAAGATCAATTCCAGACATACTTATTTGATCCATCCCCAATAAGGGGAAGAAAGCTATACTTCTTCACAAACTGTGCCCAGGTATTAAGAATCCGATCCTCTGTACCAATCATAGTAGCAGGCCTTAATATAGTTGCCTGCAGATTATGTAAACACATGTTAATCCTGTTATTATGCAAAATGCTTACTACATATAGTTTGCCATTCACCAATATGCAAATCCATGCCATTAATTGCAAGATGTGCAAGAACACAGAAACTAGTGCCATAAGCATGAAAAAAAAAATACATCAAAACATAATTGATGTAGGATCTAGAAACTTTGTTAGTATGACCTTTTTGCATATTTGTTACATGAAAGAGTGAATCAAGACAAGACAATCTACAGCCCAGGATAAGTTTCGCACGAGTAACCCAGCACTTTAACAAGACTCATCACCAGAATTCAAAAGATTTTGCAAAATAGATAAGCTTCATTGACAGTTAATTCTACATTCAAAACCACCGACCCAAAAGGCCTTAATTCAACATTGAAAGAGATAAAACAGACTTACTCCTGGCAGTTCTCTCAAAACAGCTTCCTCTGCTGCAGCCTTAGCTTTTAGCATCCTGGATTCTGAAGTTGGAGATGCCCCAAGGCAAGAAACTTGAATAAATCTCGTAATGCCACCATGTTCCTTAGCAATCTACAGAACAAATTATCTATTAGCACAAACAGGAGAGAAGCCATTGCATTCTTCATTTCTTAAGTACTTACTAAACTTACCTTAGGAGACATACTGACATAAAGAACAGTTCTCATACATGTAAACATAAAGTTGTCCTTGGGAGCGTAGTAAAATGTCAAAACATACAGCTTATGCATTTGAGTATATGAGTTAACATAAGACCTTAAGAGGGACACACTGGAATAAAATCATGAGGAAGCTCAGTAATAGAGCTCCCAGCCACAGGGTTAGGACTGAAGTTTAATTGGCGTCATCCGAACACAATAACTAAAAAGGCACATTGTGTTTTATTTCAAACTTGTTTCCAATTTACAGCCTGGGTTTCCCACTAGGTTCTTATTCCCCTCAAAGGGCAGATCCACAAAGCCCATTGACTTCCTAATTAAAAGGGCGGGGATGGACCGAGTACAATGGCTTTAGTCATCACTATCATATTTGTAATTTATTTTTTTGGGATATGATTTATTAATTACTGTTAAAGTTTAATCTGTATAATTCAATCAAACGTGATTATCTCAGCACGCTAAATTCAGGAAAGACAGGTTTACGAACATATTCCACATAATTTGATTATTTTGTCAATCCTTGAAAGAATGGGTTTATTTGTAAATGAAGGGGGTTCATTTTGTTGTTAGTCAACAAGCAGCCAATAGGTCTCTTTACAAGATCTTATGGGTTGCGCTGGAGCCAAGGTGCTCCTCTTCTTTTCATTCCTGAGACGGAGTTTTATGGTTGAAATAGGTAAAATGGATATATATGCATTATAAAATAAAATTCTTGACAGCTCATTTTTATCCATCGATTCACTAATGATACTCAAATATGTAGCTAACTTGACTAGAACGACTTGAATCTCTCGAGATGCTGTCCCCTGATTCATTTAGCAATGCTAAGCTTGGTCAATTTACAAAAGTGTAAAATCTAATAACTGATGTTCCAAACTATAGAATTGTTAGCAGTTTTCTTGGTGTAGGCTGGAGGTATTTTCATCAACTTATTTAGTCTTTTGACAGCTGCTTTTTCCGAGTGCAGAATCCAATTATTAGGAGTCACTGAAGACTACCCAGTTTTGTATACATAAACAAATTCTCAAGTCATGCAAGTGTTAATATCCCTGATAATATACAGTATGTCTGTTTACTTAATGATCATGTTCATCATCCGACTAGTGTAGCTTCGAAGCTAGAAATAAATATGATTTCTACAAGGATTTAATTGCATTAACTACTTAACTGGTACAGAGTGTGTATCCCAAGCATGCTATTGGCCTCAGTCTTGAAATTTGTATATGCTCAAGTAAGTTTTTCATATATTTATTTCATAGTATCAACCCATAGGTACATATATTTACAATATTCACCATCATGATCAGCTTTTAAATAAATATATAAGTTTAACTTGTGAATTATTCAGTGAAGTTCACAAATTAAACAGCTATGTGCAAGTGTAACAAGTTCAAAGTCTGGACATTATATAGAATCACTTTACACTAAATGAACAAGTCAGCCTAAGCCAAAGTTTAGCCAGAATTTTAATGTAAAAAATAAAGCTCATCCAGCAAATTTTGAAATTCAACTTGAAACATCTTGATTAAGATTTAAAATTCAACTTGAAACACCTTGATTAAGATAGGTAGTTCATATGAAACAACCAAAGTTAATGATTTGAAGAACAATCAGTTGTCATTCCTATTTTAAGCTGGAGGGCATTATTGACCTCAATGCTTACTACGCCCTCGAGGATGAGGGTATATTCTTCTTGTCCTTAGTCCTCTGTTGTAAATGGATCATCCGACCATAGGCCTTTCGTGTCACTCTATTATGTACTTATTACTTTTCTCCCCTCCCCCCCCCCCTCCCTTCCTTCTCAAACCCCCAAAAATAAGCCAATAAACTGTACATAGTGCAGAATTCGCAAAAAGATAACCAACCTGAGCAAGATGTTCAGCCATGTGGTGATTGACTTCCTCAAAGCTGTAATTTCTTGTTTCATATTCCCTCCCTGCCATATTTTATGTAATTAGAAAACGAAAAAGCAACATTTCAAAATATCATTTAAAAGTAAAGAAAAGAACATTACCAATAAGATTGATCACAACATTGGCCTTTGCCATCACTGCTTTGATTGAGCTTTCATCTCTTGGATCATACTTCATAGGTACAATCTGAAAGGAATAGCATGCATCAGGGGCCCACTTTAAATTGCAATTGCAACAAATACTCAAACCTCAATATAGAAACTTACCTGCCCAAGATCACCCATCAATTTGAGATGACGAGGAGAATCCTCAGAACCTCGAAAAGGAACCAAAACTTGACTCCCCATTTTAGCTGCAGTAAACTAGGATGTTGTCAGAACATGAATTGTATACTAAAAGGGAAACAGGAGAGAGAGGATCCTTTCTAAAGTTCAAAAGAAGGTAAAAAAGCTAGGACAAACAACCCTTGTATAAATTACTAAAAGAAATATGTGTTTTGAATCTCCCAGAAAACGGTGAATGCAGTTAGATAAATAAATGCAGCAGATGGGACTCATGGGAGGGAAGCAAGGAAAAAAATTATAACCAAAACTTGTTAGCCGCAAAGATTTGTTCAATTTGACATTGCGAATAAATCAAAAGATATGTCAAAAAATAATGAGCGAGTCTACATAGCATTGACCATTCAGAGGGAGGAGTGAGTAACTTAACAAAGAGAGGGGGTGAAAATAAGTGAGAACTTGAAATTCGTTTTACACCACCATCTTTATTATCCTTATATATGTGTGACAGACTTTATAATCCCATAGTATTAAAATTACCCCTCCACAATACACATAAAAACTTCTAAGTAGAATCCTTAATTAATTGTTCCTGGAGGTGCCTCCAAGCCCGCCATGCGCTTCTACTAAAGCCTGTTCAAATCTAATCCTAAGGCTTTTAATTTTCCATTGATGAGTAAGTTGCCTTCTCACATATGTCCTACCCTCTACAACATGATCTCCAAGTAAGCCAGCCAATACCCTGTATAATCCATCTAATAAGTTAGCACCCTGCCCCTTGGGTGTTTAAATGACAGTCCACATAGAAGTTTTTAGAACTTATTTTGTCATGAGAGTAAAAAGCTTTATACTCTCATGATGCTAACACCCATGTGAGTATAAAGCTGAAATTTTTAGAACTTATTTTGTATTTCCAAGGTGAGGTCAACCCTCATCACCTGTGATACCATACCCATCAAATTAATTAGGTGGCTCATGACCCATAGTGAGGATATTAAACTCAATAGCCATATCACCAAAATCAATTCAAAAGTTTGACACTTTTAACCATGCCTCCTTATCTTTAGGTTAATCATTTTTCATATTTGATGCTCCTACAAATCTAAAGCCCATATTTGACTTGAAGCATCATAGTTCAAAAATGTATATGACATATATAAAAAGAAACTGAAAATGATACCACTAGAACAATTAAAACCAATAGTTTGTGAAAGTTTTGTAACTTGACTCACCAAGTTGCTGTACAACGTAGCGTCCTAGAAACCCAGTCGATCCAAAAACTGTTGCAACAATGCCACTGCAAGACACCAACATGAACAATTTTACAAAAATATCCTAACTTGCTTAGCTTAACTGAACATTTTAAACTTCTTGATATATGGCAACTAATAAGAGCATATACCTTGGTAACTTCCACAGTATTGGAAAATTGAGCCATTTAAATAAGCAGCTTCGGTTTCAAGAATGTAGAAAGCAGAAAAACAAAATACTGGGGCTTGTTTGGCATCGTTTTTTGTTTTTAGTTTTCGGCTTTTTTGAAAACAATAAACCACTCGGACTCTTTGTTTTACCTCAAGTACCCATGTCGGACCCTCGACACTCGGACATGGGTATGACACTCGGACACTTCATTTTAGTTCAAAATCATAGAATTTTTTTCACAAAATAGCCGAGTCGGACACTTGGACACATACCCGTGTCAGACATGGGTACCCGTGTCAGACATGGGTACCCGAGTCCGAGTAACATAGATAAACCAAAAACAGGAAACAGAAAAAGTGTTTCCACTTTTTTGTTATTAGTGTTCAAAATTATCATAATTTTATTAAGTTTGACTAATTTTTGATTAATTATATAATATACTTCCTCCGTTTTTATTTTATTGCACCATTAGGACTTTTACACTATTCACTTAATCTTTTGACCACTATTTATGATTTATACATTAGGAAAAATATAGTCATGTGGGATCTAGTTAGATTCGTATCGAACTCTACTTTTCAAACATCAAATTTTTATAATTTTTACAAATGTATAATTGAAGATATTGATAGCTAAAGTAATGCATTGGCAAGCGTGAAATCCCTTATGGTGCAATAAAAAAAGAACAGAGAAAGTATAACATATGATTTTTTTTTTTTAAAAAAAAAAGAAAACTATAACAATGCCAAACAAACCCTAAAGCTTTCAGTGAAGCGCCTATAAGCATCCATGCGACCCTTAAAAAGGTGAGATCTGCACATTTTGCATAGCCTTTTAAATATTCTTCTACATTCCATACATTAGTTTCTTGTGTTGTCATCAACCCATTTCTCTCTTTTACTAAAAGAAACTTAATGCATAACAAGTGAACAAGGAGCTATGTAAACCGAAATCATGGCAAAGATAGAAATATCGAGCATGTAGCTTATGGATATTCTCATTTCGTAGAGACCTTTAAATCTATAGCAAAAAGAGGAACTATCCTGAAATACTCACATAAACCCATTAGTTCCAGTCTTCTTGTAGGAGATACATACCGAGAGAGTGATGGACTCGTAAAACTGTAAGCAAAATATCTATCATAGATGCATAGGTCAAAAGGTTTCCTAGTCAGACTATTAGTCAAAACAGTGCATCAGCTCAATTACTTCAATATCTAATGAGATTCAAGAGCAGCACATGTCTGGTAGTATTTTAAAAAAAAAATACATTCCAAAACTTCAATTATACCCTAATGGATGTCCTAGTGATTAAACTTCTTTATTTCACTTTCTCGAAACCCCTTTCATTTAGGTCCCGTTTGGTTTGATATAAAACACTTTTAATGAAAAATCAGTTCTCATGGAAAACATATTTTCAACGAAAACCACAATTGCAAATTAGTTTTCTTTTGTTTGGTTTCATAAAAAAGTCATCACAAAATTAAAGATAGGGGTGGAAATGGGGACGAGAGGAAAGTAAAAAAGGAGGGAAGGAAAATGAGGATTCCCTTGTTTTATAAAGAAAAATGTTTTCTACCATTAAGGATATAATTTTTCACCATTGGGAAAAACTGTTTTCCACCCCTTCACAAATCAAACAAAGGAAAATGAGAAAAATATGGAAAAATCACTTTGGGAGGAAAACATTTTACATCAAACCAAACAAGGCCTTAAATAGAAGAATAAACTTGAAGTTGAATGATTAACGAACAAGAAACTGAAATTTGATAAATTCCATTAAGCAAGTATAAAGCACGAACATTCATGCAAGGCAAGTCTACAAACCCAAAGATCTCACAATGTCACAAAGCATAAATCCAAAAAGTTATGCTCCACAGCTCCATAACTCCCACTCAGCAATAGTACTAAGTTCATTATTTAATAAACTAGTTGACACCAAGCAGCTGAAGACAAGTTACTAATGGCCAAATGCTTGATCTTAGTTCAGCAAAAAGGCATTAAAAACACTTAAAGTTATTCTTTATTAATAACCAATACCTCATTGAGCTCAAAAATCACCACCCATCCTTAAAGTTACAACAAGACTTTCTAGTTCTTTCTCTTAAACATCATATCCAGAAACATTCACCTCAAAATCTCCATAACACTCCGAAACTCAGCTTAAAGATATTAGTCTGGAGGGACCAAACTACTAAACTTAAGGGAAAGAATAAAACAAAAATATACCACCTTTCACTCACTGTCTCGCCTTGTCATTTGAAATTAGCACCTACATTAATTTACTAATGCTACGAAACTTCAGAATAGTCATTTTTCCAGCTTTACACCATAATCAATCATGAAATAGTAATCGCTTTTTCTTCTTATTAGACCCCGAGAGCAAAAGCAGGTTTAGGGGCGGACCCACATATGGTCATAGTGTGTCACGTGACTCAGTTTTTTTTTGGAAAAAAATTACAACTCAAGTTGCAGTAACTTTAAAATAGTACTCTCACACTCAACATTTTTGGTATTTCATCTTTCGGTCTTGATCCCACAACAATCATAAAAGCCAAAAATATTTTCAATTCCCCAAACACTCTTTCTCTTTCTAATCAATACCCCTCTTTTGCTCTCTCTCTCTCTCTCTCCTTTCACCAAGTCAGTAAAACCATTCTGTTTTTTTGACATGCCAGTAAAACCATTCTTAATAATTTATAATGAAATAAATAGACCCATTTTTTCTTATTTCATACGGAGTAGTTCTATAAGCTAAAAATTCATTTGAAGATATAAAAGTTTCTAAAAGGGAATAAAACAAATTAAAAGAGAAGATATGAAAAATATAGTACTTTGTAAAACGAAGAATAAAATTCAGATGGATGTGTGGCGGTTGCAATGGCGGTGTTGTGAACGAGAGAATGGGGTCGTGGACTCGTGGTGGTGCAGATTGGGAGAAGAGGCTAAGAGGGGTATTCCTTCTTTCCTCTTCTTTCAAATTAAATAGTCAATCTAATTGCTATTGTTACTGAATTAGTATTATTTGTTGTTAACTATGCTTTTCATTCAGATAATTTAAAGTGTTGTTTTGGGTTGATGATTTGAGTTGATGATATTATTAATTATAAATTTCTCAATTATTAATTTACAATTGGTATGAAAAAATTTGATTGGCATTGAAATTTTTTGTTGTACTTACAGTAAATATTTTTTAGTATTTACCTAAAAAATCACTTCCCATTAATTCACTACCTCCGAAACCCCGATTAAACTCTCAACTCAAACAGGTTCTTCCTTAAGGCATTAATTTCTATAAGTTCAGAATACAAAATGAAATGCTTACAAATTATAAATTAGGGAAGCTACATTTTCAACAGATGAATTCATACAAATAGCAGCTTCAATTACTTGATAAATTCAATAAATTAAAGTTAAAGATGATATAAATTTACCTAACAGATGATCTTCCACCAGTTCCCTTTCTGACTAGGGGCCCACCACCTTTAGTGGCGACAGTAGATCCATACCTCGATTGATCAGCACCATAACCTAAATCGCAAACAATAATCAATCATCATTTCAAAACAAACCATGCGAAATTTAAAAAAAAAAACCTAGAAATGTCAAAACTTTGCACAAAATGTAAGGAGAGAGAAAGAGAGATTACGAGGATCAGAAAGAGGGTAAAGAGACTTGAAAGATGAAATTGAAGGAGAAGTCTTGAAAGATTGGTGGGATAATCGCCTGGAAATCGACTGCATTTTGTCTCCGACGAGGAGAGAGAAAGAGGAAGATGAAGAGGGTTTGCAGCTGATGCAATTAACTGGGCGCAGTGCGGAGGAATAGAGGTGGAGAGAGAGAGAAAGGGGGTCGTTGCTCGTTTGAGTGGATTTTGGAGCGTGGGGGATCCGATCATGGGAGCGAACTCAAGCCCATATTGGGTTCGGGTTTGAGGTGGCAAATGAATCGTTTGAATCGGGATTAAATTGGATTAGACCTTTTGTATACGTATGAGGTTGAATTGAGATAAATAGGATTTGGCCAATTTGAGGGTTACATATAATCAGTCACAAAAGACAATGATGTAGACGGGATTTGATCTCATGTTTTGAGCAGTATCTTAGAGTTTTAACCCATTTAGATAGTTGGCTTCCATGGATTAAGTATGATATGGGTGGGGGTGAATGTAGAGTAATAAGAACATTCAAAATCTACTATATTTTGAGATTGTATTGATTTGGATTTTAAGTTTTTTGTTTAAGTTGGGTACAAGTTGCATTGATTCCTAACTTGGAAGAAGTTGACTTGTCTTGACATGTAAAATGATTTGAACCCGATTCAATTAAAAATTTGAGAGAAATAACTTAAAAATTTGAAAGCCATCGAGAATTTCATCATAAAATGCAATTCAAATCTGAAAAATCGAGATTGATTTAGGTCAATTTGCGTAGTTATTAACTTATTATTATCTTTCTAGATGAACTTCCAAAGAATAATCCTTAACTCCTCAGTCCTCACTATTCTACTCATTAATATCAAGTTATCAACTTCTAAAGCTTCATTAAATTCAGTTGTAAATTGAATTCATCAGTCTATATTAAAGCTTATACTTTTAATATTTTACCTTACAATCTTAAATTATTTTGACTTTTAAGCTAAGCTTCAATAAGTTCAGATGAACACCAATAGGTTTAAAATTGAGACAAAATTTGGAGCATTAGACCAATCAGACCTTTGTTCTTTTGGATTGAATGAATGAAATTGTAGGGAAAATTTATTGGACTAAACTTAAGAAACAAGTCTAAAGAGCAGGATTAGTCTCTCTTCGAAAAATATATTCTCCAGGAGCTTGGCCATGATATTCGTAATCCAACAAGCTTAAACTGCAAAATCAGCAAGAGGATGAAATACTATAGTGCAAAATGCTTTATCATTAAAAAGAACTGATCTTTACAAATCATGAGGTTGTCTTATTTTTACAGGAAGTGGAAGCGTGGGATCAGCAATGATAGTCTGTTTGAGGCTCTACATATTTATAGACAAAAAGGAATAACGCAGCTGCTTCTTCATCAGCATGGGTTACGATTTCTTGTAATCCGAATCGTTTATTCATCTCTGGCTTCAGATAGTTATTATCTCTGAACCCTGTTCAACCCCATCTTCCATCAACTCTTAATTGGGCAGAAAATCCCAAGTCACGCCCTTGTAAAAACACAGGGCAATCTTGTTCTTCAAAACTGGAGGATAGCTTAGCCCAGAAATGGGATTGAGAATTATGGAGTTCTGACCTCCTTTCTCACTTGTCCATTGGCCGAGGGGCTGCAGCTCGGTAGGCACAGAAACAATCAGTTTCTTTCAAGGCTGGCCTGAAACAGAACAGGTTTCATCTTGGCCTGAAATCGGCTTCTACTCATGAAAGTTATATACTGCTTGACCTTGATGTATATTCTCCTACCAACATAGAAAACACAGATGACTTGTTTTCCATCAAACGTGCAGGACTGTCAAACTCAGCCATCCGACCTGCAATGATTTGCAACAGTAGATGAGCCTAGAGTGGACATTCAAACGTTCCAATTGCGAGTAATTATGGTACCATCACAATTAATGAAAGTATAAAATTTTGCTGGGGCACAAAAATAGAATATTGTCTATTATTATCCTCTGAAAGTAAACTTTTTAAGAGCAAATTCTCAATGTACACTTCATGCTCCTGATGTCAGCAGAGTGTATGAGGCCAAACAAAACCTATACTTTAAATTAAAGCACCAGCACAAAATGACTGTTTACACACCTACACTCACTCAACTAAACATCAATCACCCTGACACTCCAGCTGTTTAGCCCTATCATTCCACAATATTAACTTAAGAATATGAAAGGTATTCTGAATTTACGACAATTACGATTTACTAACATGCAAGCATATGTAAGAAAAATAACAGTAGAAAAGCCTTTGTTAGGTAAGGGGGAGGATTGTATGTGGAAATTATTCGTTAGGGTTGGGAAAAAAATATATATAATGCACGCAATCACAAAATCCCCCTGAATCGCATTTTTGAGAGACAAAGAAGGGGTCAACAATAGGGACAAAAATAAAAAAAAAAAATAATAAAAAAGATCTGAAACAAATAGTAATTGTACACAGAAGATTCCAGACTCACCGTCACTGAGGACCAACACAAAATCACTGTCCATGACTGTTGGTATTCTATGCGCTATGGTCACAACTGTGCAGTCCTTAAACTCTGCTCTTATCAAACTCTGGATAAGATTGTCTGTCGCTGTATCAACAGAAGCAGTGGCTTCATCAAGAACAAGTATCCTAGCTTGCTTAAGCAAAGCACGGCCCAAAGAAACAAGTTGTCGTTGCCCAACACTCCAATTTTCTCCATTTTCAAGCACTACATGTATAGCAAAACCAAATTTGGTTAAAAAAAAAAGCCAATAATAATAATATAAAATAGATAAGTACAGATCATAGGCATTCTCATGTATGCGACTACAGACCTGGTGAATCAAGCTTTTCGCCTCTTAGACGAATAAGGGCTCCAAGCTGCGATTTATCAAGCGCCTGCATCAAAATAAGATGCAAGTAATTAGTACAGCACACAAGTATAGACAAAACCAGGAAGTTTCAGATTGCTGCTCTCAAATCTACATAATAATATGAAGCAACCAGGGAAGATATTAACTATGGTCCTAGAATGAAATTGAACTGGGAGCTGGGAAAAAACAAAATTATCTATATAAAAGAGGATCTATTCAAGAGCACCACATGAGAGAGAGAGAGTGCCATTTAAAATACATACAAGTATTTAGAAAATTAAAATTAGAGCTTGATACATATAAGAGAGAGAGAGAGAGAGAGAGAGAGAGAGAAGGGGGGGGGGGGGGGGGGGGGAGTTGTGACTTCAGACAATTACCTCCCAAATTTCCTGATCAGAGTGTTCTTCAAGAGGATCAAGATTGCCCCTGATGGTACCTTCAAATAAGGATGGGTCTTGTGGAATGATACTCAAACGGCTTCGGAGATCATGAAGCCCAATTGTGCTGATATCAATATTGTCAATAATAATCTTTCCAGCAACAGGTTCAACCATTCGGAAAAGTGACTGAATTAATGTTGACTTTCCACTTCCAGTACGGCCAACAATGCCAATTCTCTTCCCACCAGGAAATGTGCAAGTCAAATCGTGAAGAACAGAAGGAAGGTTCTCTTTATATCGCACCTGTCAGAAGAAGAATCAACAGAAAGGTCTCATAAAACTTATTATTGACCTCCTTAACACATATACAATATGTAATAGTGATAAGGAAGCAACTTTAGAGTGGTATTCTGTAAGCAAGTAAAGATAAACTGCAAACCTTCAGGTCTATCAGTTCAATAGTCCCAATTTCTGGCCATGCAGCTGGAGGTCGACAGTTATCAATAACTGGTGGAGCTTCACTTGGGATTTCAGAATATTGATTTATCCTTTCTATGGAAATTATTTTGTTTTCAAGTTTGCAGAAGCTAAGTATCCATCGTGATAGACGTGCGTTCAAATTTAAGCCATAGGTCACAGCAAGGCCTGCCATACCTATCAGAAAAAAGAAAACAAATTAGCATTGCAGATATTATGTCATCTCACTAAGGGGGCAAGAAGTCCAAGTCTAGAGCCAAAGTCAATCAGCCAGGGACCAAATGGTGAGCTCTCAATCTTTACAAGTCATAATAGGGACTATAGAAGTAGGCGTTATTCTGGTAGTATATTTGTTATAAAAATTGCTTAGTTAATTTAGCTAGCTTCTGTTCCCTAAAGTTAATCTCGGATTATGTGCCCTAACTTATCCACCAGAATCAAATTCTAAGTCGAACAAAAGGCCTGATGAAGATGCAGTAGTATTCTCCAGTCCTATAACAACTTGCAGAAATGAATAGGTGTCCTAATCCTATAGTACATCCAAATTCCACACTACAAAGAAAATTCCAAACTACATGAAAAATAATACTAGAATTGCAAAAGGAAAACACATTTGTGTTGCAAGAACTGAACTATAAGTTGAAGAACTTGGAGCAAAGAATGCACAGGTATTATAATGAGGTTTGGAGACCTAGACCCAATTTTTTATTACTGAATACAATATACAGAGTAAATGGTAAGCCGTGATTCTTTTGTTTAGTCTACCATATTATGTTACCAATAAAAATATTGGAATTATTGACCAAGTATTCCTTAACTTTTTATAGAACCATTATGAAGATTCATAAAGTAAAATAATATGGAGTCTTTTTAAAATCTATTCTCTATCCCCATTTGGAAATTCAGTCAGTTCTAGCAAATCTGATTCTGAAATGTGAAATTACGTACTTGGATCAATGGTTCCCCTTGGGAAGCTCACGAGCAGAACCATGCAGAAAGCAAAGACAAATGTGGAAAGCAACTCCATACGCAGGCATAGCCATTCGATAGCAGAAATGCTGCAGAAAAATGGCCTGGAAAAACAATCAAGAAGATAAAGATTCTTCTTCATAAAGCGTTTTTCCTGCCCAAATCCTCTTATAGTGGCAGCTCCAGCAATTGACTCGCCAAAAAGATGGATAACTGGAGATTTTTGGATGCTTACAATGCGAACCAATTCCCGTGATGAAGCCATGTAGTATTTCTGCAGTTAGATCTAGTATAAGAACATATACTCCAAAAAAAAAAAAAAAAAAAAAAAAAACTAAAATTGTACCACATATGAATTCAGCATATGGTTAGTCTCCGAATCAAAAAAAATAAACATAAATTTTAAGTGTGATGATCGGGATCGAAAACTATGTATTAGTGTCACTCTATCTTGGGATCTGTTACAGCACATGTTAGACTCTTCAAATAAGTGTCTTAAACTAGTTAATTGTCCTTAAAATTACTCCTTCACCTCCAATCACCCCCCACAATGACACTAATATCCCCCAACACAGACAGGATGAGAAAGACTCGTAATCATGGAGATTCCAGACAGCTTGAAATTTCAATTTCTTAGGCCAAATTTAGACACAATGCATACCTGCAACCACAAGCAAATAATAGCCATTGGAACAACAAGAAGCAACACTTGCCAGGTAACTTTCATCATTACACCAACTATGCCAAGAAGTTGTATCGTTGTTGAAGCAAATCCACCAAGCCTGAAAGGAATATCCAGATCTACAACACTTTGATCAACGGAAACCTGACAAGTCACAAAAAACTTGTAAGACTAAATGCAACAAAAAGGAAACAAGATTAAGTTAGAAGTACAAAAGGAAACATCCAAAGTTAAAATACTTAGTAAAAAAAATTTGAGGGGGAGAGAGGGGGGGAAGGGGGGAGGGGTTAGGCACTGGTAGAGAGCTTACACGATTAAGTATCCGTCCAGCTGGAGTAGAGTCGAAAAATGACATAGGTGCTCGAAAAATACACCTAAGCATCTTTATGAACAACTTCTGAGCAGCTTCCAGCCCAAAGGTTGCCACTAAAAGAGCCCTCACAAATACAAACCAAGAGCTTCCGAATGCGAGTGCCATGTAAACAACAAGAAGAGTTACATTACTCGTCTTAGGAGTATCCCCTACTGTTTGTGGGTTTGCCCAGGCCATCCACCAACTGCTGGCTATTTGCAAAACTTGAAATAGTGTTTGTGCAAGGATGATGAGTGGAATTAACAATCCTTTATAGGCTGCTGCCATATATGACAAATACACCTTCATACTGACTTTACCTCTTTCCCTCTCCTCATCTTGAACAAGCTGTTTTTTCCTTGCTCGTTTTGCTTTCTTTTTCTCTTTAATTGCTTTTAGGTCAGGAGAAGACATGCTTGCCTGTACCTCCTTCACTAAACTACTTTTACAACTACTAGTGTCATGATCAATATCACCACAGTCATTCTGTGGGCTAGAACCCTCATCTGAATCTTCAGATGAGTGATGACCTAAGTCCATTGCTTCAATAGCCTCATTGTGAGCAAACACCAGGGAGTTAAAATCCGTGCCAGCTTGCAAAAGATCATCATATTTCCCTGCCTGTACTATTCGTCCTTCTCTAAGTACCTACAATATAAATCATGATAACATAAACCACAAAAATCTTTTTACTCTTCATATATACATTCTTAAACACAGAATAAATGCAAAGTATTAGATAATGAAAGTGGGTCAAGAGCCCAACATGCAAAGAAAAATATGGAAAGAATAGGCATATAATAAATAGGAAAGCCCGCAAACTAGTACAAAGAACAATACTAGAAATGCAATGTCAAAAGGTAGCAGTTTTGCATATGCAATGCAAGTTGCTATGCAAATTGCAAAGACAATATTAGAACCACAATGAAGGCAGCTGTAGAAAAATATATATTGACATAAACATAAACCAATATGAATGTCATACCAATATCAGATCAACAGAGGGCAAAAAATCAACTTGATGTGTCACAAAAATCACAGTCTTCGAAGCCAGAGCTGTCAGTATAAATTCCTGCAATGAAATTTTTCTGTCAGAAAATCTCATTAAATAGAAGTTCAAAGCAAAATTACAACAAAGTATCTACAACCTTGTACAAAAAAGATGCAGTCTGAGCATCTACAGCGCTAAAGGGATCGTCAAGCAAATAGATATCAGCATCCTGATATAGGGCCCTGGCAAGCTGCACCCTCTGTTTCTGGCCACCACTTAGGTTTATACCTCTGTCTCCAATAATGGTTTGATCTCCATGTGAAAGATTTTCTAGATCCTTCTTCAATGCACAGGAATTAATAACACTCTTATACTTTGGTTTATCCATCGGGCTTCCGAAAAGGATATTATCTTCTATAGTTCCAGATTGTATCCATGCTGATTGAGATACATAAGCTGCAGAACCACATACTCTGACCTGGGTAACAATCATGTAAGCACAGTTAGAGAAGAGTCATTACTAATCATATATAAGAACTTCATTAACTAACTACTCAAATGATTATACTTTTATTTTAGATCAAAGTCAAATATTGGACTTACTTCACCAGAGATTCTAGGTATCTCTCCAAGGATGCAAGACAGAAAACTTGATTTTCCTGCTCCAACAATTCCACAAACAGCCACAAGCATCCCTTTTTCAACTTTCATTTCAATCCCTGACAAAGTCGTTCTCGTAGAAGAAGGATCCCAGCAGAACTTTCCATCCTTAATCTCAATGGCAGTATCAGAAGATCCCCTTGGTAGTACAGTGGTTGCATCTCCTTGTATTTCTTCGTCCAGAAGAAATTTAGAAAGACGATCAAGAGAAACTTTTGTCTGGGCCATCATTGACACAAGATCTGGGAAATTTCTCAGTGGCTCTTGGAGAATCCTAAAAGTGGCAAGAGCAGAAAGAACACTTCCTGCAGTCAGCTCACCACCCAACAAAATGCAAGTAGCAAAAGTAACAACAGCCACAAAAATGGGAGAGCCCCAAAACATAAATGTGATAAAGGCTTGAGAATAAAGTGCTTTCCTTAGCCACTTGAACTCAACATTTCTCATCTCCTCTAGTATATGTTCGTACTTGTCCTCCCAAGCATGCAACTTCAAAATCCTCATGTTCTTTAAACACTCTGAGGTTGCCCTCATTCTTTCATCCTTGGCAGACATTAGCTTGTCTTGATATTCTTCTTGCACTCGCGCTACAGGTACCGTAACAACAATGGATACTATTGTGGCTACCAATGTTGCCAAAGAAGCTATTCCTACATTCTTGTAGAGAATTGCCAAAGCAAGGATAATTTGCATTGGTAGCATCCATATGTCATGAAGATACCAGGAATAATCCCCCACTCTCTGGACATCAACTGCCATGTAATTCACAATCTCTCCACTAGTATGACTTTGCCGGGCCGAGTTTGACAGCTTGAGCCCTTTTCTGTACACCATAGCAGTCAGAGCTGACCTCACATGCATACCTAAAATGTCAACTCCAATGTACCATTGACGAGTAGAAAAAGTCTCTACCAACTTTGCTGAAAAGAATATCCCAGCAAGAATATAACCCTCATGGGGAAAGGTCTCTATCCCTCCCAAGTAATCAACAAAATAGCTGATCATGTACGGACCAACGTACGAAACCAATGTTGTCAATCCAGCAAATACAGCATTGCAAGCTGCCTCTCTCCAAAACGACTTTAGGATTGCCCAAGCCAATGAAGGCTGCTTCCCTCCAAAACAACTTTCAGACTTCAATTTCTCCCAATTCGAGTTCAAAATTTTGTAATTCGCCTTAGAACGGTCTTTAGGGGCAAGAAGAGGAATGTCTTTCAAATCAAGAGGCCTCTTGGCACCAAGGGAAAGAAGTGAATTCAACCATGAAATAGTTGCTAAGCTAAAAATCCCAGCCCCACTATAAGAAGTAACCCTCAAACACCCTGCTTCTTCTTCGAGCAACGGCTCTTGAAGATCAGAGTTCCCAACAATCTGAATCCCACTACAACCCCTAATTGCTAAAAAGCAAAGGAACCCAAGTGCAGGGGTTGCAACAAAATTCCCCACAACATGGGCAGACAAACTATTCGACCCCTCTTCAACCAAACCTCGGCCATCAAAGTACAAATTACACACACAAACAACAAATGATGCAAACCACCAAACCCTAAGCAACACAGGAAAACTCTCAGAAGGCCTAAATTTACAATGAAGTGTCATAAGGCACATCACTAACCAAGCTAAAACCTGAGTTGCAGGCCAACATATATCCACCCAACTGCCTACATTCCCATGAGATGCCTCTCTAATAACTTCTACCCCATCAAATCCTAACAAAACTACTTGTACTAGCAACACATAGAAGCAACTCAACACAGTCAATTTATACCCAATACCCACTACAATCTCACTCAATTCATAGTCTAACCCTCCTCGAACCGGGGTCAAATTCGAGTTCGAATCATTCTTAATCAACCTGAAACTGCCAATACAAGTATTGAATTGCCTCGCAGACACCATTAACAGAAAAACAAGCAACATGGCCAAATTTATGCAGATTGACAGCAGTTCTAGTATAGGAACACCCAGAACATCACTAGGCAAACTATTAGTTGCCATGAATAACATTGCTAATTGGGGATTTAACAATGAATATGATTGAACAACTGGGTTTTATTATTAATATTATTGTTATGATTATACTAATACCCAGAACTAGGAACTTTGATCAATCAATATAGAAGTCGGTGAAAAAGGAGAGAGACTGAGAAACAAGAAATTATTCAAATTTTAAGGGCATTTCGCCATCTGGGTATTGAGCTCAGAAATGAAGACAGCTCATAGAAGAACACAACAACACGGACCACAAGAAAACAAACAGATTGTCTATCATACCCAGAAATGTGAAGAGAGAGAAAAAATAATAATAACCCCACCAAATTTCAAAAACCCAGAAATTTGTACTTAACTTGGATTGAAAATCAGAAGAATACCCATCAAAATTAACCCAAAAATATGATCTGGGTATATCTTCAATCAATTATTCACTGACTCAAAACAAGTTTAATTTGTGTCACTCTGCAAAATTGCTACTCTGTAACAAACTTTCTGGCACAAAAAAGCGACGAAAGAAGAAGAAAAGAGATCTCTTTCAATTTTTCTTCCCTTATTTTGAAGTGGGTCTGGGTTTTTGTAGCAGTCCCACCTAATTTTGTTGTTGTTTTTATGTGAAAATCGTTGGTTTCACCGCCGTTGCTGCCGTGTGATGATCGAACTTTGCATTTGTATTGTGCACAAGGTATTTTTTTGGGTGTTTTCTCAGTGTTAGCATGTGCTTTTATTTTGTCCAGTTTTGTTGTAGTTTTATAGAGGTTTGCCCCCACTTCAATTAGCTAGCTTCGTAATAATGTCCAAAAATATGATTTTTAAATGCTATGGTGAAGGATCCCATTAGATTTTACGATCTTTCTCGCATGTTAGTTAGTCCAACTTTATAGTTTTGGCTCTGCGTCTTATAATGTTTTGTTTCATAATGTTTCAAACATGAACTAATTGTACACGAATTAAGGCAAAAGAAAAAGGGGGTAAAAAATGTGTGAGTATGAGAAGAAAAAATAGTAAGAGGGTAAAAGGAGGGTGAATAACGTAAGATTGCAAGGTAAGTCAAATAATGTAGTAAAATAAATTTGTCAAAAATGATATATACATATTATATTATGAAACGCATAAAAAAAAAAAAAATGTGTTAATTACATTTCAAAACAAAAGAGGTGTAATTCTTATTACCTAAGTCAAAATACGTTGTAACTTATTTCACAATTATACTTTTATGTTAATGCATTTTTCAAAAAAATAAATTGTATGGTACATTGCACTTTTTTTTTTTTTTTTTTTTTTTTTGACAAGACATGCACTTTCTTATATTCCTTTACATTTATTTTGAGACTATCCTATATATGGAGACTTTAATGAACATTTGTTTTAAACTTGTTTAAATTACTATCTTTATTACAAGGCATTTTACTAAGATCTCAAGTTGAATGTGGGCAATAGACTTGAAAGATAAAGGTCATTCTCATTGTTTTTCTCTCATCGCATTTACTATTCACTCTCGCCCCAATCATTCAACTGCCACCGTTGTTCTTTTCTCACCACCATTGCGGCATGACGTCATTGTTACTTACTGTTTTTTTTTTCATCGTTCTTCTCTCGCCACACCAACATTGCAATGGTCAAATTTGACCGTCAAAATATCATATATATAACTTTAATAAAACCACAACATTTCTTGTGTTGTTGGTTTATATGTCTCTCTCAATCTATTTTTTCTCTCAAAACTTCTTTCTTTTAATTCATTGGTGGATGACAATTTGACATGCTTGTGGTTGATTTTACTTAATGATGATTATTGAGGGTATTGAGGAAAATATTTTCATTGTAATCAAAATAATTAGATTAAAGGCATGTTCACTCCAACTTAATTTCAATTATGTTCAGTTCAACTCCAATCAGTTCAGTTCAATTTCTAATATCCTTCTCTCATAAAATATTCAGTTCAGTTCAATTTAGCTCCAAACAGTTCAGTTCAGTTCAGTAAATGTGAACAGGCCTTAAGGTTATCATCATTATGTCAGTAGCAGATTAATCATTAATAGACCCATTTATTAAAAGTAATCTGTTATACACAGTGATTATGTAAATAGAACATGAACAATAATGTTTATAAATTTTACTCCGTATGTTTAAAATATTTTATTCATGAACATCGACTTTTCCGACGGTATAAAATTGTTGCCATCCTCCTAAGTTTCCAACCCATAGGATCGGAGTGCTATTGTGCTAAGCTATATGTGCGTGGTAAAGGCCTTCTCTCCATAATGGTCCCATATTACGATTGCTTTTTTAGGTCTTTCGCCATTTTGAATTAAAAGTATTAAGTGTTGTCATTATTATTTGACGTCTATGATTCTTAAATTCTCATACATAATTATGAATATCTTTCTATTGCTTTCTGACCATGAATAAGTTAATTCGAAAGCTACACACTATGGTCGTGTAATGGGCTCATATCTTTTTCGAAAGTAAAGGCATAAAGCTAGGCGTCACTTTTGCGTCTTAAAAAGCAAGATCTCGATCATGTAAACCTCATTAGCAATAGCTAATTTGGTGATTTTTTATAAGGAGGATTGCAATCCCTCTACATACATGTGGAATAATTGTAGGGTCCTAATAAGGTTGAGGAGGTGACAACTTTGTAATTTACGTTATACAAAATATTGAGTGAGACCGTTTTACCATAAGTCTACATATTCAAAACTATTAGGGCTGTTAAAAGCTGACACGACACGATAACCCGACACGAAATAAGCGGGTTTGGGTCAAGTATTCTCGACCCGTTTACATAATTGGGTCGACACAAAATTAAATGGGTTAGGTTTGGGTTGAAATTTTCAACCCGAAACCGACACGCATAACCCAATTATATAAATGGGTTGAACGACAACCCGCTAACCCGAACCCGATACGCTTAACCTATTACTCCCTCCGTCCCTAAATTACATTCCTGTTTATTTTTATTATGTGAGGAATAAATGCTAGAAATAGGAATGTAATTTAGGGACGGAGGAAGTAATTTAGTAGTAAAACAAAAATTTTATTCTAAACTTGTAATTTTGTAAATTGCCTTGGCAACATGTATACATTTAGGTAATTTTTGGCACATAAAATAGATTTCAACTTTTGTAAATTAAAATTTGGCTGTTAATTTGGGACAATTCTTATGTATGGTTGTGCTAAAGCAACCAACCCTTAAATTCCTATAGTACTTTTGCTAAAATTACTAACTTTAAACTCTTGTAGTATCATTAATGAATTAATGATGTATGTCATTTTAATTTTGAAATTGAATATTATAGTTTATTACATACTATATGGGTAAAAGGTTACACGGGTAACCCGTTTAATAAGCGGGTTAGGTTTGGGTCAAGGGTTTTCAACCCGTTTAATAAATGGGTTAGGTTTGGGTCAAGGGTTTTTCAACCCGTTTAATATCGACATACACGAACACGAACCCGACACGACACGACCCGTTTGACAACCCTAAAAACTATTATACGTAGTACTACCTTCGGCTTGTATTATATGTAATTTTGGATTTTTTTATATCTCACAAATAATATATCAAAATTGCATATAATAAGAACTAGAGGTTGTACATAATCTGTATGAAATATTTTAAACTCGCACAAATTATATGCAAGTTTAAAAGTTGAGATTTTTAATCCCTCTATATACTTGTGTAATCCTCCCTTCGTTTTTAAATACTTGCCCCACTTTTCTTTTGCGGCCGTTTTTAAATACTTGCTCCATTTCCTTATTTGGAAAGTTTTTATAATATTTAATTTATTTTTCTCTACTAGTGGACCCAATTTTATTACTTTTAGATTCTCTCTCATCCAATTTACCTTCCACCAACCCCACTATCTGCATATTTTAATACTTTCTCCAATTTATCCTAAAACTCCACGCATGGAAAAATGAAACAAGTATTTAAAAACGGAGGGAGTACTCCGTAGTAGGGTACTTAGGTCGGTTGAGGAGTTGACGACAAGTTTGTAATTTATATCAAGACGAATATGGAGGAACAATATATTTCTATCAAGAATAATTGTTTTGACTATGAAACATATTATTTGGAGAATATTGAAAAAAATAACATGTGAATTGTTTGATTGTTTTAAGTAAAGTAATTGACTAATAACGTTTAACATACAAATTTAGTTAGCTAGTTTATTAGTCTACTCAGGGGCTATTCACTTTAGCTTAATTTTAGTTCAGTTCAGTTCAGTTCAGCTCCTAATTTCCTTCTCTCATAAACTATTCATTTCACTTCAGTTTAGCTCCAATCAATTTAGTTCGGCTCCTAATTTCCTTCTCTCATAAAATATTTATTTAATCTCAGCTTAGTTCAGTTCCGTTTAGCTCAGCTTAGTTCATTTTAGCTTAGTTCAGTTCAGTTCAGTTCATTAAACGTGAACAGACCCTCCATGTTTAAATGTAGTTTTTTTTTTTTTTTTTTTTTTTTTTTTTTTTTTTTTTTTTTTTTTTTGTAAAGTAGCATTACACATTCATAGTTTACACACCAATAAATGGCAATTACTTCTTTTATTCTTTTTAATTGTTCCATTATCTTTTTATGGTGTCTCAAATCTCAATTTGCACTACTACTTGACTACTTCTATTTCAGGTTAATGTAACAATTTAAATTTTACACTATTTACACTTTGACTATAATATTTTACTACTATATAGTCATATACGTACAAATATGTCAATAAAAAAAAGGTTTTTGATTAATTTCGATGTTTTTTTTTTTTTTTTCTTTTCAATATATCAACTTTTCATTTTCACTAATACTCCATACTACTTTCTGTGGTTCAAAGTTGTATATTGGCAAAATAAAACTTTTGCATTTACCCTGAAAGACAAGTGGAGTTGTAAAATGTTCTCTCTTTAATTTTATTTTCTCTTGAATCATTTATTTTCCGTGTTTATCAATGCATAACTTTAATAGTTAATATTTTTTTAACAAAAGACTTCAATAGTTATAATATCTTTGATTACATATTTGTGAAAATGATTAAAACTAAATTATGATAAAGTAAATGTTAAAAAAATTTACGTGTCACTTTTGGGTGTTGTTTTTTCCCTCCAACACTCCCCCTCCCCTTTTAGCATAAAATCTTTTATTTTTAAAATATTTGTATAATACGACTAGAATAATATAATTTTCGTGTTCTTAGTTTCAATTAATATAGAAAAAAGTGAGCCACTAGTTTAGGTACAATAATTTTATAAAAATTAAAAGTGTCTTTTTTATGGCCAAAAGTAAAACTTTTGCATTTACCCTGAAAATCCCCTTTAAATGGATCCTCTTCCTTTGGAAATTGGTCAACAATGGTATTTCAGTTAGGAAGAATCTTGCAATTCGAGGATTGTTCCAGCATGTATTATGTGACTAATGTGGTTCGGAAGAGGAAGATACTTAATTTACATCTTTTTCGTAATTGTACTATAGCGAGGTATGTTTGGACTAACTGCCAAATACCTGGCTATCAAAATCTACTTGGTTCAAATTCTTTTAAGGATTGGATCCAAAGCAATATGCTGCTATTTTATAGTCATGATGGTTCTCAAAGTTGGCGTGTCCAACATTTTATTGCGAATCTTTGGTCCTTATGGGCCACAAGAAACAAGCGCATTTTTGAGAGAGATAATGGATATCTGCGCTCTTTCTTCATTAATCTTAACCTAGCTCTTAGTCTCTTACACTACTTGTCCAAAATTTTATGTCTATTGACACTAGGAACTTGCGAAGTAAGTCGACTGTTGATCAAGATGTGCATCCCCCACCAGGTTTCCTTCAAGTTAATCTGGGCATGGTTTTCCCACCTTCTTTGTTACGAAACCTCAACACAACCCTATACTATTCGAGTAGATGGTTCCTGGCAGAAATCGACAAAGTTATATGGTACAGGTTGGACGATCACTCTTTCTGATCAAAGGGAGAGAGATGCGGGAGGAACCTCTGGTATTGCTTCCTTGGCTCTTCAGGGCGAAGGTCTGGCTTGTCTGTCAGCTATGGGTTGGGCCCGAGATAATGGATATGCATCCATTAAAATATATACAGACTCTACTATGTTATCCTCTCGCTGGGCAAAGAAGGGATTTTATCCATGGACCTCTTATGGATAGTTAAGGAAATCCGAAGGCTAGGAAAACTCTTTCAACAATCGTTCTCATCAGCTTGCAAATCAATGCCGTCAAACTGCTTCAACTTTTGCTACCTCTATTCCCTTTGATGTTTTTTTTTAAGTTTTTTCTTTTATGGTTTTTATTTTTTGTGTTTTCTGCTATTGTAAAAAAAAAAAAAAAAGTTTAGGTACAATCACTAGTAGAATAAACGTAATGAGAAGCCCCAAATGGCAAGCAGTTTTGGAATTCCGCTTGCAATATTGTAAATGGCAAGCGGTTTAGGGTGAACCGCTTGCCAAATTGTAAATGGCAAGCGGTTTAGGGTGAACCGCTTGCAAAATTGTAATTGATAAGCGGTTTGGAACATGAACCGCTTGCCATTTGTTAAAAAAAACCCTAAAATCTCACGCTCTTTCTCCTCCTCCTCTCTATTTCTCACGCTCTCTCTCCTTCTCCCCTCCATTTTCACGCCCTCACTTCTCTCTCCAGCTCTCCTCCATCTCCTTCTCTTTCTTCTCTCATCTCCGTTCTCCATCTCCATTTTTTTACTCTCATCGCTTCTCAGTCCGGTGGTGGTGCGACCATCATTTTCGAGCAAATTCGACCCACGACCATCATTTTCGAGCAAATTCGAGCCAAGACCATCATTTTCGAGTTTTTTAGGTCAAATTCGGCCATAATAACTCTAGATCTAGAGTTTCATGGTTGAATTTGACCCTTAAAACCCAAATTTCAAGCCAATTGCGAGGTTATGGTGGAATTCATGGTTTTTTTTTTTTTTAAGTTTTTTTTTTTTTTTTAATTTTATGGTGATGTGTGGTTGAATTGGTTTGTTTCAGGCCGATCTGGTGTTGGTGGGGGTTTTGGTGGGGGTCGTGGTGGGTGAAGTAGGCTGGGATCTGGTGGATGGTGGGGGTTTTGGTGGGGGTCGTGGTGGACGAATGGGCTGGGATCTGGTGGATGGTGGGGGTCGTGTTAGGCGAAGCGGGCTGGGATTTGGTGGATGGTGGTGGTGCGCGTACGTGGACGGTGGTGGTGGTGGTGCATGTGGACGGTGGTGGTGGTGGTGCATGTGAACAAGAGCTGTTGTTTTTTTTTTAATCAAGCTGTTGTATTATTTTTATTACTTGTATTAATTTTTTTTTTTACGAAATGTAATACTTACAACAATCAATTAATTTATCTAAATATTATTGGTTTTACATATAGTTTGTTCGTGTATCAATTTTAGTGAAAAACACCAAAAAAAAAAAAATTTATTTTTTACAGCCATAATGGGCAGCGGTTTGGCGCCAAAACCGCTGCCCATTAAAAGGCTAATGGCAAGCCTCCTAAAAGCATGCGGTTCAGAACCGCTTCCCATTAGGGGGTTTGAACCGCTTGCCATTACGTATTTTCTACTAGTGAATATACTATCATTACCGCATGGATATATATCATTTTTTTTATAATGATCCGAGTAGTATTTACTTTCATTGAAATTATTTTATTGGATTTAAAGTTGATATATTATTTGTAATTTATATATTTACATCATTACATGTATGTTGTGCTAATAGTTTTACTGTTGTTTGATTAACATTAAAAAGACATTTATAAATAAGTGACCTTTTGTCGTGAAGTCACTAGATTGTACAATTTTATTACAAATTCTTAAATGAACCTAGTTCACACTAATTTATTGTGGACCACTAACATTAGAGAAAGTATTGTTGTTTTATTAATAAAAAAAAAGGGGTCACAATAATTAAAAAAAAATCACTATGTTGAAATAAAAATCATTTTGGTAATATATAGGCCTAAGTGGTTATTTTTGTAATGAAATATTTTATATACTGATCAATATGAATAATAAAGACCACTATGTTAAAATTATGGTAATAACGTCGTATTTCAAGTTCACAATATTATTAAACGTTGTAGTAATTTTAATATAATAAAGGTTACTATGTTAAAAATAAGGTTACTATGTTAAAAATAATGGTCACTATGTTCAATATATTGTCAGTTGCGTGTGTATAGACCTCGGGTCCACAATAATATTATTGTGGACCAGGTCCACGCAAGTCTTTTTGCAATTTTATATATGTATTGGGAATAATATGCATCGATCATTACTGCAATACAATCTACTATTTTAAATATTTTGAACACAACTAATAAACAATAAAAAAATGTCCCTCAATTGTAGTTTTAATAATTTTTGCCTTATTATTTTAAGGAAAATTTGTCAATTACTACCGCAAGTTAATACTACTTTGTAAATTACCACCGCAAATTAAAAAAGTTGTGAATTACTACCGCAAAAATTTTTAAGATGTTGCGATTACTACCAAACCCCCATTAAACCCAACTATGACGTCATTATATCACTTTAACTTATGGTTAAAGCCCTTAACCATGACGTCATTATATCCCTAAACCATTTTTTTTTGGGGGGGGGGGGGGGCTGGTTAAAGCCCTTAACCATGGTTAAACACGGGTTAAAGGGATATAATGACGTCATAGTTGGTTTTAATGGGGGTTTGGTAGTAATCGCAACATCTTAATTAAAATTTTTTGCGGTAATAATTCACAACTTTTTTAATTTGCGGTAGTAATTTACAAAGTGGTATTAACTTGATATGCATTGCATTTGTTTTTTTTTTTTTTGGTGTTCCATCCGGTTCACCTTTTGGGCTAATCCGAATTCGGGGATCAGTTCTGAGTGGTTAGGTTCCAGTCCCCTTGTTGGATTTCACATGAGTTGCCTCATTTTTATATTGTATCCTAATTAATTATGGAAAAAAAAAATATTACTACTATGCATTGCAAGAACACTAATCAAGTATAAATCATAAATTGTAATTAAAGTGGAGTAAATGAATATTATACACTATTAAAAAATGTTGCAATTAAGTATTCAACAACTTCAGTGTGTCTTTTCCTCAAAAAAAAAAAAAAAAAAACTTTTCGGTGTGTCTGGCTACTAGAGGTGGTTATTGGACAGGGTAGCCCAATGATAATAGGGTCAGGGTCAAGATTATAGGGCTATTAATGGACAGGGCTATTAATGGACATGACCCTTATTAGGTAGGGTCAATATAGGGCCAACATGTTTTTCCAATTTAGTTGATAAAGAAAATACATAATGTAAAAATAATTATATAGATTAATTTGTATTCATATGTATTTAATAATGGCTTTGTCCAATATTTGTTTTAATTGATATTTTATAGCCCCGCCCATTATCGACCCGCGGCCCGCATTGTCCCGACCCTATATTGACCCTATAAAATGTGACCCTCTTTGACCCTGACCTGCAACCGACCCGCACCGACCCTGACCCGACCCGCCCAATAACCAGGTCTACTGGCTACACTGTATGTCAGAGGTTACTTATTCAGGGGTTATTTGTATGAGTTACTTATTCATGGGTTATTTGCCCAGTCGCTTAGCACATTTTCTATGTGAGAGTAAGCCCTGAACGACTTAGTAACCCTTGAATAAGTAACTCCTATAATTTACACTTGACCAAACGAGTAATCTCTGAATAAGTAACCCTTGACCAAATTAAATGAGTAACCCCTGATCAAATGAGTAACCTCTATCACACGATGTGGCCAACCACATAAAAAAATTATAGTATATGAAATTATATAGGGAAATAGTATATGAAATTATATAGTACTTGTATTATACAATGAAATAGTGAATACATAAAAGTTGTTCCATGATATGGAGTATTCCCGAATTGTGCTATTGAATATGATAATGTTTGTTTACTCCCAAGTCCCAAACATTTCTTTAAAGACAAGAAAGAAAGTCACAAACTTTTTTCACATTCCTTGATATTGGCCTCTAGCCCTTCACTATATTCTAAAATTTGACCATAAAAAGGAGAGTATATAATCTAAAAAGCCCTTCATCACTATGCTGTGATTTTTTAACATTGTTTACATGATATTGTTGATTAATCAGAATCTTAGAATCTTTTTATTTTTAACATTACTTTTATGATATCAAAATTTATTAGTTAAACGTGTTGATATTGTTAGAAAAAAAAAATGTGGACAGTGAATATAGATTAAAAGAACAATTAGAGAGATTGGCTGAGAACCATTGATTGGTGATTAGGATCTTGTACTTTCAAAAAATGGAACAAATAACTTTTAAATTCAGGGAACAAATTGTATGATAAGCAAAATTATTGGATGCTTTATGATATGAAAATCATGATTATGTTATAATACTCCACATGGCTCCAATCAATAATTGTATAATTTAAAAGTTTATAGTAGTATTAGATATTACGAATATTTTTTACAAATTAATCAATCTTTTAAGATGCAATTAAAAATTAGATTATTGAGTGTATTTGTCTATTTGATTCTCGTGTTTGGGGTCATATTCTTTGAAAAATTAAAGGAACCAAATTACCCATTTCATAGTTCTTATCTTCTTAAAGATGCTATTACTTTAAAAAAAAAAAAAAAAAAAAAAATTGAATATAACGATGCTATTACTTGAGTATCGATGAATGTGCAATAGTGTGATGCCTAATTGCCTATGCATGGACATTGTATTATATTGAATGATTTATGTGTTTCTCGATTAAAATAATATTGTCTCAGTTGGAACATTTGTCCAATAAAAAAAATAAAGTAAAACAAGATTTATACCACCTATACCTGCGATTGGAATTATGCCTTAATAAGTTAAAAGAACAAAAAATCAATAAAAGCATCGTTAAAAATGACTTATAAATCTCTTCTCCTCAGTTGAGTTTGTCATATTTATAGAGAAGAAAATAGAGCAGCAAATTGTGTTTGTTTTGAATCCCTGGATCACTTCATGGCACATCAAAATATTGATCTTGCTTTATTATACTGTAAATTTTGCTTTTATATTCATGCTGATAAGTTAGGTTGTAATTTTGAGAGAAGAATTTTCTTTCTTTTTATATCTTTTATTAATTTTAAAAAAATAAAAATAAAGAAGAATGAGATATAATCATGGTATATATATATGTTATCGTGAAGAATATGGATGATAGAGCATTTTTTTAGGTTCAAACATCAATCTTGAACAAGAAGCACTTGCCACATATTAATATATTATACATAGTGACATAAACTCTTGTCAGGTTGCGTTGGCTAATAAGTTTCACCAATAAGGATAAATTAAAGGAAATTTGTAATTATTAATCCCAACTTTCAGCGATTTCCTTTCATTAATCCCAACTTTGGGGGGCATTTTCTTTTATCAGGTCATGACCGGTCAATAAAAGTCAATGACCTATTATAACAGGTAACTTGACACGTGTCAAGCCCTGATTGGTCAAAAAAATTAAAAATTACAAAAATTGACAAAAAAAAACTCCAACCACTCCTTTCCATTCACCAGACCACCGTGAAACCTAAACCCCCACCCTAACATCGTCGGCCACCGCCATTTGGGCCACCTGTTAATTCGGATGATATACTACAAGAGGGGGGGGGGTGAATTGTAGTATGTTCCTAGTGCCTACTTTTCGCGGAATATAAAACTGATTGCTGTTAGGAACTTAGACAATGCAAAGCGGATTTTACGAGGAAACCATCCAGGGCCCAACTGGAAGTAAAACCTCGACCCTACCTTAGGGATTTCAAACACACTTCACTATAATAGGGCAAACACCAAGTTACAACCTATTAGACACGGACCTTTACTTCACAAGTTCCTCACTAGACTTGCTACTTGATAGGACCCTAACCTACCCAATCTAAGTACCACACTTAGATTCACTCGTACCACCAAAGTACTACCCACTCGGCCTCACACTAGAAGCTCAATTGGCCTCACCTAGAAGCTCACACATTGCACTCTTACAATATAATTATAACGAGAATCCTCACGAACTCTCACACCCTAATACATAAAACACTCAAAACCCTTTTTCCAAATTACAAGCTCTCAAAGAATAACTATAAATACATATCAATGAATAAAGAGATAAAACTAATATGCTGGACACTTCAAGATCTGTCTGGAACTTACTGGACGAACTGTAACTGGAACCTGACTGGAACTTCGACCTGGAGGTTTGATTTAGCTTCGTGGTGAAGGATGAAACCATTAAGCACGACCACTAAGCTTCATCAGCCTCAACTTTGAATGAATACATATGAGCATATTTATAGTACACCCAAATTATTCTTTTTATAAAAGATAAGTTTTATTAAAAGATAGAAATAAAAGATATTTTCCAAAAATAAGTTTTCCAAAAATATATCTTTTGTTAAGAATATATTCTATCAATAATAATGAGATATATTTACCATAAAATCAGATTTTATCTAAATCTTATATTTTTCAAATATACTAATATATCTTTTAACAAAAGATATACTTACCATATCTTTTTAACAAAAGATATACTTACCATATCTTTTTAACAAAAGATATACTTGCCATATCTTTTTATAAAAGATATACTTACCATATCTTTTTACAAAAGATATAATTACCATATCTTTTAACAAAAGATATACTTGCCATAAAATTAGATTTTATTTAAAACTTATTTTACTGAAAATATTTTCCAAAAATAACTTATCTTTTTCCAAAAGGGATTTATTAGAAAATAAATATTTTTATTCTGTAAAACCAAATCCCTAAAAGATATGCACGTATTAGGTAAATATTTATATCATTAAATTCGACCTGCGACCTTTAACGACGTGCAGACCTAAGTTCCGATTAGGTTTCGGAACTCTGACAGTCTCTGAGTTCCTAACAAGTCAGTAACTCTAATTTCATTGACTATCATGAGTTCACCTTGGTTCTTTAGACTTGTTCCAGACTGACTTTTATATCCAACTTACTTACATGAATCCTAGAGCGATATACTTCGATTTCTCCGTCTTCATGTTGTTTCTTTGAAACTCTTGTTCTGGAATCTTGTAGTATTGATGTATTCTAGATCTCGGGGCAAGTTCCTGTTAGGGAACTTAGATAGTTCTTGTTAGAGAACTAAGTTCCTGTTAGGGAACTCTTCATGTACCTGTTAGGGAACATGGAACTCTTCATGTACCTGTTAGGGAACATGCTCCGGCTTTTGTGGGAAAGCCCGCCGAAAGTTCCTTCTGGATCTTGTTAGAGAATACCTTCAGGTTCCTTCGTGGTTTGGTTCTCATGGGAGAACCTGCTTTAGGTTCATTCATTCTCTCTTGTTCCTCTTGAAGTCTTCTATGTTCCAACCCATTGACTTCACCTAAGTCAGTTCCTGTCTTCACATAAACACTTAAGAGAAACATTAGATTGAAGTTTGTTTGTCATAAACAAACTTCAAGTGAGAGAACTAATTAAACTTAAAGCTTATGTAAATACTCCTACACATATACAACTCATGTATGCATAGTGTACTTACCTTATGAAGCTAACATATGCAAACACCTATTTACATAGTTACCTTCATGGTTCTTTAGCCATCATCGTGTTTATCAACCATAACACTCATCATTGTTCTTGTTTCTCTATTTCTTATCATATATTGCTCAGGTTCCTTATATATATATGTGACTGCTTAGGTTCCTTGTATCCTGTTCCAAGTATAACTTGTTCTTTCTATGCACAACTTAACAAACACATTAGATAGATAATTTTCATTAGTTTACAATCATCAAAACCTAATTACTCAACACCACCAAAACCAACCGGTCGGCGAACCCCGACCCCCAAAATTACCAGCCTCACCACCACCACGCAACCTCGGCCCCCATTACCACCATTAGCGCGAATCCCTATCTCCCAAATCACCAGCCCAACAAATGTGACCCCCAGAACCACCATCCCGCGCGAACCTTGACCCGCATTACCACCAGCAACGCTAATCCCGACCCCCAAAATCACCAGCCCAGCAACCACGACCCCTAAAACCACCTTCTCACGTGAACCTCGACCCCCAAAACAGACAGCCGCGCGAATCTAACCCCGACCCCAAAATTACAAGCCGCGCAACTGCGGCCCTTGAAACCACCGTCCCCCGCGAACATCGACCCCCAAAACCAACAATGTTGACTAGAATGAACAGTACAAGAGGGGGGTTGAATTGTATTGTTGAGGAACTAAGGTAATTTTTGCGGAATTTATAAAGGAATTTGACTAAAAACTAAAAGTGCAAAGAGAGATTTTACGTGGAAAAATTCTTGGCCCTAATCAAGAAGAAAAACCACGACCACAAGGGATTTTAAACTCAATTCTTAATAATAATAGGGCAAACAACCTATTACAAATTAAGACTCTAAACTCAAGTCCCTCTATGAACTTAAGCTCCCTTCAACTGATCCCTCAATCAGTCGAACTCTTAAACTCTCTCTTTCTCCTTGCTTCACTCAAAGCAATAAATAGAGTTTCCCCAAACTCTAACCCAATACAACTCAAAAGATTAAACTCTAAATTGCTAAGTACAAAGACACTCAAGGACTCAAGTGGATTATGACTCTTTTTAAAAGCTTAAAAGACTGTAATGCTCAAGTGTATTTTTCAACTGAAAACCAAGGCTATTTATAAAAGAGTTAGGCAGTTAATTTGTTGTTGCCTTGATCACCACTTAATCACAACTCCCTTAAAACAAGGAAGTGCAACGAGTGGGATCTTTGGCAGCAAGCAAAGCAAATTTTAAGGAAGTAGTTTGACTAGCTTCCTAATTTTTCTCAACCTCTTTTGACAAAGTAAAACACTTGTTTAAGGAAGATAATTTTCCAACTCAGATTTTCCAAAAATAAGATAATATCAAAACAGAAAAATCTTTTTAAGATATTTTAACACAAAAGATATTTTCGAAATTAAATCAGTTAAAATTGGAAAATATAATCTTTATAAAATAAAATTAAATCCACTTAAATCCTATCAATAATCATTGTACTTAACATAATTACAAGTAGCCTAAAGTAAAAATAAAATACATTAGACTCCTTGATACTCTGAGAAGCTTCGATCTTGAAGCTTCAGTTCCTCACTAAAGGAACTTCCCTTCGAAGCTTCAACTCTGGAGCTTCAGTTCCTTATAAGGAACACGACTTGTGATTGACTTCTTTATCCTTCCATGGTGTAGGGAATAATTTCAAGCTTTAATCCCACTAGCTTGAACCCCACTGTGATCATACACTAAAGTACGGTGGCGTCCAAAAGGGAAGAAGATAGAGCAAAAGAGTCGCCAACAAGTTTTTTTAGGAACTTGTAAACCGTTCACAGGATGAAGGTTACACCCCTTAACGATCCAAGAGATCGTCAACTCCATAAGGTCTTGAACCAAATAAGGGTTCAGGGATGAAGGTACAAATCCAACCTAAAAGAGATTGACCTGCCCTAATAATAGGCCTCTACTTTATTCTGATCGTATTCATGTACGCTTTTTGATTAACATGCAATCAATAGGTTAACCCTAAACCTGTTTAATCTATGTTGGTTGAATATAATGCACAAATAAATCTATTATTGACGATCACTTGAATTATAATCACAATTAACCCTAAAAAAGATTATTAAATATCTTATTAAGCGTGATTACAAGTACCAATTCCCTTTAAACATACAATAAAAAGGCGTGATCAAGCAATAACAATAAATAAGCATCAAGCAACTTAATAATAATCAATATCATGAATAATAATTATAATAATAATAATAACATTCATAATCATCATAAATTATAACAATTATAATCATAATCATGTTCATGTTAATATTAAAGCATAATAATAGCAAGATCCTAGGCATGATACTAACAAGATTAATAACAAACCCTAGCATATCACTAAGCAATAAAAATCAAATCTTTGGCCCTAACATGATACTAACAATCACAAATATTAGGAAGAACATAGGAAGCATCATAGCAATCATATTTAATATTAAAGTTACCCTAGACATGATACTAGGAATATCATAATAACAATATAAACATGATTTCTACATCAGAATATCAATAAAATCAATTAAAGCACTTACTTTGATGCATCGTACCTCTTTCTAATAACAAAATACACACGTTAGTAACTTCAAGGAAAATAATAAACAAACAATTAAATTAAATAATTGAAATAGAGATTTGGGACCAAACCCTCAGAAATTAAACCTTTCACGTCTAGGGCGAAGGCAACTTCGAATATGGCTAGGTGTTTCTAGATCTTGTGAATGCGGAATTTTGTATGAAAAACAAAGTTTAGAGAAAGAAAGAAAGAATTGATTAATGCTAATTAAAAGTGATTGTAGATGAATGTAGATGAGAATTGATGATGAATGAATGAAGAAAACGGAGTTTTTAATACGATATTTATAGAGAAAATCAGCCAAAAAGATAAATTAAACAAAACAGAGTCTGACGCACAAAAAACAGAGCTGGCGCCAACCCTGGCTAGCTGGCACCAGGCACCAACACTAGCGCCAGGCGCCAGTCCTGGTTCCAGGCGCCAAGGCTTGGGGTTAGGCGCCAAGCCTAATTGTAGACACCTAAAAATGTCTCCCCGAAACCAAACCCGATGATGAACAACCTTTAACCGCCACTATTGGTCGGGTTTAATATTTAATCCCGAGAGTGCTTAAAAAATCATATTTTATTAAATTCATATTTTTGAATAGTCCATGGATTAGTCTTGATGTTTGGTAAAAGCATAGTTTTAATTTCAGCCCAAACTTATTAATTAATTTTAAGCCCAAACCTTTTTTATTTTATTGTTTTATTATTTATTTTTGGCCCAAACCCTTTATTTATTTATTTTCTTATTTTAGCCCGAATAATAAAAAGTCATAAAAGGCCCGAAATTATCAATCGGCACTTAAAATGTCGAAGGAAATTAGGGTTAAAAATGTATTTAGACGGAAAAACGGGCTGGAATTTCCCGCGCCACGGCAGGTACCTACCGTGTCACGGGAATCCTTCCCGTCTGACGGTGGGATTTCCCGTGACACGGGAATTCTGCCGTGACACGGGACATTCCGTGTCTTTTCCGCGTAAACCCTTGACGCGTTTTCTATCCCGTTTTCTGAAAATTTCCCGCGTCACGCCAAAAGTGTACCGTGTCACGGGAAAGTGTACCGTCTGACGGTGGGGCTTCCCGTGTCACGGTACAGTTTGACCGTGTCACGGGATATTTTTTTAGGGTTTTTATCATTTTAGGGTTCCGTGTGCTCCCTCAGCACATTTTCCCTATAAATACCCCCTCATTTATGATGTACGGGGCACGGAGTAATTCTCTTATTTTTATTTTCTCTCTTCTATGCTTTAGCCTAAACACTAGCCTACCCTTTTCTACTTCAAAATTCCTTCTTCAAGTATTCAAAGGAGTCCATACTTCACTCGTGGTTCTATCCTTAAGCCAAGGCGTGAAAGGTAGAATTGTTTGAGGGTTTGGCCCCAAAATCAATTTTACTTTATTTAATTTAATTTAATCATCGTTTTATTATTTCCTTGAATTTACTAACTCGTTTATTATTTTGTAGTTGCAAACAAACAGAATCAAAGTAAGGATCATGCTCCTTTTATTTTTATTATTTTTCTAACGATTTTATGTTGTTGGAATTGTGATTAAATTGGTTTTAATATTAATGTTGTTCTACTATTTTTATTATGATCACCATATTGCATGTTTAAAGGGAATATGTAATTGAAAATCACGCCTAATAAGATAATTTGGACAATCGGTTTAGGGTCCTTTTAATCTTATTATTAATTGAAGTGATCACTAATATTTTAGAATTATGTGTGCATTAATATTAAACCAATTTAGTTAAATAATAGTTTGGAGCGAATTGAATTATTGTTTGTATGCCTTTGAGATCACAGGAATGCTTTTCAATATAAGAATCGAGTAGAGGCCAATACAGGCGAATGTGACTCCATGACTCACTTCGTACCATCATCCTCGATCCTCCTTTCGTGGTTCCGAACAATATGGAGTTAGTAATCTCATGGATTATGAATGGGGTGTAACCTTCACGGGTCAATCGTTGTTGCCTATCGTTGTCCCTTATCGTGGTTGCCTTTTATGATCCGTGAACGGTTTACAAGTTCCTTAAAAACTTGTTGGCGGCTCCCTACTTTCCTTGTCCCTAATCGTATATGTCAATTCCCACTTCCTATGAGTGCCAAGCATATTCACCACATGCTTTAACGTAGGCGCACTTCGAACGACGCCTACACTAATTTTAAAGCGTTTTTGAAAATCAGATAAGTTTGCCGTACTGGAGGATAAAATCATATAATTTCCTCGAAAATGCTATTTGATTTTGATTAAAACTCTGAAAAAGTCAACAAAAGTCAATTTATCAATGCTAATTGAATTAGGAATGAAAAGAACCTTCTAGAAGAATCTAGAAGACTAAAACCATTCCTAATTGCATTAGGAATGATAAATCATATTAGGCCCCCCCTAGATCATTGGGCCGTACATAAAGCTCAAACCGAGCCCAGTTTGGTAAATTGGCCATAACTTCCTCAATATTCATCGGAATTGGGCCTATAATATATCGTTGGAAAGGTCTTTGCAAGCCCCATCCAACTACACTACTATTGGACCCATATCATAGACCAACCAAACTGGATTGGTTGTTTTCTTAAAAATAAGTTTTCAAAAACAGAGAGAAGAGAAAAGAAAATAAAACTTTCCGCAACACTAGACTTTCCACACTTTCACTTCATTCGATTATGATTCGACGCGAAAGGTACTCATCACCGGGTTTGGTTTTGGGGAGACACAAATGGGTGTCTACACATGGCTAACTTAGATCTTGTTCCATGCTCCCTTCCCACTCAAGAATGTCATAGCATAAACCTGTCATAAATCAAAGCTAAAAACGAAAGTTAAACTAGCATAGGTTTGCTTAGGTTCCTTGAGTCATCATCAAAACATAAGGTCAACAACCAGCTGAGTGAATTTCGACCCCTAAAACGGTGAATTGAAGGGTGGAGGTGCTCTTGGGCACCAGAGAAGGGCAGAGGTATGGTGGTCGGCCGTTGGGGGCAGAATGGTTCGTCTGGTGGTTGTGTGTTTTTTTTCTGATTTTTTTTTTTATTTTTTGTTTTTCTTTCCAATAATTTTTTAACCAATAATAATAAGAGATGTGGCATTTAATAAAAATTAAAAAACAAAAATTACCCCTTCATCAAGTTAATGGTCATTTGGCCTAATTAAAAAAAATGCCCCCCAAAGTTGGGATTATTCAATAATAATGGAAAGTTAGGATTAGTGAAAGTAAATTGCTTAAATTTGGGATTAATAATTACAAATTTTCCTAAATTAAATAGCAACACAAAAGTATTTGCACTAATAACAAAGGAGGGATACCCACTTAATTCCCCAGATAAACAAAATTGGTTTTTATGGGGATATAATTGTCTTTTCAAGTATTAGTGGAGGGGTATATGCGTCTTTTCATGTACTAGTTGAGGGGTACATGTGTAATTTCCTCACCAAACAATAAAAGCAAAAGGCAAACAACAATTGGATAGTGTAGGCGTCGTTTGAAGTGCACCTACGTTAAAAGCATGTTGTGAATATGCTTGACACTCATAGGAAGTGGGAATTGACATATACGATTAGGGACAACAATTGGGGACAAATAAAGTAGGGAGCCGCCAACAAGTTTTTAAGGAACTTGTAAATCGTTCACGGATCACAAAAGGCAACCACGATAAAGGACAACGATAGGCAACAACGATTGACCCGTGAAGGTTACACCCCATTCATAATCCATGAGATTACTAAATCCATATGGTTTGGAACCACGAAAGGAGGATCGGGGATGATGGTACGAAGTGAGTCATGGAGTCACATTCGCTCGTATTGGCCTCTACTCGATTCTTATATTGAAAAGCATTCCTGTGATCTCAAAGGCATACAAACCAAAATATTCAATTCGCTCCAAAGTATTATTTAAATAAATTGGTTGAATATTAATGCACACATTATTCTAAAATATTGGTGATCACTTCAATTAATAACAAGATTAAAAAGGATCCTAAACCGGTTGTCCAAATTATCTTATTAGGCGTGATTTTCAATTACATATTCCCTTTAAACATGCAATATAGCGATCAATAAATATAATAAAATAAACATTAATATTGGAAGCAATTTAACCACAATTCCAACAACATAAAATCGTTAGAAAAATAATAGAAATAAAAGGAACATAATTCTTACTTTGATTCTGTTTGTTTGCAACTACAAAATAATAAACGAGTTAGTAACTTCAAGGAAATAATAAAACAATAATTAAATTAAATTAAATAAAGTAGAGTCGATTTGGGGCCAAACCCTCAAACAGTTCTACCTTTCACGCCGTGGCTTAAGGACGGAACCACGAGTAAAGTATGGACTCCTTTGAGCACTTGATGAAGGAATTTTGAAATGAGAAGGGTAGGCTAGTGTTGAGGCTAAAGCATAGAAGATAGAAAAATAAACCAGAGAGTTAATTGATGCCCCGTACATCAGAAAATGAGGGGGTATTTACAGGGAAAATGTGCCGAGGGAGCACACGGAACCCTAAAATGATAAAAACCCTAAAAAAGTATCCCGTGACACGGCAAACTGTACCGTGACATGGGAAGTCCCACCGTCAGACGGGAAACATTCCCGTGACACGGTGCAATTTTTGGTGTGACGCGGGAAATTTTCAGAAAACGGGAAAGAAAACGCGTTAAGGGTTTACGCGAAAAAGACACGGAAATTCCCGTGTCACGGCAGACTTCCCGTGTCACGGGAAATCCCACCGTCAGACGGGACTGATTCCCGTGACACGGTAGGTACCTGCCGTGGCGCGGGAATTCCCAGCCCATTTTTCTGTCTAAATACATTTTTAACCCTAATTTCATTCGGCATTTTAAGTGCCGATTGACAATTTCGGGCCTTTTCTAACTTACTATCATTTGGGCTAAAATAAGAAAATAATTAAATAAATAAATAAAAGGTTTGGGCCAAAAATAAATAACAAAACAATAAAATAAAGAAGGTTTGGGCTAAAATTAAAAAATAAGTTTGGGCTAAAATTAAAACTATGCTTTTTCCAAACATCAAGACTAATCCATGGACTGTTCAAAAACATGAATTTAATCAAATACGATTTTTTAAGCACTCTCGGGATTAAATACTGAACCCGACCAATAGCGGTGGTGAAAGGTTGTTCATCATCGGGTTTGGTTTTGGGGAGACATTTTTAGGTGTCTACAGAAGCCCCCACTTTGACTGAGTTTGTAGAAACGTCAGTTTCGAAAACGATAGTCAAAGTAGCCGATAGGGACGGAGAATGATTTAAGACGTTCTGCGATCCTAAATCACTCTGTATACGCCGATACCTGCAGAAAATTTTTAGTTCTACAGATAAAAGGGTAAAAGGATAGAATACGTATCTGACACCAGTGTATCGGTGACAAAATGAGTTTGGCAGCTTCCTATGCTTGAAGGAATCCCCTTAGATGACGTATGTTGAAATGCTTTCCATGCCTGAGGAAAGCCGATTGAGGAGTTTGGTAGTTTTCTAAGCCTGAAGAACCCTACCGGATAATACTTTCCATGCCTGAGGAAAGTCGACGTATGAATTTGGTGTCATTCTATGCTTGAAGAAATCCACTGATAATGCCTTCCATGCTTGAGGAAAGCCGACAAAGGAATTTGGCGGTTTTCTATACTTGAAGAAAAAATCCACCGATAACGCTTTCCATACTTGAGGAAAGCCGACTTGGCGGTTTTCTATACTTGAAGAAAAATCCACCGATAACGCTTTCCATGCCTGAGGAAAGCCGAAAATTGCTGAAATTTGCAAGTATATGATGGTTCGATTATCCCCGAACGTGGGCCGCAGATGATTCACACCTTCAAATCGATTATCTGACCATATTAGGTGTTTAAAATGCCGAAAATAGACTTTGATGCTTGCTAGGGGTAAAATGGTAATTTTAGTCCCCTTTAAGTATCAGTTAGAATTTTCCGCGTAATTCCAGCGAAAAATAACTGTCCAATTTACGCGAAAAATCGTGCAATTTTAGTCAAAATGTCAGGAATATTCGCAGATAACTGTGTAGGACAGGCACAAAGCCACCGTGTCACGAAAAAGATTCCCGTGACACGGCACAGGTCCCCGTCACGCGGAGCAGTTTCCCGTGACGCGGTAGGGGGGGTCCCGTCACGTGGAACAAATTCCCGTGGCGCGGGAAATTTGTTGGCTGAAAAATCGGTCAACTGGCATCTTTGACCAGTCAAAGCATGTGCACCACACAATATATGACCGTTACGTGGGAACGGGGTCCGTTGCATGGGATTTTTTTGGTTTTAAATATCAACCATTTCTCCCATTTTGCTCATCCACCATTCCTCTTTCTTGTCCGATTTTCACCCTAAGAAAAATATTTTTGCTCGGTTTGCCGTGTCTTGGCGGCTTCTCACCGGTGCTCGGAGCTCGTTCCCGTCAGCCGGAGTCACCTACCGTGTCACGGCATTTCCGTGTTCTCATCTTCTTCATCTTTTTTTTTTTATTTTCGCTGCAACTTGCCGCTAATCGCTGCTGCTGTTGCCTGAAGTCATCGCTGGTGTCGCCGGAGCTCCGTCGCTTCTCAGGCTCACCGTGACACGGGACCCACTGACCATGTCACGGCATTGACTGACCGTGTCGCGGTGGTCTGCTGCTGTCTTCACGGTTTTTTCGAGCCTCGGGGATCAAATTCTCATCACTTTGGCTCTAATTTTTTGTTATTTTCCTCACTTTCGATTCTCCACAAGGATCCATGTAAGTTTCCTTTGATTTTTGTCTCGAATTTGCTTCAAATGAGTAATTTCATGAAAAACCCTTAAAAATCAATTTGGGGATTTTTGATTTTGAGGTTTTATGTTGAAATTCTTGCCATGAATTTACTTGTATATGTATGTATGTGTGTTTGTGTGAAATTTGAGACAAAAATTGCATGATTTGATGGAGAATTGAGCAAATCACCATTTTTGGGTACTACTTTTTATGAAATGATGTTCTTATTGTTCATGTTACTTCTTTGCACTTGAAATGGTGAAATATTGATGGTAGATGATGTGTTGATTCATTGTTTTTGTGCAACTCCGAAACATATTTCGTGTATGTACTATATCGTCATGGAGAACATAGTATCATGCGGCTAGGAGAACTGTAGTATTAGTTTGTCATGGAGAAACTAAATACTATAAATACTTCCATAATTTCGCCAATTTTTAGCCTTGAGGTAAAAATTTAGCGTATAATGCGATAAACAACTAAATAACTTAGGAAATGATGCTAAGCATTTAGATTTATTTATTAAAATGCAACTCGAATTAAATGTCTTAGGAAATGATGCTAAGCATTTAGATCTTTTATTTTTATAATAGCATGCCTAGGCGACGAGATCGTGACCTTTCCACCCACGGCCGGCGTCAGGCTTTTCGGGAGGACACTCCCACTATTCCTGAGGGTATGGACGACGATGCCTTAGAGTCTGAGCCTCGGGCTTCTTCGAGTAGAGGTAGGTGGGTTCCACCTCTGTGGACTCCAGACCAGTTGGTTTTCTGCCGTGAAAACCACGTTTCTCATCGCCCACTCTCCGGCATAGTCGACGGCACGCTTCGCCACCACGGTTTTGGAGCCGGAGATTTGATTCCTTGACTTCACCAGATCATTACGAGGGATCCTGCTACGAACGCCCTATGGGAATCGGCTGGTTTAGTAATTTCTATACGGCAGTCGTAGGGTTTCGCAGCCCCCGGGGTTGCGGTGCGACGGTCGTTCGCGCATTGTTGGAGTATTTTTGGGATACTACCAACACTTTTCATTTTGCTTGGGGGGAGATGACAGTGACCCCTCTGGACTTCAGTATGATTAGCGGGCTGCGCCTCACTGACCGGGTCGTAGCTCAGATGTCTGATCTGACCAAAGAAGGGAGGCAGCCGATTTGTTAGGTCTGATCGTTCAGCATATCAGGACCCGACCAGTGTCTCGAGGTGGTCCTAGGAGCGGGCGATCGGAGCTGGCTTCAGTTCTAGCTCGTGGCTTCGACATGGAGGAGACATCGGTTGAGCAGCGAGTGCGGATCTTCATTCTGATTCTGATCTCTATGACTCTTTCTCCTTATAGGAGTTCACGCGTACTCCTTTGCTACCTTCCTTCTTTGGCCAGGATCCATGAGATAGGATCCTATAGCTGGGCCACCCTCGGATACGCCGACCTTATCTTATCGCTACGTCATGGCTGTCGGTAGCTGAACGACGAGTCTCCCATCACTGTCTATGGTCTGTGGAGGGTCGTAGAGGTGATGATCTTTTCCTCTTCTTGTTTCACTTTAATTTGTTCGACTCATGTGCTCAAAGATTTTTTTTCATTGCAGCTATGGTTCTACGAGTACTTCCCAGGCTTGGCTCCTCGCCGGCGTCGTGGAGCGGTTCATGATTTCCCTGTTGGGGCCAGCTGGCGTGATCGAGGAGAGTCACGGGCGGAGTCTGTTTCTGCGCTGCGTGGGCTGCTACGCCGAGGCACCTCTTTTGTTGGCGTAAGAATTAGTTTTGTTGCCTGTTATTTTCCCTCTGGCGTTGTTTCCGGTGTTTCATGCCAACTTTTTATGGTATTCAGGTTGCCATTGATGTCCAGTATCGTCCTTGGGCCGGGATGACTGATCTTCCTAAGGCCTTGCGTCTTTCAGCGCACCGCACCATTTTGGTTGGTACCGGACGCTTTGTCTGGTATTTGGGGGAGCGTGTTGTTCGTCAGCATAGCGACGATCGCTTTGTTGTGCCCTCGTCTCCACCAGAGTCGATGTTGGACTCGCGCTTGATTAGGGAGTTGATAAACAAGGGAGAGCGCTACACTTTTCCTTGGCAGGAGCTTGTGCACATGGAGGGTGATTATGCGCAGGACTTGCTTCCCTCTCTGGCTCCTCCACCCCGTCTTCCTGAGGTATGATTTCTTTTGAGGATCTTTGTTTGTTTTAAATAGTCGAATAACTTGATTATCCGATCATATTTTCAGACGACTATTCGCCCTGTGGGGAGGATCGAGATTCCGCCTCAGTCTGTCCGCTACCCGGGGCCAGTTGGTATTACCGAGGACCATATTGCTGACGCGCCAGAGGGTTACAGACAGGCGCAGGAGTCTCTGCCCGAGGTCTTTGAGCCGGTAAGGTTTTTGATGCATTGTTCATCCTTTTATCACCGCTTGTTACTGATTTTTCTTCGTTTTATCCTCAGCCTAACCGCCCGGAGATGATGGGATTCATGAAGCTGGTTGACGCCCTGAAGTACTGCATTATCAAGCTTCGGCGTGGTGCGAGTTGTCGGAGCAGTTCTAGCGACGTTCTTGAGGTATCATTAATTTTTTTTTTTCACTTCTACCATTTGTTTTATTTTGCATTGTTGACACCTTTTGATTTTGTATCTTTCAGGAGCAACGGAGGTCCTGCTCGCGCTCGAGGCATAGAGGCTCGGACGAGGAGGAGCTTGGTCGTGATAGACGATCTCCTGAGATTCACCGGCGTTCTCATTCTCAGCAAGAGCCTCAGATTACTCAGCCGTTTCAGGAGGCTCAGTGGCAGCAGCCTCAGTCTTCCCAGCGCTTTCCGGGTCAGAGTCAGGGGCAGCGGCAGTCGTTTTCACAGCCTGAGTTTGGGTCCGTTTTGACTCCCGTGGATCCTGGTTTATTTTCAGCTCCATCGTCTAGGATTCCTCCACCGGTGTCGGGCTTGTTCTCAGTTCCGATGTATGGGACGATGCCTTCACCGACGATTCCCGTGTCTTTGAGTCAGTCTACACCGTTTGCCGGTTGGACGGGTCCTGCCTTGAGTTTGACTACTGCTGGAGTCACAGGGACTAGTAGGGACACTACTCCCCGTACTCGGATGATGGCGGGACTCTTTGGCTCACCGTTCCCATATTCACAGGGTGGAGATGATACTGATTCTGGTTCTAGAGACTTTTGACCGAGGGTTTTTATTTGTACATACTATGATGACACTTGACGCTGTTTATTTATTATGATTCATTTTGTACATTATTCATAGTTTATGCATTTATTATTGTGTGTTAGTGTGTGCTTGAGACTTATTGTGTGTGATCGTGTATTTATTAATGACGCGACAAAAAACGTAAGTGGAGTAATTGGAGGGTACCGACCTTCCCCAAAAGAAAAAGAAATAAAAAGACAAGTAAAAATAAATAAAATGATAAAGAGAAATAAAAAATAAAATATTAAAGTGATGAATAAATAAATAAAATGAGATGATAAAGATAATAAAAATAAAAATAAAAATAAAAAAGTTGAGAATGTTATTAGGAATAAAACTCTTAGAAAACTGAAAAATAAACGGTGAAGATAAAATACTAAAAAAAATCCGGATAGATACGGGAAAAGATAAAAAAGAAAACGCGTGGGGTGCCGTGACACGGCACTGTACACCGTGTCACGGCAAAAACTGTCGTGTCGCGGCAAAAGTTCCCGTGACACGGTGGAATTTCCCGTGTCACGGTACGCGTATTTGTCAGGGTAAAGTCGTATCCCCTAATAAAAAATAATTACCTAAATCACTAACTAAAGTAGATAGGGAAGTAGGGTCGAACTCCACAGGGAAACAGGTCTTTTTAATTCTAATTAATTATTATAATCTAAATTATCTAAGTAACCAATAGTTTTAGGTATGAATTCTATACTACGAAGAATAAGTTTAGGGAGATCGCGAAAAGAAACAATAATAAGGAAGCCTAGGGTCACAGGTTCACCAATAATTAATATTCCGGGATAGAACGAAGTAATTAATAATTAACAATGCATAGATAACATGATTAACAGGCTCTCGCAATTTACTAATCAACATAGATCTAACAGGCTCTCGCAATTTACTAGACCTAAGTTCCTATTAAAATTAGCCTTTAATATTAAATCAACATCTGCTCGATTCATCAATTTAATATTGCTAAACATTCACAATCAAATTACATCTGCTCGATTCATAATCTAATTGCAAAGAATTAAAACAATTCAATAAGAAATTATCATGCAAAATCAATAATCAATATTAACAAACTATCCCTTCATATTAATTATGGATCCCCATAAACCCTAGAATGAAACTACTCACTAATCATCATAACTAAGCCAACCAAGTAAATAATTAAAAGCATAATCAAGAAAAGCAATTAAAATAGCTGAAATAAAAAGGGAAGAAATTGTACCAAAAATAAATCTGGAATTAAAGAAAGTATTAAGAACAAAAGTTTAGAGAGAATTTTAGAGAGAGAAAAATACTAAGTAGAGAGAGAAAGTCTAAGAAAAAAAGGTCCGCTAATAATTCCGTACATAATCGTCTTTAAACCTTTCTTAAACAAGAATTAAAACTAAACTAATCAGCTACTAAGAAAAACACGCGCCCGATCGGGCGAAGGGCCGCCCGATCGGGCCCGCCTTTTTACTCTGCCCTTGCTTGGTATGCTGCGCTCGATCGAGCCTACGCTCACCCGATCGGGCGCGCTTCTTCCTTGAGGATTGCTTTTGCGTGCACTCGCCCGATCGGGTGTATGCTTGGCTAAATAAACAATAAAAGGGCACAAGCAACAACATGGGTAACAAGAAGGGAACAAATGTATCTAAATACTCTGAAGGCTACCTAAAAGAATGAACGCCTTCGTCCTCCTCATGTGCATAATAATAAGTCATGAAACACTACTCATAGTTGCAAATCAATACTCAAATTCATTGACATATCAGGAACTATGGAACTATCACACATTTCCTAACCAAATCAACTAGTCAAGCACTATATTCACAAGTAGTTGGGCAAAATTGACTCATGTTTAGGAACCCAAGCAATTAAACTTCAAATCATGACCAACAAATCCACAATGCTCATTATCAATAACCAAGAATCAAAACAAATTTTTCTCAAGTATGGGGCACAGGGAAGCATGATTTACAATTCATTGGAACGTATTTTTGAATTTTTTTATTTTTCAATTTTTTTTTTGTATTTTTCATATATAAGAAAGCAATAAAAACTACACTAGGAAAGCAAATAAAAACTATACTAGAAAGCAAATAAAGAGAGAAAAGGAAGAGAATTACCAAGTGAAAGAACACCCCCCCAAGCCAAATCAAGCAATGCCCTCATTGACTTGGGAGAGTAGCCTACTCCTCATCCATCCTCGTATAGCCCCCGCCGTGGCTAGAACCGGCTCCTCCATGGCTAGAGCCACCATCTCCATACCCCGAACCACCTGCAAAGTAGTTAGGGTCCAAATTCCCCCCAAGCCTACCAAAAGGTACATCGGTCCCATAGCCATGGACCGATGAGTAGTCGACGTAGGTACCAAAGGCACTTGGGTTCGTATATCCACCCTGCGGATATTGGAACCAATCAGGGACAAGTGAATCGGGGGGAATAGACCCCCGACGGGCGTAGTCATCATACACGGGGTATAAACCCCTCCCTAGGTTCCTCTCCACATAACCTACCCTTCTATCTAGAGACCCTACTCTAGCATCCAAACCCCGAACCAAACCCTCAACTCTCCCTTGCCCCGTCTCAATCTTATCCAATTGGCTCCTAAAAGCCGAGAAGTCATAAGGGGCGTTGGGGTCTATGTTATAGTTGGTAGAGGAAGTGGGGATATCGTATGTAAAGGGTTGAGGTGGTGGATAATGTGGTGAATGGTGAGGAGGTGAGAGGTCAATGGGAGAGTGATGGGGTTGAGGTGAAGGGTGAGGTGGTTGCACCTCACCTTGACCGTTGAGCTCAAAAGTGTAAGAAGGCTTCCCCTTCTCAAATTTGGTCAAAGTGAGGTGGGGTAAAGTGAAAGCGTTATCCCTCCTACCCGATTCCCGTTGAATCACCCACCAAGTATCCCCTCCCATGACATTAACCCAATTGAGGCTACCTAGATAGGGTAGGTCCATAAGAGTTGGGCCGGCTACCTTACCATCATCGTTAGGGACAAAGCTAAGGTGTTTGACCGCTATATGTGTAACTAGGCCACCAAAGTAAAAGGGTACCCTAGACCTACCCGCTTCGGCCGCATTGGCCACCCGTTGGAAGTGGTTGGCCATTTTGTGGACTATATTGAGCTTTTCACTCCTAGGGATCATGTATGACCCTAGTAATTCAAGCTCATCCCGCCTAACATTGGCGGGTTCATGCCTTCCAAAAATGGTAAGGCCAACAAACCGTTGCCAAATCTTTGGCACGGGATGTTGTATCCAAGTACCTTTAGCATGTTGGAGGTTCAAGTTAGGATCCCCCGTAAGGGATTGGTAGACAACGACAATGTTGTCTTGGGGTGGTTCAAGAGGCCTATCCGATTTCAACTCAAAAATTTTACCAAACTCTTTCAAAGTCAATCTAATATCATTATTGAATAACCGAAATTGAACATGAGAAATTAAGGCATTTGATTTTATGACATTAAAACTAGAAACAAATTCTAAGGTTAAATAATCATAAGTATCGTAATGCATGTTAAAGAAACCGCTCATGCCAACTCCTTTGAATAATTTTTCCACATACTTTTCAATTCCTAGTCTAATGAGGGTAGGGTGATGAATGAAACGAGTGGGAATTACCTGCCTCGTAATGAGGTTAAGCATCCTCTGTTTTTGCTCTTGGGTGGTGATGACCACCCTCTCCCATCCCAAAATTTGCAAGTCCGGGTCAATTTTCGCCTCTTGGTTCCTTGAGCCTTCGCCCCTCACCGTTCTTGACCTCTTGAAAGCCATCTTCTTGTAAAATAGTAGGAAATTGAAGGTTTCTCTCTCTTAAGGTTTGAGAAAATTTGAGAGAAAGTAGTGGAAAATTAGTGTAGATTGTAGAGGAAGATGAGAGGAGTTGGAATATGTAAGAATTTTTGAGTTTTGATGGAAGAATTGGAGGAGATCTTGAATTCAAGTGTAGGTTGAAGGTTTGAAAATGGAGGTTTTAGAGAGAGAAAGTAAAATGAAGAAGATGAAATAAGGAGAAAGTGAGGAAAGAAAGAAGAGAAAAGAAAATAAAGGGGGTCGTGACTGATGGCGCGCCCGATCGGGCGAAAATTCGATTTTCCAGAACTCCAGTTGCGCGCTCGATCGGGCGAGCTCCGCCCGATCGGGCGCGAACACGAAGAAAAATTTCTCCACTTTGCTCACTTGATCGGGCGAGCTTCGCCCGACATATCTTTTCCTTCACTCGATTTTCCACAAAAATGCGCCCGATCGGGCAAGCTTCGCCTGATCGGGCGAAAATAGCTCCGAATTCAACCTTGCTTGCGCGCCCGATCGGGCTGCTTCGCCCGATCGGGCGAATTTGTGTCTGAAATCTTGGGTTGCTTGCGCGCCCGATCGGGTGAGCCTCGCCCGATCGGGCCCGAGCCCAACTCGGCTGCACTCCTATTTCTCCGATTTCTTTTCTTCTTCAAATTTTTCTAAGTCTTTATACCTTTCAAATTCATACCTGTATAACAACACTTATAACTGGTGAAATATCACTCTCCTCGCCTCTCTAAAATAAAAATCAAAAATAAGGAAAAGGGAAACTAGCCTAGAAAGCATGAAATACGGGTTGCCTCCCGCAAAGCGCTGGTTTATCTAGGTCCCGCACGACCTTCTTACCAAGTACAATATCTAGGACCCTTGGCCTAACGCTTGATCGAGTGGTTTCTCACCCGGTCTAGCGGTGTTCAGGTTGTGATTCAGTTTTCTGTCATACCCTGTGGGACGCCAAACCACCTTATCTGGTGGATCCTCTTTGACTTGGATTGGGGGATCTTGAATGCGACGCACTAAAAATCCTTCTTCGATCGAGTGTTGCTTCAAATTGTCATTGCGTTCAACACTTGCAACTCGATCTGGCGGAACACTTACCGTAGGCTCGATTCGCACAACTTGCTTTAACGGTTCCACCTTTTCACCCTCAAAACCAAGACCAACATTGTAGAGTGCTCTTTCTATTGCATCGACTTCCTTCTGCCATTTGTCTATCTCATCTGAAAAGGATGCGACACAAGATACCGCCTCCAAGGGATCTTTTTCAAGAGCTTGGGGCTTATTAGAATAATTTACAACCACATTAACACCGAAACATTTCTCCTTAGTCATGGAGCTTTTAGGGGCATTATTCAGATTAAAAATAACTTTATCATCCCCTACTGATAGTGTTAACTTACCACTTCGTACATCTATGACTGCTCCTGCAGTGTTAAGGAATGGTCTACCCAAAATAAGGGGTTTGCATATCCTCAGCCATGTCAAGAACAACAAAGTCTACAGGTATATAAAATTTACCTACTCTAACGGGGACATCCTCTAAAACACCTAAGGGGTATTTGAAAGAGCGGTCGGCCATTTGTAGAGTTATATTGGTGGCTTTTAATTTACCCATATTCAACTTAGAACACACAGATAATGGCATGACGCTAACACTAGCACCCAAATCACATAATGCATTATCAATCAAGAGATTGCCAATATGACAAGGGATAGAAAAACTACCCGGATCTTTTAATTTAGGTGGAGACTTATTCTGAAGTACGGCACTACACTCTGCAGTGAAAGCTACTGTCTCTACCTCACTAATAGACCTTTTTCTCGTCAATATTTCTTTCATAAATTTTGCATATGAGGGGATTTGTGTGATCAATTCAGTAAAGGGAAATGTTACCTTCAAATCTTTTACCACCTCCAGGAACTTACCAAACTGCTTATCCAAGTTTGTCTTCAATTGACGATTGGGGAAAGGAAGTTTGATAATTGGCTTTGGAACATTATTATTCTTGTCTGGAGTAGCCACCTTCTCTGGAGTTGTACCCTGCAATGTAGAATTAGATATGTTAGTTGTATCCTTTAGCCCTGCAGGGCTATCAACTACATTGTTTGGTTTAATGGAATCAAGATTAGCATTATTTGATAAAACAGGTTCATCAACTTTGGGCATAGAGGGCCCTTCATAGTTTTAACCACTCCGTAGAGTAATTGCAAATGCTTGATCCGTAGGCCTAGTAGGCTGTGCCGGCAAGGCTCCCTGTTGGCGGGCTTGTAGAGTAGCGGAGAGTTGCGCAATTTGATTATCCATAATTTTATTATGCGCTATAATTTGATCAATTGTCGCATCTCTGCTCTCCATGTGCTTTTGCATATTAGCCAACATTGCTCTAATTTCCACCAGAGAAGAGTCAGAAGATGGGGAGGGTTGTTGTGGCTGGTTCTTCTGGCTAGCATTGGGATGATAATATTTCTGCTGCTGTGGCCCCTGTGGTTCTTGTGGTGGTGGATTTTGAACATTAGTGCTCCGATAGGAAAGGTACGGATGATTCCGATACCCAGGATTGTAGGTGTTGGAGTATGGGTTATTCTGCCTATAAGCTTGGAAGGCATTAACTTGCTCCACGGAACTCCTGCAATCTTGCTCCCAATGACCTACAATACCACAATTTTCACAGAAAGCCTCATTAGAATTATTATTAATTGCAGAAACATTAGCTACATTAGCAGTGCTCAGATTATCTAATTTTTGGCAAATAGAGGTTAGTTGAGCTTGCAAAAAGGATACAGAGTCGACACTATGCTTCCCCTTGTTAGCAAATCCTCTGGGATTTCCATATTGGGAATTGTGTATCGCCATATCTTCAATAACCTGACCTGCATCATCAATATTAAGATTCATGAATCTCCCACTAGCTGCAGAGTCTAAAATTATTCTAGAGGAATTTCCAATGCCGTTATAAAAGGCTTGGATTAACTGCCATTGCGCTAAATTATGGTGAGGGCATTCTCTTTGTAAGTCCTTGAACCTCTCCCAAGCCTCATATAAAGATTCATCGGCTTCTTGGGCAAAGTTCTGAATCGCACTCCGTAGTACTGCTGTTCTCTCTGCAGGATAATACTTGTTATAGAAATTCAAAACAAGAGTTTCCCAGTTTCCCAGTCAGTTATACCAAGTGTAGTTCTATTTAAGCCATTAAACCACAATTTAGCTTTTCCAGTTAAAGAGAAGGGAAAAAGAATCTCCCTGATTTGGTCTTGAGTGACCCCGGCTTGCCTGATGGTGTTGCAATATTGACAATAGTCGGCAATGTGAAGATTCGGGTCTTCACCCTTGGCTCCACTGAATTGCTTCCTCTCTATCATCGTTATAAATTGAGGTTTGATTTCGAATTGAACCCCATCAAGAGCCGGAGTAGGGGTGAGATGTGGAAAATCCGTAAGCTTTGGTTGTGAATAATCACTAAGCTTCTTTGGAGCCGTCATCTCTGATTCTGCGTTTGATGATGCCTCAAAATCGCTAGAATCAGTTGGAGGATCGCGGTGATTATTGTTATTATCACCAGAATCCGCCGGGATTTGCTTGTAGAGATTTTTCTGTTTATGGAAGGAACGTTCGATCTCAGGATCGAATGGGATATAACCTGATCTGGAACACCTAGGCATAAACAAAAACAAGAAGCAAATGTGAGATTTGTCTCAGAGAACTATCGCTCTCTGAGACAAAAAGGGAAATAATCTAGACTACAAACACAATCAGAAAAAAAAAATAAAACCGTCTCCCCGGCAACGGCGCCAAATTTTGACAGGGTAAAGTCGTATCCCCTAATAAAAAATAATTGCCTAAATCACTAACTAAAGTAGATAGGGAAGTAGGGTCGAACTCCACAGGGAAACAGGTCTTTTTAATTCTAATTAATTATTATAATCTAAATTATCTAAGTAACCAATATTTTTAGGTATGAATTCTATACTACGAAGAATAAGTTTAGGGAGATCGCGAAAAGAAACAATAATAAGGAAGCCTAGGGTCACAGGTTCACCAATAATTAATATTCCGGGATAGAACGAAGTAATTAATAATTAAGAATGCATAGATAACATGATTAACAGGCTCTCGCAATTTACTAATCAACATAGATCTAACAGGCTCTCGCAATTTACTAGACCTAAGTTCCTATTAAAATTAGCCTTTAATATTAAATCAACATCTGCTCGATTCATCAATTCAATATTGCTAAACATTCACAATCAAATTACATCTGCTAGAGAATTAAAACAATTCAATAAGAAATTATCATGCAAAATCAATAATCAATATTAACAAACTATCTCTTCATATTTATTATGGATCCCCATAAACCCTAGAATGAAACTACTCACTAATCATCATAACTAAGCCAACCAAGTAAATAATTAAAAGCATAATCAAGAAAAGCAATTAAAATAGCTGAAATAAAAAGGGAAGAAATTGTACCAAAAATGAATCTGGAATTAAAGAAAGTATTAAGAACAAAAGTTTAGAGAGAATTTTAGAGAAAGAAAAATACTAAGTAGAGAGAGAAAGTCTAAGAAAAAAAGGTCCGCTAATAATTCCGTACATAATCGTCTTTAAACCTTTCCTAAAACAAGAATTAAAACTAAACTAATCAGCTACTAGGAAAAACACGCGCCCGATCGAGCGAAGGGCCGCCCGATCGGGCCCGCCTTTTTACTCTGCCCTTGCTTGGTATGCTGCGCCCGATCGAGCCTACGCTCACCCGATCGGGCGCGCTTCTTCCTTAAGGATTGCTTTTGCGTGCACTCGCCCGATCGGGTGTATGCTTGCCCGATCGGGCCCGGCTTCTTCTCTGAGGCTTGGATTTCGATTGGGCTCGAGTCCTCGGCCCAATCTGGATTTCCTCATTGGGTCTTTATTAATTGATCCAATAGCCCCGGTATCACATACCGAGCCCTTAATCACCGGCTCTCACCGATCCTGGGCTTCAAGAGTGGTCGTGTCCTTCTAGCTTCCGTAGTCGATCCATAAAGCCCGGGAAAATGCTCTAAGAGTGCAATTTCCTGTAAAATACAACTAAAACTACGAAAACACTAGAACACACAAATTAGTAATAAAAGTGGCCCGAAAGAGCCAAAAACACTACTAATAACGACCAAGGGACGGGGATAAAACACTACACTATATAAAATGGACATATCAGTATTCTATGGCGGTGTGGTTTGCGCGTACAAAAAGATAATTTCTGAGTAGTTCCGAGCGCTTTTGCTATAAAATAGGACCAGTATATTCATGATATGCATAATTACGAAACACAAAATAATTAGAATTTCATATTTCAATAATCATGTCTCAGAATTTTGATAATACATTGCGCGACTGGTCTTATTCTTTGACCAATGCTGACAAAAGAGAGTTAGAATTATTCCATGTCAGGGGTTTACTAGCCCTGCGACATGTAGCTATTGAACATGATTTTCTTAGGGCAGCATTAGATTATTGGAGTCCAGTAACACATTGTTTTAAATTTGATTACGATGAAATCTGTCCCCTGCCGGAGGAATTCGGTGCGATCTTTGGATTTCCTGCTAGAAATCTTATTGCCATGCCTACCCTGCGTGAATATTATTACCAAGATTTTGAACGCCATCTGAATCTAACAGATCCATATTTAAATAGAATAGTATGTGGTAATGAGGTAGACTTAGAAAAACTTGCAAATTTATATTTTAATCGCCCTATCTCTGAGTCTTATCATGTATACCGTAGAGGGGCATATATTTTTTGCATGTTTAGCAAGCTTTTATTTGCAAACGGTAGGGTAGGACATGCTTGTCTAGCGTCTGTGCTTGAACATGTCGAATCTGGGAGATCTCCTATGCCTACGTGCCTTGGAGAAACATTTCGTGGCCTTGACGAAGCGAAAGCTGACCGGAAAGCCATCAGGAAGGGCTCTCTGGTACTGCTGCAGGTACAAATACGTTCCGATTAGCCCCCGTGACATAAAACAGGCGCCGTGTCAAGGTGGGTGTCTGCCGTGACACGGTGTGGTCTGCCGTGTCATGGGAATCTGCACTTTTTTTTTTTTAATCAACGACTGATTTTTTTTTTATTTTTTTTTTTTTTTTGCAGATTTGGTTGATGGAGCGTTTAGAATTATTTGAAGCCCCCGACGATGTTGAAAAATATGGCCATAACGACCTAGTCCGCAGGAAAAAGAATTACTCTGCGAACATGTCGTATGAAGACTGGAAAAATTTCTTTGCAAAGAGGGAATTTTCCATTCGTTGGGTGGTGCCTTGGTGGAGGCTTACTAGGATGGTTGGCACGAATGATACTCCATATTGTCGTGTTCCTAGTATCTCAAAACTGACTTTTTATTGTCCTTCTCGACTGATGAGGCAGTATGGACTTGAACAAGTAGTTCCACGCTATAATGATAGTCCTCGTGAAGTATCGTTGCATGAAAGTAACATTCACAAGTACGAGACTTACTAGATTGTAAGACCTTTGTGGACCGTTTCTGCAAGTGACCAAGCTCCTCCTCCTTTATCTAGTGCATACAAGGCATGGGTTGAACCCTAGAAGTAGGAGGGAACGATTCAGATCACGCAAGTCTGATGTGAAGAGTCGTCTTGGAAATAAGAAAGCACCTCCTAAAGATCGTCTAGGTCCAAGAACACAGGGGATTGAGTTTAAGACTCCTATAATGCCGAAAAGGAAGAGTTATGTGAAAGGGAAGGGTAAAGAGAAGATGGTCTATAGAGAGAAACAACCGAAGAATTTAAAGAAAGGTGAAAGGGGTGAAAGTTCGACTAGGGGTGTGACGGTTCGGGCTACAAAAGACACATTAATGGTGAAGGCCGACCTAATTGACCAAGAGAAGGATGTTCCTAAAGTGAAGAGGGATTAGATCAATATTTATTTGCTTTTATGATTTTTAATTTTTATTTAAAATAAGGCATATGATGCCAATAATTGTAGTCACATTTATTTCAATAATAGCAAATTTATTTCAGCCTTAAATAAAAAAATACAATGACTTTTTTTTTAATTTTTTATTTATCCGAGTCAAGGAGTCGGACGCAATGGAAGAATGAAAATAAAAACCTCGAAATAAATAATGAATTCGCAAAGAAGACGTCACTAAAAAAAAAGTTGGAAAGCCTGAAATTCCACCGTGTCACGGTGAAAAATCCCGTGACACGTCACGGCAATTTTTTTTTTCCGCGCTCAGGTCCACCGCGCCACGGTGGAATGTCCCGTGTCGCGGCAGAAATCCTTTTTTTTTTTTGTCGTGACGCAATGCTGAACTCACGCGTATACTTGATCGACGGAGGGAGGATTTTTTTTTTAAAGTGGTTGGGCCCCCTTGAGGGGTTGCCTACGTATCCTTAAAGGAATCAGACCAAACGTAGCTCTATTGGGTCATGAACCCATGCGACTAGGCATAGAATTTCTTGAGTTGATCCAAGTTGGTTAAATTGTGGAAACCGTTACCGTCCATGTCTACCAATTGTGCCGCTCCGCCAGACAAGATGGCTTTAACAATGTACGGGCCTGACCAATTTGGTCTGAATTTTCCTCTTGGATCTAACACATTTTTGCGAAGTGCCTTAAGCACCAGGTCACCCTCTTTGATGTTCCTAGTCTTGAATTTTTTATTAAAATGTCGCGCCATACGCTGTTGGTAGGTTTGGACATGATGCAAAGTTGCCAAGCGTTTTTCATCAAGTAAGACTAGTTCATCATATCTTGCTCTAATCCAGTCGACTTCATCTAGTTGGCTTTCCAATGCGATTCGAAGAGAAGGGATTTCGAGTTCTATTGGTTGTACAGCTTCAACTCCATAAACCAGAGAGAAAGGAGTAGCCCTCGTTGATGTACGAACAGAGGTTCGGTATCCCCAAAGGGCGAAATGTAGCTTACTTGGCCAATCCTTGTAATTTTCTATCATCTTTTCGATGATAGTTTTCACATTTTTGTTGGCCGATTCGACCGCACCATTTGTTTGTGGTCTGTAAGGTGATGATCTGTGATGCTTGATATAATATTTTTGTAATAATTCCGCGCATTCGGCTTGGAAATGTGTTCCATTGTCACTGATCATCTCATGTGGTACCCCATTGCGGCATATGATATTTTTCTCAATGAGTTGAGCTACGTGTTTCGCCGTCAGCTTAGCATATGAGGCAGCTTCGACCCATTTGCTGAAATAGTCGATTGCTACGAGAATGAATTCATGCCCCCCTTGTCCTGGTGGTGTTATTTTTCCAATGATGTCGATGCCCCAAGTGGAGAAAGACCATGGAGAAGTATATGTGTAGAGAAGCGAAGGTGGAACATGCTGTAAATTTGCGTAGACTTGACACTTCATACATTTCTTGACGTATTCGTGACAATCTCTCTCCATAGTAGTCCAATAGTAACCTTGTCGTTGAATCTTTTGGACTAACATCTTTGCATTCATGTGCGTTCCACATATATCGGCATGAAGGTTTTCCATGGTTTTATGTGCTTCTTTCTTGGCTATGCATAAGAGATTTCTTCCCATTGCAGTTCTCTTGTGGAGTTCTCCCCTGATGAGCACATACTGTGAGGCCAGGAGCCTCAAAGCACGGCGTGCCCTTTTATCAGTATTAGGAGGGTATTCTCCTCTTGTCACATAATTAAGGATATCTGTATACCATGGCTCTTCATCTTCTTCTTGTGGTTCTTGTTCATCGTCGAGTGCGTGAACATAAGCCGACTCATATCTTGTTTCTATGGTCAATGGCATTCTGATTGTATCAGTTGGAATTCGCACCATTGATGCTAATTTAGCTAGTGCGTCGGCGAATTGGTTTTCTTCTCTTGGCAAATACGTATATTCCACTTCATCTAGTTGCTCCGTGAGATTTTCTAAATGAGCTTGATACGTAGCGAGACTTTCACTTCTTACTTTCCATCACTTGGAGATTTGGTTAATGATTAGTGAAGAATCACCATAGATTCTGAGTTTCTTAATTCCCAAGGCGACAGCTGTTTCTAACCCCAAAATACATGCTTCATATTCTGCGGCATTGTCGGTGACATCAAAGTCGAGCTTCATGGAAATTGGGATGTGCTCTTCATTGGGTGATACAAGCAAGACTCCTACACCACATCCTTTTTGGTTTGAAGCTCCATCGAAATAGAGCGTCCAGCTGTCATCTTCGGTCATGAGTAAATCTTCGTCAGGGAAATCGTACTCATCTTCTTCTTTCTCAACTTCTTCTAGCGGAAAGTCTGCTAAGAAATCAGAAACCGCAGAACCTTAGATGGCTTTTTGTGATACAAATCTCAAGTCAAACTGAGCAAGATTGTCTATCCACCTTGATAATCTGCCATTGAGTGTCGCTTTTTCGAACAAGTATTTGAGATGATCCACCTTGGACACGACATGCACCGTATGAGTGAGCATGTAATGTCTTAGTTTCTGTGTGGCCCACACAAGTGCAAGACACAACTTCTCAAGTGGTGTGTATCGCATCTCATATCCTTGAAGCTTCTTTCTCAAGTAGTAGATTGGATTGCATTCTCCTTGCTTTCGATCTCTTGTGCTAGCATTGCCCCCATCGTTTCTCTTATGACTGTAAGGTAGAGTCGAAGAGGAAAGTCAGGTATTGCTGGCGCTAGCACGGGTGGGTTTGCCAAGTACTCTTTGATTTTGTCAAAAGCTTTTTGGAAATCGTTATCCCATGTGACTGGGACATTTTTCTTAAGCTTCTTGAATATAGGTTCACATATCGTTGTGAGCTTTGATATGAACCTACATATATATTGCAGCCTTCCAATGAAACCTCGAATCTCTTTCTCATTCTTGGGCGGTGGCATGGCCATGATCGCTTTTACTTTTGTGGGATCTATTTCAATCCCTCGAGAACTGATCACGTATCCAAGTAACTTGCCTGACGTGACTCCGAATGCACATTTTGCTGGATTTAATCTCATATTGTACTTGCGGAGTCTTTCAAAGAACTTGCGAAGTGCAATAATATGGCCTGGGCGATATTTAGACTTAACGATCATATCATCAACATAGACCTCCACCTCTTTGTGCATCATGTTATGTAATAATGTTGTAGCTGCTCTTTGGTAGGTGGCACCCGCATTTTTCAACCCGAATGACATTACCGTATAGCAATATGTACCCCATTGCGTGATGAAGGTGGTTTTCTCCATATCTTCTTCGGCCATCAATACCTGATTATATCCGGCGTAATCGTCCATGAATGATAGGAGTGCATGGTTTGCTGTGTTATCGACCAGAATGTCAATGTGAGGTAGAGGGAACCCATCTTTTGGGATTGCTTTATTGAGATCCCTGTAATCAACACACATTCTGACCCTTCCATCCTTATTTGGAACTGGAACCACATTTGCTATCCATTCTGGATACTTGGACACTCTGATGAAACCTGCGGCCAACTACTTCCTGATTTCTTCTTTGATTTTGAGAGCCACATCCGGTTTCATACGGCGCAGCTTTTGTTTGACAGGCTTCATACCTGGAATGAGTGGTATCGTATGCTGAGCTATATCCCTGTCAATTCCTGGCATATCTTGGTATGACCAAGCAAATACATCAACAAATTCACTAAGCAAGTTAATTAGCTATTTGCGTTCATCTTGACTTAGTGTTAATCCAATTTTTACTTCTTTAACAGTCGTATCATTGGAAATGTTAACTGTTTCTGTATCTTCGATAACTGCTGTTTTATTTTCGTGTTCTTCCATTGCTTTTATTATTTCTTTGTCATTTTTATCATTAGCAAAGCAATATTGATCAGGGCTAGGGGAATGACACGCATCGTAAGCAAAGGTACTCATTTTATTGAATTTATTGGCTAATACATCAAGAGGGGCAAGGTCGGCTGCGACCTCGCCGGAATTATTTGGTCTAGAATGAGAGGACTCAACAAGAGACTCAGGGTTGAACTCTATAGCAGAAAGAGGGTTGGCCTCAGACTCTAAAGACTCGTCTACAGACTTAGATTCAGACTCGGACTCAGACCCAGACGACTCAGACTCATCAAACATAGGACCTTCGCCAGCGGTTATTTCCAACTTCTCTCCACTTGGCGTAGTGATCCTCAATGTCTTGCGTCATCCCCTTAAAATGTTGTCAGCTTGGACAATTAACTCGGAGGGTTCAAAATCCTTGTTTGCTATGACAACTTGAACGAGCTCGGAGTTATCATTGCGGACCGGCTTAGACTCATTCTTTTCCATTCCAAAAAGCAGGTTGATGCCTAGATCATCAGAGCTTGGGCTAGCTGGTTTTTCAGTCGTGAAGAGCTCTTCGTCTTCATCAAGAAAGTCACAATTGAGAAACATCTCGAACCCTGGTTCACGCTTCCCATCGTAGACGAATGGCTCAGGGAATTCATAGCATAGGAAGTCTTCCCCTTCTTTGATGTACTGACCATTGAGGGTGAACGGATATGGATCCATGGCCATTTCCGTCTTTGTGATTCGAGCATTATTGCGAGCCTTCATCTTCAATAAAGCTTGTTTCACATCTTCTTTTGTTGGCTTGAATCCCAGGCCAAAAGTATCCTTCTTGAGTGCACCAGGATGGCCCCAAGATTCAGCCATTTTCTTTTTGAGTCTCAGGGTCATTCCAGGGAAATGTCCTTGCTTCCTCAGAATGGCATTAATATTGGTGTTTGAATAGGGATCGAAGTCAAGATGGCACTTTTCCTCCTCTTCAATCACGAGAACATCATCTAGTGAAAACCCCCAAAGATCTTCATCTTCTTCGTCATGTTCGACATGGACGATAGGAGTGTCAATAACTTGAATGCGCATAGGAGAAGCATCGATAGTAATTGGAACCCCTCCAACTATGGCTTTCACTTTTTGGTGCAGCGATGATGGAATCGCCTTTAGCTCATGAAGCCAGGGGCGTCCTAACAATAGATTGAAAGAGGCCTTAATGTCCACCACCTGAAATTTAGTGCGACGTTCAATGGCCCCAGTAGTTATGTTCAGTATGATAGTACCCACGGCTTGACGGCGAGTATTATCATAAGCGCGAATCCCTTGAGTGGAGGGAGTCAATTCTTTATGCCCAACTTCTTTGCAGTACGGAGTGGGCACACATTGATTGCAGAGCCATTATCAATCAGGCTCATAGGAACATTCATCTGCCTACACACCACAGTGAGGTGTAAGGCCTTATTATGTTGGTCCCCTTCCGGGGGAAGATCCTTGTCAGAAAACGAAATCAGATTGCTAGTACTTGGCAATTCAGTAGTGAGAAAGTTGACCAGTCCTTGAGGAGTCATGTCATCATCAACTCCTATTTTCACCAGAGCATTCATTACAGCCTTTCGATGCTCGTGGGAGGTGGCCAAAAGCTTCCATACATTCATCTCCACCTTGGTCTTTTGCAATTGTTTGACCACGTCGCTGTTCACAGGGTCGATGGGATCAACTATCAGATGTGATTGTGGTGGAGGTGGATTAGGTTGTTGCAACCGTCCACTTCTGGTGAGAACCTTGACCTCAAAGTCCCCCCAAACATCTTCACTTGTGCCAAGAGATGAACAGGCTATATCCTTGAGATAGACGTCTTCATCGTCACTATCCCAAATTCCATTCACTTCTTCAGAACTCGAGACAAATACAACTTTCGGCAGAGGTTCATTCACAGGTTGAATGAGTATTGACGGATCAAAAGAGACTTCATCTCCCATGATAGCCAAAGCATCAGAAAGAGGACCTGTTTGAATGTTAGGCTTCTTGCCCCCTGGAGGGACAGGAAGTTGATTAGCATCAATCAGGTCTTGGATTGCATCCTTCAATCTCCAACACTTCTTAGTATTATGACCCTTTCCTTGATGAAACTTGCAATAAGCATTGGGGTCATAGCTAGCGGTCCTATTCTCTGGTCGAGGTTCTGGAAATGGTCTGATTGGCATAATCAGTCCTTGACCATGCAAACGGTCATAAGCAGCATCATAAGTCATTCCCAAAGGCGTGTAAACCCTCCTTTGCCTTTGGAATCTTTGAGGAGGAGCATTAAGGGCCAGCACATCATTGATAGCAATATTGTTGGTAGCATTATTGGGCTTAGAAGACGAAGAAGAAGGAGTGTCGTTCTTCTTGTTTTTCCAAGTGCTATTATTATTGTTGCTACCAACAGCCTTCATTAGTTCGTTCTCGATATTGATTCCAATATCGTATACAGCTTCAAAGGTACTCAGAGGCAGAAACTTCAAGTGTTGCTTGTACTTATGAGTTAGATTAGCAATGAACAAGCGAACCATTTCTTTCTCCTTGGGGGGATCCACCAAGAGCGCAGTTGTTTCCCTCCACCTGCTTAAGTAAGTGGTGAAGCCTTCATTCTCTTTCTGTTTGAGAATGGAGAGTTCTCATTAAGAAGTCTTGGCCTGAATGTTACACTTGTAACGATTCATAAAGCTTTCAGCAACATCCTCCCAGGTCGCGACATGTTTGGATTCCAAAGAATAGAACCACTGTTGACAGGCATGCTCCAAGGAAAGAGGGAACACCGTAGGGAAGAGTGTCACGTCTGCTCCCTTAAGAGCCATAGTTGCAGAAAAAGCCTTCAAATGGAAAAGCGGATTATCAGTAGGCTTGAATTTGGGAATGTCAGCAGTGGAAAACTTCTCAGGAAGCTTGTATCTTATGGATGAAGAGGTGACAGGCTGTTCCACATAAGTGAATTCTTCGGAAATCTTGCTCATCTGTTCCTTAATCTTGTCCATTGCAGCGGTAGTGACATTGTTTTGACTGTCTTGTTCTACCGTGCTGACTCTAGTGGTGAGTGTCTGCATCATGTTGGACAACTTTTCAATTGTCTTGTTGAGGTTCTCGATGTCTTCCTTAGTAGCCATTGGTTGAAAGTAGACTGGAGATGGATCTTGTGGAGATGATTGAGGTGGTTTCCTTGTACGCCTCTTTGGTATAAGAGGTTGTTGAGGTATTGACTCGAACCTTAACAATCTAACCCTGCTTCTTGACCAAGTGCTGTGACACCGAAACAAACACACCTTTAATGACCAAACTCAACCTTAACCCATCCGGATTAAAAAAAAGGAAATTTTTTTTTATTATTTTTAATTTTTATTAAAAATAAAAAAAATCTATAATTTTGAAATTCTACTTGTTTATATATATTTTTTTTAAATATGGGAGGATACCATCCGACTTAACTCCAAAAAAAACGACACAAAAAACAAGACTACCCTAAAATACGGTCAAAAAGTAGTGCACGACTAAAGAAAAAAGTGTGTGAACACAATATGTGAGTGATTAAGTGAGGTTATGGACGCGTGTTTTGACCGTACAGCTAGACATGACACCAAACTGGACACAACAACCACATATTTTCGCACTGAAACCGAAAAAAAAAACTGACAAGACACTTTTCTTGGGCACCGTGTCACGGTGCAGACTGTCGTGACACGGCGCAGTCTACCGTCAGACGGTAGAAAGCCCCGTGTCACGGCACTATTCACCGTGGCGCGGTAGAACATGTCGTGACACGGTGCACAGTTCCAGGTCATTTTTGTGATTTTTCCAGATTTTAAACGATTTTATGTCCGTACTAATTACTATGTGAGAATAAATACCCTCGGTCATGGGTTAAACAAAAGAGTAAACACATGAAGGTTAGCACCAAATAACCAAATAACATTTAGGCACGATGATGTAAAAAAAAAGTTCGCAACCTAGAGTCAAGATCTATGTTCAACTATTGGTCAAGCTTTGGGTGTCAAAAGGGTACCATGATTAAGAGTTTGGATGCGTTAGCAAGGCAGCCTCCCTTGAGGGTGTATGCTAACGGGCGGCTCCGCGAGTTCGTGACGAAATCGAACTCGACTCCATGGTTTGGGTGGATTTAATAACTCGGATGAACCCTTATTGCCATGAGCGTTTTTGGGTCGATAGAGCTTAAATCCCCCGGGGCTAAGACGCATGTAGAACACATACGTTTTTTCAGAAAAATCGAAGGAAGTTGACTGTGCGAAGAGAGAATAAGCCACCGGACTGATTTTAGGACTGCCGTGACACGGCAAAAATTCCAGTGTCACGGTACTGTGCACCGTCAGACGGTGCACTGTACCGTGACACGGCAGATTTTGCCGTGGCACGGCAGTCAGAAGATCTGACTGGTGCCTTGTTTTTCTTCGTGCGCAACCAAGTTATCCAATTTTTCCTACGGGACAGACCTGAATGCGACGTTAAAACGTCTATGCAGATGCAAAAAAAATGCCAAATTAATCACAGGAATATTTTTTCAAGAATCTTTGAAGTCTCATCCACTCATCTAATTAAATACCGATCACTCAAATCGATAAATAATCAAGAATCCTCCTCAGTGGAGTCGCCAAATTGTAGGCAACATTTGAAGTGCGCCTACGTTAAAAGCATGTTGTGAATATGCTTGGCACTCATAGGAAGTGGGAATTGACATATACGATTAGGGACAAATAAAGTAGGGAGCCGCCAACAAGTTTTTAAGGAACTTGTAAACCGTTCACGGATCACAAAAGGCAACCACGATAAGGGACAACGATAGGCAACAACGATTGACCCGTGAAGGTTACACCCCATTCATAATCCATGAGATTACTAACTCCATATGGTTCGGAACCACGAAAAGGAGGATCGCGGATGATGGTACGAAGTGAGTCATGGAGTCACATTCGCCCGTATTGGCCTCTACTCGATTCTTATATTGAAAAGCATTCCTGTGATCTCAAAGGCATACAAACCAAAATATTCAATTCGCTCCAAACTATTATTTAACTAAATTGGTTGAATATTAATGCACACATTATTCTAAAATATTGGTGATCACTTCAATTAATAACAAGATTAAAAAGGATCATTAACCGGTTGTCCAAATTATCTTATTAGGCGTGATTTTCAATTACATATTCCCTTTAAACATGAAATATAGCGATCAATAAATATAATAAAATAAACATTAATATTGGAAGCAATTTAACCACAATTCCAACAACATAAAATCGTTAGAAAAATAATAGAAATAAAAGGAACATAATTCTTACTTTGATTCTTTTTGTTTGCAACTACAAAATAATAAACGAGTTAGTAAATTCAAGGAAATAATAAAACAATAATTAAATTAAATAAAGTAGAGTCGATTTGGGGCCAAACCCTCAAACAGTTCTACCTTTCACGCCTTGGCTTAAGGACAGAACCACGAGTAAAGTATGGACTCCTTTGAGCACTTGAAGAAGGAATTTTGAAATGAGAAGGATAGGCTAGTGTTTAGGCTAAAGCATAGAAGAGAGAAAAATAAACCTGAGAGTTAATTGATGCCCCGTACATCAGAAAATGAGGGGGTATTTACAGGGAAAATGTGCTGAGGGAGCACACGGAACCCTAAAATGATAAAAACCCTAAAAAAGTATCCCGTGACACGGCAAACTGTACCGTGACACGGGAAGTCCCACCGTCAGACGGGAAACATTCCCGTGACACGGTGCAATTTTTGGTGTGACGCGGGAAATTTTCAGAAAACGGGAAAGAAAACGCGTTAAGGGTTTACGCGGAAAAGACACGGAAATTCCCGTGTCACGGCAGACTTCCCGTGTCACGGGAAATCCCACCGTCAGACAGGACTGATTCCCGTGACACGGTAGGTACCTGCCGTGGCGCGGGAATTCCCAGCCCATTTTTCCGTCTAAATACATTTTTAACCCTAATTTCATTCGGCATTTTAAGTGCCGATTGACAATTTCGGGCCTTTTCTAACTTACTAACATTCGGGCTAAAATAAGAAAATAATTAAATAAAAATAAATAAAAGGTTTGGGCCAAAAATAAATAACAAAACAATAAAATAAAGAAGGTTTGGGCTAAAATTAAATAATAAGTTTGGGCTGAAATTAAAACTATGTTTTTTCCAAACATCAAGACTAATCCATGGACTGTTCAAAAACATGAATTTAATCAAATACGATTTTTTAAGCACTCTCGGGATTAAATACTGAACCCGACCAATAGCGGCGGTGAAAGGTTGTTCATCATCGGGTTTGGTTTTGGGGAAAAATTTTTAGGTGTCTACAGATAGCTCACCAAAAGTACTGAATAAATGACCTTGCTTTTTCAATATATTTACAAAAATGCCATCAGATTAACAAAAATTCGTTTATCTGGCAGATTAACTTGTATTTTCCGATAACAAAGTGTAGATTTGTTGAAATAGTATGTGCTATGTAGAAGATTTGATTCCATGATGATCTGGCTCAATCTGACAACGAGAAATGGTTCAGTTTTAGTCGTTAACTATTTGTATGGACTAGTTTGACTAGCTGATTGTGATGGTATGAAATTGTTTGATCAATTTCTTATAATTAATTGTTTGTGTAAATATGTTTGGTTGTTAGTTGATAATTATTTTTATTGTGTATGTAAAATGACAATGACAAGATAAGCGTAATAACTAATATGTAATTTACTTCAGGAGTTCAGGATATACCAAAAAAAAAAAAAAAAAAAATCAACTTCAATTTAGGATCGAAAATATATTTCCTCTCAAATACCACAAACCTCTCTTTAAAAAAAAAAAAAAAAACTCTTGACCAAAAAAAATTGTCACATTGATACATTTTCATTAAAATAAGACTAAGAAAATACGAAGCGTATTATTTAGGGGAAGTTTCGTGTCAAAAGATAGCTACAATAAAGAGCATGCAACCTATTTTCGAAATTAGTCGAAGAAAATTAAGAATTCCTCTATCTCCTCATCGTCCTAGCTTAGCTCAACTAACAATAATAACCTCGATTAGTTCTTGTGGTGGATCTCCGGGTGGGATTGTGGGCGGCAATATCATCCGAACCTAATGGATTCCTTCCACCCAATCCAGATATATGGATTAATCTAAATGTATACGGATATTAATTAAACAAATTATCAATAGATCCGAGAAACGAATTAGGTCAGATTTGGGTGGATATCCATCCATCCTATCACCCAACCCATCCTCCCGTCCGTTCCTTTTGTTGATTAAGGTTTTACCATTTCTCTCACAATAGGAATAGAGAGAATAATTTTTTAAAAAAATAATCTTATGTCTATTTGCATTATTGTTAAGGATTGAATTGTGTTTTATTTTCGTAAAAAGCATCAAATAATATTAGAATGATTTATCAAAGTTTAATTTAATTATTACTTCATTCTCAAAACTTAATTTTCATTTTACAAGTGTATAAATACATTTATATACTTTTGTTCACATGATCCATACATAGATGATGAGTGAATCAAATACTACGTATAAACAAATTGATGAAAAGTAAATTTAATGATGGGTACTTGGATCAGGCGGCGGATAAATCATTAATGACCGAAGGGCTAAAACATGAGGCGACTCATTTCCGATTCATTGCCACCCCTGGGTTGGAGCAAATCGAACAATTATGAAATTCTGATATGATGGACCACTATCTGAGAGCCTGTTCACTTCAGCTTAATTTTATTTTAGCTCCAATCAGTTCAGCTCCAATCAGTTCAGTTCAGTTCAGCTCCAATCAGTTCAGTTTAATTTGGTTCAATTCAGCTCTAATTAGTTTAATTCAATTCAGTTCATCTTATTTCATTAGATGTGAACATGCCCCGAATACTTGTATCATAATTTAAAGGAGGAGCCATAATGCCAAATGTAAACATACATCAAGAATATTGTAGTGAAAAGTAGACTTTTAGGCACCTTTTCCTCCCTTTTTAGAGTTTTTGCAACCATTGGGTCCTTTTAATTTTGACATTTTTTATTATGACATACCACGCACACATGCCACATTGATGAATACGATCGATCTGATATGAGAAAATAAACTTTATGATATAATATGATGTCATAGCTACTTTTTATAAACATAATCTTTAACAATTTAACATAATTAGGTACATAGTCGCACAACAATATAACACTATAAGATCCTGTGCACCTTACCTTATAAAAATAATACTCATATTATGTAAAATTAATTTCAATTCAGTAAAATTAAGTTTAATTTAGCAAAACATAATTTTAATTCACTAAAAAATAAATTTAGTTTAGTAAAAATCAGTAACTTTAAGGAATAAATAAATAGAATAGATAATAGTCTAAATAATTTCAATACAGTAAAATCAATTAAAAAAAAATAATTCAATTCAACAAAAGTAATTTCAGTTCAGCAAGTAAGGTGAAGTAAACAGAGTCTAATTGTTAATGCATAAGTTTAACCATTACAGTAAAATATTACCTCGGTATCGTATTATTTGTGACATTTGTCGAAAATACTTGTTTTATATTATTTGCAACAATTTTTTTTTTATTTATAATTTGTCATTTCTCTTAATCACTCTTCTCATCACATGCATCTCTATCTTTCTCTCCTCAGTAGAACACTCACAAACAAATTTTACCTAACAATCTGTACAACCATACATCTAAAGTTGCAAATAATACAAAACAGAGTTAGTATATAATACTCTGTAAAATATTTGTAAAAATTAGTAAAATTTGATATTATGAAAGTAAATATTAATGCCTACGCTATTTAAGTAATATTTTATTGTACATGAAAACATTTAATTCAATTGATAAATTTTTCAAAAAAAATTAAACTTAAAATGAGTAAATTAATAGTGTAAAAAGTTAAAAAAATATCAACAATTCAGATATGAAATTAATATTAGTAAAAATTATAAAAATTATTTTTATTGTTGAAAATAGGATGTTTTTACAGCGGTTGTTTGAAGACTATCATATTATTTAATAATACATAATATGATCAGTTTATTTTTTCACATTATAAAGTGGACACAATTAGTCTTCTTATATCTACAATGCAAATATATTTTTTAAAAATTTTAATCCGACATAAATTAAATATTTTTCGAGAATCTATAAATTAAGAATAAAAATTATATAAATGAAACTAAAAATTTGATAAATTAAAAAACTGTTGATAATACTATTTTATAGCAATAATAAATTATTACAATTAATTACATGGGAAAAAATTGTGTTAATTATGAATTACATAATCATAAAACTTTATGGTAGTCATATTTCAAACGACTATTATAAAATTTTTAGTGAATATATGTATTATTACTAATTTAATAACATCTTACATGCTAATACTTGTGTTTTATGTATTATTTTGTAGTAAAAACAAAATAATAATAATAATAATTAAATATACAATTTATTACATAAAATATACTATTATTATTTAATGTATATTAATAATGTACGTTAAATAATAATAGTAAAAATAAAAAGAATAGACAGTAAATATACAATTTATTATACCAATTTATTCGCGAATTGTCGATAAATTATCAACTTAATACTAAAAAAGAAATATATTAAATGTTAATATTGCAGCCCTAAGGGCAGCATTGCCGCCGGCCCTACATATAGCATTACCCTAATAATAATAATAATAATAATAATAATAATAATAATAATAATAAACAGTCAAAGTTAATACTTATCAACACATGAACTTGATATGAAAAGTCAAGAAATAAAAAATCAATAAAGGCAATATATTGAGTAGGATCAAGAGAATGCAGGTAAAGAATTGTGAGCTCCAATCTATGATGACAAACATTGCAATCATACTCACATCCAAATATGAAATCCACTAGATTAATAATTAACTACGTAATCCATCATCTTTAACAACTTCAAATTAACTGTAAAGCACATTCTTTGTTTCTTTCTTTTTTCTCTGATCTCTTTTTACAGGCTCTCTAAAATCTGACCTCATATATTATATAGTCATCTACAACTAATACTAGATTACAAGTATCTTGATTCTTAATGCTAAAAATTTGGTGTTTTTTTTTTTTTTTTTTTTAAGCATTAAGTATTACGTAGTATTCTAAATTTTTTAAGAGACGATTCAAAGTATATCCCTTTGCCCCTTTTTTGAATTTTGTACTTTGTACATAATGTAGTGGTGTCTGTGGTGATGTAATTCATTACTCTATTCTCTTAAACAATTTATTTGGTTGACATATGCGAGCGTGCACACACACAAAAAAAAAAAAAAAAAAAAAAAAAAAAAAAAAAAAAAAAGCTATCAAAAGACTGGATTTATCATATTCATGTTCATATAAAATAATAGACATACATATTGATTAATGAAAAAAATTTGACGTTGACACAACCAACTTAATTGAACTTGTCGAAATCTGATCACTAATCTTAAATGTTTAATTAATTAGTTAGTTGTCTATCCAATATGTTATATCTTTGTATCAATTCAAGTCAAGGGGGTATAGCCAATGTTCTTTTGAGTTTTGGGCAGAGCAGAGCTGAGTAGAGTAGAGCAGGGCAAAGCAGAGCATAGTAGATTTAAGCATTCTTCTTCTTCTTCTTCTTCTTCTTCTTATTATTATTATTATTATTATTATTATTATTATTATTATTATTATTATTATTATTATTATTATTATTATTATTATTATTATTATCATCATCATCATCTATAAATTAAATATTACTTATTATTTTAGAAACACGGTTCTTAAAAGTCGCAAGAACCTAGCGCTCTCTCTTTCCCCCAAAAAACCCAACCGTCTCTCTCAAAATCGCTCCGGCCATGAGGCTCGCCGGCGGGTGTGCGGCTCACCGCCCATGCCACAACGTCGGCGAGCCTCCGATCTACCTCCTTATGGTGTTTCTTTCTTTTTTCGCTTTGGTTTTTTGTCCGGTCGACCTATCAATTTGCGCCACTCCCCCTTTTCGATTGCCGCTATTCCTCACCGGCCTTGTTGCCGGCTTGTCGCCGCTCTTATTTTTCGCTTCCCCGCCGTGTCTCTGCTCCACCGCCTTGGCCGTCGTTGCGACGTTTTGCAGGAGAACGAGGAGGGAGAGTTATCTCCCTCTGAGTCCCTCGCATATGGTCGTTCTCAGTCTGGTGTTTCCAGCCGTCGTTGCCGCGGTTCAGGGGTGTGTGGGGTTTGGGCTTCTCGGGCGGGTCCCTGCGGGTCGGGCTTTCCTGTACGATCGTATGTGGGTTGGGTTGGTGAACCTCGGTGCTTGGATGGTGGTGCTCGGATTGGCTGCGGGGTCGTTTGCTAGGGTTTCGTTTGTAGTTCTCGTTTTTAATTTTCTTTCTGTTTTTTATTTTAGTCGTTGTGTGTGTTGTTCTTTCGGGTTTGTTATTTTTTTCTTCTTGTGTGGTGCGTTTTTGTGCTATGGGGTGTGCAGATCGGTGTGCTGATCTTCTGGTGCAGGATTTGAACCGGGTTTTTTTGCTATGGGGCTTTGGTTTGATCTTCTTTTGGTTTGGGCTGAAGGGTTATGCTTCCAAGCTGGAGTCCGTGTTTGAATCGGAGATTGTATTGTCAATGGTGAAGTGTACGACACCCACTACAAGAAAATAACCTTTTCGTAGCATTATTTTAACCTTTAGTATCGATTGTAATTGCAACAAAAAGCTTTCCCAACAAATGGTCATTCGATACAATATCCCTCGTTGCCTTAGCCTTTAGTAGTGGTTTTAAATATCGTTGGGGTTGGCCTCAATAATCAATACGAAAAACTACAACCAATCGTGGTGATTATTGTAGCGATTACAATCGCTATAAATGTTTAACTCATTTTCTTAAAAAAAAAAAAAAAACTTGCGTATGATCTTTACAAGATTCGAACATGCAACCTCAAACTCTTATATTAAATGTTTCACCAATAAGCTATGACATATTTTATGTACTCTTTGTCAAACAATATTTATATATCTAGTGTTGAAAAGGCTTTTCGTATCGATTATTAGGATTTAGTGGCGATTGTAAATGATACGATTTCTCAAAATTATATAAATGTGTAAAAATAGTGTGGATATGTATTATATGTTTTCCGTATCGAATTTATATGGGAAAACCATGGTGATTGTAAAAATGATACGACATCCTTAATTATTTCACAAACATACTTTCATATTGTAGCGAATGTACAATCGCTACGAAATAATCGCTACGAAAAGTGATTTTTCTTGTAGTGTCCAAGTTTGATTTCAGGTCGAGGAGTACAGGATTCTGAGTAAATGAAGGTTCACGTCAGAAACTACAGCTTATTGCCAGACCCCCTTGCAAGAAGCTGCATAGGACAGCGTTATATGAGTCAAGGGTATTTCAGAAAGTCATTTTGCGCGTGCAATTGTAGTTTATTTTATTCCGAACTTGAAATTGTTTCATTGGTCTTTGTATTGTTCGATTACGATTTCTTATGTAAGTGTCGTATGGCTTATTATTAATGAATTTTAATCTCCCCCCTCAAAAAATAAAATAAAATAAATATTACTTATTATTAATAAATATTAATAATTTTTATTTTTATTTTTATTTTAATTAAATATTAATTATTATTAATTATTATTTTTAAGCAGAGCAATTAAGTAGAGCAGAGCAGAGCAGATTTTAGCAGAATAAAGCAAAGCAACTCTAAAGAACAGGCCTAAGTTTGCTAACTAAACTCATATGAAATATATAACTTTATTTTTTCTAAAATTCTTGACATTAGTAAAGTAAGTGGGTAAAGCCATTTGTGTTAATTCGGACAAAAAACTTAACACTTACCCACACTAACCCAATTATTAGAACACTAAAACTCAAGTTGGAAAACTTATCACTAACCCACTTATTTTGTATCCAGTTTCCGAACATTGGAATTATGGGGAATTGGGGACAATGGCAATGGAGGAGACTTAACAAGTACTCCCTTCATGTTTTAATAATTATGGGAAATTCTCATTGGTAGTCTCGTACTTTTGCTTATTTCCATTGATAGCCACTTTTTATATGAATTATCTTTAGTAGCCTCAAACTTTTAAAATTTTACTTCTGTAGCCATATTTAGCTAAAACTGCTAAGTCATTGTTAAGTTTAACTGAGATTAGTTTTATAATAATTAAAAATACTTAACTAAAGTTAGTTATCTCATAATTGAATTAATCTTAAATAAATAAAAATAAAAAACAATTTCCCCTAACCAGCCCAGCCATCCCCTCCCGTCTCCACCTCCACTGCCGACGACGACGCCGATGCCCAATTCCCGACAACCCAACCATAATTCACAACACCCCAACCCCAATTCCCGATACCTCAATCCTGATTCTCGAAAACCCCAGGCCCAATTTCCGAACACCTCAGCCCCTCCTCTCTCGCACACTAAACCGGCAAACCCCTCAACACTAGCCAGCCAGCAAACAACCAAGGTTTTTTAATGTTAACTGAGTGACTGATGGAGATGGTTGGTGAGGACGAATGGTGATGGTTGAATGAGGTAAGATCGTGAGCAGCCAAAGAAAGGAAAGAGGAACATGGTTGGTTGGTTATGAGGGTTTTCATAGTAAGTGGGAAAGAGAAAAAAAAATGTGAATTTGTGGTGTATTGGAGGTTGTGGTGGATTAAGGGGGATGGGAGGGACGACTGAGGGTGGGGAGAGTAGCGGCGGCGCCGACAGAGGAGGATGAAGATGGGACCAGGTGAGGGAGATGGTGAGATGGATAGGGCCTAGTGCGTGACTGTGTGGAGAGAAGGGGTGATTAAAAAAAATATTTTTTTAAAAGCAAAGAAATTAAATTAAAATTACTTTAGTTAAATTTTAACACCCACTTAACGGTTTATAGTAAATATGGCTACGGAAGTAAAATTTTAAAAGTTTGAGGCTACCAAAGATAATTAATATAAAAAGTAGCTACCAATGAAAATAAGCAAAAGTACAAGGCTACCAATGAGAATTTCCCTTTAATAAATGTTACAGTTTGACTAAATACGCATGGTGAGACATGTGACTATAGATTTATCTAATTACAAGTATATGTTAGTAAAATTATACTCGTATGAAAATTAATACTTCCTCCGGGTTTTTTTTTTTTTTTTTTAATTGCACCATAGGAGTTTAACACAAAATTTTTGGTAGTAGGAAAAAGGATGAGAGAGAAAGGTAAAAATACAAGATTGCCTATGTAATAGTATACATAAACTAAAAAATCAAGTGTGAAAAAGTAAGGGTATATTTGGTATTTGTAGTATGAATACAAATATTTCTTTTCCTAATATAGAAATGGTGCAATATTTGTGATATTTCCTTAAAAGGTAAGTGGTGCAATATTCAAAAAACGGAGGAAGTACGATAACATTTGTTATATATATATATATATATATATATATATATATATATATATATATATATATATATATATATATATATATATATATGTAAATTAATCAAATCAAAATCATTATGTGAATAGTGAAAAAAGTCAAACTGTAACACTTATTAAAACAGGAGTAGGAGGGTTGTTTGCCTTGTAAGAAAAACCCACCAGTTGTAACACCCCCGATTTACTAACTAATAATAAATAATAAATAAAGGAAAAATAGACAACATTTAAATAAAATTGCGGAAACATACACCTAAATCGGAAGTATTACCGCCACATTCAACAAACTGTCAAGTGTTAAGGCTTACAGTACAAAATCCCAATAATTACAACCCAATAAACTAGGTGAGCTATTTATACAACTTTTCAAACTCGATATAAAAATACTAATCGATCACTTGAGCTCCTTTAGCTACGATCACTTGAGCAACCTGCTTAAACAATCTTGACTGCTCACCATTAAGGACAAATTCCAAAATAGATCGTCGCAAGGCCACCATAAGAAAAAGATATGGCCGCAAACACAAGTAGCACAACAAAATAACACACATACACATCAGCAAAAGCTGAGTAATCACCACATATCAGAATACAAAGAATAATATAATAATTAACATTACTAGATTAATTAAACAATGTAGTTCAAAACTACATTACACATGTACTCTGAAAATAACCTTTATCAACTCAACCTCGAATAATAATACGAACTTTAACTCAATTAACTCATATAACCCATAAGTGTGTCATGCTCGTTGTTCTATACCTATCCTTGGACATGGGTAATTCGAATAAAACCAACAAGTATAAAAACTTGAATACTCCCAATAACCAGAAAACACCTTAAACCAGACCACATACGGGTCAATTCCCACTGTAGGGGACCATAGAAAAACAAATAATAAAGATTGTACCTCATTCTTAACTCATGATCATTATCTCATTACCAACATGTCAAGGACTAAGGTTTATAACACCGAGCCTCAAACCAATAACAAAATAATAATTTTAAACCTTTTGATCTCATACTTTGATCAAATAATCATTTACAAACTAATAAGCAATATCGATCTCAATAATGGCACATTATCCCAAAAATAAATAAAAATATGACAATCTGATTCATAAAACGTCTCAACCCTTATAGGGAAATAATTCTAATACCCAAATATAATCAATTCTCAACCCAATATTAATACTCTGCATTAATAGCCCTGAACCTCAAAACAATACTCCCTAGAACAACTACATTAAAACCTTCAAATTATAACAAAATCAATATAATCAATAATACAACAAAATAATACGACGATTAAATCATATATCACAACATATTAACAATATATACAATAATTGATCATATGAATAAAAATTGTATAAACCTACACATAATAAGACGAATTATAACAAAGCCAAAACTCCAAGAAAATTTCGTGTGGTTACATAAAATAAATAATACAATCAAATTATAAACAAACGATCTAAGGGTTGATAGTGTGATTACCTTCCGAAAATAATTAAGCAAATATAAGAACAAGATACTCCACGATTAACAACAACTCACGCAAGGTACTCCACCAATTCACAAATCACAAAACTTATAATTTTGGGGAAAAGTAATGATAATGGGTTTGATCAAGAGTTTTATGAAGATAAATACTTATCATATGAATTCATGGCAATATGGCTACTGCTAGCTATAACCCACGAGAAAGGAATTTTAATATCAAAACTTACGGCCGCACAAATAGTAATAGGATTAAAATAGTTTATATACGCTTAGAAAAATAAAGAGGCATATTTAAATTAAAATAGGATTTTAAACCTTTTCGAACTTTAGAATAAAAATATGAGATTAAAAAAGTTATATAATAAATAAAAATAAACTATATTTTTATAAAATATATTATATAAAATCATAAAATATTCGGGTATTACACCAGTACAATCATGACTTCAATAAGTCTATTGTAGACCCTGGTCTATATAGAATAAATGGACCACTGGCCCATATACACTACAAACCCCAAATCTTGCGGCTCAAACACTCTCAAAATTTCTTCAGTTTATTTCTTTTTGTTATTTTGCTCTAACAAACATATCTCTCTCCTCTGTAATTGACGAATCGCCATGAAAGAAAACAAGAAAAAGGTCTAGAAAGGTAATTAAATATTTGAACAACTTAAAATTTCTTTAGATTTCTTTAGATTTGTTAATTGATTTCCTTTGAACTTGTTGTAATTTGTTAAAATTAATTAAATTTTGGTAATTTGTGTATAATTTCTAAACATTTTTCACATTTTTTTGACAAATTATTCTACAAGTAGTGATGAAGATGAATTGTTGAAGCTAATCCGATCGATTTCAAGGCGTGCAATGGTATATTTTTACTAAATGTTCAAAATTTGCGATGTTCAGATTTTTTTACTAAAAGTTCAAATTAAAATTTGAAATTGTTCAGGTTTTTTTTACTAAATGTTCAAAAGTAAAGGTGTGATATATTGCGATTGTTCATATATTTTTAATAAATGTTCAAAATTTTCAATGTTCAGTTCGTATTTTTTTTTACTAAATGTTCAAAATTCGCAATCGTTCAGATTTTTTTTACCAAATGTACAAAAGTATAGGCGTAGTACATTGCAATTTTTTTTAGATATTTTTACTAAATGTTCAGAACTTTCGATGTTCAGTTCAGATTTTCTTTTTTTTTTTTTTTTTTTACCAAATGTTTAAAATTTGCAATCGTTCATATTTTTTACTAAATGTTCAAAAGTATAGGTGTGGTACAACGCGATTGTTCAAATACTGTTACAAAATGTTCAAAAATTTTGATGTTCAGTTCAGATTTTTTTTTTACTAAATGTTCAAAATTTGTAATCATTTAGATTTTTTTTAGTAAATATTCAAAAGTATAGGCGTGTTACATTGTGATTGTTCAGATTCTTTTACTAAATGTTCAAAAATTTTAATGTTTAGTTCGGATTTTTTTTTACTAAATGTTCAAAATTTGTAATCGTTCAGATTTTTTTTACTAAATGTTCAAAAGTATCGGCGTAGTACATTGCGATTGTTCAGATATTTTTACTAAATGTTCAAAACTTTCGATGTTCAGTTCAGTTTTTGTTTGTTTTTTTTTTTTTTTTTTTTTTTTCTAAATGTTCAAAATTTGCAATCGTTCAGTTTTTTTTACTAAATGTTCAAAAGTATAGACGTGGTACATTACGATTGTTCATATATTTTTATTAAATGTTCAAAATTTTCGATGTTAAGTTCAGATTTTTTTTTTACTAAATGTTCAAAATTTGCAATGTCCAATTTTTTTGTACAAAATTAATCGATCAAATTAATGACAACAATAAAAAAATATCAATTAATCGACCATATTGGATTACGATTGAAATCGATCAGATTAAGTGCAACAAATTCAATTAATATTAAACAATAATTTCATCCACAAATTCATTGTAAAATCAAAAAATTAATTAATACTAGATGAAGCCCGTGCGATGCACGGTTTGTTTGAATTTTTTAAAATAATTTTTTTATATATATATTTATGTGCTAAAATTTGTTATATATTTAGATAAAATTCCTGATATCAAAAGATAATATTTTATATTTAATTAATTTAAACTTTAAAATCTCATTCGTCAATTTTGCTTACGTGTCAGTTAAATTATTTAATTCTAAAAGAAATTAATAATCTCGTATTTAATTGGCTACCACTAAAATTTATTATCCTACGTGGCGCGTTGAAAAAATTAAATCTTATGTGGCTCTCTAAAAACTCGGGGAAAAACTCCCCTTTATATATATATATATATATATATATATATATATATATATATATATATATATATATATATATATATATATATATATATATATATATATATTAGATTGATCACAATGAATTCATAATAACTAATCTAGATTAATCTCTTCAAGAATATCGACAATTTCCATCACGTTAAATGTAGAAAATTAATGGGAAAAAAAATCAAGGGAATAGAGGAGAGAGAAAATAAGAATTTGAAAAAAAAAATTAAAGGAATGAATTAAAATCGAGAAAGAAATAAAAAGAGATCAGATTTTGTTTTTTTTTTTTTTAAAAAAAAAAGAGAGAGAGAGAGAGAGAGAGAGATTTTGTATAGAAGGAACAAAAAATTAACAAAAAAAAAAGGAAGAAGAAGATGTAAAGGTGCAGGAAGAAGAATGAGTTGAGTAGAGTAGAGTTGTATTTTATTTGTATAGAGGTGTCTTTAGGTGGTGGTCCATCTATTTTAGATGAACCAAGGTTGCGCATATTCTTAGGTGTAACCTCCTGCACCTAGAAATAGGTGTCACTGCTCAAAATGCATGAGAATCTACATAAAACGCAGCCCACTTATATTGTGTTCTCTAATGTTTCTTCCCGCCCAAGTTTCTTGGTTTCCTTTTTCAAATTTTTTGGTTTCCTCTTTTCCAATTCTTTCTCTTCTCCTATCTTTCCTAATTCTCATCAAAGTTTTCCATTACAATTTTCATTACTATATTTTGTTCTCTTTTTTTTTTTTTTTTTTGGACAAATTATTCTCTCCTCTGTTTTTTTTCCTCTTTTGTTTCAATTTTTTTCGAGTCAATTTTTCAATTGAATTTATTATGTGGTGAATTTGTGCTTAATTTTGATTGATTAAGTTTATCTAATTTTTGAATTCATATGAATTGATTTTTTTTTTTAACTTCGATCAATTTCATTTCTGTATGAATTTCATCTAACTTTTTGCATTTTTTTTTATCAATGAACATAATTATGCAAAATATGAACATATGCATAGGTTCCCTTAAATGTGAACATTAACTTTTCATAAAGTGAACATAGGCATAAAAAATTGGAACATATGCATTGCAGAAAGTAAATATAACAATTCAAAATATGAACGTAAGCATTAATTTCCTTAAAGTGAATATAAGCATTTAAAAGGTGAACATATGCGTAAAAAATATGAACACATGCATTCAAGAAAGAGAACATATGCATAAATAGGCTTAATGAGAATATTTCATGAACAACAAATATTTACTATGAATATTTACATTATGAACATATGCATAGGTTCCTTTAAATGTGAACATTAGCTTTTCAGAAAGTGAACATAGACATAAAAAATATGAACTTATGCCTTTCAGAAAGTGAACATAACATTTCAAATATGAACGTAAGCATTGGTTTTCGATCTTAAAGTGAATATAAACATTTAAAATGTGAACATATACCTAAAAAAATATGAACATAAACATTTAAGAAAGACAACATATGCATAAATAGATTTAATTAATATTTCATGAACAACACATATTTACATTATGAATATTTGAAATTATATATGAACATATAAAATATTAGGAAAAATTCATACCATTAATCCCAACTATTGGATGTCTTCTCATATTAATCCCAACTATGGGTTATTCTAGAATAATCTCAACTATGGGAGGTGTCTTCTAGAATTGATTTGTGACCTGTTTTAACTTATTAAACCGGTTGTTTGTATGAGGTGGCATATTGTGATTGACTTATACTTTTTTTTTTTAAACAATCTGCAATAATATATCTTACAAAAAAAAATCGACCCTGTCCTTTTTAAATTATTGAGTTCAGGGAAGAAGACAGAAAGAGAAGAGCTTACATTGTTGATTGATGAACATGACAGCAATGAGAAAAATTCCAATACAACAAGATACAACTACTGTACAACCTATCTATACTACTTATATAAACTATCATTGCCGTTTATGATTTTTCATTATATAAATTATTGTTGTTTGTCCATTGATTTTAAATGAAAAAACACAACAATAATTACTTTTTAATGAAGAGGAGAGAAATTAGGGGCAAGATGAAGTAAAGGAATGAAAATGCAATGGAAATATGAGGGATCGGAGGAGCTGAACTTGATCGGTGCGTGTTGAGTAAAAGTAGTAATACGACAATACGCTGATCAGTGGTGTAGATATGGTGTGCGGTGTTTTGTGGCTAACAAAGAAAGCGATAAATGGTGGTTATTTGTTCAAACCACCCACCGAAAGGAAAAAAAATGGGAAGGTCGTGATCGCAGCCGAGGTCGACAGTGGTCAACAATGGCATTAAGAGGAGAGAGCAGCAAAGGAGACATTGAGCCATTAAGGGCAAGCAAAAAAATGGTGCACATACGTATGTGGCTGGGTGGTTGAGGGGAGCAAAATAGGAGTGGTGGACCGGTGGTTATGGAGCTGGGCAAGGGGAGGAGAGAGAGTGATGTTTAAAATAAAAATATAAAAAAAAACTTTACCTGCTTAACCGGTTACAAGTCATACCGGATCATTTTTGGAAGACACTCTTCATAGTTGGGATTATTCTATAATAATCCATAGTTGGGATTAATTTGGGAAGACTATCAATAGTTGGGATTAATCATGTGAATTTTTCCAAAATATTATTATGAATATAATGCATTTAATTATGAACATAAATATCTGAAGAAATAAAAAATAATATGATTATGAAACATATGCATTATAAGTATTAAATGTTCATTTTTTTACATGATCATTTTTTATTATTAAATGTTCATTTTTTTCATGTTCATATTTTTTAACTAAATGTTCATTTTGTAGAGCGTAGTGTTGATTTTGGCGGATCGCGGATATGTTGTTTGGGTTAATAATTTGGGCCGCACGTTTTGAGCATTCCCTTGTTGCACCTATCTTAGGTGCATCCTGCCAATTGTCAAGGTTCAATTGGTCTTGGCTGCACTCTAGTGCAGCTAAGATAGCTACAACAAGTGAAGCCCAAAACGCGCGGCCCAAAAAAATGAATATTTAGTTGAAAAATATGAACATGAAAAAAAATGAACATATAAAAACAAAAAATGAACACGTAAAAAAAAATGAACATTTAATACTAAAAAGTGAACATGTTACAAGGAAATGATAATTTATTAAAATGAATCTAATTATCATATAATCATAAATTTGCTAGAACACGACCTTAAAAATGAACATTTAGTTAGAAAAATGAACACATAAAAAAAAAAAAAAGAATATTCAGTAATAAAAAGTGAACATGTCAAAAAAAAAAAAGAAATGAACATTTAGTATATTAGAAATGAACCTTTATCATACAACCATAAAATTGAGATCATATACATTGGAAATTCTCCAACTTAAGGGCAAATTCATTGTACATATCATATACTTCTTCATCACTTCTTAGTTGTTTCTTCACTAATTCAGAGTCTTTATCTTCTACAAACACAATTAATCTGTATTCACTAAAATATAACAAATAATCAGAATTTTCATAATCATCACAAAATTTCTTCATAATAATTATTTAGAATGTTTGTAATATATATAATCATCAATACAATACTTAAAAATATAAATAATATTCACTCTATATGTCATATATGTGTTCATAATCAATAACAGATATGTTCGTAAAGAATAACGAAACATATATATTCATAATAAATTGTTCAGATTTTCAACATAAATGTTCAGATAGTTTAACTTTCAACGTATTATATTTTACTTTCAACCTAATAAAAATGAACATTTAGTATTAAAAAATGAACACTTATAAAATGAATATGTAACAAAAAGTTATGAACATTTAGGATATTAAAATGAACATGATTTTCATAAAGGTTCAAATTCATTGTACATAATTATTAATGAAAAATAAAGATAAAATAAATTGTCGAAATATGTTCATTTTTTATGTATTTAATATTCATTTTCGGTGTACTTAATGCTCATTTTGTAAAAGATGTTCATTTTAAATTCCTACGTATTCAGTTTTTTTTTACAGAAATTATATTCAAGATCGATTGTAATTATTGAAACTCTAAAAAATTGATTATAAACCTTAAATATAATCTTGATTCATCATAGAGAAAATAATTATTGATTTGTAACATGATTAGAAATCAAAAGAAAAAAATCAAAAGAGAGAGAAAAAGATAGGGGAGAGAGAAAATAACTACAAATTAAGCAATACAATTGATATTAATTAACAATTAAGCAATTTAATTGATATTCATCACAAACTCATAATAATTTCAAATAATCAAACAATAAATCATCATGCATGATCAACGAAATCATACAAAATACAATTACAAATTGATAAAATCTAACCTCCATTGTTTTCTTTGACCTCAACTTTATCTCTCCTCCATTTTTTTCTTTCCTCTTTGATAAAACCAAATGATTGAATCTGAAACTCATAGATTTAGAAAGAAAGGAGTATACCCATCAAAACACGAATTCCTAACTCAAAATTTTATATAAAGAAGAAGAAAACTTTAAAGATTGAAGGGAAGTGAGGTAAAGAGGAAAGAGAAAATTTTAAATTGAGAAGAAAACTGAAGAGAGAGAAAAATAATAGAGCTAAGGAAGAAGAAGAAAGAGAATTAAGATATAGGGAAGAAAAAAAAACGTATGTTCATTTTAACGTACTATATATTTATATTTATTGCTGTTGCAGCTAGCTTGGAAGAATTTGTAGCCAAGGTTCACACAAGAATTAGTTTGGCACCAATAAATTTTGAGCCCAAAATAAATTCAACAGGCCCATGCAATTATTGGCAATTAACGACTACTGTACTTAGTGTTTGACACTCTTTCAGTCTTTCACAAGAGTAGTGTTGTAGTGATAATCTATCTTTGGGATTGGGTAAATATCATTTTCTCTAGAATTATTGGGTCTAATAAATTGTGGTTTACAAGTTTGTCAATATGTTATTAACTGGAAATACACTATTAACAAATCTAATATATATAAATAAAGTAGGCATTTTTGGAGAGCATTGGGAGCGCTACATAAGAAAACACATATTTTTGACCAATTAAAAATTAGATTTCTATTTTATTTTAGAATTAAAAAAATCACTCGCCACCTAAACAAAAATGACGAATGAAATTTTAAATTTTTGCCATGTAGGTAAAAACAACGAATAGTAATTTATTAGGATTTTAATTATTTGAGAACACTAAATTTTATCATTTTTATTTGTTACAAGACTAAAAATTATCTTTAGATATAAGGATTTATATTATTTAAAAAACTAAAAATTATATTTTGATATTTAAAAAATATAAATTATCATTTGATGTTAATTAAGAGATCACCAAAATATATTTATATACAAAATGTAAATAAAAATTCGTGCATCGCACGCCACATAAGCAAAAGTAATATTTCGACCAATGAAAAATTATATTTATATATTAATTTAGAATTTTAATTTTCAGTCGCCATTTAAAAAAAAATTAACAAATGAAATTTGAGAATTAAAAACAAAAAACAGTAATTTAAGATTTAAATTATGAATAAAAAAAATATCTTTTATATTATCTTTTACATTAGGATTTATATTATTTTAACAAATAATTAGAAATTAAAAAATATATTTTGATTTAATGATTTTATCTAATTATCCGATGAATGAGATAATATTTATTTCAATTTATAAATTCAAGTTCTATATATACGTAAAATTTGAATAAGAATAATTTAAAACTTAACAAAATATTTTACCTTAAATTAATGTTAAAATAATAGAATAGAAAATAAAAACAAAAAATATTAAGAAATTACAAAAAAAAATATACAAAATGAAATATTTAAAAACCGTGCATCGCACGGGCTTACATCTAGTAATAGAAGATAGAAGACTATATTTTGTATCACACTGCACAACTAAACAATGTATGTCTAAGCAATACTCATCACACATAGCCGCATAGGTGCGAAGTAATTGTGTAAATTCAACAGGCAGACCCATGCCACAATTTTTGTTTGACATAATAATTGAACAAAAATTACAAACTATTAGTGCGAAGTTGCACCTGTTGTCACCAAGAAAGAATCACTTTATAAGATCAAAAGAGATTCTATCCCAAAATCATATGACAATACGAGGAGAAATCCTTTAGCTCTATAAAATGTTTAAATTTTTCTTAATTTTTTTTTTCTTTTTAATACGAGGAGAAATACACTTATATATGTTGTTTGGAAATTTTATACTTCAACGGTTCATTTGTTCAACATCCATCTACAGGGACTACATGCATCTCAACCTAAATATTTTTCCGTTCTATCTTGATGTAAAGGAAGATGTAGAAAATTCATTTCCCGAAGTATTATAAAAGGGGTCATCACTCTTGCACAACACATACACAACATCTACCATACTTGGCCGCTTTGAGGGATCCTTATTAACACAAGCAACAGCCACATCCATCATAGTAATCAAGGCCTCAACTGAGCAAGATTCCGTTTGAAGGAAGTTGTCTATCCACTCCATCAACTTCTTCACCTTTTTGGTCTCATCATCAGTGTAGTCCCAAGTTTCATGGGCACTAGCCCAAAGTGCTTTTCCCTCCTGGTCGATGGCCTCCCTACCCGATAGCAACTCGAGCAAGACTACTCCAAATGAGAAGACATCCATCTTTGGAGAGACTATACCATCAGTTAAATATTCAGGTGCAATATATCCTTGGGTGCCTACAATATGCATTGTAATAGCGTTACACCCAGACCGTGCTAACCCGAAATTAGCAATCTTAGCTCTCATATTGGTGTCAAGGAGAATGTTGCTGCTCTTTATGTCTTTGTGAACGACTTGTGGTCTAGTATGCTCATGAAAGTATTGAAGACCATTAGCAATATCGATTGAAATTCTTAGTCTAGCTTTCCAGTTTAATTTGCTCTTGTTTTCGTGTAGCCAAAAATGAAGAGATCCGTTTTCAATGTACTCATAAACTAGGTAGCACGTAGCATCTTCAGGGTCAATGGAAAATCCTTCCAATCTGACCAAGTTTCCATGATTCACCTGTAAATGACAAGAGGAAATGGTAATACAAGTTAATTACTTAATTTATATTCCTTCCATCCGAATTCAGTTGCTAATTTTTTTTTAGAGCGCCACAAGGGCGGGGTGAGATTCAGTTGTCACATTATTACATTAAGTTAAACAATTTTCAGTGATTCTTGCTCCCCAAGATTAAACCCAAGTCCAGGATACAATAAAATGAAATAAGTAATTATCAGAAAATTTTAAACTAAATTGAACTAGTTCATTAGCTCATTGTATACGTACTACACATATCAAAATTAGCATTATAAATACAGCTATTTAGCAGAAAAAAAATTCCAAAATTTACATGTTAAAAGTTATGCTACCAAGACAAACTAATGATTCCAAGATGTTCAATGATGCAAAAATCAGTAGTGTTTTACATTAAATTAATTTAGTCTCATCCACTGTTCACTTATACTAGTTGCTAATTTATATGAGGATGTCCCAATTTATCATGTATGTTTAGGGGTGTCAATTCGGTTAAACAGTTCGGGTTTGGGTTGGGTTTATCAGTTTCGGGTTATAACGGGTCGGTTTATAACGGATTGAAATAATAAACGGGTCAGTTTGGGTCGGTTTTGAAAATTATCGGTCAGTTCAGTTTGGTTTTTTTAATAGCAGTTTCTATTCGGATCGGGTCCTTATCGGGTCGGGTTCTAGTCGGTTCGGGTCATAATCAATTTGGGTGAACTGGGTCGGTTTGAAAACGGGTTTAGCCCATTTAATGTGGGTTTCGGTTAAAAACAGTTCGGGTGTTAATCAGGACGGGTCGTAATTGGTTCGGGTCATTATCAGTTTGGGTTTAACTGGGTCGGTTCGAAAATGGGTTTCGGTTCAAAATAGATCGGGTGAAATCGGGTCCAACCATTATCGTTTCGGTTATAATCGGTTTAGATTGAACTTGGTTGGTTTGAAAACGAGTTTACCCAATTTGAAACGGGTTTCTAATCAAATCATATCGGGTTAAAATTGAGTCGGATGATTATCGAGTCGAATTAGTCATATAATGGGTAGGAACGAGTCATGTTATAATCAAGTCAAGTCATAAATAAGTTGGGTTTATCGAGTAGTGGGTTGAAACAGATTAGATCATAAACATATTGGGTAACAGGTTGTAAATGACTCAGTCATAACGGGTTACGGGTTTTAAACGGTTTGGTCATAACGGGCTACGGGTCGTAAACGGTTCGGTCACAACGGGTTACGGATTATAACCGGTTCGGTCACAACGGGTTACGGGTTGGAACGATTTAGGTTTATCGGATTTTTATCGGGTTTTAACGATTTTCGGTTGAAAACGGGTCGGGTTACTATCGGGTTTAAACGTAATCAGTTTGGGTTGCTTTCAGTTTCGGGTTGTAACGGTTTGGCTTGATAACGGGTCGGGTTAGTAACGGTTTGCACAAATTCGGTTTAGTTCAGTTTCGGTTTGGAAAAAATTGGGTCGGGTCAGTTTTCGGTTTCCAAAAAAGGGGTTTTAAACAGTTCAGTTCCTTTTCGGATCGATTCGAAACAGTCGGGTTTAACGGTTCGGGTCAGAAACTGACAGCTCTATGTATGTTTATCAAGTGTCAATTTGTAAATAAATCAACAAAAATAAGATTTTTGTATATCAATAAGTGTGACGTTTAATGAAAAGTTAATGATTTATTTACAATTTTACCATTTTATGTAATAAACTTGTATTTTTCTCTTACTCAACCAACCATATACGTAGTAAACAATCTTTAAGCAAAACTTCAATAATACAATTTCAAATAGATTAAAGTCAATATTGAGTCAACAATTCACACCTATTACTCTGGATATTCATAGATCTCATTCACTCTCATCCACTCATCACGGTTTTTCCTCTAATTTTATTCTAAGGGACACTGTTTTTCCTCTTGTTTGAATTAATTTGAATTCAAATTAAAAAGTCAATTCAAGCTCAGAGCATCTCCTATTAATTCAAATACTGGTGGCGGCCGCTGTGTACATATAGCTCGATTGTTGTATAGTGGTTCTAGTGGTATTTTAGAGAAATATAACAATGGGGTTGTTTGACAATCGGCGGTTGGTTGTTGGCTGTTGACTTGTTTACTTGACTTGTTTGACTAGCTGAAACTATTAGTTATATGTATTGGCTTTTAAGTTAGTTATCTAAGCCAGCTATTTACAAAAGGATTTGGTAAAATTAATTATTGTTGTTAGCTGTTTATTAGTGATAAAGTGAGCCAACAAAGCCAAAAACCAATCAAAAAGCTACTCTTATCAGCTTTTGACTTTTGGTGGAAAATCCAGCTTAAAAGTCAATTACCAACATATGTTTTTGGCTGTTTATCTTATTCCCAAACAATTTTTTTATTATTTTTTTTTCACATTAATCCTTAATGATGGAAATTTAGCTCTTTCTCTTATTCTCTCTCTAACATCATATCCTTCGTTGTAAAAAAAAAAAAAAAAAAAAACAACATCATATCCTTTATCGTTGAATTTTAAGGGGATATGAGTTTTATTAGTGGTAATCACAATCTTTATTTCTTGTATAAAAGATTTATAAACTCTTCCATAGTAATTTTTTCTTTCGAAAGTTAGGGTGTTTCATCACCTCTTTTGAGAGAGGATTGACTTATAAACACAAATATACGGCTTAACATTTGTTCTAATATATGTGAAATTGTTTCATTATAGAAGAACTGGATGGAAAAATTTGATCATTAATTTCGTAAATATAATATAATAAATTAGATAAAATTATTACTGTTACAACAAATCATTAGATTGTTTTTCCAAAAAGAATGTCTTTTCAAACAAGATGAGCGAAAATGTTCCACAAAACAAGATTTAATCGACAACCGTAGTTTATATTTTATAGAAAGAAAATTTATTTATTTGATTCAATGTGATATTATGAAAAACTTGAGTACTTTTCGAATGTCTTTTTTATCAATGAATCAATATTAAAACTTAAACCTAAATACTGATTCATCAAAGAATATCACGTACAAAATTCACATAATCAACGGAATAATAATACTAGTATACTACGTATTAAAACAAGAATGGAGTTAAAAAATGAGATAATATACCTTTTGCAAGATCTTTAACTCTTCATAAGCATTCCACTTCATCTTCTTCATAGCATAAAAATTCCCATCAATGCAACCTTTATAAACAGAACCATGTATCACTTTCCTCTCATCAAATCCATCAGTAGCCTTTCTCAATTCGTCGATTTCGAAAATCTTATACTTATCCAATGTATCAGAAACATCAGCCAACAGCAAGTTCTGTTCTAATTGCTTCAAAATCCTCCTCTCATGACCTACATTCTCCTGCCTAATAATTTCCTCAAAATCTCTCTCCTTTGACTTTTTCCTCAAGTCAACTTCCCAATAAACTAATAACAACCCTGAAACCAAAACAAGCAACAAAACACTAACCCCTAATCCAACACCTAAACCAACAACAACCCCTTTATGATCACTCTTACTATTCACCACAATTGTTTGATTACTGCCACTATTATTAGTCTGATTAGTAGGAACCCGAGGAGCCGGGGCCGGTTGAATCGGCTGAATGGGTTGATTAAGCTTAACAAGTTTCGAAACCGGAACGAAAATCGTTTCAAAAACTTCAGGATCATCCCCATTTAAATCAGCAATAGATTGCCTAGTTACTCCAAACAAAGATGCAATAATATCCAAATCATCATCAGGCTGAAAAACATAAGTAACCAAGAAATTAACATTATTCCTCAACTGGGTATTATTAGGACACTTACAGAAAATAGGAAAATAATAATCAACCCCAACAGAAAGATTAAGAGGTTTAGCATCAGGGTTAATAATTTCAGTAGAGTTGTAACTAGTTAGATAACCAAAAATTCCAGTAGAAACTGTATAAAAATTGTCATTTGGTTTAAAAGTATAGGACATTTTATCAAAAGAAAGGGATTTAAGGGTTTGATTTTGAACAGGGTGACACCCACATGAAATGGGGATGAAAAGGGGTTGATTTGGGAGAAGAGATGAAGATGGGTTTGAAATATTACTGGGTTTTGCGATCGAAAGTCTGCTGACATTGAAGATATCACCAATTGAAGCAAGGTCTAAGAAATCAGGGGATGTAGCTCTGTATAATACATAGGTTTGACAGGGGTAATTGGTGGTTGTGCTGTTGATTGTGCAAGTGTAGCCATTTGTTTCTGGTTGAGAATTTGAATGCTGGATTATATTTAAAAGTAGAATTAGACAGTAGAATTTATTCAAATGAGAGATTTTTGGCAACATTTTTTTGGAGGGATTTTGGGTTTTTTTGTGATTGTTTGATTTTTTTTGTACAAGTATATATGAAGTACATTTTTTTGATGTGTATTTTATAGGTGAATTGAAGGCAAGTTTGTGGAGATAAATTTAGTGAATACTCAATAGTAGAATTGTCAAAAATGGGTGACCTTGTTAGGCTAATAATCCTAGTGTAAGTTTGAATGTTAGTTGCATTAGGAAGTCTACTAGTATGAAAGCCTGTTATTTATGTGGCCGTTTAATAAATTGTGTCTTGACTCTAATGAGATAAGGACATTGAAAGTGGTTAATCAATTGCACAAATTGAACGGCACTCCACAAGAATTTTCTTCTTGTATTCTCTCTCTTTTATTCCTCTTGTGATTTTATGATTGCCTCTCAAATCTCAATACAGTATTAAGGTTAAAGCGGGTTTCGGACCTTGTCTTATATTAGACCCACATGCTTTTGACTTTGTAAGCCCAATTCACTAATTACTAGCTATGTTCAAATCATCAAAAAAATTAAAGGGTGAGTGGGTGACTTATTAGATAAGGAGTACCAATCTAAAGGTGATTAGGGGTCAGACTTTGCCCAAAAAGTGGGATCATTCCAGCTAAAAAAAAACATGTCCAAACTCACTATTTTAAGCCTTTTTTTTTTTTGCTTAAAATCCAATTTTCAATTAAAAAAAAGAAAGGGTCGGGCCTGAAATTGGCAAATACTTAGCTACAAGCTAGTGTAGCTAAGCTAGACGCCAACAGGTTTAAATATGAACATATAGTACATAAAAAATGAACATACGTATTTTTTTCCTTCCTTAGCTCTATTAATTTCCTATCTCTTTTGGTTTATTCTCAATTCAAAATTTCTCTCTCCTCTTTTTTCCCTATCCTCAAAAGTTTACTTTATTATTTCCCTTCAATCTTTAAACTTCTTTGTCCTGCTCCGGATATTCTCCAATTCGTGACCACCATAGCGTTCTCCATCGTCATCATCTTCGTTGTGATTATGAATCTTAAGGTAGTTTAATTTAATATTTTTTTTTTGTGTTTATGAATATGCATGTGAATGTTGTAAAATTGTTTATTTCAATCAATTTTGCATTTGTGATTAAAAATCTATCATGTTATTGATCAATAATTATTGTCTCTATGATGAATCAAGACTAGATTTAAGGTGGATATATATTCAAATTTTTAGAGCTAAAATAATTACAATTGAACTTGCGTATAATTTATGTAAAAAAAAAATGAACACGAAGTACTTTAAAATTGAACAAGTTTGTACAAAATGAACATTTAGTAGACTAAAAATGAACATTTAGTACACTAAAAATGAACATATTTTAACGATTTATTTTAGCTTTATTTTTCGTAAATTTATTATATACAACGAATTTGAACATATATGAATGTATGAAATCATGTTCATTTTAATATTATATTAAATGTTCATAATATTATTTGACGTGTTAATTTTTTTCACGTTTTTATACTAAATCATCAAATATTTAATGTGCTCATATATTTTTACGAAATCTTCATTGTATTTGGTATGGTCTAGCTATTTTATGAGTGTATGATAAATTTTCATGTCTAATATACTAAAAGTTCATTTCTTTTATTGATATGTTCACTTTTTATAACTAAATGTTCGTTTTTTTAGGCTTTCATTTCTTATTACTGAATATTCCTTCTTTTATGTGTTCATTTTTTTTTTACTAAATGTTCGTTTTTAAGGTCGTGGTCTAGCAAATATATGATTATATGATAATAAATGATCATTTTTTTATAACATGTGCACTTTTTAGTATTACATGTTCATTTTTATTATTAGATGTTCATTTTTTTAAACTAAATGTTCCTTTTATAGAGCGTGGAGTTGATTTGGGCGAGCCGCGAATATATTATCTAGGTTATTTGATTTGGGCCGCGCGTTTGGCCACACCTATAATAGCTACATTAGTATGTAGCCAATACCCATTGCTTGAAATTCTGCCCAGAACTGACACTTTTCGGGTCGAGATAGCTTTGATAAGATCTACACGAGTCCAATTGCCCGAGCCCGACAATGCCCCAATGTGTGCCAGCTTGCATTCCTTAGGCCGGGTAAGTTTATTGCAAGTTTTGAGCAAAGTCTCAACATAGTCTTGCATAGAGTTTGGAAAACCAAAACTCATGTTAAGACTTTGCATGGGGAACAAATGCTGCAATATTTGGTTGTTTGCCAATCAAAACTTGCCACCTCACCAACCAAAAGTGATGGAAATTCAATCCCAATGGCTAGTTTGCATGTAAAGATACTTAACAAAAAAATGAATATATTTTGAAAAGGTTAAAAGAGTTGGAGTGAGTCTTGGGATAATTTGTGAATTTGGACAAAAACTTGTATGAATTTGAATAATATAAATGTATTTAAAAGTTAGTGGAAAACTTATGTGGTAAAGTCTAGAGAACAAGTTTCAATCTGGGGATAAACTCATCAAAATTAATTTATTTATCCGTGCTTTGTTTTATCAGGTTGTTCCTTATTATATGTATACATATATATGTATATATGCTGACCCATGACTCATTCTTCTTTTGCAGAAAGAGTCCATTCCACAAGAACACAGGAGGTTCCAGATAAAACCATATGATAATAGAGGGATCAACCCTTTAGCCTAATAAAGTATTGGGTTTTTCTACACAATACCCCTAAGGTATTCACTTTTCCAAGCTGTGTCCGTGTCCACCCATTTTCAAAATTCCACACTGTAACCCTAAGGTTCCTTTAGTGAGTATGATGTAACCCTATCTAATCTCGTCGTTAACTTTATGTTAACAGTTAACTTCATGTTAACTTCAAAATAAATAAATTTAAAAAAAAAACAAAAAAACCCTAACACTTCTCTCTCCTCCCTCACAAGTACCCACCATTGCATCTCCAATAGCACCACCGCCGAACCTCCAGCAGCACCCGCCGTCGAACCTCCAGTCGTACCTTCGATCCAGCTGCACCACTGCGCTTCGCTCCTCAATCTTTCCTCAACCTACCACCGCGTGACCCTCCTTTCTCCTTCTTTCTCAACTCTTTATGCCCAGATTTTCAACCATTTATAAAAAAAATTTAGGCAAACGTCGAACAATTTCGACCAATTGAACCATAATTCTCGCAGATTTCCATTGGAAAAATCAGTTAAAAAAAGTTTTGTGTATTTAATCTCAATCTAATTGAACCAAAATTGATGATATAACAATTAAAATCAAATCGGGGGAAAAATTAGGGTTTTCAATTGTTTTGAACCAAATTCTTTGATTTGAAAACGAAAACAACAATTAACAGCTTAATTTTGTAATTTGAATCCAATGAAACAAAAGCCCTAAACCAATTTTCAAAATTTCAATTCGAATTAAACTCCTCCATTGCATTCGAACTCTTTCTTTGGTGGTGCACTAGGTGGTGGTGGCCTCCGATGGGTAATGGTGGGGCTGTGATGGGTGATGGTAGGGGTCGCTTGCGAGGTTCGGCTCGCAGGTGGGGTTCGACGAGTGGCTTAGCTGGGGTGTGTTGGTGGGTGGTGGGTCGTGAGGGCTGGGATTTGGCGGTGAGGAAATTAAAACTAACGACAATAGTTAACGGCAACTTAACGGCAGGGGTACATCTATCTTACACATTAAAGGTGCCTTGGGGTTACAGTGTGGAATTTTGATTTGGGTGGATATGACTTGGAAAAGTGAATACCTTAGGGGTACCGTGTAGAATAACCCTAAAGAGTTTAATTTTTTTTTTTTTTTTTTTTTTTTTTTTTTTTCTTTCAATGTGAGACACTTACATGTGTTGTTTGGGAATTTTATACATCAAGAGTTCATTTGTTCAACAGCGGCCATCTACAGGGACTACATACATGCATCTCAACCTAAATATTTTTTTGATCTACCATGATGTAATGGAAGATGTAGAAAACTCAGTTCCCGACGTATCATAGAAGGGGTCATCACTCTTGCACAACACGTACACAACATCTACCATACTTGGCCGGTTTGAGGGATCCTTGTTAACACAAGCAACAGCCACATCCATCATATTTGTTAAGGCCTCAACTGAGCAAGATTCTGTTAGAGGGAAGTTGTCTATCCACTCCATCAACTTCTTCACCTTTTCAGTACCATCATCAGCATAGTCCCAAGTTTCATGGGCACTAGCCCAAAGTGCTTTTCCCTCCTGGTCGATGGCCTCCCTACCTGATAGCAACTCGAGCAAGACTACACCAAATGAGAAGACGTCCATTTTTGGAGAGACTATACCATCAGTCAAATATTCAGGTGCAATATATCCTTGGGTGCCTACAATGTGCATTGTAATAGCGTTACACCCGGACCTTGCTAACCCGAAATTGGCAATCTTAGCTCTCATATTGGTGTCAAGGAGAATGTTGCTGCTCTTTATGTCTTTGTGAACGACTTGTGGTCTAGTATGCTCATGAAAGTATTGAAGACCATTAGCAATATCGATTGAAATTCTTAGTCTAGCTTTCCAGTTTAATTTGCTCTTGTTTTCGTGTAGCCAAAAATGAAGAGATCCGTTTTCAATGTACTCATAAACTAGGTAGCACGTAGCATCTTCAGGGTCAATGGAAAATCCTTCCAATCTGACCAAGTTTCCATGATTCACCTGTAAATGACAGGAGGAAATTAAATTGCATCATGAGCTAATTACTTCATGACATATTACTATATGCACTCTGATCTATAACACCCTAGACTCCATTGTTGAATTCTAGAGGGACTTTTATCGGATTTTATTTTATAAAAACTCTTCCTTTTCTAAATAAAATGTCTTTTCCCTCTTGAAAGATAAGTTTTATTTATTTATTTTTTTATTATTTTTTATATTTGCTACCGTACGAAAGAACTTTTATTTTATTCAATCTATCACATTGTGTACTTGTATTAATTGTAAAATTTGAAAACCTTTTATAGATGTTGTATAATACGTATTAACTTTTTTAATTAATGAATTGATTTTTCTATTAAAATTAAAAAAAAAAATACTCTGTACTAAAAAAATAAAATTATAGAACAAGTTAAAAATGAGATATACCTTCTGCAGGATCTTTAATTCTTCATAAGTATTCCATTCCATCTTTTTTATAGCATAAAATTTCCCATTAATACAACCTTTAAAAACAGAACCATAAATCACACTCTTTTCATCAAATCCATCAGTAGCTTTTCTCAATTCATCAATTTCATAAATTTTATACTTATCCAAAGTATCAGAAACATCAGCCAACAGCAAATTCTGTTCTAATTGATTCAAAACCCTCCTCTCACTACCTTTCCTTGCATTCTCCTGCCTATTAATCACCTCAAAATCTCTCTCCTTTGACTTTTTCCTGTAGTCAATTTCCCTATAAATTGACACCCCAGAAACCAATACAAGCAACAAAATACTAACACCCATTCCAACACCTAAACCAACAGCAGCCCCTTTATGATCACTCTTACTATTCACCACAATAGTCTGATTATTAGGAGCACCAGGAGGTTGAATCGGTTGATTAAGCTTAACAAGTTTCGAAACGGGAACGAAAATCGTATCAAAAACTTTAAGATTATCCCCATTTACATCAACAATAGACTGCCTAGTTACTCTAAACAAAGATGCAATACTACTCAAATTATCATCAGGCTGAAAAACATAAGAAACCAAGAAACTAATAGTAGAATTGGTGAATGTGAATTGAAGGAATGAAGGTATAATCTGCATTAAGTTTAGTGAATTCTTAATAGTAGAATTGTCAAAAATTGGTTATCTTGCTTGGCTGCTATTCCTATTATAAGTTTGAATGTTAGTTGCAGAAGTACTAGTCATGGGAGTTTGTTATTTATGGGGCTCTTTCTAATGAGGAGAATGTGTCTTTATTCTTGAGATAAGGATGTGTTAGACATTGAAAGTGGTTAATCAATTGCACAAATTGAATGGAACTCTGCAGAAGAATTTTCTTCTTGTATTATCTCTCTCTCTCTTGTTTCTCTCATGTTTTTATGATTGCCTCTCAAATCTAAATACAATATTAAGTCTTGCTCTTAAAGATGGTTTTGGACGGTGTCTTGTATTAGGCTCACATGCGTGCTTTGGAATTGGTTAGCTCAATCCACTGTTTACTTGCTATGTTGAAATTCTCAACAGGGCGGCTTAGATAACAGTCTAGAGGTGATCACGGGGCAGACTTTGCCCAAAAAATTGGTCTATTTCAGGCTGAAAAAACCATGCTCAAACATGCTATTTCGGGCCAAAATTTTGAATAAAACTGGACTTTTAGTAGCTCAAAATCCATTATCTAAAAAAGGCCCGGGTTAGTTTCGAAATTATGCTCAAATTAGCATTTTTTAGGCCGAGTTAGCTTTGATCAGGTCTACACCGGTCCAATTTACCCATCTCCATGTCCCATTATGTGTTTATGCCAATATTATTTTATTTATGCGTGCTTTGATCTATCATGTTGTGCCTTATCGTATTTTTCCAAATATATATACGTAGTATGACCTAAGCCTATCACACATAGTGAGATGTCAAGTTGTGTCATTCGTATTTTTTCATGTTAGGTTACGTAGAGCCGCAAGTTGGCCTAACCCATTATCATTTTTCTATATTTTGTCCACCTTATCTTAATAAAGGTTAATAAGTTTGAATTACTTTTAAAAAGGTCCCGATAAGAGGAAAAAGGACGAATTAAGTTTAAATTACAACTAAATTTCTAATTTTTTTTTAATAAGGTCAATTAAGTTCAATAAGTGAAAACCGAGAGCATAAGAATGCACCCAACCCTCATTATGTAAGACTATAAGAGTATTACTACATTCATCCTGAAAATTTTAAGGTACAACAGCCTGTACCTAGCAAGGTACAAACAAAAAAAACGCGGAAAGAACATGTAGTAGTTTTTTAACGAACATAAAGTTGTTTTGTAAAGAACATATAACTGTTTTGTAAAGAACATCCAATTTTATGTTTTTTTTATACATCTAAAAAACATTCGTAATATTTATAAAGAACATGACAATATTATGTAATGAACATATATTCACCATAATTAAAAAAAAAAAATCAAAGAACATTTCACAATAAGTAATTAACATTATATCACAAATAAAAGTACATTACACTGACAATTAAAGAACATATTTCTTTTCACTCTTTTTTAATATAAATATGTTCTTTTTACTTTAGATAATATATGATCATTACTTTTTAATAGTATGTTTTTTTTATTACAACGATATGTTCTTTACATGTATGTAATATGTTCTTTTCGTGAAATAGTTGTACGATGCAAGGTACCTACGCCTGTAGGAACCACACATTGCATTCATCCCAAGATAATTGATACCCTCATTGTGGTCGTTAGTACTTTCATATGTATGTTTGGTAGCTTTAGGAACAATTTATTTATTTATTTTAATTTTTTCCACACATCTATAATTAACACCCTTTGGCCAAGAAAAAACAAATGTACATATTATTTGGACAGAGTACATAAAAAGCCACCAAATATGAGACTATCACAAATTTGAAATTTCTCTATATATAATCTATCATCCCGCTAACAGCCTAACACATGCTTTTTCTTCGCCTATAATACATTATTATTTGCATTTGTTTCTTTTATACCACTAAATAAGTTTAAGGTAAACAACTAAAATTCATCTATAAAGCAAGCAATCACATATTTATACCATCTACAGATCAAAGACTACACCACTACAGGCAGTATCTCAACCTAAATATACCTTTTTTGTTCTACCTTGCTGTAATGGGAGATGTAGAAAACTCATTTCCTGATATGTCGTAGAAGAGGTCATCGCTCTTGCACAATGCGTACACAACATCTACCATACTTGGCCGTTTTGAGGGATCCTTATTGACACAAGCAACAGCGACATTCATTATGTTTGTCAAGGCATCAACCGAACAAGATTCCTTTACAAGGAAGTTGTCTATCCAATCCATCAACTTCTTCACCTTTTCTGCTTCATCAGTGCAGTCCCATATTTCATGGGCACTAGCCCAAAGTACTTTTCCCTCCTCGTCGATGGCCTCTCTACCTGATAGCAACTCCAGCAAAATTACTCCAAATGAGAAGACGTCCATTTTTGGAGAGACTATACCATCAGTCAAGTATTCAGGCGCAATATACCCTTGGGTTCCTACAATGTGCATTGTAATAGCATTACACCCGGATCTTGCTAGCCCGAAATTGGCAATCTTAGCTCTCATTTTGGCATCAAGGAGAATGTTGCTGCTCTTAATGTCTTTGTGAACCACTTGAGGTCTTGTATGCTCATGGATGTACTGAAGACCATTTGCAATATCAATAGAAATTCTTAGTCTAGTTTTCCAGTTTAATTTTCCCTTGTTCTCATGTAGCCATGAATGAAGAGACCCATTTTCGATGAACTCATATACTAGATAGCAAGTAGCATCTTCAGGGTCTATGGAAAATCCTTCCAATCTGACCAAATTTCCATGATTCACCTGCAACCAAGAGGAGGAAATTGTATCAAGATTAAAGATATAAATCATTCTATTTCCACCCGAATTCAATTGTCACATTATTAGTTTAAATTTAAGGATTTTCAGCAATCCCCCCTCCTTCCCAAAAAAAGCTATAAAGAAGGTAAACCCAAGTCAAAGAGACAATGAAATTAAGTAGCTAGTCTAAAATAAACTTGCAGACTGATTTGAACTAGTTCATTGTATACTGCACATCACATTAAGTTTTTTTTTTTTGAAAGAAAACATCACATTAAGTTCATGATAAGATAATTTAAAACAAACATTTGGCAGAGAAATAAAAAAATTCTCAAATTCATCAAATATTAACAAGTGATGCTTCCAAGACAAACTAATGATTCCAAGAAGTTCAATAATATAAATCATCAGTGTTTTATTTTAATTCAATCTAAAACGCTGTCCACTGACATTAGTTGCTAAATTATTCAACCAGCCATATAAAAAATTCTTTAAGCAAACCTCCAATAATAAACTCACAATTTCAAATAGATTATAGTCAATAATGAGTCAAAAATTAACACCTAACCCCTAGTTTTAATATTGGTATACTTGTAATATTTAATCTCAGCTAAGCTAAGAAAACCGCCTTTCTATGTCTTAGACTCTAATCCACATCACGGTTTTTCCTCTATAATTCCATAGGACACTTGTTTTTTCCCTTGTTTGAATCACACTTCAAAGACTTTTCTACTACCTTTTTGGGCCCCCCTAATAAATCATACTCAAGGTACTTGAAATCACATCAAAGAGCTAATTCAATTTATAGTTTGTTTGGGAATTAGGATACAGCAAGCTCCTGACTCGTGAGCTCAGACATGAATGAAGCAATTAATGGATTAGTGTGTCCTGGAGCATAAAGCACAATTTCGGAGGTGCATTCTTATATCTAAATCCAATGGCTCTAGTGATATTTTACGGACTCGTGTGCTTCTTGCTGATCCAAAGATTAACCTATCAACTCTCGAATATCCATCATCTAAACAAAACCTATTAATATCATATCCAACATGACAGAATACTATATGAATTCATATAACACATCAATAAATTATCCAAGAACACACTAGACAAATTATTTACAAACTCCTGAGACAATGATTCTTGTGTAAATAAGGCTGCAAATTAGCATATGCTCCGTATATAGAAATACTTAATAGCTGAATTTCAACATACTAAATACATACATAAAAATCATCACAAAATATACATAACAGAAAAATATCAAGACTGAAACAAGGAAAAAACAATAGATATACCTTCTGCAAGATCTTTAATTCTTCATAAGCATTCCACTTCATCTTCTTAATAGCATAAAATTTTCCATCAATACAACCTTTATAAACAGAACCTTGTATTATCTTCCTCTCATCAAACCCATCAGTAGCTTTCCTCAACTCGTCGATTTCGTAAATCTTATACTTATCCAAAGTTTCAGAAACATCAGCTAACAACATATTCTGTTCTAATTGCTTCAAAATTCTCCTCTCACTACCCTTTCCTACATTCTCTTGCCTACTAATAACCTCAAAATCTCTCTCCTTTAACTTTTTCTTATACTCATTTTCCCTATAAACTAACAACCCAGAAACCAAAACAAGCAACAAAACACTAACACCCAATCCAACACCTAAACCAACAACTGCCCCTTTATGATCATTGTTTCTATTAACAACAATTGTTTGATTACTTCCACTATTAGTCTGATTAGTAGGAACACCAGGGGGTTGATTAAGCTTAACAAGTTTCGAAATCGGAACGAAAACTGTATCCATAGGCTTAAAATCATTCCCATTTAAATCAACAATAGACTGCCTAGTTACTCCAAACAAAGATGCAATACTACTCAAACTATCATTAGGCTGAAAAACATAAGTAACCAAGAAATTAACATTATTCCTCAACTGGGTACTATTAGGACACTTACAAAAAATAGGAAAATTATAATCAACCCCAATAGTAAGATTATAAACATCAACAGTAGGGTTAATAATTACAGTAGATTCCCAAGTAGTAAGATTACCATAAACATGACTAGAAACATAATAAAAAGTGTCACCTGATTTGATTGTGTAAGTCATATTAGCAAAAGAGATGGATTTAAGGGTTTGATTTTGAACAGGATGACACCCACATGAAATAGGGATGAAAAGGGGTTGATCTGGGAGAAGAGATGAAGATGGGTTTGAAATATTACTGGGTTTTGAGATTGTTAATCTGCTGACATTGAAAACATCAGCAATTGAAGCAAGGTCTAAGAAATCTGGGGATTTAGCTCTGTATAATACATAAGTTTGGCAGGGGAAATTGGTGGCTGTGCTGTTGATTGTGCAAGTGTAGCCATTTGTGGGTGGTTGAGCTTTGGAATGATAGATTATGTTGAGGAAAAGTAGCAGAATTAGACAGTAGAATTCACTCAAATGAGGAGTTTTTGGCAACATTTTTTTGGGATTTTTGTGAAAAATTTTCAAGACTCAAAATTTGGTTGTCATATTTATGAGTTTGGATGTGAACTGCATTAGTAATGGTCATGGGAGTCTGTCATTTTGGGGCCCTTTTAAGTTGAACAATTGTGTTTTCACTCTTTTCAGATAAGGATGTGGAAGACTGAAAGTGGTTAGTCAATTGTACAAAGTTAACAGAACTGTGCAATAGAATTTTCTATTCTTCTTTTTCTTTCTCATCTTAAATACAAGTATGAGAGTTGCCTCTCAATACAGCCATACAGGTCCTGTTCTTAAGAATATTCTTAGATCCAGCAACAAAATATATAGCTATTGAAGACATAATTTGGATATTACCAAGCTACCCTTGGTTTAGTAGGGCAGATTGTACTTTCTAATTTTGAATTTAGGGATTTATTCCTTATTAGAGACACTTTGAGAGTAGAAATCCCGTATTTTCAAAGTAACTAGCTTATATATATATTACATAAAAAAATCGTAAGGAATGAGGTCATTTCAAAGTTATTCTCCTTAACATTTAAAATAACACAAATTTTTATATACGGTCTGTTGTACCGTGCGCTGTGTGACAGAGGTTACTTGAGTTTCTCAGTCAGGGGTTACTCGAGTTTCCGGGGTTACTTGTTTCTCGGTTAGGGGTTACTCGAGTTTTCGGGGTTACTTGAGTTTATCGGTCAGGGGTTACTCGAGTTTTCGGGGTTACTTGAGTTTCTCGGTCATTGTTCATTCAAGTTTCCGGAGATACTTGTTTCTCATTCAGGGGTTACTCGAATTTCTTGGTTAGGGATTATTCGAGTTTTTCGGTCAGGGGTTACTTGAGTCACAATTTTTTGTATGCGGCTTGACCAAGAAACTCGAGTAACCCCTGATTGAGAAACTCGAGTAACCCTAACTTAGTAACCCTTAACCGAGTGAACTCCTAGCTAATAACCCTTGACTGAAAAACTCAAGTAACTCATAGTAAAAATAACTCAGATAACCCCTGTCGCATGATGTAGCCTACTACATCAAAAAGTTGCTACAAATTTGTTTTTTTTTTTTTTTATTTATTATTTTTTTTTTATGGAGTTAATTAGTCAAACAATCTATACTAACATATTAAAAGGCGTTACTAAAAATGTCCAGATGTCACGTAGACTCCCTCATTTCGCCATGTCATTTCTTATTATGCCACGTCATCACTCAACAGTCAACACCTTAATATGAATGAGAAGGTTCGAACACTTGACCTCTTTAAATAAAGGTTATTGTTCAACTATCTAGACTAATTGTCAATTATGCTTTAACCTTGCGCAATAAATAATATTATACTATAAAGAAATTAAAGACACATACTACATACACACTATTAGATGCTCTAAAAATTAGCAATTGTACAAATATAAAAGTAGTAACCTGAGGAACGCCCGGGCTACTCACTAGTAATATAATAATAAAAAAATAAATAAAATAATAAAAAAAAAAGGTACGATGATTTCTAACAAATTTTGCATTGATGAGAGGGGTATTAGATCACCTGTGACGTGTTGCCCAACTCATGTGGCTGGCTTTTCATGTGGTGTAGAATTATCAAAGGCGGCGTTCAAAAGAGGGCATTGAATTTATACGCTTCTATTTCAACTTTGTCTTGCGTGTCTTTTGGGGTAGCATTAGTTGGTCTTTTAATTTCGAGATGTCATCCCAATTCCCAAACAAACACTCCTGTGTTTCAATGGTGTACAAGATTTTTTTTTTTAATTTTATTTTATTAATATCTCTCTAAAATAAATATCCATTTTTATCGGCACGTTTATCAATATAGCTTATTAATATTGTATTATATTTAATTATCATTAACCATAGATTAAAACGATTATAATTATATAGGAACACACAAGAAGTTGAGAGGAGAAATAAGCCACAATCATACAATCTACTCGCATTATTTTAACTTATAACTTATGCTCTATCTTGCTCTAATAGGAGATGTACTAAAGTCATTTCTTGAAATATCATAGAAGAGGTCATCACTCTTGCACAAGGCATACACAACATCTACCATACTCGGCCGTTTTGAGGGATCCTTATTAACACAAGCAATAGCCACATTCATCATGTTTGTCAAGGCATCAACCGAGCATGACTCCTTTTGAAGGAACTTGTCTATCCACTCCATCAACTTCTTCACCTTTTCGGTATCCTCAGTGTAGCCCCAAATTTCATGGGCACTAGCCCAAAGTACTTTTCCATCATCGTCGATGGCCTCCCTACCCGATAGCAACTCGAGCAAGACTACTCCAAATGAGAAGACGTCCATCTTTGGAGAAACTATACCATCAGTCAAGTATTCGGGTGCAATGTATCCTTGGGTGCCTACAATGTGCATTGTAATAGCGTTGCACCCGGACCTTGCTAGCCCGAAATTGGCAATCTTGGCTCTCATATTGGCGTCTAGAAGAATGTTGCTGCTCTTAATGTCTTTGTGAACCACTTGTGGTCTAGTATGCTCATGGATGTATTGAAGACCATTTGCAATGTCGATTGAAATCCTTAGTCTAGCTTTCCAATTTAATTTTCCCTTGTTTTCGTGTAGCCACGAATAAAGAGATCCATTTTCGATGTACTCGTAGACAAGGTAGCAACTAGCATCTTCAGGGTCTATGGAAAACCCTTCCAACCTAACAAGGTTTCCATGATTCACCTGCAAATGATAGGAGGATATTATCTTAAATATACTGTTTTTATATGTAAAATTGATAATTAATATTGAAAGTTATTATGCGTGACGCAAGATCTAACGGCCTATAACACCTATTTGAGTATGAGTCAAGATGACATTTATAAAAAATAGTACTCGTAACAATTAGTTTGTGCTAGCAATTTCCATTTGCAAAGAATCATACACTTACCACTAGTTGTTGCCTTAGAAATGATTAATAACCACAATCATAGCAAATAATACTCCTATTATATTAATGGAGCCACCAATAATTGTAATAAACACACACTTTCTTAATGGAATCTATAGTCAATAATTAGTCAACAATTACCACCTAACCACTATGTTTACTAATGATATCTTCACTAACCTCGTTTAATTTAAAAAGACTACCTTTTTAAGTCGTATTAGTCTCTCATACACATGCAAGTTTTATCCCATTGGCAATTTGGCATCATTATTCTTCAATGAGTTTAATTTTTATTCAAAAGAAATTATAACTAATTGGGGATCTTATTTTCAAAAGAACATCTTGCATAAGCGGTTAGTCAACAAACTTATTATTATGCATTTATACATAGTGTTCAAAGTGCGTATTATTTTTTTTAAGTGATCACTCTAAGTTACCTAACATGTTGAATGTAATTATCCTTAATCCTTTTTTGTGTTTGAGTAATTATGTAAAAATGGTTAACTCAAATTACACATATTCTAACATTGGCCTGGCTAACTCAAATTACGCATATATATGTAGCTTTGACAAAAACGAGCTCGACTCTACATTTAGGGCCTGTTCACATTTACTGAATTGAGCTGAATTGAACTGAACTGAACTGAACTGAACTGAATTGAACTGAATTGAGTTGAAATGAATATTTTATGTGAGAGGGAAATTAAGAGCTGAACTGAACTGAATTGATTGGAGCTGAACTGAACTGAACTGAACCGATTGAAGCTGAACTGAACTGATGAATGTATAGTAATATGCTGGATCGGATTTATTCAAATACGAAGTAATTTATGAGGTTTTCAATTGTATGTTATAGGCACAATAATATATACTTGTATAAATTATTCTAACAATATAAAAGAACCATTTTACATCAAATTAGACTAACAATACGAAGTACAAAGATGAGTGAGTTTATAAACTTTCCTTTAACAATTTATATTATTCATCATTTAATTTCACCAATAAAAATAATTTATTCTTGTAAATTAACATGTACAACAAATCAATAAATATATATTAAAATACCTTTCAAAATAAATAAATAAATAAATTAAAATAAGGTTATAAGTTCAAATTACTAACCTTTTGCAAAATCTTCAATTCTTCATAAGCATTCCACTTCATCTTCTTAATCACATGAAACTTTCCATCAATAAAACCTTTATAAACAGAACCTTGAATCACACTCTTCTCATCAAATCCATTAGTAGCTTTTCTCAATTCATCAATTTCATAAATCTTATACTTATCCAAAGTATCAGAAACATCAGCCAACAACAAATTCTGTTCTAATTGCTTCACAATCCTTCTTTCACTACCCTGTTTTCCAAATTTCCCCTGTTTTATCCCTTCAAAATCTCTCTCCTTTGACTTTTTCCTGTTGTCAACTTCCCTATAAACCAACAACCCTGAAACCAAAACAAGCAACAAAACACAAACACCTAAACCAACACTTAAACCAACAACAACCCCTTTATGATCATGATCAATAGTAGTAGAAACCACCACAGTTTGATTAGTGGGAACTCCAGGAGGTTGATTGAGCTTAACAAGTTTCGAAACCGGAACGAAAATGGTGTCGTAAGGGTTAACATCATCCCCATTTACATCAACAATAGACTGTCTTGTTACTCGAAACAAGGATGCAATACTACTCAAACTATCATTAGGTTGAAAAACATAAGTAACTAAGAAATTTACACGATTTCGAAGCTGAGTAGTGTTAGGACACTTACAAAAGATGGGAAAATAAGCATTACTACCAATAGTAAGGTTAAAAATATCAAGAGTAGGGTTAACAATCATAGTAGTTTCATAAGTAGTAAGGTTGCCAAAATGATTAGATGAAACATAATAGAAAGTATCAGCTGGTTTTATGTTGTAGGTCATGTTAGCAAAGGAAATGGACTTTAGGGTTTGGTTACGAACCGGGTTGCACCCGCATGAGATGGGGATGAAAAGGGGTTGGTTCGGGTTGAGACCGAAAGACGGGTTGGCTATGTTGCTTGGTTCAGAGATGGTTAGCCGGCTCACGTTGAAGAGGTCAGCAATGGAGGCTAGGTCAAGGTAATCAGGGGGTTTGGGTCTGTATAATACATAGGTTTGACATGGGTATTGGCTAGTGTTGGTGTTGCAAGTGTAGCCAAATGTGTGTTTTTTGTTAATGGTTGGTTGGGAGTTTGAGTGGTGGATTTTGTTGAGGATAAGGAGGAGAATTAGATAGGAAAAATGGAGGATTTTTGGTAACATTTTTTTGTGGGATTGATTGGTTTAAGGGTTTAGTGTGTTTTAGGTTTTTTGGGTGGTGAAATGAGGATGCATATATAAGAGAGTGTGTTGTAACTATTGTTGGTTGAGGAAGAAGTTGAAAAAGTTTTGTTTACTAGTATTTGGTCAAGAAATTTGGATTACTAGAGTATTGGTCAAGTGATCATGGGGTCATGGTATGTACTACGTAGAGTTTCATTGATTTGAGGGGCCTTTTTATTTGTTGAATAAATATTCTAGTGTTGGAGTAGATAGGCATTTGGAAATGTATTTGTTATGGACTTATGACATTATTTTTTATATGCTTATGCATAATATATAAGAGTCAAACTTGTATACTACGTATGTAGAAAAAGTATTATAATATATACTTCGTATAAGTTATTGCAATCTATATATAAATCAAGACTTTTGTTTAAGTTAGAATTATCCATCTCTTATTAGCTATTACAGAGATGTAGTAGTTGAAATTTAGAAAGTTGGAACAAATGAACAACATTTACAATAGTTGTGACTTGTGAGTTTAGGAGTAGATATATATATATGTAAGAGAGCCACAAATACGAGGTGAGAATCAATCGTGAAATCTTCGAAAATCGGGAGAAAAACTCTAACCACTTAAGCTATCCCTCACTCTCATGGATAGAGGGATATCCATCTTGGAAGAGTCAAAAACTTCGTACTCCCTTTATGTTGCATTAATTAACAACTTTTATGATGAGATGGTATGTAGACAATGAAGTAATTAGATGAGATATAATAAATCACCTCTGACGTGTGCCAACTCATGAGGCTAGTCGTATAGTATGGTGTTGAATTATCAAAAGTTCAAAAGTGGCTTCTTTCAATAGGAACTGAAGGGTAAAAGTGCCAAATATTGTTCTGACCAATCCGATTTGAATTTTTTTTTATTCAGATTTCTACTTGCATATAGAGAAATAATTTAGTATAACTCAACTTTAAAATAGACTCAACCTAATCGAACTTGATCCAAATACACGAATTGACACCTCTAGTAGTATTGGCTATGTAGATGCACTTCAATAATCTACATACTGAAAATATGTGGACTAAGGTCATGTTATATACAAAATACTCCATGTATAGTAGAAGAGGGGAGATAAAGGAATCCCAACCCCAAACACCATTATTTGATTGGATTTGAACCCCAAACCTCTAGGATATCAGGTAAGAAATAACAATTAACATGTTGTTGGTTGTATATAGCTTTCAATAGAGTTTTATAATTTTTTATTGTTTGTCCCACATGGTAATAGTAGGAAGATACTTTTTTTAATAAATCAAAAGTGCTAATAATACATTTATAGATTTAATACTACATGAATTGGATTGAGCCCTTTAATTGGGCTAGCTTGGGTGTGTGCTAGCATTTTGGGCTGTAGAAGTGATGTTTGCTTGTATGTTTTTGCCGCGAAAAAAAAAATGTATACAACTTGAAAAACATCAGTCTAATAGGGATACAATTAGTTATCCTAAAGAGCTATTTACCAAATTAAAGTGGTAACCATCAATCTTTTAAAAATTTGGGTACATTATACACTATGTGGTCTATCATCCTGGGATTGTTGATCAAATCTGATAATTGAGGTACAACTTGAAAGGCTTTGAGTAAGATCGCTAAAACAAATTCCCATGGCGCATATGTTGCCTCTAGTCCATTATAGAATTCGCGCTAGACAGAACCTGTGCAGGAAAAGCAACAGCTCAAAGGCTCAGCTAGACAAACAAGTCCTATGACGACTTGAACATATGAAAGAAATAATAATGAAACACATCAAAGTAATATATAATGGCATACCATTTGAGTAAATTTGGATGCCATTTTTATATGGCTTCAACAAGGCGGTGGCCTTTTCTTGCAAGACCTCCCATGCTATATCGATATGCCTCTCTTCCGTAAGTGGAGCTCCCACAGCCAAGCGTAATACATACTTGCCTGACAGAACCTATATTTTTGAAGAGCAGTATGATTAGGAGCTTTGTCAATAATGCTACCATTACGTCTGACTAATTATGCAACTTAATAAATTTCCTAAATAATCTTAACAAGTTATTTGTAGAATAAAGTATGGCATATACATACTGTGTGAGAAATGAACATCTTTCCAGTAGAGTTGACGGCTTCTAAGAGCTCACGATTGAGCTTATCACACTGGTTTTCGTCTTTGGCAGGATGCAGCAACCGGAAACACAGTAATGCAAACTTTCTAGGAGTAATCACCTGCCCAACCGAGTTTTTAAGTTATGTCGAAAAGCATAATAGAGAAGGCACGAAATCAATAATGTAACAAAAGGATCTGTAGTTGATACAAAACACAGTTATAAATTAACTGACAAGCATGCAGAAGCACACATGATATTGAGGTGAAACTATGAAAACAGGAGAAATTTCAATTAGTCAAAATATGATTATCATCATTCATCAAGCCCTGCTCTACAATGCCACAACCAGCATCACAGAAAGAAAGAAAAGCGAGCCACTTGGTGTAAAAGATTACCTCAAATCTCAAATCTTGACGAACAAGATCTTCAAACCGTTTTGCCAATGCTATATGATTTCTAATATATGATTGCAGACCTTCTTGGCCATATAGCCGCATTACCATCCAAAGTTTTAAGGATCTGCAAGATACTAATCATTACTGTTATGAAGCAAAGTGAATCAGACATCAATTGAAGTGCTTAACTGCAGATTATGATGCAATTATTCTTGTAGAGACGAGATGCAAGAAATAGTAATTAGAGTAAAGCATCATTGATTTATGTAAACTCTATTACCTGACATACATATCTCATACAAGAATGGCTCATAATGAATGTTTTAGGCTAACCTGAATCGACGACCAAGAGGAATTTGCCAGTCTTTGTAATCCACAACTGTATTTGCTTCTGAAGCCTGGTAACCAGTTAGTATTTGTCAGAGAAAGAAAATCATATGCAAAGGAGATCCTCAGTTGAGATTTCTAGTTAATTATAAGCCAGAAATTTAAACAACTAATGCCCCAAAATGAAGGTGAACATCAAACTTTCAGAAAAATCTTGCTGACACTTTTCATGCAGCAGAACAGCCCCATCATACAGCTATGACATAATTGACATACTCCGATACAGAGTCAAGCAGATAAATATGCAACGCGAGAGCTTACTTTGTTTCTCAAATACTCTGGATAAGTGGACAAGGATTCAATCAGAGCGCTTCTGTCCTGTAAACATGAAACATTGTAAGACCAAAAGAGTTGAAAAGATACATACAGTGACAAATTTAATGAGGTAAGCAGATATATATGCAAATATATATGAGCTGACATACTCTAATCCAAAGAGCTGAGCAATCAAAATTTGTAAGGAGCCATTTATGTGCATTCATACAAAATGAGTCAGCTTCTTCAACGCCATCAAGATAGTGGCGAAATTCAGGACATATACAAGCACTTCCAGCGTAGGCACCATCAATATGAAACCAAATTCCATTACTCTGTCGACATTTTAAACAAGAAAGTCTTCTTAAGATACTAAAGATTAGAACAAGCCTAGTAAATTGTTATTATTATGAACTCCTGTACCCATTTCAAACTCTGAGAATTACTGGTTAGTCATTAGTATTTAGCTGATTACATACCTTAGCAATCTTTCCTAGAGCAAGCAATGGATCAACTGCAGTTGACGAGGTTGTCCCAATCTGCAAGCAATCATAATGCTTATTAGTCTTGTTAGATTTCAAAATTACCTTTGGTATCACTCCCGGTATTCCAATGATCATTACAGCACACGAAATACTTGCAGAAACGAGTCAGTTGCTTAAGGTAAGTCCACCAATAGTAATACAAACATTATCATATTTCTTAGTCAATCTGGTGAAACTTTAGAGTCCTACTCATTTGGTTACTGTTTTGATGCCAACCTTGGTATGGATTTTAGGAACTATTACTCCGGCCTAGATCTCACGCCGCCCTGGATATATGAGCTTACAGTATTTTACTGGTCTTAAAATTAACATTTGCTGTGCAAGTATTTTAAAGATTATACTTTGTAGTTGTTTAAGCAATTCTAGATAATAGTCGGACTAAATCACTTAGAAAAGAGTTGGAAACTAGAAGAAAAGTGGAATTCTCGCGTCTCACTAAAACAGCAAACAAAATCAGGATTGATATGAGGTATCAGAGTAATAAGGATTGTTATTCTTACAGTAGCACATAAGAAAAGAGGTATGAGACCAGAAGCAACATCATGTGATACCGCTTCAGAAAGTACTTCAGGACAAAGAGCATATTCACTTGATGAATCCGTCTTCAAAATTCTGATGTTCTCAGGATATATTCCTGCAATCTTATGTCATACAGAAAAGACAGAACATCAGAATCAAGAATCAAACAAGTCTTACAAACGCAAAACTTTTAGTAACATTGTCAACTTTCTTCTTCACCATACTCGAACTTGGGTACTTGTGTTACATTAGGCAAATAGGCAAGACTTGTGTATTTCATGTGAAGGATCCAAGTAACATAGCTATGTATTCAACTATTCTATAAACATGATCTTATGTTAGCTGTTAGCATACCGTGATTGAAACATTGACCCTTAAGATTCCAACAGACAAAATTCAAAATGTATTGGCAATTCAAAGCATTCTTATTGCTAAATAAATTTGTTTCATAAGTTCTGATAATTAATCTCATTCTAAAAGGTTCATCTTTTCACCTACTTCCCCTGTTTTTCATTCTCGAAGTAGAATATATTCACTGATCACATGTAGAAACAATTCGAAACCCTGAGCACATGACTTCAGACTAAATGACAGAAAGATGAGGATAAGAAAGAGTCAGTTACCAAATACCTGACAACCTTTCTTTACAGAAGCATGAGTTTGATCAGCAGTATAAACAACTAGTTTCCCCAAAGAATCTTTTCCTACTTTCTTCAACATCCGATCACGCGCAGCCACTAATGCAACCAGAACTGCTTCACTGGCAGTTCCCTGTATGACACCACCGCCTTTTCCTGCAATATCATTGGAAGCATCAGTTTTCATTGCACCCCACTTTCATGTACAATATTGATGTCACGTTCTTTAGATGGCCGTGTCTGACACTTGAACACGTATCTGAGTTCAACACCTCCAGACGCGTCTCAGTTACATAGCATGTAACAGCACTGCATCAGTCAGACTTACCTGAAGAAAGGAAGGCATCAGGTAGTTTAAGCAATTTAGCAAGCCAATCTAGAACAATCACTTCGAGTTCTGTTGCTGCAGGACAGGTAACCCAGCTAAAGCCAACAATGTTGACACCAGCACTAAGCATTTCCCCCAGGAATCCGGCGATACTGCTGTTAGAAGGGAAGTACGCGAAATAGCCAGGGCTTTGCCAATGTGTTACCCCTTGAAATATCTTTGATTTTATATCTGCAGGATATATACGACTCAAAATTTGTCGATTATGATTTAAAAAACATAAGACAGTCTAAAAATGGAGCTGAAATAATGGCCTAACCATTGAGAACATCTTGTAAGGATTCCGGTTGAACAGGTGGAGAGTCCGGTACAAGCTCACGAAGATACCCTGGCTGCATTTCACAGAGAATGCCATGTTGACGAGTTATATATTGATTGGATACGTGGGATATTATGTACATAAATCCATTAGTCTAGCTGAATCGTGCAAGGTCACAATAATCATCTACTACGACATGATACGAGGACTAAAATGAAGACGAAGATGAACAGATAAGATATCACCAACATTCCAAGAACAAATTGGCTTAAAATTTCTCGTTTCATATTATCCTAAGTATTACTTAGGAAAAATGCACTACAATTTGTTGGTTTTATATACGTCAATTCATTATTACTTGTTAGTTTTATAAATTAATGCAATAACAACAATGACTAACACCTAAACCTGTAACCTCATTGATGTCCTTGAATATAGTTGATAAAAATTTAGGGAGTATCATTTTACTATTGTTTTAATTCGAAAATATTCAATCTTGAAATCCACTATAGATTTCAACTTTTAGGAACATGAGACTAGCTAGAACAGGTTAAATTTTAATATCAAATATATTACATTCATTTTGCTCATGACATATGACTGGCCTTGCCATGAACTCATAGGTAAGATAAGATAGTACATAAATTTTACGTTCATATGATTAAGTACTAATTATGCTAAAACCACAAAAAAATTCGAACAAAAAATGCACATAAGGCCATGTTGACTTACTTTAGATACATCCCAGTATACGATAGAAGTTTTATAAAGTCTTAGGGCCTGTTCTCTTACGTTGAAATTCAGTTCAGTTCAGTTCAGTTTAGTTCAGCTCAGTTCAGTTCAGTTCAGCTGAGTTCAGTCAATGAGAACAAGCCCTTAGTTGAATCTATGCAAGAAATTTGAAAAATGCTACATCACCAATAGTGGTAATTAAGTACTAAGTAGTGGAATAGTGGGGACTAGGGAGTAGTAGTTTCAGTGATGAAGCCGTAACCAGGCCACTTAAACTGAATAAAGCTGTACTGTGAGTCTGTGACATTTAATTAGAGCAATCATAAAATTTTCAAGTCATGATTTATGACTCCCTTTCATTTCTGATTAATTGCAACATTGTTTTCCTTTATAAAGTATTGTACTCGTATTTGTTTGTTATTAATTGCAACCATTCTTTATTTGATAGAGCCCATTGTCGTGTAACTCGTGTTAGCTCAACCCAACTATCTAAGTTATAGTGCCCCCTCTCCCTATCCAAACTCCGTACAATAATTCATACCCACGATAAAATATGGGACCACTGCCCACCTGAGCTCTACCACTTAAGATCACACATGAAATTCTTAGTTTATCTTGCACAAAGTATATACTACTTCCGTTAAATGTTATGTGCAACTTTTGGGTATTATTTGTGAGATATAAAATATTTCCAAGTTACACATAACATTTAACGGAGGTAGTATTTCTAAATAGGCAAAAACTAATGAAGGTCTAGGGGAATTGGTAAGATGCTAAAAAAAAAAAAACTATCATATTAAAATAAATATTAATAACACCGATCGACGCGTAATTATGACATACATTTCCAAATTAATACTCCGTATTACCTCCGTCCCCGAAAGAACGACCCATTTGGCTTAAAATTTTAGTCCCAAAAAGAATGACCCATTTGCATTAAAATTCCCACCAGTTTGCAATAATATTTGTGTAAAGTTAGGTTTTCCATTTATAATTTTGTTTCCCTATGCACTTTTATTACTTTATCTCTCTACTGGTACTTTTTTACAAACCCCACGTAAATTTATATTTTCTATATATTTTTACTTCTTTTTATTTAACTTACTTAATACCCGCAAAATCAACCCAAATGGGTCGTTCTTTCGGGGACGAAGGGAATACTATTTTTAGAAATATTTTTAATGTTCGTTAGCAAAATTCTATATTTAATGCACATATTACAAAAGACAGTTACAAGATTGCCCATTAATAATGTAAATATCCAAATGTTGCAATTGAAAGAAATCAAAGAATGGAGAATGTAAATGTCATATGGATGATAATAGAAGACAATTCAACGGATTGTGTAACATTTACATCATCAATCTAACTAAATTTAGGAGGTCATTTATTACTCACCAATCACTTGAAATGCAACATGTCAAGTAGATCAAGTTTTAAACAAAATTGTCATTCTCTATCTATCTTAATGCTCCACCTTCCAACAACTTCTTCCCAAAATATGTGACATTTCCCTTTGATGGCAAAACTTACATATCACAACTTATTACACCAAAAAGGAATATGAAGGAAATTATGAACATTGTTTTTTTTTTTTTTTTTTTTGACAAGAACTTATGAACATTGTTCTAGAAACGTTACTTTCATAAATTATATTATACAAGTACATTCTATCTAATACTACGAATATGGAATGAATTATATTATCCATGATCAAACTACAAAAGAATATCTTTTTCACCATTATGTTTCCCATTTTCACAATTATGTTTACTAATGGATTTTTTTTAATTTTTTTATTATTATTTTTAATCAAAATAAACGGAGTCTAACTGTTCACATAGAGCGAGAAAAATAATCAAAGTGCAATTTTTTAGCCACCCAACCACCTATCCCTCTCTTATTGTTACCTTTTTTTTTTTAAGGAATCTAATATTTTTACTTAATCACCCTTCAATTCAAAAGAATCATTAATTAGCCTTTATATATTTTTAATAATTTCGCTACATTTCAATATTAAACATGCATCCTATAGTCAAAATGGCGATACTACCTATAAAAAATAATAATAATAATAAATTATGAAGGAATAAATTTGTAACTTGGAAGTTACTGATTTATTGTTGCATGTATATAAAACCTATTTTCACTTAAATAAAACTATTTTTTTTTATACAATTATAGAAACACTTTCAATGTGAAGTCTAACTACTCCACTCACTATCCCCCTCCAAAAAAAATTAAAAAAATAAAAAATAAAATAAATAAATAAATAAAAAAGCATATGAAGGCTTAATTAATTTGTGTATCCTTACCTTAAAAAAAAAAAAAAAGTAATTTAAAAAATTGAAGTCCCCATAAATTAAATACATACGAGTAAGTGAAAATGACCGAAGAGGAAGAAATAAACCTGAACTTGGCTAAGCACGGGAAAGTTTTCAATGGTCTTGTAGTAATCAGCTACAAAATCCACCATTTGATGTCCATATTCTCTCAATTGCTCTGCATCCATGGCCTTCAACTTTTCTCCCTCCCTATTATTTATTTTCGTATCCATCACCAAAATCGCGCAATCAACAAAACCATATATGTCGTATTACACATTAATATACTAGTATTTCCGTAGATCAATGGCTAGAGATGATCAATGGTATTCTTTACAAATTTTACAAACGGGTTATGCAAGATATAAGCATTGTAACGATTAATACTAGCTACCTCCGTTCTTTTTTAATTGACAGGTCGGATTTTAACAAAGTATGTAGAGAAAGGAATAATAGGGACTTACATTTTAAATTGGTGGTGGACGCCTGGTCTTTTTACTTGTGATGGAATCGAAATTGATTGTGAGCGTTCTGACGCAGGAATACACTCACACCCTTGACACTTTATATAGCAAGAATTTTTTATTTTTTTTAAATATTTTTTAAAATTCTTTTTATACAGTATTTATTTTTATGAAAACGATTAAATAGCAACTTAACATCTAAAGTACCAACTAATCCGTTACTTGGTGTTACCAAGTCAACATGAATAAATAGTACGGAGTAATTATAATTGACAACCATAGCATATTTTTATAAGATCAAATACTTCTTTGATCCTCATCAAATGATCGCGAAAATTGAATAATACTTTGTAGTTTTTTTTTTTTTTTTTTTTTTTTTTTTTTTTTTTTTTTTTTGAAAGGATAATTATGTACTATGAAATACATGATATTAATTACAGTATATCAATAATATTATAACTTGGGAGAATGAACTATCGAAGATACAAAAAATGAGAAAGTGGGAAAAGGAAAAAGAGAGAAGAAAAAAAAAGGTCTCCAGTTGCTCGTGGGAAAAGAAGATTAAAAAGTGAGAAATAAAAGGCAAAAAATTACCAGTACTCCCGTATTTGTGATTTGTGAACATATATAATTACTCCGTATAAAATTGTCGTTAATGACATGAGAAACAAAATTATGCGTATAATTTACTGACTCTATTTTTTTATTATTTATAATAAAAGGGTATAAATTATTTATAAGAGATATAATATTTCTTTATTGTAAATAAATAAAGGCAGAGGTAGTATTTGCGTGTTTGATTGATGAAGCACACAGCCACACGGGTGCATTCTAATTGTAAAATAAATACTAATGACCGAGCAGTGTATAAATTGTAACCCGACTTCTGCCGTTATGTCTCATATCTTTCCATGGATGGATCGAATGGTTGACTTTTCTCATTGACTAATTATGATATTTGTAAATATACAGGACTAAAAGCTATCATGTCATGTCATCCTTAATATAGTATGTGACAATCCTTTAATGTATTTAACTATTTATGTACTCTCTTTGCTCCTTTATATTGTGGCTACTATGAGGTACAACTTACAACTAACCATACCATTAATTAACTCCAAAAAGGCTTGATTATCTTCTAGTAGTTTGGATGAGTCATTAGAGCATTGCCACTAGTGGGCATTTTTTTGGTTGCCCAATCTCTCTCTAACCACTTTCTCACTCCTCCTCCCCATGGGCATTTTCTTGGTCATTTTTATTCTACACCAATGGTCATAAATTATAATCCCCACCATTCTCTCTCCTATTTTTAACCCTATACCCCACCAATATTTATCTCTCCTACACATCATTAAATTTGTAATTTAGTATTTTTTAATTTTATTGTTAACAAAACTTTGTATTGATTAAATTATTTATGAATAGTACAATATTAATTATTTTTAATATTAATTTTTGCAAAATGTATTTTTTAATAAAATAATAATATTTATTCTTAACTAAAATTTTTTATTGATTAAATTATTTATGAGTACAATATTAATTATTTGTGTCATTATTTTATGTGAAATTTCATTTTTCATTAGTACAACATTAACGATTACAACATTGGAACATAATGATCGTACACCAATCATACAAACCAAATAAATTAACGATTACAAAACTATTTATTCATTACGACCGTATTTTTGCCAAATATGCTCAACTAAATCATCTTTCAAAGAAAAATGGGTTTGGCTATCACGCAGGGTAATTCTTCTTTGAATATACGCGTCAAAATCAACGTTTGGTGGTCGGCCAACGTCAAATTCGAAAGGCTCGTTGTTATTCACTGTGGCACTTGTACTCGGACCGGACCTTGCTCTATGAAGCTGAGGGCGATCTTCTTCGTAATACCTTCTCAAAACTTCGGCACGAGTGTAATTGTGTCGTTCATCCTCGACAATCATGTTGTGCATAATGATACAAGCTTTCATTATGTCGCTCAAAATGTCTTCGTCGAAAGCAAGTGAAGGTTTTCGTAATATGGCAAACCTAGCCTGTAGAACTCCAAACGCACGTTCAACGTCTTTCCGAGCTGCAGCTTGTTTATCTGCAAATAACTTGTCCTTTTGGAGTTGAGGATATGTGATACCTTGTATAAATGTTGCCCAGTTCGGATATATACCATCTGTTAAGTAGTATCCCATGTTGTACTCATGGCCGTTTACCATAAAACTAATTGGTGGTGCCCGACCTTTCAAAACATCGTCAAACACCGGAGAGCGGTATAGGACGTTCAGATCATTACAAGAGCCGGGTATTCCAAAAAATGCATGCCAAATCCACAAATCTTGATCCGCAACAGCTTCGAGGATAAGGGTTGCATTCTTGCTACGACCTGCGTATTGTGCTTTCCAAGCCATAGGACAGTTCTTCCACTCCCAGTGCATGCAGTCGATGCTACCGATCATGCCCGGGAATCCACGCATTTCATTTTGGTGAAGGATTCTCCTTAAATCTTCATCTGTTGGACTTCTTAAGTACTCGGCCTCAAAATGCTTGATCACCCCTTGAGTAAAATGTTGCATTGATTTTCTAGATGTTGTTTGACCCATGCGTATGTATTCATCTACGGCATCCGGAGCAACACCGTACGCTAACATTCTTATTGCAGCGGTGCATTTCTGCAGAGGTGATAAGCCAAGCCTACCAGCTGCATTCCTACGCTGCTGGAAGAACGGATCGCCCTCAACCACTTTATTCATAATCCGACAGAATAAAGGTTTGTGCATTCGAAATCGACGACGAAACTGATTTTCGGAATACACAGGATTTATTGCAAAGTAATCATTGTACAATTGCAAATGCCCTTTCTCCCTTTCTCTATCTCCCCTATGCTGCGGGACTGTTTCATCTTCATTTACAATTTCGGTCTCGGATGGAGGTGGTTGAGGAAGCATTATGTTAGGTAAGTGATTTGTGACAAATTCGTCAACTAGATTATCAAATTCCGCATATTGATCTGAATCAGAAGAATTTGAGCTTGAGGTTGAGCTTATGGAAAACATTTTTTGTGTTTGGTTTTTGAATGTTTTGGTGTTGTGGATCAATTTATGGATTTCACACCTTTAAATAGGAAATGTTATCAGTGCATGTCCTTCAACTGAGTGTGAACTGACTACTCAATGGTTGTATAAAACAAAAACTGCAATTGGACTTGACTACTCAATGGTTGTATAAAACAAAAACTGCAATTGGACTTGACTACTCAAGGGTTGTATAAAACAAAAACTGCAATTGGACTTGACTACTCAATGGTTGTATAAAACAAAAACTACAATTGGACTTGACTACTCAATGGTTGTATAAAACAAAAACTACAATTGGACTTGACTACTCAATGGTTGTATAAAACAAAAACTACAATTGGACTTCACTCATAAATGAACAAAATATATGAAAATGTAATATAATTTGATAAATTTTTGGAACATAATTAATAATAAAAATTAATTCATTGCAACATAAAATAAAGGGAATACTTGAAATCATAATGCATAATAAACTACTCTACTTTCCACCATACACTTCTTGAATTAGTTCCTCCTTCCACGCTTCTTCAGTTGGTGTAAGTGGCGTCGTTTTGGACATAATTGCTTGCAACATATCAAATTTCATCTTCTTCTCTTGTAATTCGACCTGTTTGTTTTTCCTCTTTTCCTTTTCCCTTTCAAGCTCCAACCTTTGCTGCCGTAAATTTGCCTCAAAGCTTCTTACTTCAGTACAAGCCTGTATCTGTTCACCAATACTTAAAATTGCACTATCATGAGCAATAGCTTTTCCCTTACGCTTAGCCTTTGCTTTTTTTACCCCGTCGGGTCTGGGTATACCTCCTGATGAAAACCCACCAACGGGAATATCTCCTTCAGCTTCACTGTCAGTTCTCGATCTCTTTCCACTTCCACTGCTATCCTCGGTGTCCCCTTCCGGACGCAGTTGACAATCCTGTCGTTCCTTTAGTGACAATGCCCATCTGAGTTTAGGCCTCCACTTTGGGTCATTCTTTATCATTTCCCAAGCGTGGGGAAAAACAAAATTGTGTGGTGGTTTGGCTGATATATGGAACAACTTCGAGGCCTTTTGAATTCGATCAACTTCGTTGTATCCACTTCCAGTTAACGGACCCGCTTCATCATAACAACTTGTCCATAACAGTACATCTGCCGCCATCCTTCTCCAACGGTTCTCCAAACTCTTCGCATTTCTGGGTGGTAGTATTTCTGGCTTCTTAGCTTGAACCATGTCGTACGCCGCAGATATTTGTCGCCAAAGTTCAGCTGCTTTCATGCCCGTACCCACTATCGCATTTCCACTGTATTTTAAATATAGCCCAATAAGAGCTTCATCTTCTGCGACTGACCAAATACGACTAGCTTTAGCGAGTTGTTGGTTGGAACCCACCCGCATTCTTTGAGTCGACGGAGGGTATTGAGGTGTCTCAGGCACATTTTCTTCTTGGCTATCATCGTACTGAGAGTTACTTCCTTGGTAGTAAGGAGGTGATTGTTCGTAATCAGTGTTTTCAGTTGGAATTTGTGGAGGTATTTCAAGTTGTGGAGGTATTTGTTGTTGTGGAGGATTTTGCAGAGAGGTGTTGCTCAATCTTTGTAGGAAAAGTTGGAATTGAGGTTGATTCATGAAATTCTCATCAAAATCATTACAAATTTGAGAAAGTATTGAGTAAAAGGGGTTATTGGGATCCATATTATTTTTTTTTTTTTTTGGATTATTTTCAAAAACTAACACAATAATAACAATAATAATAATAACTATTATAAAAATAATAATAATAATAATAATAATAATAATAATAGTAATAACAACAATAATAACGAACAAGAATAATAATATTAATAAGCTAAAATAATAACAATAATAATTATACTTCCAATAATAATAATAATAATAATAATAATATTTATTGTAATAATAATAATAATAATATTTATTTTAATAATAATAATAATGATAATAATAATAATAATAATACTAATATTAAAAGGATGACTAATTATGAGGGAGAAATTGAGAGAAAATGTAAATACAACAAATTTATGTGAATTTTGAAAATATGAAAATATAGGCAAAATGGGTCTCTATTTGTAGAGAATTTTTTTTTCTAGCCGTTGGTATATTTTTTTTTTAATTTTATAAGCACAAAATACCCGTTACAAAATTATTACTGTTGCAATTATCAGAAATTACGTGATTGGTCCAAATAACCTGACAGGACGCGTGGCAGCGCCTGATTGGGCGTGCTGACGCGCCTGTCAGGGCTGCCGATATTATTTTTTTTTGCTTTTCGAACCCTCAAAACGCAGCGTTTTGAGGTGAAGCAAAGCGTAAGCTTCCTCAAAACGCTGCGTTTTGAGGTGTGCTTAGCAAAAAAAAATTATTGTTGCAGCTTGCACGTGGGGCCCACTTCTTCTTGGTCAGTTTTTTAATTTTGCCCAAACTTTGATCAAAAACTGATTTGCCCATGGGCATTTCTCATTTTGACCATTGATGGAGAGTTATTTTTTTTTTGTATTAAAACCCAAAAAACACCCATGGGCATTTTTCTCCCCATTGGTGAGAGTGCTCTAATAGGACTTAGAAGACATTTCAAATGCCTAATGGTGAGCCGCGAAGAATATATCTCTTGAGTAAGTTTAGTCCCAAGTCTTAAGATTTGGGGGTGACATCATCATTTTGAATCTTAAGACTTATGTTTAAAACTTTTCTCATTTTTTTTTCTTAAATATCAAGCAAGTCTCAAATTGAGTCTTGAAATTTCAAAACTCAACTTAAGACTTGAGATTGGATCCACCTCATTGTTATTGTTATTGTTAGTGTTGTTGTTGTTGTTGTTGTTGTTGTTGTTGTTGTTGTTGTTGTTGTTGTTGTTGTTGTTGTTGTTGTTGTTGTTGTTGTTGTTGTTGTTGTTGTTGTTGTTGTTGTTGTTGTTGTTGTTGTTGTTGTTGTTGTTGTTGTTGTTGTTGTTGTTGTTGTTGTTGTTGTTGTTGTTGTTGTTGTTGTTGTTGTTGTTGTTGTTGTTGTTGTTGTTGTTGTTGTTGTTGTTGTTGTTGTTGTTGTTGTTGTTGTTGTTGTTGTTGTTGTTGTTGTTGTTGTTGTTGTTGTTGTTGTTGTTGTTGTTGTTGTTGTTGTTGTTGTTGTTGTTGTTGTTGTTGTTGTTGTTGTTGTTGTTGTTGTTGTTGTTGTTGTTGTTGTTATTATTATTATTATTATTATTATATCTCGAAAACAAAAGTCATACAACCTACAATAAATTAGTGGGAAGCTGAGATACAATCTGGGTCCCCACTCCTCTAGCTATAGCAAAGCTTACCCTAGTGAATATATGAGCTGCAGCACGAGCCCCAATATCTTGCGTCGTCGAGAACCTTTGAATCCGCTTCAGCAACGTAACAACCTCCTTCTCTAAATCCCCAAGCGAAGAAAAGGAGAAGGGAATGAAACCATATCCAATCTCTAGACAACGAGCTTCATACTTAACCCACTTCCGACGAACCGCATCAGCCACAACCCGTCCCGGAACAAAGTCAGATAGCCCTGCCTGTGTCAAAGGAGAAGACCCTGTGAATTCGACACATACATCACGACCACGATCCCATGAATAAAGTAACACATCGGCAGGTCTGAGGGCCCCGTCATTTCCTCCAGACAATCTTATGTCAACCTCCTTTCTTGCTGAAATCCTAGATCTGTAGCAAATATCAACAAATGTATCCCGAACAACATTGTGCCGATGTTTAATACCTACAATGCCAGCACACGACACCGCATGGTCACTGAATACATCCCCAGTAAAAACCCGAGAGCAAGCAAAGCACGGTGTCGAGACAGAGAACAATGGAACACCCATCCGATAACACATCACACATCGGTATGTCTTAGCTTTCATCGTCTAACCCAATCCAGAAATACGGACTGCCCGAAGCCAAGCAGAGGTGTGATCACCCTACTACGACTTCCAAAATGCCAACTGCCGAGGAGACAAAGAAAAGGTGGATTCTGCAGAAGCGGTAACCTTTGTAAAATATATATCTGCCAATTTCTTCATGAGTTTAGGGGCAGCGACCTCACAAGGATTACCTAAAATGTCAGACTCAACCGTTCCAGTAAACAGACTCAACGCATCTTCAAAAGCTTGACCAAGACACACAATGCCAGTACGATGCAGAAGTTGCGTCTGCAACCAAGCAGACTGCAATCGAGAAGTTAGAAAAGCATAATGACAAAAATCACCTGCGGAATAAACACCAAGCCCTCCAAACGCAAATGGTAAGGTGGCAAGCCGCCTTTGCCAATCACCAAACCCGGGCCCCGAAGCAGTAACAATATGCTTCAAGGAAGATCGAAGAGCCTCATCGAAAACGCGCTAAGCCGCCTCGAATGCACCTGGAGGACAAATACGCAAGGCAAAGTAGAGTTTAGAAACTCCAATACATGCCCTAATGATAAGTGACTTTTATGTCACTTTTAGGGTGTTTATTGAGTCACTTTCCGGCTTATTTTCCAATAATTTAGCCCATTTTGTCCTTTATTTCTTTTATTTGCTTATTCTCGTCTTTTATCTTTTTTTTTTTTTAGTATTTTTGTAGTTTTTAATAGTTGTTAGTTTATTTTCGTATTTTTAGTTAATAATTCCTAGTTTCTCTCATTTTCTTATTTTATTTTATTTTCATGTTTGTTTTCATTATTTTATTTAATTTCTTTTGATTTTATTTTCAAGTTATTTTATTTTATTTTATCTTTATTTTATTTTATTTTATTTTATCTCGTCGTAATACCCTCGTGTTTTTGGTTGTAGGTGTTCCGGGTTTCAAAGTCATATTCGTGTTCGAGGTCCGAGGTTTGAGGCAAATAAATGCACAATACTCCTTGCACAAACAACTTGCTGCCCCTTTTGCTGCCCTCTTATCCTTCACCACACCTCACCTTAACCTCCACCGCACCAAAACACCAAACTTCCCCTGCTCCCTCTACTTTACTGCTCCCTGCCTTCCTCAACAATACCAACAGCAACAACAACAAACTCTCTTACCACCACACACACCAGCCACAACAACCCAACAATGTCAGGAAGCCACGCAAACCACCACCTCTGTTCGCAACCCACACCACCAGCCACCGCCAAAACCGCCAGCAATCACCACCACAATCCCCTGCTCCCTCACGCACTCCAGCCATCAATCACCACCAAACAACTCACCAATTAAACCCCTCAACTCACAGCAGCAAACCACCATCAACAACCACCCATCAATTCGACCCCAGCCTGCAACTACCTCCAACCAAACTCACTCTAACCATCAACCACCACCTACCCAACAACCACAAATCGCCAGCAGCGGCCTCCAATCAGAGCAGCCCGCAGCACCTGCTGCGCCTCCCTTTTCGCCACCAAAACCAGCAGCCAAGCAGTAACCCCTCTCCATTCACCACCGCTGCACAACCACCAATTCGCACAAGCAAAAAGCCCTATGAATTGTAGCAACAGAGTAGTCCGCAACTTATAGCCATAAGCCTCAATTTAGCTCCAATTTGATTGGGGCTTCGCGGGCGCGCAACCCTGTCAGAAGGCGCACAAATGGAGTCCAAATTCAGATTGTAGGCAGTAAGTTTGCGCGACCTCTGTGCGACGTCTTCGCGGGCGCACAAATGTGGGTTCAATCACGAGCTTCTCACGTGATTACTTATGAAGATCGAATGGTGTTGATTTATTGATGCCGATTTTTGATGTAATGAGCGGTGTTGATTGAAGGGTAATTGTTGCTGATATTGTTTGATGGGATGTGAAGCATGGGATCATTTTCCCCATATTAGAGCAATTTCAATTCGAAGAAGGGGAATGAGAGGGGGGTCTGACCGTGGGTTTTGGTGGACTTGATTTGTTTTTCTTTTTTTATTTTATTTTCTTTTTCTTTTAATTTCCTTTTCCTTTTACTTTATTTCTTTCCTTTTTATTTTTCCTTTCTTATTTTCTATTTTCTATTTTATTTTCTATTTTATTTATAGCTTTGTATAAATACCTATTTTGGGGGGTAATTAAGGGGGGGGGGGAGATTATTAGATCTTTTTCTCTAGTTTTAGGAGAGCTTCTCTCTCTAGGTTTTAGCTTAGATAAGATAATTTTTAGGGAGAGAAAGTAGATTATTGCTCAATTTTCTTCCAAGTATTCAACTTTTGGTCAAGTTTAATCTTCAAGCAAGCAATTCCTTCAAGTTTTCATCTTTCATTAATCCTTTCTTTAGTAATCTCTAATCCTTTCCGTCCTTTAGCTTCATTTATTTGCATTTATTGTTGCTTATTTTTGTTAATCTTATTAGTTCATCTAGTTGTTATTGATTTCATTGTTTTTAATCATGTTTTGTTTTGAGTTTCTTGAGTTTGTTTCTAGTTTTGATATTATGGTTAAACTCCCTTCTCTAGGCTAATCTTTTAGCTAGGGGAAGGGGTGGAAAATATGAGTTGATATTGGATGAATGATGATGGTTGGATTGAACTTATGCCATAAATTGATGAAAGAGATGATTTTTATTAGATTGAGATTATTGTTGCACTCTATTTGATATTTTCTAGTTTAAATGCATGAAAGTGATTTGAAATAGATTAAGATCATGTCTATTTTAATGATCGCATGAGAATGAGTTATTAAAGTGGAGTTTTTATGGATTGTGCTTCTTTATTCTCTTGATTTGATTGTGACTAATAGGATGCATGAGAATGATCCTTATTAGTGTAGACCTCTTTCATTGATTTGCCTAGACTATTGCATGAGAATGAATTATTTAGGTAGAATCTTGTGTTCTTTGGCATGTGTTTCATGATAATCATCATTATTCCCCTCTTTCTAATCATATTTGACACCCTCGTATCCCTAGCGTCATTTTCCCTTGGTTTTAATCATCAATTTCTCGCTTATTTGTAGTTTTAGTGTTCTTACTCAATAAAACCAACAAAAACAATCCCCTTTTTACTCTTGCATTAGTGATTATTGATGTTGAATTAGTGTGCTTCCCTAGTAGTTCGACCCTTTACTTGCCACTAACTAGTTTGGTGTAAGTTTAGGTATTATAAATGATTAATTTGATTAAGGTAGTAGCTTAACGACCTATCTAACCCTTGATCACCTAAGTAATAACAACTCACATTGAGGATCATCTAGCATAACAACCTTATCCATAAGCGCACTGGTCTTGGTCACCCTCTACATCACAAGCTCACCACTAAACCTGGAATCAGAACTAACGGAACCACCAAGCAACTTAACACCATGCAATGGTCGAGCAATAGAAGGGGGAAAAACACCCACAAGCCTGCTTCGAGGGTCTTCTGTAGGCCAGAAAACTTCAGTTTTTCCCACATACATTGAGATGCAACCCAAAACGATGTCCTTCCTCCATAATCAACTGTAGAACCTTCCCTACCACCAAAGTGTCTCCAATAATAGTACCGTCATCTAAATACCACACCTGAATACATACCTCAAAAGCATCTTTGATTTTACACACAAGAAGTTGTAAAACCAAAGAAAAAAGGAGAAGATCAAGGGGATCACCCTGCTGCACCCCCTGAGATGACCATAAGGTGTGGTCCCCATAATACAATATGGCTGGATTAGAGTAGCAGAAATCAACCCACAGCGAAATACCCGAACAACAACGACGGACTTCACGTAATATGACCGCACAATCAACTAGATTGAAGGCATTTTGAAAATCCACCAACAACATAGAAATACCAACGTCAGAACCATGATCCTTAATCAACCAATTCACAACATGAAGAATAGCCTCACCCCCTGAAGAAACCCCAACGCCAAATTGAAGACCATCAAAGTAACTTCCCAAAGACTGGCCAACCATAACAGCACCGACCTTCGAAACCAAACGTCGCCAAACAGTACCCACAGCTATAGGACGTATACCACCACTGGGCTTGATAAGTGGTGTGAGAGGAGCACCAGCAATATACTCTCCTAGTTCCATAGGACATCTGCCAGTAAGAAAGAGATTAACCAGGCGGTATACGCCATATAGTCACACATAAAATGCACTTAAACTTCATTGTTGAAAATTAGTAAAATTGAAAGAAAGGAAAAAAAATGATAATATTATTGTTGGAATCTTGGATAATATTATTATTTTAATAATTACTTAAACTATATGTTCATTTTTTAAAAGTAAATACTTCATATGTGTTTCAAATTATATAAATACTTTATCTACCATTACTAGAAAACAGGCCGTTTCCGACAGAAATTTTCCGTCAAAAACACCCTGAATTCCGTCGACAAACCCGTTTTCGACGGAATTTCGTCGGAAACGGTGGTCGAAAAAAAGGTTGTAGGAAATTCGAACTTTTCCGAAGGAAATTCCGTCAGAATCACTTTTCCGACGAAATTTCCGACGGAAAATCTGTCGTTGCCAAATTATCCGGTACTGGAAAAATCCGTCGTAAATCTCCGACGGAAACAAAGTCCGTCGAAACTTTTCGACGGAATTTCCGTCGAAAATTTTGTTTAAAAAAATAAAGAAAAACATCGCACCACCACCGGTGTGGCATATCACCACCCTAACCACTGCCATTGTCCCCTACCGTACCACCACCAAGATCGACCACCACCACCGAACCCAACCCAGACCCACCAAACCCACAAACCCAAACCCAGACCCACCACTGCGAATTCACCCCACCACCACCGAACTTTCCCACAACCTTAACTTCAACGACCCCCCACCACAACCCACAACCAACTGACCCAGATCCACCCATAATCCAAACCTTAACCCGAATCCACCCACCAAAACCTTAACCCGGATCCACCCACACAAACCCAAACATCAAAAATTTTGACAAAAAAAATATAAAAAAAAATCCAACTAATACCCAGATTTATCAACCATCAACACAAATTTGTTTAAAAAATCCAAAAAAAAAATAAATAATGAATATTAAAAAAAGAGAGATACATACCTTAATTTGACCACAAAAAACCACAAAATTGGGTTTAAAAGGCCAAATTCGAACATACAAACACCAAATCTAGAGTTTTCATGTTCGAATTCGACCTAACAAACCTTCGTTTGCACCGTTGACGAATTTTAGGGTTTGGGAAAAACCTTTTTTTGATGTTGTGATGAAAGAGAAAGAGGAGTGAGTGGTGAACGAGAAGTAGAAGAAGGGTAAGAAGGAGAACAGGGGACTAAGAAGAGGGAAAAGGAAAGAGAAGAGGGGACGAAGAAGGAGAACAGGGAACGAATAATAGGGAAAAGGAAAGAGAAGAGGGGACGAAGAAGGGGGAACAGGAAAGAGAAGGTGCAGAGAAGAGGACGAAGGAGAAAAGAGGACGAAGGAAAGATAGGCGGAATTAAGTGAGTGGGGAAATAAAAGAAAGAGAGAAGGGCTGACTCTTTTAGTGTTTGGGAAAAACGTTTTAATTTTTTTTATTATTATTTTTCGACGGAAAATTCCGCTGGAAATTTCAGACGGACTATAAATCCGTCGGAAAAGGTAATTTACGACGGAAAATTCTGTCGGAAAGCACATGTATTCCGAAGGATTTAAAATCCGTTGGAAATTTACGACGGATTTCCGACAGATTTTTTTAATTTCGTCGGAAATATCCGACGGAGCAAAAATCCGTCGGAAATTTTGCTTTTTCCGACGGAATTTCGGGTCTGTCGTAACTTATCCGTCGGAATTTGCCTGTTTTCTTGTAGTGTACAATTTTTTGTATGCGACTTGATATACCGTGCGACAAGGGTTACTCATGTTTCTCGGTTAGGGGTTATTCGACTTGTCGAGGTTACTCGAGTTTCTCGGTCAGGGGTTACTCAAGTTGCCAGAATTACTCGAGTTTCTTGGTCAAGGTTACTCGAGTTGTCGGGATAACTCAAGTCACTTGGTTAGGTAACCCCTGACCGAACCCTTAAGCAACCCCTGACTCAACTCCTTAAATAACCCCCGATCGAATTACTCGAATAACCCTTGACTGAACTCCTTAAGTAACTCTTGACCGGGTAACTCGAGTAACTCCCGACCAAGTAAATCTAGTAACCCATGACCGCGAGTAATCCCTAATCGAGTAACCATTGACCGAGTAAACTTGAGTTACTCGAGTAACTCCTAATCAAGTAACCCATAACCGAGTAATTAGAATAACCCTTGATTGAGTAACTCGAGTGAAACACCTAAATCTAGGGCTGGCAAAATCTGACCCGACCCGAAGACACGACCCGAGCCTGACCTAAAAATAGGGGGTTAGGGTTGAGGTTTTCGAACCAAAAACTTAAATGGGTTGACACGAACCCGACCCGAGATTTAAATGGGTTAGGTTAAGGTTGAAAATCTCAACCCGAAATTGACACATACACATAACCCGAAAAAAAAAATAAAAAAGCCTAAATTTATCATAAGCCCAGCCCAAATTCGAAATGAGCCCACCTAATAACATAAAATACCCTAAACTCGTCTATTCTTTCTCACTTTCACTTAGTCGTTCTCAGTTCTCCTCCATTCTCTCTCTTAAATTTTCTCTCTGTTCATTCCCTAAAATCTTCTCCAACCTTTTTCAAACTTAATTTCTATTTAATCCTTGAATTTTTTTCAGCAATCTACACTTCCTCGCGTTATCTCAACCTCACCTTCATCAATCCAAGTTATTTTTATATTTTATGTATCAGTTTTCTGAAAATTACGGTTTGTTATGAAAATCCCTCGGCGTTTTTCCACCACCATCACATCACACTTTCTTTGCTTTATCAGCCTCACCTCATCGTTGATTCAACACCGCTCGATCGATCTAGCAACAACAAGCATCAACCTCATCGTCATCTTACAATATCTAAATGATATTTCCGCAAATCATTGAAATTGGAGACACGTTTATGTTTTTTTTTTTTTTTCAATTTTAGATCTTACGTAATGTAATTTAATTTGGTATTTTATTATCCAAGACTCTTTCTAGAAGGGCAGCTGTTATATGTTTATGATCTACACTTTTAATTTGTTGATGGTATCAATTTGATTATTTATCAATGATTATTTGTATAAAATTAAGATATTAATATTTAAAATTGTAATGGGAAATATTAGATCTGAAATTTTAAGTAAATTCAGAATCGAAAAAAAAATGATCCAAAAACGTCAGGTCAGATTCAGGTTGACCCGAACCCGAAAAAATCAGGTTAGGGTTGAGCTTTTTGACCCGAAAAGTTAAATGGGTCAAGTTCAGGTCAGGGGTATTCGACCTGAAATTGAACTGACTCAAACACGAACCCGACCCGACCTGATCCGTTTGCCAGCCCTACCTATATCCCTTTGGCCGGGGTTAATCATACCCTTAATTTCTTAAGGTTTTTTGTTTATTTTGGCGTCACTCCATTAGAAATGGTAGCGTTTGATGTTATTACCATGTTGTTTGAGTATATATATAGGGGCGGGTCAATGGAAGTTAATGAGGCAGAGGAGAGCTGAGAGAATGCTTGTGTCAGAGAGACAGGGGCGGACCTATTAAGCCCTTATGGTGAGCAACTACAACCCCATTTTATAAAAAAAAAAAAGGTCCATAAGCCCAAGTAAGTTAAAAAATAAATAAGCCTAAAAAAATTGAACCCCCATTCTAAATGTGTTTGTTACATTAACTACAAACAAGTAGTGACTCCTTATTTCTCCTAAATGTTCACGTGATTGGGGAATATAAAAAGCAATATTTATTTTTTTTAAATTTTTTTTAAAAAAAAAGGTTCTTGTACAGTCACCCTTTTCACAAAACCCTTACCTAATTTTCTCTCTCAACTCAAATGCCTCAACACTTGCTCAAATGCCCAATTTCCCAGATCTACTGAGTACTGAGTAGTACTACTGCCGCCCAACCCCACCGCAACTGCATTTGCCGACCTGATTTTGCTAATTTGCTGCCGGAAAAGTTCATCACCGCTTTTGAGATCCGACTTCGTTCAACTTCTCCAAGTCTACAATCTACACTTGGAGATTTTTTCCTTATTGTACAAATTTAGATATTTCTTGCCTTTACTTTAGCTGTGTGATTTTTACAACATTATAATTTAATTTATTGTGTGTTTAATCAAGATTCAAGATTTTATTTTTACTTTGTTGAATTAATTTGTGTATTTGATTGATTTAGATTGTAGATTTTAACTTTAGAGTACTAATTAGACTACTAAAGTAACTGTGCCAGTGATTAACTTAGGTAATTGATTGACTTTGGATTAAATTTACATAAAATTGAATGATTGTCTTATTCTAAATTCTAATACTGTGCAATTGCCAATTGTGCAAATGTGACTGATTTTTTTCATCAGTTTGTTTCTGATAGTGTGTAGTTTTCGGTGATGTATCTTTGATATTTCTTTACTTTGTTGTTCGTACATTGGTATGATTAAGTTGAAATTTTATTTTGAACCCCCATTTATAAATTCCTAGATCCGCCATTGCAGAGAGAGGTGAGTCTTCTCTTTTTGGCTTTGCTCCTCCATTGTCAAAGTGTTATATGTCTTTATCTTTATTTAATTTGGCTCATTTCCTTCGTTGTTAAAGGAAGAAGGTGGGTCTAGCTTCTCTTTAGATCATTTACAGACGTTATTTGAAGAAGTTATGATGACATATAAGTCCACGTCATCACTAAAGGGGAGCTGTAATATTTTAACAAAATCTGCTCATTTCTCGTTAGATATGTGAGGGTAAAACATAGCCCAGCTTTAGGGCCTATTCTTTTATGTTGAAATTCAGTTTAGTTTAGTTCACTTCATTTCAGTTCAGCTCAGTTCAGTTCAGTTCAGTTTAGCTTAGTTCATTTCAGTTCAGTTCAGTTCAGCTCCTAATTTCCTTCTCTTATAAAATATTCATTTCAGTCCTGTTCAGTTCTGTTCAGCTGAGTTCAGTCAATGAGAACAAACCCTTAATTTGTTAATATAGAATATAATTAACTAGCTAGCTTATAAGTATTAAATATCAAAGATGATCTAGTATACCTCAAACCTCTTTCCACCAAATGTCCATAATCTTGTATTTGACCAACTATTTGTATATGATTTGTTATTTGGATTTAATGTTAAATTAAAGTTTGCAAGCTTAAAAATTAGGAAAATTTGCGAGGAAGGTCCTTTTATGAGGTCGACCTTGTGTGGAAGGTTTTATGAAAAAGGTGGCACGAAAGGTCCTTATATGAACATTGGGTTGCGAGGAGGATCCTTTGACCAAATTCTGGCGTTGACCAAAATTTTCCGACCATTTAAAATCACGTGACCCCTTAAGTTACCCTTTTTTTTTTCCCTTTTCCCCTCTTTTCTCACGATTTTCCCTCTTTCCCCATTTCTCCCTTATGAAACCCTAATTTCAGAACAAAATTAATCCCAAATCTTCAATTCTTATCCCTAAAATTACAATTGAATGCCAATCAAAGCCATTCAACCATAGCCGGTGTTGCATGTTCTTCTTTCCTCCTCACCTTAGTGTTGTTAGTTGCTTGAACTTTTCCCCATCGCCTTCTTCGTTCTTTAAATTTTGTCGGTTATTGGTGGGTGGGTGTTCGTGGGGGTCGTGGGGTTGGGTTCTAGTGGGGTGGATGTTCGAGGTGTGGGTTTTAATGGGTGGTTTTCGATCGTATGTAGGTGGCCGGTTCTGGTTTTGGTGAAATCAAACACCATAACAATTAACAACCATAATTCTAATTCTAATTCTAATTGTTGTTTCCAAGCTTAATTTAAAGGGAGAAACGGAAATTAAGGGAAAAGAGGGAAAAAGGAAAAAAAAAACCTCATTTAAGTGGTCACGTGCACATCACGTGATTATTTTTAGTCGGACAAAATTGGTCAACACCGGAATTCGGTCAAATGACCCTTCTCGCAACCCAATGTTCATATAAGGATCTTTCGTGCCACTTTTTTCATAAAAGGACCTTCCACATATGGTCGACCTCATAAAACAACATTCCTCGCAAATTTTCCTTTTTTAACGTTCTGACAATGAAAATGACTTCGATTATTCCTATGATACACCTTTAAATTATGTATGTTCTTTTAAAAAGTGTTGGTATAATCCATTCACCATGAGCTAAAATGGTCAGCAAAATATTCTCCACTATGATAACAACCACGTTGTGTGAAACGGCATGTAGTATAAAAAATCATAAAGTATAAAAGATGAGTAGATACGGATTTAGTTTTTGGATACTAATTCTTTGTCCCATTTAACCATATTCCAAATTTGGGCAAATAAAATATCTCTAACTCTCTAAGTTATTATTTTTTTCTTTTTTTTTTGGCCTAAACAGAACCTCTCCAATAGTCCAATATATTGACAATGTGCGCTGCCAAGGATTCTAATCACTGTTCATCTTGAGAACAAGGGCAATAAATTTTTGGATGATGAAGGTCCTTTTAAGTAAACCTTTTTGTGACAAAGGCCCTTTTATAAAAAAAAAAGGTGGCACAAAAGGTCTTTATATCATGTTTGGGTTGTGAGGAGGGTCCTTTGACCATTTTCCGGCCAAAAAAAGCCATGTGTAAAGCACGTGACTTATTAACTTCCCTTTTTCCCTTGTTTTCTCTTATTGTGGGGAGGATTAGCCTTGAATTACTTTGAATAGCCTTCAATTTTAAATTTTAATTTATGGAATTACAATTGAAGTTTTGGTGTTAATTGTTTTCAGAAATTAGGGTTTAATAAAGGAAAAAAAGGGAAAAACGAGGGAAAAGAGGAGGGAAAAAAAGGGAACTTAGATGTGACTATTTTTGGCCAGAAACTAAAAAAGTCAACGCCGGAAAATGGTTAAAGGACCCTCCTTACAACCAAAACATGATATAAGGACCTTCTTGTGCCACCTTTTTTTTTATAGGATTTTTTTTGTGAAAAACTACCTTTTATATACAACTTTTTGTGAAAAACTACCTTTTAAAAAAAATGTTGTAAATGACTACCTCTTTTTTAAAAAATGTTGTAAATGACTACCACTTGCCGGAATCTGGCCGTTGACTCACTTTTCCGGCGTTGATCACCCCATGTGGCGGCCTTTTCTCGTTTTCGACCACCCTCACCCCCTCCTCCTCCTCCATTTTCTAGTTTTCGACCACCCGTACCCCTTTGTCGTCACCTTCCCCTCCCTTGTCCAGTTTCCGACCACCCCTACACACTTCCGACTGCCGCGCTTGTTGCCCCTCCGCCTCCCTTTTCCAATTTCCGGCCATCCCCCACCCCTCGTAGCGCTCCTTTCTCCTAGCCCTCCTTAACCCTTATTGCAACCCTAGCCTCAAACAAATTATCAATTTCCGGGCACTCCCCTCCCTACCCCCACTTCCATTGAATCCGGCAGCCCTTTCCTTGCCAACCCCCTTCAATTTACTACTCATCATTCCCCCGAACACCTCGAAACCCTTCCCTTTCCTTTCCTCAATTGAGGAGTTATGATGTTGTTGTTTGAGGGTCGCGGAATTGGGGAGAAATTGAGGGTTTGTGTTGGATTTGTCGGGGTGGAGGCGGTTTCAAGTGGGGTTGGGTTGGTTTTGGGATGCGTGGGGGCGGTTGTAAGGGTGCTTTGAGGTGGGTTGAGGTGTTGTGGTGGTGGGGCGGTGGTCAAGATGGCGGCATTGCTGGTGGTGCATGCATAGAAAAAAAAATAAAGGTCATGTGACCGGCACGTGGGTGGTCAACGCCGGAAAAGTGAGTCAACGGCCAGATTCCGGCAAGTGGTAGTCATTTACAACATTTTTTAAAAAAGAGGTAGTCATTTACAACATTTTTTTAAAAGGTAGTTTTTCACAAAAAGTTGTATATAAAAGGTAGTTTTTCACAAAAAATCCTTTTTTATAAAAGGGCCTTTGTTACAAAAAGGTCTACTTAAAAGTAGGATTATTTGTGAAAAACTACCTTTTATATACAAATTTTTGTGAAAAACTACCTTTTAAAAAAATTGTTGTAAATGACTACCCCTTTTTAAAAAAATGTTGTAAAAGACTACCTATTACCGGAATCTGGTCGTTGACTTTTTTTCGCCGGCATTGACTAAGTCACGTGAGTAGCACATGCCCTTTAATGACCCTTTTCCCACCCATTTTCCCCCAAATTTCACGAATTCCTCCGATTCAGTCCCTTTTTGTAACCCTAGCTAGAACCCTTTTTTCTCAATTTCTTCTCCAATTCAGCCCCAATCTGTTGAATTTTCTTCTAATTATTGTAAGTTTTCCTTAAATCCATGTTTATCTTGCTTAATTCGTGCAAACCCCCTTTTCAATTGCTAGGTATATGCGAAAAATGAATGTTTAAAGCAATTGTGTTTTTATGTATTGATTGCGATTGCGAATATGATGCAGGTTCGATGGCTTTTCCTTCCAGAGACTAGTGCAATTGTGGTTTGAATTTAGGGAAGTTTGAAGTTTGTGAGAGGAATTTACAATAATTAATTTTTGAATTTGATTGTTGCACTTTTGTTGTTAGTGTACCGTGGTTGGGATGGTGGTTAGTATGGCTGCTACTTGCAGCTTAATGGGGTGTGTTGGTGTTATTGTTGGTGGCGTCAAGAGGTAGAGATAGAGGGTGGTGGTGCGGTGATGGCGTGGGAATGTGTGTTTGCTACGAGAAAGGGAATGTGCTGCTGTGAGAATCGCGGAATTGCGAAGTAGTGTGGGCTTGGATGTGTTAGATTCGACAGGCTAAAAGGTGGTTTCAAGTGGGGTTGTGTTGGTTTTGGGATGCGTGAGGGTGTAGGCCGGGGTGTTTATTTTGAGGTGGGTTGAGGTGTTGTGGTGGTGGTGTAGCTGGTGGTGCATAGAAAAAAAAAAGAATATTTTTTTTAAAGGTCGTGTGATTGGCACCTGGGTGGTCAACGCCGGCGACCAAAGTCAACAACCAGATTCCGGTATTAGGTAGTCATTTACAAGAATTTTTTAAAAGGTAGTTTTTCACAAAAAGTTGTATATAAAAGGTAGTTTTTCACAAAAAATCTTTAAAAGTACCTTCCTCACAAATTTTCCTAATTTGAATTTTTTTTTTTTAATTATTTGATCTATTGATTGTGATCGGTTTTATTGCTATAAAATAAAAAAGAGATTAAACATGTCACTTTTAGTTTCAATCGACATTACACACAATCTGAATCTATAAATAATCCACTTTAAATAATAAAACCGGAGATGATGACTTATACCAAACCCTAGTAAAAGGCTAGCTACTTCAGTTGCTACTAATTAATTTTATTATATCTACTTGTAACAAACACTTGTATGTATAGTTGTATGCAATAATGCAATAGTCATTGTATGACCTACAAGTGGAACACTTTATCATATATACTTTATTCACCTATTATCTACCTATTAAAAAAAAAAAGAAGAAGAAGAACTTTAGGCAATTATTAACCATACTGATGCACATAAGAAAAATAAGCATCTTTCACAACTTCACAAAGCCAAAACTAAAACAGTAATAACAAAACCCTAAACTATTTGTGTACATGAGGAAGAGCAGCAGCAATGGCAATAATAGTGCAGCGCCATTGTTGGAAATGGAAAGAGGCGGCAAGAGAAGATGGTGGGAGAAGATGATGGACTACAAAGAAGGGAAGGAACAAATATTGTATTCGTTGCCATTGGTGCTAACAAATGTGTGTTACTATCTCATTCCATTGCTTTCGGTTATGTTCGCGGGTCATCTTGGTCAGCTTCAGCTTGCTGGTGCTACTCTTGCTAATTCTTGGGCTTATGTTACAGGTTTCGCTTTCATGGTTTGTATTCTACTCTTCCCTTACTTTTTTTCTTTCTAGTTGTTACGAAGTATTAATTGTAAAAAAAGCAAAACTTGACATACACTAAGGGCATGTTCTCATACGTTGTAATTCAGTTTAGTTCAATTCAGTTCAATTCAGTTCAGCTCCTATTTTCTTCTCTTATAAAATATGCATTTCAGTTCCGTTCAGTTCAGTTCAGCTGAGTTCAGTCAATGAGAACAGACCTTAAGTATGTAACATTATTGCATACTTATATCTTATTATCAGGCAGATCCTTGAAGGTTTAATTCTCAAAATCATAAGCAGTAGCAAAAAAATGTGCATTGGAAAAATTAGGGGATATATATAAAATTTAATGATGTTAATTGATCGACTTTGGTGTTTTCATTCGAAGATTTGAGAAATTGATCAGTACATTTTCAATTTTGGACCTTTAGGACAACATTTATTTTTAACTGAGCAATCCCTTTATTTTTACGAGTAATTCTTATCCTAACATCGTTATACTAGTAAACAAGTTCTAATTAGTTAGAATTGGTTTAAGATTATATTTCAGCTGAAGTAATTGAGTTTGGATATTCACGAAGAATGTTTGTCTTCCTAAAAAACAAACTAGGAATTAAGAACGTCTAAATAATTATCATGTTATTATTATCACATTGAATAAAATTTAACTTACATTATATGGAAAAAATATGATATGTGCATGTGCAATTTGTAATTAAGTAGGCGGGAACATCCTATGATTTTTCTTTATCTTAAATTTGTTTGTTTCGTTCTAGCTTGTCTATTTTATGGCTTTAGAATTATACCTACCCCCACTTATAATTATTTGTTTTACGAGTTTACCTATTAAATGCTTATAAAAATCTACTTTATTAAATTGAAACTTAATTATATGCATCTACTTTATTAAAACTAGTATAAACTTGTTTTTCCTAAATAGAGGATGATGACTGTTCTAGTAACCCTCGATAGATTAATGTTTATTTAATTATTTGTAGAAAATCCGTGATCAATATATATATAAATTTGCTTAATTTTCTTTGGTTAAAATGTATATATATTAATTACTAATTGCGACCATTTTATGAATTATTGTAGCTTGGCTTAAGTGGTGCACTTGAGACACTATGTGGACAAGGTTACGGTGCAAAACTATACAAAATGATGGGAATTTATCTTCAAGCATCATGCATAATAACATTCTTTTTCGCCATAATTATATCAATAATATGGTGGTTTACTGAACCAATTCTAAATTCCTTACAACAAAACCCTGAAATCACAAAACAAGCAGCTATTTTCCTTAGATTTCAAATACCAGGAATTTTCGCATTTGGAATAATTCAAAACATCTTAAGATACCTTCAAACACAATCTATTGTTTGGCCTACTGTTGTTTGTTCCGTTGTACCTTTGCTAATGCACTTTGTTATCAACTATTTGTTGGTCTATTACACCACCCTTGGCCTTGGTGGCGCGGCATTGGCTACTTCCATCACATTTTGGATTTCCGTTATTATGTTGCTTCTTTATGTCAATTATAGTAAAGATTGCGAGCATACATGGACCGGCTTTTCTAAGGACGCGATTTATTATGTTGTTGGCAACTTGAAGTTAGCGTTACCGTCCGCTGCTATGGTTTGGTACGTCGTGCATACATACTTACCATTATTGCTTAATTTAATTTGTCATCTATTTGTTATTGTTCTTAACCATTTTTTCATGTCTAACATACAATTGATCAATTATATACGCGATTTTTCATCAGTTTAGAGTATTGGGCATTCGAGATCTTGGTGTTGTTGGCTGGCCTGTTTCCAAACTCGGAAATAACAACTTCTCTAATCGCAATGTGGTAAAAATCATCAAATTTAGTACACCCTTTTTCTTGATTATATGTTTACAATAGTAATTAATCAAAAGATTTTTTTTTTATTTGTATGATTACCAGTGTTAATACAGAAGCAATTGCATTCAATTTTACTTACGGCTTAAGTGCAGCAGCAAGGTACTTACACCCTTAATTAACGTTACAAAGTACTTTGTATATATTATATAAGAGTACCTTAATGTTTATAGTAATTGTAAGGAAAATTTGTCTTGAAGGGACTTATATGTTCACTATTTTGTCTGAAATGACCTTATATGCTGAAAGTTGTCTAAAAGGACATTATAAGTATGTTTTGTTGTTAGGAAGGACCTTAACATCGGAATTCGGCGTTTGACTTTGATTCTCCAGCATTGACCCCGGCCCCCACGTGCATGTCACATGGCATTAAAAAAAATACCCTCTCCCTTTTTTTCCCCTTAACATTGGAATCCGGCGTTTGACTTTGCTAGTGTTTTGAAGGCTAGGGTTGGAGGGAAAAAGGGGGGGAAAAAAGGGAGAGGGTAATTTTTTTTAATGTCACGTGACATACACGTGGGCCGGGATCAACGCCGGAGAATCAAAGTTAAAGGCTGGATTTCGATGTCAAGGTCCTTATAGACAACAAAACATACTTAAAAGGTCCTTTTAGACAACTTTCAGCTTAAAAGGTCCTTCCAGACAAAATAGTGAATATATTAGTTCCTTCCAAACAAATTTTCCTAATTGTAATTACGTGTTAACATAGTATTTTCTTTGTGGTAGCACGAGGGTATCGAATGAGCTAGGAGCAGGGAGGCCGAGTGTAGCAAAACACGCAATGGGTGTAACATTGAAGCTATCAGTCCTGTTGACTGCTATAATTCTTCTTGCTCTTGGTTTTGGGCACGATGCGTGGGCGGGTTTCTTCAGTGACAACACTGATTTAATGCATTCATTTGCTTCCATGACACCTTTTGTTTGCATTACGATATTTCTTGACTCAATTCAAGGCATTTTATCAGGTATGTACTAAATCATCTATATATTTGTCCTCAAAAACTCAAATATAATTATGAATTTATGGTTCGTTTTTGATATTGCATTGTGTTTTCGCCGATGGATAGCGGTGTGTAGGGGATGTGGTTGGCAACATTTGGTGGTCTACATAAATTTGGGTACATTCTACTTCATTGGCATGCCCATCGCATGCTTACTTGCCTTCAAGTTTGATTTGTATGTCAAGGTAATGTATTCAATTCTCTCTTTGTGCACTAATTATTTGAACTCTATTAGCTAATAAACAAGGACATATCTGTGTATACATTCGTTTATATAAGTGAATGGATAACTAGCTAACTATATAGAATGAACTTTTTGTTTCGTGATTGATGCATGCAACAACTGAACAACATATTACAATACTTGTACAATATATCTATATATATATATATATATATATATAAAATAAAAATATGAATCATTATTATAAAATGAACTTTTTTTATTTGTGATGGATTATTATGGGGTGTGAAATATATTTTTAGAATCATTGTAAACTAAACAAGGTTTTTTTTTTTTTTTTTTTTTTTCCTAGGGTCTTTGGGTAGGCTTGGTATGTGGGCTAACAGCTCAAAATGGTTCACTTTTCCTTATTACTCGACTTCGGAAATGGACAACAATTGAGCTTTCTCCTAACGTCGAAGATTTAACATTAGTACCTTAATTGGTTTTCAGAAAAAAAAAACATTAGTACCTTAATCGGTGTAACTTAATGGAATCAAAACCCAACGCATCAAGTAGAAGATGTGAACTTAGTTTTTAGCTCTCAACAATGGCTAATATGTAGCATGCTTACTTTGGAGTAATAGTTAACGCACGCATACATATATTCCTAATGATTGATATTTCTGGACATTGATTTTGCTTAACAGGTTATCTTACATCACTAATCATAGCATGTTGAATTTGATTTATGATTTGTCTTTTGCATTTCTCTTTGGTGGAAAAAATAATGAAGAGATAGTTTCATACTCCCTATGACCTGATTTGTTTGCTCTATTCCCCCCTCCACCCTCTTTTTAGCTGGTATTTAAAGATTGTTTCATGCATGCTACAAATATCACTCTATGTATCTCTCTCTTTCTTTCTCACTCACTCGCACACACACAAAAGCAGTTTGTGATTCGTATAAGCGGGTGTACCATATGCATGGTACATACGACCTATAAATAAAAGAACATAACTTCTAAATAAAAGAACATTACATATAAATATATTCTTTGAATTCATATAATAATGGACGTATATAAAAATCGTAGTTATAATAATTTATTATACATTACGAACGAACATAGTGTACATCATGTTTTCTGAAAAAAAAAAAAACAAAAAAAAAACATTACATATAGAATAAAGAACATTACATTTAATAAAAGAATATTAAATAAAAATCGTAGTTATAATAATTTATTATACATTATAAACAAACATGGAGTACATCATATTTTCTGGAAAAAAAAAACAATACATTTAAAATAAAAAAACATTAAATATAAAGGATTTTTTTTGTGACAAACTACCTTTTATATACAACTTTTTGTGAAAAACTACCTTTTAAAAAAAATTGTTGTAAATGAATACCTCTTTTTGAAAAAATGTTGTAAGGGACTACCACTTGTCGGAATCTCGCCGTTGACTCACTTTTTCGGCGTTGACTAGATCACGTGGCAGCATTTTCCCGTTTTCGACCATCCCCACCCTCTCCTCCTCCTCCCTTTTCTAGTTTTCGACCACCCCTACCCCTTCGCCGTCACCTCCCCCTCCCTAGTCCAGTTTCCGAATACCCCTACACACTTGAAGAGTGCCGCTCTTGTTGCCCCTCCGCCTCCCCTTTCTAATTTAGGCATGCAGTAAGAACATCACCTCAGTACGTCGTCCCGTCAAATACTCCATCAAACGGTGGTGCAACCACCATTTCCGCCATTACTGCAACTCCAATCCAATGGACAAGCTCCCAATTCTTCAATTCGAAGACAAAATCATTGAAACATTCAAGAACAACCTCATCACTGTCTTAATCGGAGAATTGAAACTGGATCCAGCAAAAGTACCCAAATTTCCCAAATCCTCTTCTAACATAATTTCGCCGATTCCAATACCATTTGCGTCACACAACCTCATTATATCGTCTCGTCGTCTCCGTTGCACGCCACGTAGCCCAAGAAATGGGGTTCCGACTTTGGGAAGAAGTTGGGTATGCAATTCAATTTGAAGATCGAACTTCAACAAGAAAAAAACCCCTCGAAAACCAGAACCCTTCCCTTCCTTTTCTTAATTGAGGAACTTATAGATATTGTTGTTTGAGGGTCGTGGAATTGCAGAGCTATTGAGGCGATTTCCAATGGGCTTTGGTTGGTTTTGGGATGCGTGAGGGTGGTTGTAAGGGAGTTTTGAGGTGGGTTGAGGTGTTGTGGTGGTGGGGCGGTGGTGAAGATGACGACAATGCTGGTGGTGCATGCATAGAAAAAATAAAATTAAAGGTCACGTGACCGGCACGTGGGTGGTCAACGCCGGAAAAGTGAGTCAACGGTGAGATTCCGGCAAGTGGTAGTCCCTTACAACATTTTTGTAAAAAGAGGTAGTCATTTATAACAATTTTTTTAAAAGGTAGTTTTTCACAAAAAGTTGTATATAAAAGGTAGTTTTGCACAAAAAAATCCAAATATAAATAAAAGAACATTAAATAAAATCAAAGTTATAACAATTTATTATACATTACAATCAAACATGGAGTACATCATGTTATTTTGAAAAAAATTACATTAAAATAAAGAACATTACATAAAATTAAAAGAACATTGCATAAAAATAGAAGAACATTAAATTTGTCCCAATGCTTTTTTTATTTTATTTATATGTAATGTACTTCCGGGTGTCCAATGCATATGGTACACCCTCCTCTACTATATTATTTTCACACAAAAGAGACAAAGAAAAAAAAAGTTCTATTACTTTTCCCTTTCATTAATTTCATCCAATCATAATTTAATAAAGTAAAATTTATATTATTTATTTCGCTTGACAAATATTGCAAAATTACCCTATTGAAAGTTTCACAAATATTGAAATAATTCCTTATTTGCACATATGATTTAGGTTCATGTGAAAACTATGTTTATGGTGCGAAATAGGGGGTGAACATGGTCTAGTTTGGTGCGCGGTTTGAGTCCAAACCAAACCGCAAAATATGATTTGGTCAATTTTTCAAACCAAACCAAAAGATAATAGTATTGAAATCAGACCAAACCAAACGGTTTGGTGTGGTTTATGTTGAGATGACATTTTTTCTTTAAAATGCTAAATAATACCACATTAACTTATACGGAGTAATAAAGTTTAAATTATTAGCCCAAATGATTAAATTTTATTTCAAATTTACAATAAAAATTATAATTATTATTTCTTTTAATTTTTTTATTATATAATAATTAAATTATTTTTATTTATTTAAAATTTATATAAATATTAAAATTTGGTTTATTGGTTTACGGTTTGGTTTATAAATTTTGAAAAACCAAACCAAACCGTAAACTATATTTACAAAAAATTCAAAATAAAACCGTATTTAATTTTTATAAACTGTAAACCAAATCAAACCTCTAAAATACAATTTGGTCTGATTTGGTTACGGTTCAGACCAAACTGTGTACAGCCCTGGTGCGAACTATTCTTACAGTAAGAACCACACATATGGTACATGCAATAGAACTAAAAAGTACATCAATTTTTTTTTTTTTTTTTCATTTTTTTCCCTTATCATATTCCTTTCTATCTTTCCCCTCTTCTTAAAATCAGTGTTCACTCCTATGTTGCAATATTAGGAGAATATAGGAACTATGAAGTATATGACAAGTACATGTATAATTTTATTTTTGTTGATCATGCAATTAAAGTCCAATGATTTTTCCTCCATTTTTTTTTTCCTTTTCTTGGCAAGACTAAAGTAAATGTGTGTCACATGACATGGAATAATATAATGGACTAAGACAAGTAAAATAAAGGAACGTCAGAATCGTGAAGCAATATTCAATAATTGTTGATGCAGCAAAGAACATTATAAAAGGAGTAAAAGGATGGCAAGGCATGTTAGAAGCTTTCAATAAAAAACCAAAACTTAAATGAGGTCTCTATAAGCTTTTCACCTTGGTAAGTTTGGTATCAGCAAAAGTTAAAAGCATGTTTGAAAGACTGAGAGTTTGTTATCATTGACTGAAATCAGCGGAACTGAACTGAACTGAACTGAACTGAACTTAGTAATTAGTGATTTTTAACTACGGATTAGTGATCTTTGATTATTTATTGATTATTTATTACTATACATATGTACATATTAAAATATTTATGAAAAATATACTTTATAATTATAATATTTACGGAAAATATATTATAAACATGAAACCCCAAAACATTTTAAACACATATACTATATAATTCAAAAATAAAATAGTATTATGACAAAAGAACACAAAACACTTTGTTGTTTAATTTTTTTTTTAAAAAAAAATAAAAAAATAAAAAAAATAAAATTACGTTTTCAGTTGCAAATAATCGTTGCTTATTGTACTCTACACAATTTTATTCGTTTACATGAACTAGGGATTCCATTCACGCACCAAGTTGAAGTCATGGAGTGAAGAGAAGATCATACTATGTACGATCCTAACAGAAAAACAACTATGGATATTGTACGACAAGAAATAACTGATCAGATATGGGAGTCAGTTCAGAGGAATGCCGAGGTAATGGAGGAGCTTGGTGGACAAGAAGAAGACGAAGAACTAACTAATTATGAAAATTAGTTTAAGTTGTGTAGTACTCAAACTTTCTCAATGAGTTTAACAATAGAAATGTGTATCAAAAAAATAGAACTATTTGAACAATGAATTATATCAATATTATTATTATTATTATTATTATTATTATTATTATTATTATTATTATTATTATTATTATTATTATTATTATTATTATTATTATTATTATTATTATTATCTTCGTTGTAATAAGAGCTTAAAAGAATGAAATTTGGGTTTATATCATTAGCAATATCATTAGACATAAACTGAACTGAACTGAATTTCAACGTATGAGAACAGGCCCTGAATAATGATTGTATGGTCGGCTTCACATACTACCACTTCCTTTCACATGCTTGTTAATTAGTGATCTTAAAAATTAAAATACCATATACTACCTCCTTTTTTTTTTTTTAACTTGACACATTTTGACTTTGTGCACTATTCACATAATCTATATTGACTTCGTTTTAGTATTAGATAGATAGTTACATTTAAAAGTATGTGCTTGCAAATGTTCTTAAATTAAATGTCTCAACTAATAAAGATAGAGGAAGTATTAATCTAATTAATCTTCTAAATTTGTTTTGTTTTTTTAATTTTTTTTTTGCTTCACCACACAATTTGATAGAGCTATATTGTGTAATAATAATATTGTCACAAAACCACAACTACTTATGTTGAAGCATAATGGTTTTGATGATGAGGAACTTGAACAACAAGCAAACTCAACTAATAAAGATTCTCTAGTGTGTGATTAGTCAAGGTGCAGATTGATCTTGGTGATTGAAGAACCATCTGAAACTAAGAAGATTTTAAGAAGATCCTTTTTGAAGAAGTTAAACAAATCAGAGGAAGAGTTCTCTAACAAGAACTAAGTTCCCTAACAGGAACGTTCCCTAACAGGAACTTGAAGACTAGCAGTTAAGTTCTTTGGTGGAACTTGATATGCTTGGAGCCCAAGTAATTTACCTGATCAAAGTGCGGCGCAGCAATAATAGTTAAGGTTTTATCTTAGAAATTATTGTTAATATGTTAAGTAGGTTAGTGCACGAAATTTATTAGAAACGTGATAAGTTTGCTTGGTAAATAAAATAAATATGGAAAATAATAAAAGATAGATTCTAGGAAAAGATTTTCTAAAAAGATTATTTTCTCTAAAGTCGATTTGTTAAAAAGATAAGTCTTCTTAATAAATATCTTTTTACACTTATTTTCGGAAAAGATTTTATTCCATTTGATTTGCTAAAACCGTGTTTAAAAGATAAGTTAAGTTAACATATTTATCTTTTTAGAAAACCTACTTTCTATACGAGTGTTACTTGTATAAATAGTAGAGAGCAAAATGATTATGGCTTTTTGTGAGTTTATGCGTGGAGAAATCACAATGCTTTAAATGAGTAAGTTTACCAAGCTTCTTACTTATCATATTAGTTTTGGATTTCGTGCATTGCTTACCTATCATACTAGGTGTCTTATATTTGTGTTGGGTTATTTGGGTGAATTTATAGTTTGTGTTACATACAGTTTTGTGTTAGCTTCTAGGTGAGGCTGTGAGTTTTGTACTGGGGTGGTACGAGTAGTTGTGCTTTGGCAGTACGTGTAGTACTTTGGTGGTACGAGTGAATCTAAGTGTGGTGCTTATATTGGGTGGGATAGGGTCCTATCAAGTAGCAAGTCCAGTGAGGAACTTGTGAAATAAAGGTCCGTGTCTAATAGGTTGTAACTTGGTGTTTGCTCTATTATAGTGAAGTGTTTTGTGTTTGAAATCCCTAAGGTAGGATCGAGGTTTTACTTCCAATTGGGCCCTGGAAGGTTTCCTCGTAAAATCTGTGTGTTTTATTAAGTTCCTATACGCATTGTTAATTTATCTGCAAAAAGTAGTCATTAGGAACTCTATACAATTCACCCCCTCTTGTATTAATCGTCTCAACTAACAACAACTTATATTAACCAAAAAAATCTTCATCTGTACTGTCTTAGAGTGTTCACATGTCGGATAATTAAAATCCAAAATCCAATCCCAAATTGAATTAAAAATTCAGACTGGATATTAGTATATCAATCTCCTATATTTTGGAAACTTTATTTTCCTCAAGTAAATTAGTTTGAGCATCCTACTTTTATTTTTAGCTCTAATGGTCACTTTAAAATGACTTGGTTAGTTGGAAGGGGTTAGGAAGGATATGAAGTATATGGATTTGCATGAGGATGAAGCATTGGATCGTAAGGAATAAATAAATAAGATTTTTGTCGATGACTACACGGAATAATCAAATTAAATTTGGTTCATGTTAGCCGACCCCACTTATGAGATTAAGGATTTATTTGATTGATCGATCGATCGAATGGTTACTTTCATAATTAGAGACCTGGACTTTTTAATATTGCAAACAACTCCCTAATTATAACCATTAGAGTTACTTTAGATTGAATGAAAATTTTCTTAAGGCCAACAGGTAATAAAACAATTATTTAGAAATCGTCCAAAATTGTACACATGCAAGTATTTAATACGGGAGTATTATCTACTACCTCCGTTATATATTATTTGCAACGATTAGACAATTTTCCTCTCTCTACTCTATGTCAAATCGTTGCAAATAATATATAACGGAGGTAGTATTAAAAGAAAGAAACCCTGTTTTTTAATGTTTTACTCTTGCGTTATCCAGGTTTTCTTTGGCACGACAAATAGGAAGATTGATGGAGAATGAAGAAAATATATTGATATTAAAATGTAAACGTAATCCACACCATATATTAATGATGATATTGAATTAATATGTAGAGTTATAAACAACATGATTGATGAAAAAATACAAAAGAAAAATGAAAAGTAGATTATATTGAGGAATAAAATAAAGTTACAAAGTAATTTGTTAAAAGGAATTCATACCATCTTCCTTGAAATAGAAACATATCTTACACGATCATTACGTAAAGAATATGAGCAAGTTAATTAAGATCCCCAGCAAGCTAAGCTAGTAGTATATATAATGATGCGAAGGTGAAACCAATTTACTAATTAACCTTTTTAAATGCTTTTTTTTTTCCCCTTAAAAAAAACCAAGCAAACAATTACAAACTGATAATTCATCATGTCATCCATGGAAGATAGCCGGAAGCTTTTCATAGCCGCCATGGATGGCAACATAGGCGTCTTCGAGGAAGCACGAAACAGAGAGATTGAAAATTGTGATGAAGAATACTTTTTGAGACAAACCTCATCTGATAAGTACAATATTCTTCATATTGCGATCAAATATCGGCAATATGAGTTTATTCAGAAAGTATTTGTAGATGAGTTATTGCCAAGAGCAGTAACTGATAAGCTGATTAATCAGCGGGATAATGACGGGAATACCCCTCTTCATGCTGCGGCAGAAGAAGGCCACATCGAGGCATTCGAAAAGCTCCTTGAATATGGGAAGGGGCAGCAGGAGGCCAACAAGGAGGCAAAACCGCTGGATTGGAGTGTCAGGAATAAAGATGGCAACACGCCCTTGCATGTTGCACTTCTCAGATGCAATTTTGAGGTTGCTGAATGGTTGGTAAAGCAGCAACCTAAGGTGGCTGGTGTAACCAACAATGATGGGAACACCCCTCTTCATGTTGCCGCAGAGGTGGACGCCGCGGGCTTTTTCAAGGTGCTCCGTGATGATAATTGTTAATGCAGCAAAGAACATTATTAAAAGAGTGTAAAAGGATGGCAAGGCATGCTAGAAGCTTTCAATTAAAAGCCAAAACTTAAATGAGGTCTCTCTCTAAGCTTTTCACCTTGGTAAGTTTGGCATCAGCAAAAGTAAAAAGCATGTTTGAAAGACTGAATAATGATTGTATGGCCGGCTTCCTTTCACATGCTTGTTAATTAATGAGCTTAAAAATTAAAATACCATATATATATTACCTCCTTTTTTTAAGTTGACATGTTTTGACTTTTTGCATTATTCACATTATCTATTTTGGCTTCGTTTTAGTATTAGATAAACACATAATCATGTGAGATTTTCTTAGATTCATCTTATCTCAATTTCTATTTTCCAAATATCAAAATTTTATAATTTTTTCTAATACGTATGTGCTTGCAAATGTTCCTAAATGAAATGTGGCAACTAATAAAAATAGAGGAAGTATTAATCTAATTAATCTTCTAATTTATTTATTTATTTTTTTTATTATTTATTTTTTTATTTTTTTGTTGTTTGCTTCACCACACAATTGATAGTGCTATATATTGTGTAATAATAAAATTGTCACAAAACCACAACTACTTATACTAACCAAAAAAATCTTCATCAGTACTGTCTTAGAGTGTTCACATGTCTGATAATTAAAATCCAAATCCAATCCAAATTGAATTAAAAATTCAGATTGGATATTAGTATATCAATCTCCTATATTTCAGAAATTTTATTTTTCTCAAGTAAATTAGTTTGAGAACCTTACTTTTATTGTTAGCTCTAATGGTCACTTTAAAATGACTTGTTGGAAGGGGTTAGGAAGGATATGAAGTATATGGATTTGCATGATGATGAAGCATTGGATCGTAAGGGATAAAGGAGGAAGATTTATGTCGATGACTAGACGGAATAATCAAATTAAATTTGGTTCATGTTAGCCGACCCTACTTATGGGATTAAGGCTTTGATTGACTAATCGATCTCATGGTCACTTTCATAATTAGAGACTAATTAATATTGCAAACAACTCCCTAAATATAACTATTAGAGTTATTTTAGATTGAATGAAAATTTTCTTAAGGTAAGCAGTTAATAAAACAATTATTTAGAAATCGTCCAAAATTGTACACATGCAACTATTTAATACGTGTAGAGGGAGTATTATATATTAAAAGAAACTCCGTTTTATAATGTCTTACTCTTGCGTTATCCAGGTTTTCTTTGGCACGACAAATAGGAAGTATACATAATGATATTTAAATGTAAACGTAATCCACACCATATATTAATGATGATATTGAATTAATATGTAGAGTTATAACTTATAAACAACATGATTGATGAAAAAATACAAAAGAAAAATGAAAAGTAGATTTATATTGAGGAGTAAAATAAAGTTACAAAGTAATTTGTTAAAAGGAATTCATACAATCTTCCTTGAAAAAGAAACATATCTTACTCGATCATTAAGTAAAGAATATGAGCAAGTTAATTAAGATCTCCAGCAAGCTAAGCTAGTAGTATATATAATGATGCGAAGGTGAAACCAATTTACTAATTAACCTTTTTAAATGCTTTTTTTTTTTTCCCTAAAAAAAAAACCAAGCAAACAATTACAAACTGATAATTCATCATGTCATCCATGGAAGATAGCCGGAAGCTTTTCGTAGCCGCTATGGATGGCGACGTAGGCTTCTTCGAGGATGCACGAGAAAAAGAGTTAGAAAATTGTGATGAAGGCTACTTTTTGAGGCAAACCTCGTCTGATAAGTACAATATTCTTCATATTGCGATCAAATATCGGCAATATGAGTTTATTCAGAAAGTATTTGTAGATGAGTTATTGCCAAGAGCAGTAACTGATAAGCTGATTAATCAGCGGGATAATGACGGGAATACCCCTCTTCATGCTGCGGCAGAAGAAGGCCACATCGAGGCATTCGAGAAGCTCCTTGAATATGGGAAGGGGCAGCAGGAGGCCAACAAGGAGGCGATACCGCTGGATTGGATTGCTAAGAATGAAGATGGCAACACGCCCTTGCATGTTGCACTTCTCAAATGCAAGTTTGAGGTTGCTGAATTGTTGGTGAAGCAGCTTCCTGAGGTCGTGGTTGAGGTAACCAACAATGATGGGAACACCCCTCTTCATGTTGCGGCAGCGGTGGACGCCACAAGCTTTTTAAGGGTGCTCCGTGATAAAAATGTAAAATGGAGGGTGCAGAATCAAGATGGCAACACGCCGTTACATGTTGCAATTATCAATTACAATTGGTATAAGACTGCTAAATTGTTGCTGGAACTGGATGCTGAGCTTGCTCGTGTTACCAACAAATCCAAGGAGACGCCTCTTCATCTTGCAATCATCAAATATCCATTTATGGGTAACTACTCCATCACTCTGCTCTCATTAATATATTGTCGTACATATTAGTTTAATAGAAATTTTGTTAATAACCACCCTTCAAAACACACTATTTAGAGAGTCATTTTAGTCCTTTGGGTTTGATTTAAAGTTACAATTGGAAAAAAATTATAAAAACCGAGTTGTTTTCCTGCTAATAATTACATTGTATTATGTGTTAATAGTTACATCATCTTACGTGATACATTCAAAATGAGGCATTTTTGATATAATTTTCAAATTCTAATCTCAAATTGATCCAATGACCCTACAAACCTTAATAGGGCAAATTTTGGCATAAAAATTATGTACTTATTTTTAAAATTGGAACTATTTGTTAAGACCAAAATTAATCATAGGTTTTAAGATTCTAGATGACATCATCAATTTTTAATTTTGCGGTCTTAAAAGACTATATTATTTTTAAGCATTTATGAATTTTGGTCTTAATAAAATCTGAAGTAAAATCTTGAAACTTTAAGACTCAACTTCCCAGGCCACTTTCATCAAGATTAGCCCTGGTGAAATCTAACGTTTTTTAATTTAATTAAGGGGTGGTTTTATAATTACGTAAAAAAAAGGATGGTTAGTTTATTCTAATAAAGTGTTTTAAGGGGTGATTATTTAAATTTTCTAGGTAGATTAAATGAGAAATATATACTCCATATTAGACCTATCAATTTCCGACCCGACCCGAACCCGACCCATTTTGTGTGGTCTTAAACAAAGTTTTTTGACTCGTAATCCGATTTAACTCGAACTCGTTTAACCTATAATTTGTGTGGTTAAACCCAACACGAACTCGACCCGTGGTCTCGATTTTATGGGGTTTTTTTAGTTAAAATATTTATTTAAAATTAATATTAGGTTATTGATTAAGTTTGATTGTTTGTCTACCATCAAACAAACATTTTATCTCTTTCCCATTTATCCGTTTCATATAACGATCTCTTGCTCAAATCCACACCAATCACCTCCTACACCAAATATATCAACCCACATTAATCGCATCTGTATAACCCACGTCGCTGTCGCGTCATACCACTGATTGATAGGTCTACTAAGTACTAATACTAGAGAAGGTTTTGCGTAGAACGGACTCACGTGAGTCCAGTTAATAATGACATTCATCCCCCACCCACTGCCACCCATGTCAGCCCATTCGACCGCCCGCTTTCGCCGCCATACGCCATTCCCAAATCGTTTAATCTTTGTCGCCATTAGTAGCGATTGAAGACGGTTGATGTTGTTATCGACTTCAATCCTCTACTTTTGCTGGTTTTCTTCTCTCTCTTCTTATTTCGCCATTGTTGCACCTCTTTTAAGCTCCTTTAATAATGTTGCTGGTTTTCTGGTTTTGTTCTCTCTCTTCTTATTTCACCATTGTTGCACCTCTTTTTGTCTTCTCTCTGTAGATATTTCTTTAATCTTAGTTGCCAATTCGCCATTAGTAGAGATTGAAGACGCCATAATATATTGTTTTGTTAGAGATTGAAGACAGTTGATGTTGTTATCAACTGGTTTTGTCCTCTAATAATAATTTTGGCCTCCAGAAACTTCAACAGTATATATGCCTCACGAATATTATGTAATACCTGACTAAAATTATCTAATATCTGCCCAAAATTATCTAATTTCTGATACTTATAACTTATTATGTAATACCTGACCAAAATTATCTAATATCTGCCCAAAATTATCTAATTTCTGATACTTATTATCTAATACCTGACCAATATTATTAAATTTCTTACACTTATTATCTAATTTCTGATACTTATTATCTAATATCTGACCAATATTATCTAATTTCTGACACTTATTATCTAATTTCTAATAATTAAATTTTTTTTTTTTTGTATAATTGGACTCACGTGAGTCCGTTCTACACAATACTTTTCCCTAATACTATGTCAAGAGATATTATATATAGTCCACATATATAATTATGTTGGTCTATTCCTTATATTTTCATATGTTTACAGTTTTATTTAGGCATTGATGTGCTTTGGTGAAATCGTGACAATTTAAATTATGAAGTATGTAATGGCTAAAATTAATGTGGTGAAAAAGTTTAATTAAAAAAATGGAAAAAAAAATTAGTATAGCAAAGTAAACTTGAAAATTCAGAAAATTGTAAAAATAGGCAAAAATAATTAAATTATAGATTATTCTAAACTCGTGAGGTCAACTCAAACCCGAAACTTTGAGCTAGGGTTATTGTCCATTTCTTGATTCGTGACCCAAATAAGTGACGACCTAACCCGAAATGACCCGTGACCCGGCCTAGAGCAACCCGACCCGATTGACAAGTCTACTTCATATGTTTCTATTTAAATGTCATATTGTCTCTATTTCTTTGACATTTTTAGATGCAATATTTGAACTGAAATATTATATATATATATATATATATATATATATATATATAATATTAGTTGCAAACTTGCAATGTTAGAATACTTTATATCTCACAAATAATACTTCAAAGTTGCAACTAATATAATTTTTAATGGAGGTAGTATTACCAAAAAAATAAAAAATAAAAAATAAAAAAAGTATACATATTATGTACTACATATATATGAAAACTAAAAATCAAAACAAATCTAACAAGGTATCACGTAATGAATAAATTATTTTATGAAATATTGAAAAGAACTTAAAAATAAAATATTAGGTATACATTATTTAGTAGAGCACCAATTATTCCATGTTTAGTTAAATAAAAAATGAAGGGTGACTTTGTTGCTGAAATAGCTACTTTTAAATTGCCCGTGCCATATGATTGAAGTGAGGAATGATAATTCATTTTTAAATTTTTTCAAGGAGTGGGAATATTTCGAAATGTGCAAGACAAGAACAATCCAAAATACTCGAGGATATCTACTATGGAGGTGCACCTTGAGAATGCTGCAAAGGAGGGAAATGTCGAGTTCCTTAACGAAGCACGAAACAAAGAAATAGATGATGGCAACTATTTTGCTGGGCAAAACTCTAGTGGAGACAATATCCTTCACATAGCAATCAGATCAAAGCAATATGACTTTATAGAACAAGTTACAAAGAAGTTGTCAAGATCAATAATTGATAAGCTGATAAATCAGAGGAACAACCACGGTGACACCCTTTTTCATGTTGTAGCTGAGGTTGGCAACGAACGCACTTTCAAGCTGCTCCTTGAATTTGATGAAAGTGGGAAGTGGTATGTCAGAAATTCAGATGGCAACTTGCCCTATCAGGTTGCTATCTTAAGTAGCAATCACCTTGATGACCTGGAAAGCGATAATATCACTGATTATCTTGCCAAGGAAATTCAAATTGGTAGCATAGATGAGGATTTAATAACAAGTCTTGTAGTAAAAGACAGTAGCGTGGCATGTTGGCATGATGAAGGAGGTTTGACCCCGCTGCATAGAGCTGCTTCCCTCGACATTTCTATTAATATGAGTGTCATTGAAAAGATACTTAAATGCTGCCCGGAGTCTGCAAAGGTGGCTGATATAAATTCTGGCAAGACCATCTTACATTTTTTAATAAATAGGGTATATACCTACCAACATGCCAAAGAGATGATGGAAATTCCAGAAATTAGCCTCCTGAAGGATGTCAAGGATAATGAAGGAAACACACCATTAGATTTAGCTTGGATATCCAACTTTAAAATGGCGCGACTTCTATTCCATTCCTCCACTACTTCAACATCTCACGCTCAGCAACTCTTTGATTTTCGTCAGGTTAGACAACCTTTCCGAGTATTAATATTGTTTGAAAAATTTGTCTGGAAGAAACTTATATCTTGACTCTTTTGCCTAGAAGGACCTTATATGTTCAAAGTTGACAAAAAGGACCTTATAAGTATGTTTTGTTGTCCAAAGAGACCATGACGTCATATTCCGGTGTTTGATTTTTTGACTCCGGCGTTGACCAGTCCCGTGATTTTAAAAAATCACCCACCCTTTTATTTTTTTCACCTTTTCCCTCCAATTCACATTCTCTCTCTTCTGTTCCCCTTAAAAGAATGGGATTGGGGAAAAAAACCGTAAGCATTGTTCTTACTTGATGCGAAAAGGCCTTAATCGAGAATTGCTTGCTTGAATTTCTTCGAAAATTGAGAACATCCAATGAATTAGATTTAACCTTGTTTCGTGAGGAGAGAGAAACAAATTTGGGGAGAAAATGAGGGGAACAGAAGAGAGAGAATGTGAATTGGAGGGAAAAGGTGAAAAAAAAAAGAGGGAGGGTGATAATTTAAAGTCACGTGATAGTCACGTGACTGGTCAACGCCGGAGTAAATAAGTCAAATGTCGGAATCCGGCGTAAAGGTCTCTTTGGGCAACAAAACATACTTATAAGGTCCTTTTTGACAACTTTGAACATATAAGGTCCTTCTAGACAAAAGAGTCAAGATATAAGTCCCTTCCAGACAAATTATCCATATTGACATTGCAATAACTCCCCTATTTTTTTCCTCCAAGTAAAAATAAATCTAAGTTTTATATATATAAAAAAATTAACATGAATAATCCTAACTATGAAAGACATTCTCATTTTAACCCGACATGTGACATATATATAACTCAAAATCTCAACTTTTGATATATATTTTGTATATATCGATAATAAAACTCAATTTAATAATTTTATCTTAAAAACTAAAATACACTTTAATAATCCCAATTATGGGCGATTTACCTACAATAATCCTAACTAACGTTTATTCTACAATAATCCTAACTATTAGGTCATCAGTTTTCCTCCAACAGTCCCAATCTGGTCAACAAAAGTCAACAACCTATTATTGTAGGTTGTTTGACACGTGTCAGCGTGTGAGTGGTCCCAAAAATTAATTAAAAAAAAAACCAAAAAAAATCTAGTAGCCAACTCTAACCACCACCTCTTGCCGCCCAACCACCACCTCCAGCCCTAACCATCACCTCCACCTCCTGCCGCCCAACCCTAAAACACCACCTTCTCCAGCCACCTAAGCCGGAAACGACTCCCACGACCAACTGTACCCCCAAAACCGGCCAACCACCCAAATCGCACAAGCAACACCCCAAAACCCTTGCCCGTGAAACCCTCTACCAAACATCTAACCCACCCCCAAACTCCGAAACCACCAACCTAGCTCACGCTAACCCCGAAAACCACCAACCTAAGCTACAACAACCCTCGAAACCTGCCCCCTACTTGAATCCGCCGCTATAACTGCCCCTCCTCCCTTCTCTCACCACCGAAACTGACGAATTTGAGAGTGGGGAAACGGAGAAGGGTCGTTTTAGGTGGCGGAGAAATGGGCGGTGTTTTGTGTTTTTGTTTGAATCGATTTTTCCGTCAAAGCGGAGGGAAGGGAGGAGAGTGGTTTAGGGGGTTGGGGTCGATCGGGGGTGTGTGTTTCGAGGGTAGGGAGAGCCGGCCAACAATTTTCGGTTGGTTAGGGAGGTGGTCGGCCGGTGCCGATCAGCTGCGGGTGGCTGGGAACGGCAGCGGTTGGCGGCGGTTGGCTGGGTTGGTTGAATCTGGGGATCATTTTTTTTTCTTTTGTTTTTTATTTTTTTTTAAATTAAGCTAATCATGTGTTGACATGTGGCATTTAAAAAACCAAAATATTTACCTTTTCAACAGCTAACCGATTTTTGGGACTGCTGCAGGAAAACTGACCTAATAGTTGGGATTATTGTAGAATTAACATTAGTTGCGATTATTGTAGGTAAATCGCTTATAGTTGGGATTATTAAAGTGCATTTTTCCTAAAAAACTATCCACAATAATACTTATTTGTCGCCTACGTGGTTCGTCATGCAATCCTTTTTTATAATGCAGTATATTTAGACATATAATATTGTATCGCTTATTTATATAATAGTATATATACATAGGTGACAAATAACTATTTATTAAAAGATGATTCATTTTGTATCCAAGTTAAAGGATATATACAAAATTAATCATAACTTTTAATAAATATCCTTTAACTTGGTTCTATTTCCATCATAAAATTGTTTTAAAAAATTATTTAAAAAATAAATAAACTCGATTTCGTAGCCAAATCACGAGACACTGACACTTGGCATTTCAACTTTTCACCAAGTGTGGAGCTATGTAGGCAAAAAATAGGTGTGACTCATATGATACTAAGTGAATTTTGGATAGATTTTTTAAGATAAAAATGTTAGTTGGTACATAGTTTTATTATTGACATACTTTAAATATTTCATATATAAAAAATTAATCGTAACTTTAATAAGCATCCTATAATTCATTTTGATTCCCATCATAAAATTCATTTTAAAAAGATTTTAAAATAAGATACATTTATTATATATTTAAAGTTAATTAAAAATTTGTAGGAAAAAAATATTATTAAATAATAATAAATAATTTTAGTTTGGTAAAAATAATTTCTATTCATTAAAATAAGTTAAGTTCAATATAAAAATTCAAGTAAATATAACATAAATATGTATTTAAAAATGAAACTATAAAATGTACACTATTGTATAAATAAGCGATAGTTTTTCAATAAAAAAAAGAATAAATAAATAAGCAATATAATATCGTATGCATAAATATACTACATTATCAAAACGGACTATGTGGTTATATTTAACATTCATGCCTAAAAGGTTACCCTAAAATTTTATCAACAATCCGGGCATCGCCCGAGAACAAAACTAGTCACTAATAAATAAAGTCGGTCTCGCAGCCAGGCCACGAGACGGATACACCTGACATTTCAGTTTTTCACCAAATGTCGCGACACATAGGCAAAAATTAGGTTTTATTGTGCCACATATGATACTAATTAAGCGAAATTTTGATAGATTTTATAAGATAAGAATGAATATTGTATAGAGGTTTATTATCGATATAGTTCTAATATATTATATATACAAAATCAATCATAAAATTCATTTTAAAAAGGTATTTAAAATAAGATCCATATATAATATATTAAAAAAATAATAGAAAATCATTAAAAAAAATTAACTGGTAAAAAAATTTAGTTTGGTATATATACTTTCATTGCAGTTTAAATAATTTAAGTTCAATAAAAATAATAAGATTTTACAAACTAAACTACATAAACTATATTATTATTTAAATAAAGTGATATATCATAATTCTAAATATCCTGCATTATCAAAAGGAATTATAGGATCGCATTTAACAATTCAAGAGAAGAACTTTATCTCAAAATTTTATCAACCATCAGGGTATCACTCGGGCACAAAACTTTATTTTTAAACTAGTACGTGCCCCGGGCATTTTCCTAGATACCCATTTTTAAGAGTTTACTTAGTTGTGGGCATGTTTTGTATTATGATTATTATAATTATTATAATAATAATAAATTTATTAGTATTTATATATTTTTTTTAAATATGTTAAATACAAAAAAAAAAGTAGAAATACTAATATTATTCTTTTTGGACGTTTGTTATTATTTTCTATTTTTGTAAGTTGAACTATTTCATAGTATGGTCTGCTACGATCCATGTTTGTGAATTATACATACAATATATATATATATATATATATATATATATATATATATATATATATATATATATATATATATATATATATATATATATATATAATTAAGAAATTGTTTATCAAAGTTTTATGTCGACTTATGTGCGTGATAAATTTCAATGGGACAATAAAATAATAAAGGGAGTATAATTTTGTGAAAAGATGAGTGTGTCAGTAAAAAAAAAAAAAAATTAAAATAAATAAAAGGTTAAAAGTAATTATTGTTAAACACGTAAAAACAACAGATTATATTATTTAATTAGACCATTTGTAAAATTATTTTTTCTCATTAAAACTTATTGTTTTTTTTTTACTAAATTTCTATTATTTTTTAAAAATAAATTAAATCACAATGCATTTTGTATTTGACTTTCTATTGGTTTTTAACTAATTTTCTATTATTTTTTTAAAATAAATTAAATAACAATGCATTTTGCATGCGGCTAGCGACATCATCTGGGCGAACAAAGTACTCCCTATAAAAATGACCAGGTAACACCTATAAAACTGACCGGGCAACCTTGTAATACTAACTAAGTAATAACCTCTAACACTGACTAAGGGTCTGTTCACATTTATTTAATTTCAGTCCAGTTTAGTTCAGCTCAGCTTCAATCAGTTCAGTTCAGTTCATCTCCTAATTTCCTTTTCTCATAAGATTTTCATTTCAGCTCATTTCAGCTCCAATCAGTTCAGTTCAGCTCCAATCAGTTCAGTTCAGTATAGCTCTGTTTAGTAAATGTGAATAGGCCCTCAGTAACCCCTATCTATATCACTAATTGAGTAACCACTATAACACTGACGAAGTAATCCGTAAGCTATATCACTAGCGAAGTAACTCTTGTAACAGTTGGTGACATAGTTTGGCGAGCTACGTATTAAATTAAAGCTTGTGATTAAATATATTATATAAATGGATCTTATTTTTAAAGAAACTTTTTTAAACGAATTTGATGATGGAAGTAAAATTGAGTTATATCATATTTATTAAAAGTTATGATTAATTTTGTATATATGAAATATTAGAATTTTATTGACAATAAAACTGTATGTACAACAATTTTATTGTAAAAATTTATCCAAAAATCGCTTATCTTTCTTAGCATCATATGTGTCACAATATATAATACCTATTTATCATCTATGTGACGCGACACTTGGCGAAAATTTGAAATGTCAAGTCTCGATGTCTCGTGGTCTGATTGCGAGATCGGCTTTATATATTAGTGATATAACATAATGTGATATTATATTTAAAATAAATTGATATAAGCTAACCACAAAAATGTTGTCAATGTGATCGATTAATCAAGTTTCAGAAATAAAGAGACGTACGGTTTGAAAAGGTTGCCTAAGTATATGATTTGGATTATACAATTATTGTTGGTTATAGCTAGTGAAGTTGGAATTAAATTGAAAAGATCACCATCCAATTGTCGAGATTATTGGCGTTAATTTTTTCGTTCCGTATAATTATGAGAGCTTATGTTCTAGTTTGAGATATCATTGGTATGACTCCGTATAATTGTTTTGATAAAATTATTATTTCTGATCGAATATATCATTGGTATGTATTCCGTACAATTGTTTTGATATCTAATAAATTGAATTGAAATTGCATGGAATGTTGATGACTTGTACAATATAATTTAATGCAGATGAAAAAGAAAATAAAGTGGACATTGGAAGAATATGGAGTAATTGATGGGGTAAATATCCAATTTATAAGGGAGAAAATATCAAAGTTTGGAATAAATTTTTTGTCCTCACGAGATTGCAAGAGAAGAAATGTGCTTCATAATTTGATGCGGTTAGAACGGAGAACTCCAATAGAATATGATGAATATTTGGATTTCATCATACAAGTTGTTGATACATATCCCATACTAAGTGCTCAAACTGACATTAACGGGGACACTCCAATTCATATTCTAATGCAAAATTCTCCTGATATAAAGATTTATGGTTGCACTACTACCCAATCAAGTTCCTATGTTACATGGTTTAAAAAGAAAAGGAAAGAAATTCACATGTGGCCAAACAAGTATACATTATTGAATCATCTCTTCCATATGAGTTACTAGTAGCATGTGTGTCATCTTTTCACAGTGCCGGAAAGTATGATGACCCAATGGTGGTACAGAACGTGGAAGGAAATACACCCCTTCATGAAGCACTCAAAGCAAATCATATTCTACCTGCTTTGTTATTAATAGATTATTATTCGGATGTGAGCAGAACAGCATTTGGAATGACTAACAAACATAAAGAAACACTTCTCCATCTTCTAGTTGGAAGCACTTTGGGTAAGTTTCTATTCTATTTTCTCGCCCAATATTCTTCATTTATTACTCTCAACAGAGTAACTACTCTAGCTACCAATGATATCATTGGTACTCTGTATAATTTTTTTGATTTAATGCTGGGTTAGTAGAAAAGAACATTTAAATTAGGAAAATTTGACAATTACCACCTGCAATTGTCGCTGTTTTTTTTATTTTATTTTATTTTATCACCTACTATTTTTCAAAACATCAAAACTTCCCACCTACTTGACTCTCAACTCAAATATAACGTCATGTGGGGCCCATTAACCACCTTTTTCCACCATATCTTTCTTTCTCACTCGATTTCTCATTCCTATGTATTGTAATCCTCTCAAAATTGGGGAAAAACTTCAATTTGTAAAATAATTAACATGAATATGTAATTTAATTTATGTTTTTCCCCAATTTTGAGAAAAATACAATATAGGGAAATGAGGAATTAAGAGAGAAAGAAAGAAAGAAAGAAAGAAAGGGAGGGAAAATACAGTTAATGGGCCCATATGACGTTACATTTGATTTAAGAGTCAAATAGGTGGTAAGTTTTGATGTTTTGAAAAATAGTTGATGGTAAAATTAAAATAAAATAAAATTATATGTGATAATTGCTGAAGCAGCAACAATTATATGTGGTAATTGTCAAAAAAATCCTTTAAATTAAAAGAACATAATCAAGAATTACAGATCTTAAGCTAGAGTAGTTACTGTGGCGAGAGTATATGACTATATGTATTTGTTATAATGTATTTTGCATTTGGGGCCTAATCAAACACGATGGATTCAGTGGAGTGGCCGCCTAATGTGATAAAGAAAGTGCAAAATGTAAATGAAGAGGCAGCGATCAGCCAAGACCAGGATGGTCTAACCCCGATCATGAGAGCGGTTCAAGCTGGTCACATATATGCAGTTAAGACATTGGATGATCTTAACCCAGAAGCGTCGAAACTTGTTGACAATAATGGTCATACACTCTGGCACATGTTACTGAATCAACCTTCACCCGAGACAGAGAACTTCGTTGATGACATTGGAAAAAAACAGCATTTGATACATCTATTAAAAATCCAAAACGCCGAGGGGAAAACGCCATTACATCTGGCGCTTGAATCTCGACGCTCTACCCATGCACGTCTTTTTCTCAAGTGCTCATATGATGATTGGTCATCTGCAGAAAAGTTGATATGGATGAGAGAACTTCTACGAATAAAAGATGGAGATGGTATCACTTCCGGTGATCTATTAGCATCTATTCCAGATCTTCCGCAAGATGTAAGTAAAATCTTTACTATGTTGTTTTTAGCATATTGGTGTGATCAACTAGTTTACGTTGATTTTGATTTATTGAAGGTTGGTATGGTATCCAAAGAAGTTCAATCTAATTTACTACAGTACCTATAGAACTAACATTGCTCGTACTATTTTAGACGGCCTTGTGTATTAAGAGTATTCCACATTGTCCCGTAAAAAAAAAATAATAAATAAAGGAAAATTTTTAAATTACCACCCAAAAATATAACCATTTTCGAACTAACCGCCCAAAAAAAAAATTATTTTAAATTACCACCCCTTAAAATAAATAATTGCTCATATTACCACCCATTTTGAAAATCCGGTGGGTTTCTGACTAGTGGGCCCCACTTTAGTTATTTTCCTTCTTACTTCTCCTCTCTTCTCTTCATCATCTTCTCCTCCTGGCTCCTACTCCACCTGTTCCGCCATTAAAGCTCCCTTTTCCCACCTTCTTTCTCTCTCCTCCAACCTTAATTTCTTCCCCTTTCTTCTCTCTTCTTCACATTTCTCATCTTGCCCAAATCAATCAAAAAAACCCTAATTTTTAATACCACCAAATCAAACACCCATACAAATTAAAAATTTCTCACCACATCAAATCAAATCGATTCAATCCATTCAAATCCGATTGAAATGAAACCCAGTGGAAACTCTTCACAATCGGATTAATTACTTTTTGGTACTCCTCAAACATCAGCGTAATCCTATTAAACAAGTATTTTGTTGAGCAATTATGGATTGAAATACCCAATTTTCCTTACAATATGTCATATGACAGCTTGTTCTCTCTTCAGTTACATCGCCATTGTTTGGTTGAAGGTTGTTCCGATGCAAACAGTTCGATCTCGTGTTCAATTTGTGAAGATCGCCGCTCTTTCCGCCATCTTCTGTGCCTCCGTCGTTAGCGGCAACATCTCTCTTCGCTATCTCCCTAATTAATTAAGCCCGCAAATTCCCCCAGTTACAATGTCACAAGAACCCTAATTTTTACAGAAAAATGAGATTAACTTTTGCAAATTGAAGTTCATTCATTGTTGTAGATGTGGTTGCAATTACAAACGAGCTCAAATTTGTGGATAAATTGCAGGTAGGATTGAAAATTGAACTAGGGGAAGAGCTTTATAGGAAAAATCGGGGAGGAAAACAATAAGAAAGCTGAAAATAACCATTTTTAGCCGTTACGTAGGGCCCACAGGTCAGAAACTCATCGGATTTTCAAAATGGGTGGTAATCTGAGCATTTATTTGATTTAAGGGGTGGTAATTTAAAATAAATTTTTTTTGGGTGATTAATTCGAAAATGGTTACATTTTTGGGTGGTAATTTAAAAATTTTCCAAAAATAAATGTTTGAAATCAGAAAGACTATAGAATAGCTACATTAAAATTGTGGCGTCTATACATATTACTTTTTGATTTAGACACTTCAATAGTTAGAGGAGACCTTATCCATTCATTTATTTAACCATAACTTTTTTTTATCCAAAAAAAAAAAAAAAAATTCTGATTTTACCAATTAATTAAAAAATCAATAAAACTCCATCGATTTATTTAACGAGGTATAACTGTTCCTCCATTGATGGAAGATTGAGAATCAATTTCCACACATATACTCGTATAATATAAACATTAAGAATTAACATTATATGATGAAATATCATTAGATATTGATTCACGTTAGCATTAGAATACAAAAATCGATTAAGGTATAGAAGAAATGATCAACTGTTGAATTTTGACAAATGTAATGTTTTTTAGTTTCGTTCTACTGTGTATGGTAACCTATGAAGACAATGAATTCATGGTAGAAAATCAATTGAGTAATTTACAAATGTAATATGAGGATTGGAGTACGGAAAGGAAGGAGGTTGTTAGTTAAGATGAACTACTACAGGAGGGGGGTGAATAGTAGTAGGTTCCAATCGCGGAACTTAAGCGGAAATAAACAACTAAAACGTAAAGGAACTTAAAGCACACATCAAATTTTACGAGGAAACCATCCAATGCCTGACTGGAAGTAAAACCTCGGCCCTATCGGGACTTATGAACAAATTCCACTATAATAGGCAACTCTCCTAGAACAACCTATTACACAGACCTTTGCTTTGCAAGTTCCACCACGGACACTTGACTATATGATAGGACACCTCCTACCAAACCTAAGACACCTCCTAGGACCCTTTTCTCCCTTTACCCAGGACACCTCCTTGGTGACCCAAGACACCTCTCAAGTTCTTTTCAATCACTGTGCACACACAGCTACCTCGAATTTTAGAGAATTCAAACTCATACACAAGCGTGAATTTAAGAGAATTCACAATCTCACCCCAAAACCAATTACAACACAAAGACACACTCTAACACATAAATGGAAAGCTACACATGAAACCCGAAATCAAAATGATAAAGCTTTAACCTTTGGCAAACTTACTCTGAAGCACTAAGTGGTTTTCACGCTTAAAACTCTCATCTTTCTATGCTGAATTACTTCTATATTTATAGATGTTGCTCAGCTCACAAAGTAGGGTTTTCACAAATAAGATAAGTTAAACAGAAATCTAAACTTATCTTTTTAAAACCGAAACCAAAAAGATTTAATTTCGCTCTTTATGAAAACCAGATTTTATCAAATTCGCTTTTGTTAAAAGATAGAGTTTTATGAAAAAGATAAAACCGAGTTGAAACAGATTTTTAAAGATAAAATCAAATAAATATTTTTTCATAAAACTTATAATTATCTTTTACGAATTAATTTGTTTGCCAACCTTTATCTGATTTCTAATAAGTTCCATGCATAACAGCCATTAATGAGTTTACATCAACCTACAAAACAAACTTATCTTTTATAAAACTATAAGTTATGAAGTCCATCTTTTTCGGTTAATATCTTATTCTTCGCACTGATCTTTGGTTGTTGAGGCTTGCCCCAGCATTACACCGGAACCAGGTCGTTACAACCCGTTTTGAAGTTCCTGTTAAGAAACTTCAGGAAGTTCCATTGCTGGAACTCTTCTTCTGTCTTTACTTGTCCTCATGGATCTTCTAGAGTTCCTTTGTCTCAGTTCCTACTTCAGCCAACGCTTACTGAACCTGCAAACATCACAACACTAGAAAATCCTTATTAAAAGGAAGTTTGCTCAATTCTAAACATCATCATCAAACCTCATTAGGGTCAACAGAGGTAATGCAATTTTCAAGTCAACGGACTCAACTCAATATGGAAGATGATGAAGGATAATCCTAGGATTAGGATAATTATCTACTTATATGTCCTATAGTGTTTATGTCCTGTAGCCCTTTCTATTTGATTCTGTAATTTGTACACCTGTACGTAGTAGGTAAGTAGGGCAAATCATCCTTGGTATTGAGTCCTAGGAGTATAAATAATGGGCTGCTAATGATATGTAATCAACCTTTTCAGCCGTCTTCTTTTGCTTTCCTATTTTCATTCTCTTGCTCTGCTTTCCTCTCCAAAGATTATCAAGTCTTCATGGTATCAAAGCAAGGTTCGTTTCAACAAGAGAAAAATTAATTGCAGAATCATCTTGACTTGATTTCACCGTAAAGATCAAATCTTGAATCTCAGACCACCCTCTAGCCTTTAAAGTTTCGATCTTTCTCACTTAAAATGTCAAAAATATCTCTTGCTGATATGCAAAACCCATTGTACCTTCACCCTGGAGATGGGCAACATTCTGTATCTGGGGAAAAGCTGACAGGTGAGAGCAACTATAGGGAGTGGAGGAGATCTATGGAGATCAACCTGGCTTCTAAGAGAAAGCTGGGATTTGTAAGTGGTCTGGTGAAGAAGCATGACACTGATGATATGAAAGCTGATCAATGGGACACATGCAACAACATGGTGATATCATGGTTGACATGTAATATGACTGATACTATCAAAGAGATCAGTGATGTTTCTTAACACTGCTGCAGAAATATGGAAGCAACTTGAAGTAAGATTCTTGCAAACTAATGGTGCAAGAAAATACAAGCTGAACAAGGATGTCTATGACATCAAACAAAATGGTGAATCCATCGGTGAGTATTACACTAAAATCAAGTCTTTATGGGATGAAATAGAAGGACTGAACGTGTTACCTCCTATTGTAAACATGACTGCAGAAATCCATGCATTTGTGAATGCATTGAACCAGCAAAGGGAAGAACAGCACATGTTTCAGTTTCTCAATGGCTTAGACACTGGATATGCTGCTCAGAGAAGCCAAATACTGATGCAGAGTCCTCTGCCAAGTGTTGAGACAGCTTGTGCAGCTCTTTAGCAAGAAGAATCTTAGAGAACAACTCTGAGTGAAGGCAAGCCTGAGGAGGAGCCTATTGCTTTGTATGGCAGGGAGCAGGAAAATCAAGTCCCAGGTTGTACTGTGTGTGGAAGAAAGAGGCACACTGCTACCAATTGCTGTTAGGTGATTTACAGGTTATCCTAGCTGGCATCCTCAGTACAAGAAGCAAGGAAGAGGTGAAAATGGTGGAAAACCTAAGTGGAACAAGCAGAAAGAAAGTGTTGGGCAGAAAGTTGCTGCAAATGCTAATGCTGAGGATTCAATAGAAACCACTGCTGAACAACTGGAAAAATTGCTGAAGCTGGTCCCATCAACATCAAAAGGAAACAAATCTGGATATGATACAGAGGAAGAGATAGATGCAAACTTTGCAGGTACGGTAACTTGTTACAATGCTTTCAATAATGAAAATAGTTGGATATTGACTCAGGAGCCACCCATCACATGATAGTTAATAAAAAAAAATGGCTAGATGCATGTAAACCTGCTAGAAGTAAAGCAAAAATTAACCTGCCAACAGGACAGACTGCAAGTATAACCTGTATTGGAAATATATGCTTGAGCAATGGATGAAACTGAACAATGTGTTGTGTGTTCCGAAGTTCAAATATAATTTGCTTTAATTTCTGTTGGAAAACTAGTGAAAGATAATGCTTGCAAAGTTAAATTTTTTCCTGAAACATATGTTATTTAGGACCTCGCAACTCAGAAACCTAGAGTAGTTGGGAAAGCTGCTAATGGATTGTTCTATCTTGAATTGAAGGAGGAATTGAAGAATAAGAAAAGATCAATTTGTAATAGCTCTAGTCTAGATATGTGTAGTCTATGGCATATCAGGCTAGGTCATGCTCCTATGGAGAAAATTATTAAGACTGGTTGTGTAAATAAAGTTGATATGACTGATAATTCTATGTGTTTGACTTGTCCTATGGCAAGATTCACTAAGTTACCATTTTCTGCAAGTAAATCTCATGCTCAAAAGTTGTTTGAATTGATTCATATTGATATTATGGGTCCATATAGAGTGTGTGCCAGGGGAAATTACAAGTACTTTCTCACTATAGTGGATGACCACTCTAGAGCAAATTGGGTGCAGTTGTTGAGACTGAAATCTGATGCATATAGTGTAATCAGAAACTTTATTCAGTTTGCAAAAACTCAATTTGGAGCCACTCTCAAGATACTGAGATCAGACAATGCTCTAGAATTTGATGATATTAAATGTAGGGAATATTTTGGAGACTTAGGAATTGTTCATCAAACCTCATGTGCTGATAGACCTCAACAAAATGGTAGAGTTGAGAGAAAGCATAGAAATGTTCTAGAAATGGCAAGAGCCTTGAGATTTGAAGCAGGTTTGCCCTTGCAATTTTGGGGTGACTATGTTCTCACAACCTACATCATCAACAGGTTGCCAAATTCTGTGAATGAAAATGTTTCACCTTATGAGAAAATGTTTGGGAGTAAACCCTACTACTCATATATGAAAGTGTTTGGTTGTTTTGCAATTGCATATAATCCTTCTCTAAGCAAAGATAAATTTGCTCCTAGAGGAGTGCCTTGTGTGTTTATTGGCTATTCTCAAAACCAGAAGGGGTATAGACTCCTGAATCTAATCTCTCACAAACAATTTGTCTCGAGAGATGTAAAATTCTTTAAGAAAATATTTCCTTATCACAAGAGGAACTCAACTCAAGAGTACAGGACACTTGTAAGCTGAAAGATACCAATAAATGATATCTCTTTGGAGGAGGATGTGCAAGAAGAAAATAATAATGATGTTAATCAAGGAGAATCTGAAAATGATCATGAGGAAGAGAGTGATGAAGAAATTTTTAGAGAAATACCGATGCAAGATTAGATGGTAACTGAACCAGAAATTACAGTGCATCAAGAAGAAGAAAATCAAATCCAGCAACCTGAAGTGAGAAGATCCAGTAGAGTAAGAAGACCACTAAGCTGGACTAAAGACTATGAACTTGGCAACAAAACAACTCAAACAACATGTGTTGCTAATTCTGTATCTGCTGTAGTCCACCCTCAATTTCATTCATTTCTCTCACAAGTATCTTATCAAGAAGACCCGGTGTGCTTTAAAGATGTTGTTAAAGAAGAAAAATGGGTGGCAGCAATGAACGAGGAGATAGCACCACTGGAAAAGAATGAAACATGGGAGATAACTCAACTCCCATCTGGAAAGAGAGCCATTGGCAGCAAATGGCTTTATAAAACCAAACTGAATCCAGATGGATAAATTGGGAGGTACAAAGCCAGAGTAGTGATGTTGGGTTGCAGACAGAAACATGGGATAGATTATGCAGAGACATTTGCTCTAGTGGCAAAAATAAGCACCGTAAGATCACTGTTAGAAGTTGCTGCAATGGAAAAATGGTTTGTATGGAAAATGGATGTTAAGAATGCCTTCCTTCATGGAGAATTAGAGGAAGATGTATACATGAATATGCCTACAGGGCAATCAGGCTGGTAGAGCAGAATCAAAGTCAATCAGCAAGCTCAAAACACTCATAAGTCTCAACTGGTCTGTAAGCTCAAGAAATCTTTGTATGGTCTAAAACAAGCTCCTAGACAATGGTTCTCGAAATTAACCATATCATTGGTATAGTTTGATTTTTCTCAGTCCAAAACCGACTATTCACTCTTTGTGAAACAGCAAGATCAGTCATTTGCAGTGGTTTTAGTGTATGTTGATGATCTCCTACTTGCTGGAAATGACATGTCTTTGCTTACAGAAATCAAGCAATACATGTCATCTCAATTTCATATGAAAGATTTAGGAGATGTGAGATACTTCCTTGGCTTAGAAGTCGATAGAACTAAGTAAGGATTCTTTTTGTCTCAAAAGAAATACACTCAGGATTTGATAAAGGAATTTGGGATGCAAAAGGCAAAGCCTGTAAAAATTCCCATGGATCCTCACTTGAAGCTCACTTAAAGCACTGGGGAAACACTATCTGATGTGACTAAGTATCAAAGACTCATTGGGAGAGTCATCTATCTAAGTCTCACTAGACCTGACATCACTTATGCAGTAAACTCTCTAAGCCAATTCATGCAACAACCCACATCAGTCCACATGCAAGCCGCAAAACGAATTTTGAGATACTTGAAACTGGCTCCTAGACAAGGAATTTTGCTAGCATCTGAATCTGCAGCTATTTTGACTGCTTATGCTGATAGTGATTAGGTGGGTGTCCAATTACAAGAAGATCAACCACAGGATTTTGCATCATGTTGGGATCATCACCGGTGTCTTGGAAGTCAAAAAAGCAACATGTTGTTGCTAAATCATCTGCTGAAGCAGAATATAGAGCCATGGCTCTGGCAACTTGTGAAGTCACTTGGATCAAGCAATTATTCAAAGATATAGGCTTGAACAAAATTGGTCCAACTGTGCTGAAAGTTGACAATAGAGCTGCATTGTCTATTGTTGCGAATCCAGTTCACCATGAAAGAATGAAGCATGTTGAACTAGACTGCCATTTTGTGAGAGACAAGGTCATTGCAGGGGAGATTATGCCTCAATATGTACCATCACACAACCAACTTGCTGACATCTTCACGAAGCCTGTGATTATTAATCAGAAGCAGCGTTTATTTCCAAAACTAGGAATAACTTTATATCATTCCTAGTTTGAGGGGGAGTGATGAAAGATAATCCTAAGATTAGGATAATTATCTACTTATCTGTCTTATAGTGTTTTTGTCCTATATCCCTTTCTATTTGATTTTCTGTAATTCTGTAATTTGTACACCTGTACGTAGTAGGTAAGTAGGGCAAATCATCCTTGGGATTGAGTCCTAGGAGTATAAATAATGGGCTGCTAATGATATGTAATCAACCTTTTCAGCCGTCATCTTCTGCTTTCCTATTTTCATTTTCTTGCTCTGCTTTCCTCTCTAAAGATTATCAAGTCTTCAGAAGACGTGGATCGGAATTAATACCGACAAATGTACGATGATGATTTAAACCTAATAATGGCCACAAAATTATTATAGTCATTGCAGCAAAATTGTCCATGAAATCATGCATAATACTTGTAATTATCTATATCTTTATTTCTTTGTTACTATAACTATATGCACGTGGTTTTAAAGAAAAATAACTATATGCACCTGTTGTGTGCAATAGATATGATTGGAAATATATTTATTTCATCTGTCTGATATAATTTTATTACATATACTAGTATAAATTTTAATTGAAAATAAATATATTAATTTGCGAATATAAAAGGGTGGAGAAAGGTAGTTGAGCTTGGTATCTAAACTATCAATGGTATCAAATGATTGTAAATATTTGGACTCAATTTTAAACAAAGAGCATGAATTTGATTGATTGGAAACTTATTTTTCTGGTATTAATTGATTGATTGTATAAATTGACATAATTAAAATAAATTTGTTTATTATTTATTGACATAATTAAGTAATTGATTGCATGCTACATTTATTGATGATGAGCGTACTCTTTGCTGATTATTATTGATGTTTTATTTATATTTGGAAAATTTGTTCAAAAGGACCAAGAAAGGTGTCCTTTTTGTTCAAAAGGACCAATCAGGATCTTTAACCAAAACGGCTAATTTGACAAAAATATTTACCAAAACGGATATACTTATTAAATTTAATTCCAAAGCTAGCTAAATTTTTGTAAGGTTATTATCCTTTTTTTTTTTTTTTGAACCAGTTTGGTTCACTTAATTGATTTTTTTCTTTTATATTTATTTTTTCTTTTAGGATTTTTTTTAAGTAAGAAAATTTGACCATGTACATATATACAAAGTATGTAAATAGTCGCGGAAACCCTAATTTGGATCACAATAAAAATAATAATAATATTTTTTCGTCTATAGTGTATCACAAAATTCTGGGATTTCAAATACGAGCTTTTATCTTCCTATCCCCCCCCCCCCCCCCGCGTAAGTGCAATAGATACTTTGGGTCTTTATTCCTTAATACAATTATGTCTTTATTTATAAGTTAATAAAAGAGTTGTATTTTTTATTTTATTCTTTAAAAAAATTGTTAATTGGAAGTTTGGAACAATTTTTTTGATTGTTTTTTTTTTTTTTTTTGTGTAACTTTTAAAAAAAAAAATTGAAAGTTGTTGCAAATATATTATGTTGGATGTTATTTGTCAAATTAATGGGAATTTTACACTATGGCATTAGAATTTCCCAAAAAAACAAAAAAATCAAAAATATAAATTAACCTAAAAACATTAATTAAAACAATAATGTTTTTTTTTAAAAAAAATCCGTAAAGTGAACCAAACCCGTTCGAAGGAATATAAGAAATAAATAATTTCCTTCAAAGTCAATAATTTAGCTAGTTTTGGAATTAAAATTTAAAATTAGCCGGGCCGTTTTGGTAAATATTTTTGTAAAAGATCCGACCAATTAAGCCAAAGTTGCTCAAAAGGACCACAAAACACACTTTGGGTTGTTGAGTGGGACCATGTCACATTTTTTGGCATGTCAACCCTGGTCCGGCATCGACCATCATGTGCTAGTCACGTGACTCATTAATTTGGGTTAAAAAAATAATCTTCATGACTTTCCCCCAAAATTCACCTTTTCCCCCAATTTTTCTAATTCTTCTTCTTCCTCTCTCCTCGAATGACTGTTCATGGCATTTCATTTGCTCTGCCATTGTTGGTGAGATTAGAGAATTCGAAGAAGTCACATCTTTCCACCATGTCTTCATCAATCCATTCAAAGAAGTCGCAACCCCTTTGCCCAGTTTCAAAGTCGTAAAATTTAGAACATCTAAATCGTCTTCAGGGTTGTCATGGGTCCAAGATGTCCTTTGCGCCAATGGAAACCCAAAATTGCACTTAGTTCTCTTCATTTTGCTCTAATTCAATTTGCTGCAATTCCAATTTTGTAGATAGCACAAAAACAAACCATAACAACCAAGATACCTAAAAATCGAGAAATTCAAAACAAATTCAATGTTTACCTTACCTTGTGCGACTTGACCTAAATTAAACTCTGATTTTGATATGAGAAAGAGGGCGCAATTGGATCCGATCAATCTAGGGTTTATGCAAGGAGAGAAAAAGAAGAAGAAATGGGATAAAAGGGGGGTAATTGGAAATTCTTGGTGTAATTCATGGAAATGAGGGGAAAAAATGATTTTTTTTTTTACCTAACTAAATGAGTCACGTGCAAAACATGTGACTGTCAATGCCGGAGTCCGGCGTTGACTAGCTTGAAAATAGAATGTGGTCCCACTCAACAAGCCAAACTGTGTTATTTGGTCCTTTTGAACAACTTTTGGTTTAATTGGTCTTTTTGAACAAAAGAAACCACTTAAGTGGTCCTTTTGAACAAAATTTCCTTCATATTTTTGTTGATTGATTGATTTATTTATTTAGTTACCTCTTCTATATATATAAAGAAAGGAGTGCTTATGTCTTTTTAGGTGGATACCATAATCTTTCCCTTCACTTATATACAGTTTAATAGATATATACTTATTTCTTTGATAATTTATAAATAACATGTGTCAATTTCATTTGATGTAGTTGGAAATTCTTGTAATAGAGAATCCTGTAGAAATGATGGGTTTTCGAAGTTTGTATATTTCTACGGTAGAGATGAAAGACTATGTGAACACGATGGGCGTAATAGCAGCACTTTTGACAACAATAACTTTCACAGCAGCATTCACTGTTCCAGGTGGAGCACTCCAAGATGATAATGATGTCAAAGATAAACATGCTGTAGGGACTCCACTTCTTATAAAGGCGGTAGCTTTCCAAACTTTTATGTTCTTTGACATATTGACAATGTGCCTCTCAACTATGGTCTTATTTTGTCTTCTTTGGATCTTCGCTACTAAAAGTAAACGCACATCGGTGATATTAATGGATTTTAGCATCTTAATGCTCTTAATTTCATTCTACACAACTCTTTTGGCTTTCATGGCAGGAGTGTATGCTACAACCATCCTTGTTAAGCCATGGATTGCTATATACACTTTGGTAATGTGCTCTTCGTTGATGCTGCTCATGCAAAAATATGTTATCATCAAGTATCTTGCACCTATTAGTCCAATTGTGACATCTACCGCTCGTAAGTATTTTCGATGTCTTTGTGATCTTAAATTGTGTAAGAAAGTGAAAGATATGGTTTGTCATGCCTCTAACACCTTTGCGAGAACTGTGCCAACCCCTCATCGCGATTGACTAGTCAGACGATTCGGTCCTATATATATGTAACTTGATAGTATGTACATACATAACACTTGTTTTTATTTGGGATTGTATAAGTTTGTATTGTTCGACACTACTTTTTAGCATATAATAAGTTTGTTGATTGTAAAGGTATTGTATTTATGTTACTTGTTTCTACATAATACTCCTTTGTGTTAGGGTAATAAAATCAAGATGTCCTAATGCGAGGTCTAATGAATGTCCGAATTCTCCTCAGCTATGCCTTGCTATCCGAGAGCTAGGCCTGCAAAAGAGAGAGAAGGTTAGCTGCCCCGGGGGTGTAACCTGGGAAAGCCCCTCCGATGCTTAAGTCAGCGAATGTACTTTCTAGAGAGATAAAGTAGAGAGAGAAGATTAGAGAATTAGGAAAAAGTTACCATCATTAATGATTAGATAGCTATTTATAGATGTACTTTCAGGTGGCAGATTATAGATGTACTTTCAGGTGGCAGAAGTTGTACTTGTTTGGACAGGTTAGGGGTAAATCCGTACTTTACTCTGATTAATGATGGGCGTGATCATGGAGGGGTATTTTCGTAATTTTTGTTCAATGGGCTTAGGACAATGGACTTGGCCCAAACATTTAGCCCCACGCGTGATGTGGGAACGAGATTGCATGAAGTTCGGAAATCACGCGGAATAGAGATGAAAGAGGTTGTCACATATGCAGGAGTGAATCCCGAGGCGTATTCGAGAGCTAAAACGAGCTCCAAGAGTATCTGAGGGCTAAAAAAGAGCCCCAAGCGACTTGCAAGGGTGAAAACCAACCCAAGCAATGCATTGAAGGTACTTTAATTCAGATGATAGAGCAGTTTGGAGAGCTAAGCCTGATGATGGCTTAGGGGTAACTGATGGATTTTCCTTTTTCAGAATATTTTTCCAGGTTGAGCTCCATGTATTTTGCTGAAGATATGTATTGTCTCTATTTTTGGCTAAGCTTGGGATTTTTAGGGATAAGCTGATGATAATTCCATGCTAATTAAGCTTGTAGTTAAGCTTAATCCTTCAATGGTGATTTTCTGGGCTCAAGTACTACCTAGGCCCATTTGAACCAAGGTTTTGAGGAGTTGCCATCTCCTTAGCTTGAAACATATGAACTCCCACCTCACTTCATTTGTTTTTCATTTCTCACTTGCCTTAGAGAAATTTCTCAAAAAATTCTCTTTAAATTCTCTCCCAAGTTCTTGAGAGTTTGAGTGTTCAAGTCACATAACCCAAGATCTCATCAACAGGTTCATCCAAGTTCATCAAGATCTTCAAGAGGTATGTGAAAAATTTTCCCTCTTAGATTTATTTTCATAAATCCGAAAGCATGTCTAGGTGTTTATGTACTTGGAATTTCTGAATTTGCTGCTTTGTATGATGATAGAGATCATACTGAAAAACAGAAGAATTCCGGCATTTATCCAATCCATCAACCGAGAAAGACACCTACGTTACACTAACAGGGGCGCGCTTCTTTATTAAAAAAAAAACATTATGAAATGAACCCACATAGAAAAGTGGTCCCCTTTTGCGGCAGAGTGTGCAGCATTCCTGCACGAGGGAGAGCGATGCTGCCATTCAGAAAGAACGCAAGAAGAGGAAAAAGTGCTACCTATAGTTCATTATAAGTAGACAGTTACTTACTGACTTAGAGTTTTCGGCTATGAATTCGAATTTTTTTATATTTTTTTTAATTTTTTTTTTAATTTTCAGAGGTATGTATAGCTGAAATAAACTAGGGTAATTTTGCTAGTCTACATTTTTTATTAAGGATGAGAGGGGAAAAACGAGGGAGCTATTAGATTTTGAGGGTGTATAGGATGGTCGGGGTAGATGCGCCGAGGGAGTTCCCTGCAATCCGAAGGGGAGAAAGGAGAACTGAGTTATGCGAGGTTTTCCTGAGGGCATTGGAGAGAGAGATGCGAGATAGAGAGGGATTTGAGGAGTCACCCATCAGGCCGATGGGGTTATTGTCGGGTGACAGGCTCAAGTCGTATTTACCTAATAAAAAATAAAACCTAAATCCACTAACTATGTAGATAGGGAAGAAAGGTCGAACCACAGGGAAACAGATCAATTTATTCCTAATTAATTAAAAGCAGTCTAAATTATCAAGTAACCAAATTTATTGTAAAAGAGTAATTGAACTACTAGAGGTAAAAGTAGGAAGGGAATAAAAAGGGATGTAAATCAATGAAGGGAAAACCTAGGGCATAGGTTCACTAATAAACAATACTTCGGGGTAAATCATAATAAGCAATCCAATAATAAACAATATCAAAAATTTTGACAAAAAAAAAACATAAAAAAAATCCAACAAAAACCCAGATTTATCGACCATCAACACAAATTTGTTTAAAAAATCCGAAAAAAATAAATATAATGAATATTTTTTAAAAAAAGAGATACATACCTTAATTTGACCACAAAAAACCACAAAATTGGGTTTAAAAGGCCAAATTCGAACATGAAAACTCCAGATATAGAGTTTTCATGTTCGAATTCTACCTAACAAACCTTCGTTTGCACCGTTGACGAATTTTAGGGTTTGGGAAAAACCTTTTTTTGATGTTGTGGTGAAAGAGAAAGAGGAGTGAGTGGTGAACGAAAAGTAGAAAAAGGGTAAGAAGGAGAACAGGGGACGAAGAAGAGGGAAAAGGAAAGAGAAGAGGGGACGAAGAAGGAGAATAGGGGACGAATAAGAGGGAAAAGGAAAGAGAAGAGGGGACGAAGAAGGGGGAACATGAAAGAGAAGGTGCAGAGAAGAGGACGAAGGAGAGAAGAGGACGAAGGAAAGAGAGGCGGAATTAAGTGAGTGGGGAAATAAAAGAAAGAGAGAAGGGCTGACTCTTTTAGGGTTTGGGAAAAACGTTTTTAATTTTTTTTAATTATTATTTTCCGACGGAAATTTCTGCCGAACTATAAATCCATCAGAAAAGGTAATTTACGACGGAAAATTCTGTCGTAAAGCACATGTAAATCCGTCGGAATTTTTAATTTCGTCGGAAATATCCGACAGAGCAAAAATCCGTTGGAATTTTGCTTTTTCCGACGAAATTCCGGGTCCTATAGGCACGTAAATTTTATAAGTGCCACATTGGATATTGTTCGAATCAAAGTCAAATTGTTGACTCGGGTATATTGACTAAATAATTAATCTGGGTTACTTTGGCCCATGTTATTTATTTTAATTAGACTCATTTAATTATTAATAAAGTCCAACAAATTGGATTTGGTTATAATTTAAATGGGTTATTCATAAAATGAGGTGAAAATGGATATGAGGCCCATTTAATGGTCATCTTGAAACCCTAGCTTGGGAAAATTCTATAAATAGTCTCTCCTCCCTCATTTCATACAGATAAAAAATCCGAAGAGAAAAAGAGAGGAAAATCTAGAGAGGAAAACAAAAAGACTACATCAGAATACAGAGCAAGCCTCTCAAAATCCTAAACCTCTCCAAGGAAAACCTCTCAAATACTCTAAACCTCTCCAGAGAAAACCTCTCAAACCTAGAAGAACAACAAGCATTCGATGTGCTGTTCTACTCTAGAAGATCACCCGTGGAAGAGATCAAGCCTCAACGGCCCTCGACACGAAGGAAAGAAGAACCTCAAATCATCAACAACACTAGTTCAACCTCTACGTCAAATAGTCATTGATCGAGATCAAGCCTCGTCGGCCCTCAATCAAGAATTCAAGTCAAAGGTCTACATCAACAACAAGTCAAAGGTCTACATCAACATAAGTCAAAGTTCTGCATCAAATCTTCGATCGAGATCAAGCTTCGACGCCATCGACGACCCTCGTTTGAGAATCAAGTCAATCCGTGAATTACGTCAAAGTCAAAGTGGAGATCGAATTAGAGGATCAAATTAGAGATTGTACCCAAAATTATCAAATTAATAAAATTCACACTTTGTTGCATTTGTTTTGAATCTATATTTTACAGATTTAAAATTTGTGTTTACAAATTTGGCACGCTCGGTTGGACAATTTCTACCTCTCATCTCTTTCTCCACGAATTGAAATGATGAATCACGTAGGAGAAATGATAACAAAAGACGGTGCACAAGACGAAGTCGTCAATGTCATGGCAATCGAAGCAAACACCATCAAGGAGGAGTTAGCAAATATGAAGCTACTTCTTGAGAAGCTCTTCAAGGACAACGAAGAAAAGGGGGCACAAATTAAGCTCCAAAGCGAACCAATTGCTGCACTCGAAAGAATACTCGAGAAGCACCCAATCGAAGAAAGTGAAGGTGATAGCAGCGGGTCAGAACTTAGCATAAAGACAAAGCATAGTTTAGAAAGTGAAAAAAACCAAGTGATCTGTTTAGCTTCCAAGCAATCCAAGAAATGATAGCTAATGCTATCAAACAACAGCTCGGTAGAGACGTCGGCAAAAATGGTCGCTACAGCGAACCTTACACCAAGAGGATTGACAAAATGAGAATGCCAAGCGGTTATCAACCTCCGAAATTCCTGCAATTTGATGGGACTGGCAACCTCAAGCAATATATTGCACACTTCATAGAGACATGAAATAATGCTGGGACCTCGGGAGATTTGCTGGTCAAGCAGTTTGTTCGCTCTCTTAAGACTATTGCTTTCGATTGGTACACAGATCTACCTCGAAAATCCATCGACAGTTGGGAGCAAATGGAAGAAATGTTCCTCGATTGCTTCTTCAGCACTCAGCGCGTTGTCAGTATGACTGAGTTGACACAAACCAACCAGTTGGAAGATGAACCAGTCGTGGACTACATCAATCGATGGCGAGAATTAAGCCTTAAATGCAAAGATCATTTGTTCGAAACTTTGGCAGTGGAGATGTGCATCCAAGGAATGAATTGTGATCTTGCTTACATCTTGAAGGTGAATTCCCTGTTTCTCACCGTGAGAAATAGGGCTTGTTTCTCATGGGGGTACAAACGACATTTCGCCCATTATAAGTCACTTGCTGGACGACTGAGCTGGCCCAATTAATCTTACGTGTTTATAATTGGTTTGCCAGCTGTAATACTTGCTGGCATACGCCGTTATTCTTCGACGGAGATTTGAGTGAGAAACTGGGCGAATTCATGGGTAAAAATACAAGTTCGAATCAGGGCGACCTGAATTTCAAACTTTTTCTCACTGCCGAATTGAAGTCGAAGACGAAGAGGAGAATCTCCAATTTGGGCGGAAACATTGTATCCAGGTTCTCACTGATTTCTATTTCAATTTTTTGATTTCAATTTTCTGATTTCAATTCGAACTGGCTTCTTGTTTTTTCTCAATTCGAACTGGCGTATTTTTTTCTCAATTCGTACTGGGCGCTTGGTTCTTGTTTCTTCTAATGTTGTAGGGTTGAGGGTCGATTTTCGGTGATTGTTTCAATTGACAGAATTAGGGTTGCAGTTATAGGATTTGTTAGGGTTGCAGATGCAGAACCAAAGCTACAAAAGGTATTAAATTGTCCGGAATTAAATAATGGAATTATTGCGATTACGCTGCTATTAAATATTGGAATTGTTGATGTTCGGTGAATGGGGTGAATTACGCTGTTGGGAAGTTCATTTGATTTGATTGAATGAGGTGAATTGTGCATTCATTAGTGACGATTATTCGTTCTATCTATGTGATATTGTGTTAAATCAGGTGAATTATTGATTCATTGGTGCTCATTATTCTTTCTATATATGTTATATTGTGTTATGGTGGACTGTTCAGTTGACTGAATGATGTGATTTATGTTGTATTGTAATGTTCATTTGATGGAATGAGTTGAATTATGCATTCACTGGTGCTCATTACTCATTATATCTATGTGATATTGTGTTAATTAAATGAGGTGAATTATGCAGTCATTAATTGTTTGTGGGTAGATTGAGTTTTGTGGCAGCAAATTTGATATAATCGTTCTTCGGACAGGATTATAAAAATGTCAGCGGGGAATGGTAAGAATAAACGTACAATGGTGAGGGGTTTTGGGATGAAGATTGGGGTTGTGGTTGAAGATGTTGAAGAGGGGTATGGGCTCAGTAAGAAGCGTAAAGTATGTGAGCAGAAGACCATGCATTTGTATCCAGAATTGTTTAAGGTACTACAATACTCAATCTAAGATTGTTCTCACTGTGTTTTTGCATGATTAATGTTTACGAATGAATTAAGTATACTGTTTTTTTGTGTGATTAGGATGACAAATTAAGTTATGGAGGGACTGTCAAAGGTAAAGCGGAGGTGATGGCTGAACATACCAAGGCATCAAGTCGGGTAAGTTTGCTTCCTGATTAAGTGGTCAGTGGGTCTAGGAGAGGATTATTAATGCAATTTCATTGGCAGCCTCCTAACATGGGTTGCTGCATCGAGTCATTTGGGCGCATATGTCAGAAATTTGATGATAGGAGAAGACGTTGGGTTTGTGAGATGGGATTTGGTAGTCTTTTACATCTTGCTTTAGATATGCATTTACAAAGACAATTGGCATATTGGGTCATGACACGGATGGATCCAATTGGTGAAATGTTAAGAAGTCCCAACGGTATAGAGTTTAAGTTTTCAAAGAATCAGGTTAGGTGGGTACTAGGGATACCAATGGGTTCTAGGACTGTTCCTTGTACAAAAACCATGACCCATCATGAACGTGTAAAGGTTCAGAATATAATTTTAAAGTATGGTAAATCGTGGGAGTCCAAGTCTGGGGGACAGTCTAGTCAGATCTACACGTCTGTAGGCATACCATTAAGTTCATATATGATGAGTCGCTTGGAGGGGTACTTTGATGCTGAAGAGGAAGAGGAATTCAAGACGTTGTTCTTGATAATTGCTTTAGAGATGGTGTTGTGTCCCACTCAGTCACCCCGGCTTGCGTCTGACCTACTACCTGCAATAAGCTGTGCTATGGAGGCAGTTGAGTATGACTGGTGCTCTTTAGTGATGTTGAAGTTGCTGAAGAGCGTACAAAGTTTTTGTCGACGTTTCTATGCTAATGGGTTTGCCAGTGGATGCGGCAGGTGTGCAATATTTGTTGTAGTATGTGTGTTTCAGTGTATTATTGCTTGTTTTGTTTTTTCTTTGTGGTTCCTTTCTTAGTAATTGCTTGTTTTCAACATATTGGCAGATATTGTACTTGGATCGGTTGGATAGGGATCCTATTCAGTGGGGTGTTTTTCCTAGAATTAAAGTGTGGACTATGCAGCAGATTGGGATGGCAGCAAAGTCGGACAAATTGCTGTCTGGCGACTACGGGAAACTTTGGGTAAGCACTTTTGTATGTGTTTTATTGCACAGTCCTTCAAACAAATATGGTGTAGAGAGGAGTAACCAATTTTCATTTGAATTTCATTTGTGTGGTCTTTCCTTGTGGTGGATCAAGCTATTATTGGATATTGCCTATGGTGAACAACACCCAAGGGATGTACGGGATAGCATTGGACCCCAAGCTGGAGTGAATAATGTGAGGTTTGATCTTATAGTAGTTGTTTCACATGTGTACATTGAATCTGAATCTCTGTTGTGTGGATGCAGATGCATGATTTACCAGTGCCTTGGATTAACTTCAAGGCTAAGCAAAGAAGGGGTCGAATGCCTGAGGTGATTCTAAACTGCAAGGGAGGTAACAATATGTACAGTGTGTAATATGTAGCATGTGTTGAACGCAATTCTAAGTTTAATGTGTAATGTATTAAGGGTTCTTATATTTGTTGGATTTGGATTTTCTTATATTTACTTATTGGTTATTTCTTGGACAAATAATTTTCAGTTTTGTTTTTTTGACATATAATTTGTAGTTTGTTTTGTGACATATAATTTTCAGTTTAGTTGAATACTCAATTTCCAATTTGGAATGTGCAAGGGTAAAGCCCAGAAAATATACCTGATATCTGGTTTTTTTTGGGCTTATTTTGCTCAGTTTTTAGAATGTGTAATGTTCTGGAATAATGATTATAGTTGTAGGATTTGGATATTCTTAATTACTATTTTTACTTAATTGAATATTCAATTTTCTTTTTTTTGACAAAAGAATATTCAATTTTCAGTTAAGTTAAAAACTCAGTTTCCAATTTGTGTAAGGGTAAAGCCCAGTAAAAAAAGGCCTTGAATACTCAGTTTCCAATTTGGAATGTGTAAGGGTAAAGCCCAGAAAAAAGGCCCCTGATATCTGGTTTGTGGGCTCCTTTGGCCCAATGTATTGGTTAATTTTATTTTTGGCCCAATGTAATGTTCTGGAATAATGATGATAGTTGTAGGATTTGGATATTCTTAATTACTATTTTAACTTAATTAAATATTCAATTTTCTTTTTTTTTGACAAAAGAATATTCAATTTTCAGTTAAGTTGAAAACTCAGTTTCCAATTTGTGTAAGGGTAAAGCCCAGTAAAAAAAGGCCTTGAATACTCAGTTTCCAATTTGGAATGTGTAAGGGTAAAGCCCAGAAAAAAGGCCCCTGATATCTGGTTTGTGGGTTTGTGGGCTCCTTTGGCCCAATGTATTGGTCAATTTTATTTTTGGCCTTATTTTATTTCAAATGGACTTTGTCATAATTTTATGGCATTGTATAATTTATAATTTTATGTTATAGATTTCATAAGTTGTGCTGAAGTGTATAATTTTAGTGTACTGTATGTTTTACAAGTTTAATTGTATCAAAGTACACTTTATAGTTATTAAAATTTGAGCTAATGTGATAATTGCAGGGATAATTGTTAATTCAAACAATTGCATATTGTGCTAATTAAAACAAATTAACATCAAGTTCATAAGAAAGTTAAAAGCTTCAAGTTCAAAAGCAATACATCATCATCATAATGCCCATACTAAGGGGACTTTCTAATACATAGGTCCTTCGGGCTTCCTACAAAAGGCGATTGCATTCACTATCTACCCTAGACCCTTAATACATGATTTTGTTCACACATGACCTACTTGTCTGTGAACCAAAATATTTCATCCCCATTCCTCATGGCCGCACCCCGAACTAGGTGAATTGGAGTAACCTTTTTGTTCTCATGAATCATCAGGATTTTGTTGGGCCTTACATTGACCTCCTCACTCCAAGCTCGAAGCAGCCCGTCCAGAGAGTCGTCTAGCTTAACCAACACCTTCTTCTTCACTGACCGTGTTCGCGGCTCTCGAAGAATGACTAGCTTCTTACGAACATCCATGTTGCCATCAGCATGGTTCTACAAATCAAATCAAAGCAGAAATTAACAACTACATTTTAACTAAATTTAATGACATAAACTATATTTTTTTTAACCACTTTCATTCATTGCTATCTTAACTCAACAACTGTGTTTTAACTCAACTAATATTTTTTTTAACCACTTTCATTCATTGCTATCTTAACTCAACAACTGTGTTTTAACTCAACTAATATTTTTTTTAACCACTTTCATTCATTGCTATCTTAACTCAACAACTGTGTTTTAACTCAACTAATATTTTTTTTAACCACTTTCATTCATTGCTATCTTAACTCAACAACTGTGTTTTAACTCAACTAATATTTTTTTTTAACCACTTTCATTCATTGCTATCTTAACAACTTTGTTTTAACTCAACTAAACGACATTAAGAACTACAAATTACCGAAATTAACAACTAAAATCCAAAAACGTGTTTTATGTATTTAATTCAGTTTTACAATGGATTTAATCCACTTGAGTTGTTCACATTAAGTTAAAATCCATAAAGTACTTCAATAATTAATAACTGAATAATAGTTGCCGAAATTTAAAGACAATAAGATCTACAAAGTTATCAAGATTAATAGCTAAAATTTAGCTAAATTAACAACATAAATAATTTAACGACTATTAACAATAAAATTTGAACGAAATTAACGACTTTAAAAATTAGATTTTAACAGGTTTAAAAATTAAATTCGTGTTTAGCAGGTAAAAGTCAACGAGTTTAAAAATTAAATTTTAATGAAATTAACACCTAAAATGACTTATAATTTTAACTTGATGAAAACAAAAGCAAAATAAAATGATTAAGTTACCCGGTGGCCACGAACCCACAGGACAGCCTCATTCACAATCCCAGCCACTATTGGATTGTGAGTACAATAAATTATCCCACGAGCATTCCTTATAGTAATATCATCCGAATGACAGTCCACCCTCCTAGCATAGTCATATTAAATTTTCAGGAATGTTTCATTAATCCTAAGCTCATACTCGAGCCCTGGATCGTCGTCGTTTAGGCTGCGAATCCTGAGAGAGATCTTAGGAGCTAATACTCCAGGCCTTTTCTTCCTAAACCTTGGCCCTTTCTTAGCAACAGGCGCTGGCTTAGCAGTAGGAGGTGCCATGACAACCACATCATCAAGTTCATCATTTTCTATCTCAACAATAACATCCTTAGAAGCAACGGGCTTCTTTTGTTTAGCACCATCGACGTCCTTCTTCTCCTGATCAGCTACATCCTCCTTGTTTTCTACGGCAGCAACGACGTCCTTGTTCTCTTCAGCATTAGCAACGACGTCCTCCATCTCTTCAGCAGCACCAACGACGTTCGTGTTCTCTTCAGCAGCAGCAACGACGTCCTTGTTCTCTTCAGCAGCAGCAACGACGTTCTTGTTGTCTTCAGCATCAGCAACCTTCTCTTCGGCAACAGTTCCTTTTGGTTTCGTAAGGTCATGTACAGGATCTTCAATGAGGTTAGGAACAGAACGATGAGACTGCAGTCTAGCGCGACATTTTCTTCCTCCGACCCTCATGCCACACACTAACTGCTCCAAGAGGCTGGGACGCCCGCTAGAAGTCTTCCTTTTCCTACGTGGTGGACCGAGTATGGAAGGGATACCATTAGGGTTAAGATTTGAAGGGGCGGAGGAACTCATTTCGGATGAATATCTATGTGTGGATGATGTTGGTGAATAAGTTATTTTGTGAAGTCTTATATAACCCCCCCTTGCGTAGGAATACACCTTTTTTTTCAATTAAAATATTAATTAAATTATGCAAATGAGAATGAGAGTGCAAAGCAATATTTCCATACTATATATAATATTTTTTTCCTAATTATACCACGGTCGATGACTGTCTCAATTGGTTTACATTCTACCTACACACTATATTTGGTTCTAGGTTCGAATCCCAGCAGCCGCATTTCCCATCCCCCAAATTTTTTTATTTGTTGCTTTTTACACTCCTCCAATATTTGTTTTGGACTTTTGGGTTTATAAAAAGGTAGTCCAATTTTATCTTTTTATACATGCAATTACACTAATTGTATCTATTTTTAAAAAGTTACTTTGTATGTATTAGTATAAACAGTTGTATTAAAGATAATTACAAATCATGTCTACACTAATTAAATATGATGATAATAATAATAATAATAATAATAATAATAATAATAATAATAATAATAATAATAATAATAATAATAATAATAATAATAATAATAATAACAACATATAATTTTGTACTAAAAGGAGTTGTCCTTTATCCGCGAGGTATTAACTAAAGGACATTGTCTACGCTTACAAAATCACATTGAGGCCTGCCAAAATTGTTTAACAGAAAAAGGGAAACATGTATCTTCCTATGAATGTTCAGCACTTCAGCTATAATCCTTTCTAACGTCCCAAAAGCATACTCGTAAGTAGCTATCCTAGCTTTATCTTAGGCCAAATCTTATCCTAACACTTCACATTTATCATTTTACCACGGTGAATCCAATTTCTTTTTACCTCTCCAGTCATACTTCCAAATATCTTACACACCAAATTGAAAATCGTATATGTACTGTTGCTAAGGCAATTTTCACATTGTGGTAAATCAATCAACGACTACAATTTAAAACATCAACGCCTATAAACAAAGAAATTACTTGATTAATCAGCTCAAATTCGATTTCATAGTATTTATTGTAAGTTTATGGAAATATTTCATAACCTTACACCTAAAAGTATGATCTAACATGGTTTTAAAAAAAATATGCTTTAACAATAAAATTGGTTACTGGCAATTAGGGTTTCTAGGGTTTAGGGTTTAGGGTTTCTAGGTTTTAGGGTTTGTGTATAGGGAATACATGAAATAAAATTATCAAAGTTGTTACGTTTATTGACATAATTAGAGTTCATTTCGATCTGATAAACCAAAGAACAATTGAGCTTCGATGATCAGCTATATAGAGAAACAATATATGAACATCATTACTACGATCGACTACAGAGAAGAATTCGATCACCAAACAAACTATTATAATTACATTTTACTGTCAATTTTAAAATGTACAATTCTATTTTGTAGTTAAGGCGGAGAGTTTAATTTTTAAAACAAAAATTAGATTTTACTGTCAATTTTAAAATGTACAATTCTATTTTGTAATAATTAAGGCGGAGAGTTTAATTTTTAAAACAAAAAAAGACAATACAATAAGAATTTAGTATGGCTTATTTAAGGATTTAAGAGGGTTTAGGGTTTAGTGGTTTAGGGTTTAGGGTTTGGAGGGTTTGACTTCCAATTCTTATTGTTTTAGTTTTGTACAATAAATCTGACAAACCAAAGAACAATTGAGGTTCGATGAGTTCATTACTTCGATCAACTACAAAGAATAATTCGAACACCAAGCAAACTACGATTTACTACATAGAAGAATTCGATGTCCAAGCAAACTTAAATATTTTTAGAAATATTGTCATTTATAAAATGCATGTACAATTGACAGTTTATAATGCAGATTTAAATTTTTGAATAAAAAGTTGATAGACTACTTAGAAAGTTAGAATTTAAATTGTCAATAATTAATTTTTTTAATTACTAGTACTTTAGAATATTAAATAATTTTTATTTTTTAATCTATTGTCATAGAAATGGAAACAAAAATCCAAAAAATATTCACCCACACCCTTTCCAACGTTTATAAATCATACCTACAACCTACCTAGCCCTAATCATAGCTACCCTACTCCTGACTTACCATGGTGAAACAATGTCCTTTTACCAAACTAAACAATGTCCTTTTTACCAAACTCATACTTTCAAAAATCTCACACAAACATTTGAAAATCGTATCTGTAGTCCTACTAATGCAACTGTCACATATTGAATTTTTTTTTACTGGACTGTCACATATTGATAAATCAACGGCTTTAAATTTAGATCGACTATTCAACGGCTGACGACTGTAATTTGTTTGTGAACACTAAATTTTGTTGTTGATATATATATATATTATATATATATATATGTTATATATATATATATATTGACTTAACAACAATTTATAGCTAAATATATTGAAACAAATAGAAATCAAGTTTATTTTATAAGCGTAAAAAAATACGGAGTATATAAAAGTTTTACATCATTAGAGGTACATAAGAATTTAATTAGTATGACGATTGATCATATATAAGTGTTTGGGGTTGGAGGAGGGTTTAGGGTTTGAAGGGTCTAGGGTTTGGAGGGTTTAGGGTTTGAAGGGTTTAGGGTTTGGAGGGTTTAGGGTTTATAGGGTCTAGGGTTTGGAGGGTTTAGGGTTTGAAGGGTTTAGGGTTTGGAAGGGTTTAGGGTTTGGAGGGTTTGATTTCAAATTTGATCGTTTACAACTTGAGGTGTACATTATTCGGATATACACCGAAATAGGTCAATCTAAACCGAATTATTAATTAGGATTGGATAACTATAAATCGGATCGGATTGGATTGAAACATTTTGAGAAATCGGATTTTTGGATCGGATCAAATTTTGACCTTGTTTGCATCCAATAAATAAATTTCATCGAAATATGAAGCCATGATGTTACAAATGAGGGTTGTTCATCCTAATCATGTGAAATTATTTTTATGATTACGTTGATTGTTTATAACATGCAATTCCATTTAGATTCTAATGCAGATTTAGATTTTAGTTAAAAAAAATGATAGATTTTCATAATAATTTAGTCCAAATGAGTATGGATCATATATATTTAATGATTTCAGGGTTTGAAGGGTTTATGGTTTGTTTATGGTTTGAAGGGTTTAAGGTTTGAAGGGTCTAGGGTGTGAATGGTTTAGGGTTTGGAGGGTTTGATTTCCAATTTGATCATTTATAGGACAACTTGGGGTGTCCATTATTCGGATAAAAACCAAAAAAGTCCAATCTAAACCAAAGTATTTATTCGGATCGGATAAATTTAAATCGCATCGGAATGGATTGAAAATTTTTTAGAATTCAGATGTTTCGGATCGGATCGGATTGACCTTGTTTATGAGTGTAGGGAATAATTTCAAGCCTTTAAATCCCACTAGCTTGAACCCCACTGTGATCATACACTAAAGTACGGTTGCGTCCAAAAGGGAAGAAGATAGAGCAAAAGAGTCGCCAACAAGTTTTTAAGGAACTTGTAAACCGTTCACGAGGTGAAGGTTACACCCCTTAACGATCCAAGAGATCGTCAACTCCATAAGGTCATGAACCAAATAAGGGTTCGGGGATGAAGGTACAAATCCAACCTAAAAGAGATTGAATCTGCCCTAATAATAGGCCTCTACTTTATTCTGCTCGTATTCATGTGCGCTTTCTGATTAACATGCAATCAATAGGTTACCCTAAACCTGTTTAATCTATGTTGGTTGAATTTAATGCACAAATAAATCTATTATTGGCGATCACTTGAATTATAATCTCAATTAACCCTAACAAGATTATTAAATATCTTATTAAGCGTGATCACAAGTACAAATTCCCTTTAACATGCAATAAAAGGTGATCAAGCAATAACAATAAATATAATATGTATAAAGCAACATAATAAATAATAATAACAATAATTATAATCGTTATCAAAATAATAATAATAATATTCATAATCATCATAAATTATAACAATTATAATCATAATCATGTTCATGTTAATATTAAAGCATAATAAAAATAGCAAGATCCTAGGCATGATACTAACAAGATTAATAACAAACCCTAGCATGTCACTAAGCAATAAAAATCAAATCTTTAACCCTAACATGATACTAGCAATCATAAATATTAGGAAGAACATAGGAAGCATCGTAACAATCATATTTAATATATTTGATATTATAACCTTTTCCCTAAACATGATACTAGGAATATCATAATAACTATATAAACATGATTTCTACATCATAACATCAATTAAAACATTAAATTACTTACTTGGATGCCTCGTACCTCTTTCTAATAACAAAATACACACGTTAGTAACTTCAAGGAAAAATAATAAACAAACAATTAAATTAAATAATTGAAAGAGAGATTTGGGACCAAACCCTCAGAAATTAAACCTTTCACGTCTAGGGCGAAGGCAACTTCGAATATGGCTAGGTGTTTCTAGATCTTACGAATGCGGAATTTTGTATGAAAAAAGAGTAAGAAAGAATTGAATGTTAAAGAATGCTAAAGGATTAATGAAAGCTAATTAAAACTAATCGTTGATGAGAATTCGTGAATGAAAGATGATGATTGTACATGAATGAATTGTAGATGAATGCTTGCGAATGAAGAGAATTGGTGAATGAAAACGGAGTTTTTGATACGATATTTATAGAGAAAATCAGCCAAAAAAGATAATTTAACAAAACAGAGTCTGACGATTGCAAAACAGGATTGGCGCCAACCCTGGCTAGCCGGCGCCAGGCACCAGTGGCTAGCGCCAGGCGCCAATGGCTAGCGCCAAGCCTGGTTCCAGGCGCCAAGGCCTGGGGTTGGACGCCAAACTGGAATTCAACGCGTTTTTGAAAATCTGATAAATTTCCCGTACTGGAAGATAAAATAATATAATTTCTTCGAAAATGCTATTTGATCTTGATTAAAACTCTGAAAAGTCAACAAAGTCAACTTATCAATGCTAATTGAATTAGGAATGAAAAGAACCTTCTAGCAGATTCTAGAAGACTAAAACCATTCCTAATTACATTAGGAATGATAAATCATATTAGGCCCTCCCCTAGATCATTGGGCCGTACATAAAGCTCAAACCGGGCCCAGTTTAGTAAATTGGCCATAACTTTCTCAATATTCATCGGAATTGGGCTTATAATATATCGTTGGAAAGGTCTTTTCAAACCCCATCCAACTACACTATTATTGGACCCATATCATGGACCAACCAAACTGGATTTTCTGTTTTCTTAAAATAAGTTTTCAAAAACAGAGAGAAGAGAAATGAAATTAAAACTATCCGCAACACTAGACTTTCCACACTTTCACTTCATTCGATTATGATTCGACGCGAAAGGTACTCATCACTGGGTTTGGTTTTGGGGAGACACAAATGGGTGTCTACAGAAGCCCCCACTTTGACTGAGTTTGGAGAAACGCAAGTTTCGAAAACAAAAGTCAAAGTATCGATAGGGACGGAGAATGATTCAGAACGTTCTGCGATCCTAAATCAATCTTGTAACGCCGATACCTGCAAAACTAGCGTTAGTTAAACAGATAAAAGAGTTAAGAAACGCGTATCTTCTACCAACGAGCACACGTCTCTCAAAGTAACCGATTGTTTTGATGACCTTCTACAAGCTAGAGAATGTCATCCCGCTTGAAAACCGCTACGCCCGTAACTGCTTCCAAATTAGAAGATTGGTTCGCATGAAACTATCCTTCCTGCAATTAATAATATTCCACGTCCAAGGGAATACTATCGAAGATTGCTTCTCTTGAAACAATCCCCAACCGCATAGATAATATTCCACGTCCAAGGGAATACTATCGAAGATTATTTCTCTTGAAACAATCTTCATCTGCATTATGACCATCTTCCATGCCTAAGGGAATATGATCGATGACAACTTCGCCCGAAATTACCTCCAGTTGTTTGTGACAACTCTCCGCAAGCTAGGGAATGTCGTCGAAGATATCCTCACTTGAAGTCATCCTCATTTGATGCGATAATTTCCCAAAGGAAATTACCGAAGACCCACTCCTGTCGATCTTTAAAAGTTCGCCTGAACTTTGCTTCCGCTATGCCTGTATGTCGACACTTCTATTGCTTTGAACCTGTACGTCGGTGCTTTTGCTGTGATGACAATCCTCTTTTCTTTGGGAATAGTTGCCAACACAACTCTTGTATGATGTATGGCAATCCGATTTAGGGAAAGTTGTCAATGCTTCGTAACAATCCATCCTTGGAAATGTTGCCACGATGATGCGACAATCCGTATCTCGGAAAATTTGCCAAAATCCAATTTTTCATAAGAACTTTGCTACGATCGACAATCCACATCTTGGAATAAAACTCTTGAAAGCAATCCACCTTGGAAATTTGCCAACGCTATGCGACAATCCTCTTGGGAAGATATTGCCACAATTGACAATCCGCGTCTTGGAACATTTGCAAAAAAGAGTCGACCGACAATCCACTTCGGGAAAATTTGCCACTTACTGAAATGAATGACAATCCACGTTGAGGAACTTTTGCCGATAGTTATGATGAATAGAAACCTACAACAATCCTTTGGGAAATTTTGCTATAGGGAACTGGGTGTATGACAATCCAATTTCGGAAAACTTGCCAGCGATGACAATCCGAACTTGGAAAAAATTGCCAAACAAAGAAGGAGCACGACAATCCACGCTTGGAAACTTTGCCAGAGATGACAATCCACTAGTAGAAAAAGCCTCATTTGCGTCGCCATATTTGCGTCACTCATTCTAAAGAACGACGCAAATGTGTATTTTTACTATACTTTAAAGTTATTTGCGTCGCTTGTTATTAAAGAAGCGACGCAAAAAACAAATGTATGTTAGCTTTCTATCATTTGCGTCGCTCTTATTTATTAAAGCGACGCAAATAAGTTTATTATTTGCGTCACTCATTTACTGACAAGCGACGCAAATAAGGCACTGAATAATTTGCGTCACTCTTTTAATAAATGAGCGACGCAAATAACAAATTTTCAGCATTTCAGATTTTGTTATTTGCGTCGCATTTTTATTATGAAGTGACGCAAATAACTCTGCTTTAGGTTACCCATTCTGCGCTTTTGACCTTAGCTTTTCACTTTCACTAATTCACTAAACTGCAAATCCCCAGCTTTTCAATTTCGACCCTTCAATCCAACAAATTCGCCCAAAAAACACCCACAAATTCGCCCAAAAAACTGCAAATCCCCAGCAAATTCAACATCCAAAATCGCAATCAAGTTCAACACCCATAATCGGCAGCAAATCCGAGCAATTTCGAGCTAAAATTTAGACCAAAAACCCTAATTAATTCGAACCCTTAAACCCCAGAAAAATTGATTATTTTCGACCAAAAATCCCCCATTTCGAGCAAAAAATGTACTCAATTCCATACGAATTCGAACCGTAGAAACCCCAAAAAATTCAATTAAAAATCCTGCTGAAAAAATTCGAGCAATATCTGATATTTTCGAGTGGAAAAATCGCATAATTTCGCCCCCAAAAACCCGAGGAAGTTCAAGCAAATTACAGCAATGTTGAATTTTTGAATTTTCGAGTGGAAAAATTGCTTAATTTCGCCCCTAAAAATCGATTTCGGCTCGACATTGTTGAATTTTAGAAATCAATTTCACCTATGGTAAGATTGCTTCTATTTATGTTCAATCTTTTCATGGTAGATAGAATGTAGCATTTAACTTGAACTTTTAGTGTTAGTTCACTAATTAGAATGTTCAATCTTTTATGTTCAATCGATTTCGGCTCGGACTTAGTTTAATTTCAGGTTTAGTGTTAGTTCACTAATTAGAATTTATATGGCAGATTTAATTGAATTTTTATAATTTTCAGTCATTGAATTTTCATTTGAGCATATTGCATACTTGTGAATTTCAGTCATTGAATTTTTGAAGTCAATTTTCATCTGAGCATATTGCATAGTCATTGAATTTATATGGCTGTTTTGCAATATTTTACTGGTTGCTTGTTTGCATCTTTGAACAGTCTGTAGAATAGCATAGTCATTTGAGCATATTGCATAGTCCCTAAAAATGTTGCATGATAAGCCAGGCCTCTAGCTTATGTCCTAATAGAGAAGTGATATTGTAATTGGAATGCTAGGCTTAATCATCTGGGATCTTTTCAATATTATGTACGGTATAATTATGGAGCAAATATTGAACTTTTTCTCTTTGGGTCTTTGACCTTTAGAAGTAGGCGGATACTTGTGAAGGTATCACAGCCTCACAGGTTATGTACTCAGCCTTAGTTTTTCTCTGGCGTGTAGGAAATTGTCTTTTACTTTCTCTATGTAGTTTAGTTAAGTAAGGAGCTTATTATTACTTCATGTTATTGGCGTAGGAGTGCAGTCAACTTGACATAGTTGTTCACCTGCAAAGCCTGCTTTTATGCGATCTGTTCTTCCACCCAGTGAAATACTATTGCACTGTTCAAAGCCTGGATACAATTTGCGGTAAAAGTTATTTGGGGCTTTTTTTTTTTTTTTTTGAAATACCATGGTTTCTTTGAAGTTTCAAACTTCAAACTAAAGTAATTTAATAGATTGTGTTCTTTTACTATGGATAATTGTTAGTGCTCCATTTGTTCTGCAAATTTGTTTGCATTTAGTCTGTAGATTTTTACAGTTGCTGTTTTGCAATATACTTGACATCTATGATTCTTTGAATGTCTTATTAAAATTATTTTTTATCATTTAATTTTTTTGTAGGCATCATCATAATGGGCGATGGGAAGCACGAATTGGGTGCGTTTATGAGAACAAGTACCTCTACTTAGGCACTTTCAGTAATGTCCTGAACTCTATTTCTCTCGTGCTCGCTCTTGTTCTATGAGATTTAGGATCACGAGCACACACGCAAATACGTGGTCAGACAAAGTGATTATCATAATCACAGGGACAAAGTGATTTTCAAACTATGTTGGTTTAATATATGTAATTTTTTATGGCAGATTCTTAATTATGCGGAAGTGAATTCCACAAGTTGCTCGAGGTTCTGGTTGTGGACAAACGATTAAGGCGGTAGTACGCATACGAGATTGTCTTCACTTGTGGTATATATATCTGAACCATTCTTTGCAATATTAACTTATTTGTTCTGGTTGGTATAATGATTGTGAATTGTATGAGATTTTTAATTGTGATATAATTGATTGGAATTGCAATAATACTTGCATCATTGACTTAGATACCCGTTCAGGGCTTACTCATTAGGAGTAAGTCTTGAATAGTCCCCGGTTTGGGACTGTTCTTGAATGTTCTATCTCATTTAGGTGATAACTACTTGAATTGTTTTGGATCTAAGAAGATCATGGCTCACTATTTCCCGATTGTTCTCTGGGTACATATGTTGATAGCCGATTATCTACATTGTGTGCTTGGAGAACTGTAGGGAAATGCTGCCGGATTTTCTTTAGAACCAAACTTTACAAGTAGTTATTAGTGAGATAGGACATTCAAGAATGGGTTAGGTTGGAGTGATAAGGACCTTATTGGATCATCCGGAGTTGCATTTACATGATATAAACTTTGAATGAAAATGTTTGATGCCTTATATTCTTGTTTATGGTTAAGGAGCTATATATGTTACAAAATATACACATTATCTTAAAATTAATTTTGTTATTCAGTGGTTGAAAATGGATCGAAGTTGGATGTATGGTAAACGAAATTGTACAAGTTTTTTACGAGGAATTGAAGAGTTTAGCACTGTTGCCTTAAAACACCAAACAGAGAATAAATCAAAGAATATTCTTTGTCCTTGTTGTGACTGTAATAATTCGAGGGGATATCGTGATATAGTTGATATTAAAGATCATCTAATTCGTCGTGGGTTTAAAGAAAACTACACGAGGTGGACATGGCATGGTGAGAGCATATATATTGAGGCAAGTTCTAGTTATTGTCCAAGGGAAGATGAGAATCATTGTGATGATGATAATGACCCCCAAGGTGAGGATATCGATACAGCTGATGATATTGGTGTTGAAAGTGAGAGTGAAGTGGAGAAGGACAGGATAGATGAAATGATGCAAGATGTTGAAGACCATTTCACAGAGTGTCCCCAGACATATGATAGTATTTTGAGAGCTGCTGAAACCCCGTTATATCCTGGTTGTACAAAGTTCACTAAACTTGGTGCTATTATGAAGTTATTCAACTTAAAGGCGAGCAATTGTTGGACTGACAAGGGTTTTACGCAGTTGTTAGAAGCCTTAGTAGAAATGTTTCCCGACGGGAATGAACTTCCAAACTCCACCTATGAGGCCAAGAAACTTATGTGCCCCTTGGGTATGGAGTATGAGAAGATACATGCTTGTCCCAATGACTGTGTGTTGTATCGAAATGAGTATGCTGATTTGCATGAGTGTCCAAGGTGTGGAGTTTCTCGTTACAAGATGAATGATACTGGTGAGATGTGTAAGAAAGGGTCTCCGGCTAAGGTATTATGGTATCTTCCAATTATACCGAGATTTAGGAGACTCTTCTCGGATGAAAAAACTGCAAAATTATTGAGGTGGCATGCTGATGGGAGGAAGAAAGATGGGTTAATGAGGCATCCTGCTGATTCCCCGCAATGGAGGAACATTGATCGAAAGTTCAAGGACTTTGGTGAAGAAGATCGAAATCTTAGGCTTGGTCTTAGTACAGATGGAATGAACCCATTTGGGACACTAAGTACCCAATATAGCACCTGGCCGGTTCTTCTAACTATCTACAATTTGCCTCCTTGGTTATGCATGAAGTCTAGATACATTATGTTGTCCCTTCTAATATCTGGGCCTAAACAACCTGGAAATGACATTGATGTGTATCTAGCGCCTCTCATTGAAGATTTGAAATTGTTGTGGAATGAAGGTGTCCAAATGTTTGATGCATATAGTAAAACCAATTTCACTTTACGTGCCATGATTTTTTGTACGATAAATGACTTCCCAGCTTATGGGAATTTGTCGGGGTACACTGTGAAGGGAAGAACTCCTTGCCCCATTTGTGAAGATGATTTGGAGGCATTGCGCCTAGACAATTGTGGCAAGCATGTATACATGGATAATCGAAGACATCTTCCAGAAGACCACCCTTTTCGATTCAATAAGGGGTCTTTTAATGGAAAAGTGGAGTTGAGAGAAGCTCGTGGCCCTTTACGTGCAAGTGAGGTTTATCAGCGGGTCAAAGACATTGAGAATGAGTTTGGTAAGCCTTACAAAAGCAAATCAACTGGGGGTTACAAGAAGAAGTCTGAGCTATGGTCTCTTCCATATTGGAGACATTTGGAAGTTAGACATTGTCTAGATGTAATGCATATTGAGAAAAATATATGTGATGCCATTGTGGGAACTTTATTAAACATGCCAGGAAAGACAAAGGATGGAGTTAAAGTAAGAAAAGACATGGCTGCTATGGGTCGTTCAGAGTTGGCACCCGAATCTCGAGGAAAACGCTGGTATCTTCCCCCAGCTTGCTTTACCTTGTCTAAAAAGGAAAAAACTAGCTTCTGTGAGTCATTGCATGGTTTAAAGGTCCCGGCTGGATTTTCTTCTAATTTTCGTAGACTTGTGTCAATGTCTGACTTGAAATTGGGTGGCATGAAATCTCATGATTGTCATGTCTTGATGCAACAATTATTACCAGTTGCCATTCGAGGAATTTTGCCACCTCAAGTGAGGTATACAATTACAAGATTATGTGTCTTTTTTAACACTATCTGTAACAAGGTCATAAATCCAAGTATTTTAGATGACTTGCAAGCAGATATACTTGAGACAATGTGTCGATTTGAAATGTATTTTCCCCCATCTTTTTTTGACGTGATGCCTCATTTGGTTATTCATCTTGTACGTGAAATTAAACTTTGTGGACCAGTGTGTATGAGATACATGTATCCTTTTGAACGAGAAATGGGTGACTTAAAAGGAAAAGTCATGAATCCGGCCAAACCTGAAGCTAGTATTGTACAACGAACAGTTGCTGAGGAAGTGGCAGCATGGGTTGCTCAATATCTTGCACGTTCACAAAAAATTGGGTTACCAAAGTCTCGACACGATGGGAGGCTTGGAGGTCAAGGTACTATTGGCAGGAAAAGGATATCCATGGGCTTTGAAATGAAAAATAAGGCCGAGCTTTTTGTGTTGCAAAATCTTAGTGAGGTTCATCCTTACTTGGACGAGCACATGCTTTTTCTTAAAAATAAATATCCTTCCAAAAGTGATCTTCAGCTGATAAAGGAGCATAATTGTTCATTCGTTACATGGTTCAAGGAACGAGTGATGTCCCAACTATCCACCACACCTAACGATATATCTGACACATTGAGATGGTTGGCATATGGTGCTAAATGTCAAGTCATGTCATATGAGGGATACGACATCAATGGGTATTCTTTTTACACTAGCCGACAAGATGACAAGTCAACAATGCAAAACAGTGGTGTTAAAGTAGTAGGTTTGTCATCTGAGTATGTTAGTGCACATGATAAAACACTTGTGGATAAGAAGAAATTTTATTATGGAATCATTGAAGAAATAATAGAGCTGGATTATGTTGATTTCAAGATTCCTCTATTTCGATGTAAGTGGGCTGATAGTAGCCGTGGTGTAAAAAAAGATGAACAAGGGAACTTGACCCTTGTAAATCTTGGTCGACGAGGGCATCTAGCTGATCCATTTATATTAGCTTCACAAGCAAAACAAGTTTTTTACATGGCTGACCCAGCTGATTGTAAGTGGTCAGTTGTTTTAGAAGGTAAAAGAAGGATACTTGGCATTGAAGATGTGGTGGACGAGGAAGAATATGATGAGCAATTTAATGAGTCACCACCTTCCGTTTGGAGCATCCCTCCAATAGTCGATGATTTTGACACAACGTTGAAACGAAAAGATCATAATGAAGGATTTTATATCGCAAAAGAGAAGAATGAAGGCGGTATGAATTCTATGATTTTTATTGTTATTGCATAAATTGCTTATTATTGTTATGTGTTCAAGTTTATAATTTAAAAATGATATAAATCGACGTCTTAATTTATTTATGTCTTTTTTTTTCAGGTAAGTAATAATGGAGGATGAGGATTTGCATAATCCTTCCATGTCTTTGCAAAGTGAGGAAGATGAGCCACACAATCAATCACAATTAGAGCTACAAACAACCGACTCTCAGAAGAAGAAAAAAAAGCCAAGAGGTCCTTCAAAGGGCCTAAAATCCATGCCTGGGGTTCCTAGAGTGCTTGAATGGGATGAATTGTGTCGACCCATTGGTAAGTGGGCAAAAGCATACAAAATTCATGTTGGTGAAATAAGTCGTGCAAAGGTGTCTATATTGTATAAAGATTGGAATCAAGTTCCACAAGGAATAAAAGACACTTTGTGGGAAGATGTTAAGGTAATATTCACTATTATATGTTAAATGTTATACTATTATATGATCATTTTGACATTATTTGAATATGATGAAAACAATTTATTTGAATATGATGAAATTATTTACTAACTTTTTTTATTTTTTTAATTTTTTGCGTAGAGAGAGTTTCAAATCGAAGAAGATGAAGACAAGAAAAAAAAGGTCCTACGCACTTGTGATAAAACTTGGAGAGATTTCAAAACAAAATTGGTCAGTGGTTGGATCACATGTACCAGGAATATGCCGAAGGAGAAAAGAATGCCGTATGTACTGTATGATTTCATATCTGAGGATATGTGGAAAACATTTGTGGAGGGGCATACGACAGATGATTTTAAGGTTTGTGTGTATTAATATCAATGATCATGCGGGTTATTAATACTTTGTTAACGGATTCGTATGTACTAATCTTCATTTATGCTCGTGAAAATAGGAAATCAGTGAGAAGGCAAGACAAAGCCAGTCTTTCAACGAATACCCTCACCATTTAGGAGCCAAATCATATGGTGAAATGAATATTGTATGGCGTAGAAAAGGGTATATTCCCACGACATCTTCAGCATCCAGTACTTCATCTTGTTCTTCGGTTGTGTCTAGTTTGCCGGATAGGACATATGCTTGGCTTCTAGCAAGATCAATAGAAGATGATAAGGGAAATCCTTATTTGCCGGATGAGAAAACAAGAGAGGTGAAAGAATCCATTGTAAGTATATAATAAGTATATGTAATAAGTCTTTATTTCAAGTTTGAATATATTTTGTTAAGTTTATGTATTGCAACCAAAGTTTTCTAACTTGAAGTCATTGTGTAGGATAATTGGAGAAAGCAACAAGCTGAAGGAAACTTTGTTCCTAATAGGCATGATGATATCTTATCTCGTGCCCTTGGGAAAAAAGATCGTAATGGTCGGGCAATAGCATTTGGCAGTGGAATTGGCATTAAAGCTGTATGGGGATCCGGAGAGAGGCGTAGTGGCCGACGGGGTAGGGAATTCGGAGATGATGAGCTGGAAGAATTAGAGGCAAGAGTAGCCCGGAGGGTACGAGAGGAGACTATGCAGGAGATGGATTCTAAAATGGATTCCATGGTTCAAGAGAAGTTTATGTTATTTGCTAAACAGATTGGTATTCAAATTCCAACTGAAATGATAGAAATGAATAACATAGGCCGGACGACTCAGCAAAATCCTAGTAGTTGCCAATCAGTGGGTGATGATCCATTTGCAAACATACAGGTATCCAACACTTTGTTATTTTATATTTTGTATCTTTTTTTTTTTAATAATTTATGACTGCGACATACTTTTAACTTTGTAACTCAGTTTTCTATATTTTTTAATTATGATTTTTTTCTATCTTTATAAGGAACCGGTTCCTTGTCGGCTATCATTGTTGAAAAATGACTCTGAGAAAGTCATTGTAGCTGAAGGTACATATCATCCGGAGTTAATCCTTGATCATCATAGTAACCTCCTTCCGGATCACGTGAGGGTGAGTGTTGATGATTTTTTTGACGAGTTCAAAGAATTCTCGGTTCCAGTTCCTTCTTCAGTCATCAAGAAACTTAAGCATGCTCATGGTACATTTACCCAATGGCCGAAATACTTGGTTTCACTCATGCATGACAAGGTAAATTATTTTTGTAACAATTTACATATAGTTTGCCATACAAAATATAGCAAATTGTTGAATAGATTTGCTTTACTATTGATTAGGAATTCATATCAAATAAGAACAATGGTAACAACAAAGCGGCCAAAGAAAACATGCAAGACAAAATGAAAGTAGTTGAAAGTGGTCGCGAAACAAAAGAGTCCAACACCAATCCAAAAAAAGTTTTTCTTATGGATTATGCTTTGGAAAACTTGTCTCAGAAGTGTGGGTCTTTGAATAGTTTGTTATCTTCATTACCCGAAGGTGAAACTATTAAGGTTAAGGCTGATGCTTGGACCTTTAGTTATGAAGACAGTAAGGACATCATTATCAAACATGAAGATGTCAATCAACTTCTCACAGGAGCTTGGCTGAATATTTCAGTTTTGCAAGTTTTTATGATGTAAGATATTCAAATTTCACTCTTCCCATATACTTATTTATTACCATTTATAATGTTATTACATGATATATATGTAGGGCCTTGAGTGACTTACTCGATACGGAGGAAGTGGCTTCCATTGGATTCATGTGTCCGGAAATGATTTCAGAAACCTATTTGCATAGTGATGCTGATCGTATCCTACTATACATGACACATGTGATGGAAAAACAAAAATCTAAGCAGTTCATCTTATGCCCATACCATGAAAAGTATAAACTTTGAACTTGTATTTATTTGAACTTTGCAAATTGTTGATATTATTTTACTCTTTTACAAATGTGTGTCTAATTTATTATGTAGGAATCATTGGGTTCTTTTGGTCTTATGCATGGCTAAGCGTGAAGTCATCATCTTTGATTCTTTGAGGCAGAAGCGAAATTTAGCAATTAAGTTTGCAATGACAAAGTAAGTCTAGTTTGTTATTAATGTCATGATTTTATGTGTGTAAGGGTAATATATATGTTATTTGTTTCAAATGTGTAGTGCTTTTCGAAGTTTTAAGGCATTAAGTGGACAATCTAGGGGAAGTAAATTGACATGGCATTTGGGACAGGTTACCTTAATTTCTGACCCTAAATTTTAGTTTCTTAATAATTGAAGTATAGCAATTTAATTCAACTTACAAATATATTACATGTAGTGTCCTCAACAATTGGGTGGACGTGAGTGTGGCTACTACGTCATGCGTTATATGTACGAAATACTTGAACATCACCATAGCAGTGAAGATCTTATTCAGGTATGAGTTGTCAAATATTTCATTTTTTGTTTGATAAATACAATTTGATGTTAGCTACAATCTTGAATTAAAACTTTCCTCTTGTATATTTGTTGTGTTGATAGGATTTTTCAAGAACTACACCGTACACCGAGGAGGAGATAAATGAGATCCGAGATATTTGGGCAGAGTATTTTATATGTAATGTTGAACTTTAGATTTACCACTTAGCGCATGTTTGACTCTTGTTTTGGATTATAGGCTTGAAATGAAGTAATTTGGTTAATTGGTGTTGGGATTATGAGTATAATGTCTATGATATTGAGATGTAATCTTATTGGACAGGTTGTTAATATAATGCCGTCATTCCCAATTTTATGGGTAGGCCAAATTACAAAGGAGACTCTGCCGAAATTTACATTTGCATTATTCAATAATATTGCATTTTAATTTCAATTATATTAGCGTTAGCATATTACTTTATACCTAGGAAAACAGGTACTACAAACATATACAAGGCAATTATTATATTATAATTAAAAAAAAAAAATTCACCTCATTTGCGTCACTCATTAAACAAACAAGCGACGCAAATAACAAAAAAAGTTTAGCAAAAGAGTCATTTGCGTCGCTTGTTTATAAAGGGGCGACGCAAATGACTTAAAATAAGTTTATCAGAAAAGTTATTTGCGTCGCTCTTTTATAAAGGAGTGACGCAAATGACTTAAAATAAGTTTATCAGAAAAGTCATTTGCGTCGCTCTTTTATAAAGGAGTGACGCAAATGACTTAAAATAAGTTTATCAGAAAAGTCATTTGCGTCGCTCTTTAATAAAGGAGTGACGCAAATGACTTAAAATAAGTTTATCAGAAAAGTCATTTGCGTCGCTCTTTTATAAAGGAGTGACGCAAATGACTTAAAATAAGTTTATCAGAAAAGTCATTTGCGTCGCTCTTTTATAAAGGAGTGACGCAAATGTCAAAAAATAAGTTTTTAAAAAAAGTCATTTGCGTCGCTTGTTTATAAAGGAGCGACGCAAATGACTCTTATTTGCGTCGCCCCTAGGAGCGACGCAAATGACTTAAAAGTCATTTGCGTCGCGAGCAGTTGCGTCGCTCATAGAAGCGACGCAAATACACTATAAATGAGCGACGCAAATGAGGCTTTTTCTACTAGTGATCCAATCTTGGAAAAATTGTCGTTGAAGAAGATGCACGACAATCCATTTTTGGAAATATTGTCAGTTGGGGATGACAATCCAATTTTTGGAAAACTTTGTCATTTATAAGAATGCGCGACAATCCATATTTTGAAATATTGTCGTTTAAGTGCTTGCTTTTGAACCGATTGTAATGAGCCAGTGTTTTAGGCGCTTAAGCTAAGTGAGACGATTTTTTGTCAGGTCAATCACTTACTACGATTGTAATCGAGCCGACTACTAATCATGTCAAATTGCTTATAGGGGCTAACTGGCGTACCAAGGAACCCGAAATTGCTGCATGAGGTCGAAATCACCTTTCTGGGAGGCTTCGAGCTTTGTCGCTGCTGAAATATCTCTGGCGCCAGGAATTGGAGTAGGGTCTTCCCTATTCTGCTGCACCTGTATTATTTTTTACTATAGAGCTTTGCCAATTTCTTTAATTATCTTAGGGTTGACCTAAGGCTTAATGTTGCTTGACTCATCGACTTGACACAACTCAAGGTATAAACTTGACTCGATATGTTTGACTGACTCGAGGTTGACTCGACTCGAAGTGTAATGAAACATGCAATATGTTAGACTCAAATCAAAGTGATATGGCACGACATGACTCAATGTGTACATGACTCGTGTGTGCATTGTGATGTGATCGTGCGACTCGAAAAATGCAAAAAAGCAAAAATTTTCCGTCAATTTTGTGGAGGGTACCAACTTTCTCCCGAAAAAGAAAGACGTGAAAAAGAAAATCAAAAGTTTGAAGATGCATGTTGAATGAGCTTAGTCAAATGTTGTTTGATACTATCTCTCAAGGTTCAAGGATTAATTCATCCTAGGCTATCTCAACTGTTGACTCCATGATGAAAGTATTTGGGTAACTTAGGCACGGAGGCTAAGCACTTCATACTTCGTGATGCAATGACAATTATGAGTGATTTTGACGAAGCATGCTTTAGCGTTAAGATTTCATGACAAAGGGTTCCTAAGGGAAATATATTTGGTCATGTATGCGTGATGTGTGTGATAGTGACACTAAAGTTAGGCCGCAAGAGCTAAGTGTGTGGAAAAATATATTATTGAAAAGAGTCAAATGGTGGTGACTCTTAGGCTAGGTAAGCTAATGATGAAGGGATTAAGCCCCCAAGTCTAGCTCTAAATGAATAGGGATGAGCATAGGATATCCCTTGATATGATCATGGTGTAAGTGTGTGAATGTGAATATGAATGCATTTTTATTATGACCGCACCTCGATGTGAGGTTGCCTACGTATTCGTTAGGAATCAGGCCGAACGTAGCTCTAGCCGAACCTCGCACAAGTGTGTATACCTCAAAAAAGGTTTTTCTAAGGGTTGTAACGTGGTTAGGCTAAAGGTTTGAAGAAGAAGGGGATAAAGGCTCAAGACCCTAGATAAGCCCCCAAGGTGTGCAACCTTGCTTTTGAATATTTGTATTTTTATGCTTGAGGTTTTCTACTCTTTTCTTAGCTCTTTCTTTTGCTTTAGCATTTATTTCATTTTTATAAGTGTGGGCAATCTCGATCATGCGGTCTATCACTCACTTAGCATTCATGTTTCTCGAGCACTCGATAAGAGACGCAATCTGAGACGTGTTCATATCGAAGATATTTTCATATCAAAGACATTGGAACACTTGCCCTTTTGTACACTTTTATTTATTTTTTGCTTTTGCTTATTTTTACTATTTTTTTAATTTCTGAAATCACTCAAGCTTTGTTCTTTGAAAATTGCATAAGTTGCACACCATCCCATCCCAAGGTTAGATAGATGTAGGTTGAAAAAAGAAAGGTCTATCGTTAGACGAGGCTCAAAGTGGTTTATGAAGAAAGGATTTGTAAATTAGAAAGGCGAAAGGAGATATGATGTGGCTACAAGGGGTGCCTCAAATCATTGGTATACCTTGTGCTTAATTCGACATGGATTTTTTTTCTTTTTTTATTTTTTTTTATTATATTTGATGCAATATAATGAAATGATCATATATAAGGAAATAAATGCTCATTTTATTAAAAAGGGAAAAGAAAAGAAAAACTACAAAAATAATCTAAAGGAAAAGAAAAGATGCCTATGCTAGACTTATTGGGGAAAGGAAAAAATGAAAAAGAAATAGAAAAAGAGGTCATGAAATCTTGTCATTGAAGCTCGCCTCTTGTCTTGTGTTGTTTGCTCCGACATCATCCAGTCTTCTCGCTAGCTAGAGGCAATGGGATCTTATTTGCCTCTATGAGATCTTGAATGAGGTTTTGAAACCTATAGCATTCATCAGTAGTATGACCGCGCCCTCGATGGTACTTGCAGTAGGAGTTTGGATTCCATCTCGAAGATCGATTTTCTGGTGTTGGATCCTCGGTAGGGCCAATAGGTTTGATTAATCCTCGATCATAGAGATGATCGAAAGCAGCATCGTAGGTCATTCCAATGGGTGTAAACTCTCGCCTGGGTTTCCTTTTAGATCCTTGATTGTCCATGGATAAGATATCATTATGGTCAAAGGTACTAACATTATTACTAGAGTGGGCGTTTTCGGAAGAAGAAGGATTGTCGCTCTTCTTTCCTTTCCAGCCACCGTGGTTACTATTGTTAGTAGCTTTTTGCTTCGCGAGGTCATCTTCGATTTCAATTCTAATGTCATAAACGGCCTTGAAAGTATTCAAGTTGTGTTGATATTTTAAGTGCTTTGAATACTTTTCTTGGAGATTCTTGATAAACATCCTCACAGACTCCTTTTCGGTGGGGACCTCAATCATCTTGGCGGAAGTTTCCCTCCACTTATTAAAGAAAGAAGTAAAGCCTTCATTCTCTTTTTGTCTTAGCATCTCAAGTTGTCTATGGTCGGTTTTAACTTGGATATTGCACTTGTACCTATCAACGAAAGCGTTCACTATTGATTCCCAGGTAGAGGTTTTTTCCTTGTCAAGGGAGAAAAACCATTGTTGGCAAACGGTTTCAAGAGATAGTGGGAACAGAGAGGGAAAAACCTTCTTATCGATACCCTTAATGTTCATTATTGTTTCGAAAGCTCTTAAATGGAAGTAAGGGTTATCTGTTGCCTTGAATTTTGGGATGTCAGTGGCGTTGAACTTATGTGGAAGAAGTTCCTTGTCCAGCGAGACCCCTTGTGAACTCATGCCTTGGAATTTATAGTCACTAGATAGCTTGCTGAGACTCTCTTGCATGAGTTCCATCTGTTGTTGCTTTACGGGGTCATCGACCCTAAGTGCGAGAAGTTTCAGTGTCTCAGTCACAGTAGCCAATTGGTTCTTAAGATCATTGACTTCTTCTTGAGTTTCCATTATCTTCTTAGCCTTCCTCCTTTGGCGAATCGGTTTATCAAAAAGCGAGACTTGAATAAAGAGGTTGTCCTTGATTAATCGCCCTTCTCTCCTCGGCCAAGTACTGTGGAAAAGGAATTTGGGGATACTTACTGTTAATTATTGACTCAAACTTTATTCAACATGCAATGGATGGAGGAAATGAAGAAAAATTGGAGGGATATGAAGAATTAGGAATAGAATGTACCCCCCAACTCAAATGACGGAAAGACCGACTCATGCATGGACCTACGACATGGTCATGGTGATGTGTACTCAAAGTGTGTGCTAAGACTAGTGAGTGTAGGTGACATGTTAAGACTCGTGTCATGACCATGTGGCTAGACTATGTAACTAGACTCAAGCAAAGACTAAGTTAAGACTTCACATATATGCATTAAACTGGACAGACTGTGGTATTTTAGTCATAACTTTTGATCTGCGACTCTGATTGGGATGAAACCAACGCCAAATTAAAGAAAAAACTCGGGGCTACAGATCCATAGGGTGTACGACTCGTATTTCTTTCTATAACTCCAGCTATGACCAAAACAAGTTGACGTTTGTGCAGTATACGGGAATAAAAATCCGGGTTGACTTAAAGGAACTATGACTCGATTTTATGTTTATTTATTAGCTCAAATTAATTAATTAATTAAACAAAGTCCTTTAGTCATTAATCAGTTTATTTAGTCTTAACACAAGTCAAACAAACGGTTAGGAAAAATCACATAGAGTATGCACAACAAATAATGCACAATTAGTCAAGTAGGCACAATATGATGCAATGAGTTTGCAACCTAACCATGGCTCTAGTTCTCTAAAGTTCGGGATATGGTTTAGTCAATAGAGGGTCCATGGTTAATTGTCCGGATGCACCGCGCGGAAGCCTAACCGTGAAGGGTTGGCGCGAGTGGATGGGACACCGCAAGCTTTAGAAAAAACTCGCTTCCATGGTTTGGTGAATTCAACATCTCGGATGTACCCTTTGTTGCACGGAGCGTTCAATCGGGTAGATGGAGCATGAATTCCCAGAGGGTTATTTCCATATGTAGAACACATATGGGTTTCAGAAAAGTGAGAAAAAATTCAATCAGGAAGTAGGATCGAGCAAACAATACGAAAAACTGGTCGAAATTAGAACGCATATTTCTGGCTCGGTATTGGGAGAAATTGGCGCCAGCAAACAGAGACTGGCGCCAGCTTTTAACTGTAGCGCCTGGCGCCAATGCTGGCGTCTGGCGCTACGGCTAAAAGTCTGGCGCCAAGCTCTGGCCCCTGACGCTACTTCCCACATGCCTCAGCAACTTTCTGTGCTCGATAAAATTTTCCAGTTTCGCGCGGTGTTATTTCAGTCCTAGTTGTGAAAGACATTCCTCAAATTTCCTACGTGTAAAATCCTATGTTTTTAACTCATTACGGATGGTCTTTCCAATGAGATCTTTTTTATGCATATGACAATAATGTTAATCAAAATTACGCACATGAAATACTTAGAACTTTTCGAGTCTCATCCACTCATTCTAAATCATTGCCGAAATAAATTTCAGAAATTAAAATAGAAATCCTCCCCAGTGGAGTCGCCAAAAAACTGTAGGGAATAATTTCAAGCCTTTAAATCCCACTAGCTTGAACCCCACTGTGATCATACACTAAAGTACGGTTGCGTCCAAAAGGGAAGAAGATAGAGCAAAAGAGTCGCCAACAAGTTTTTAAGGAACTTGTAAACCGTTCACGAGGTGAAGGTTACACCCCTTAACGATCCAAGAGATCGTCAACTCCATAAGGTCATGAACCAAATAAGGGTTCGGGGATGAAGGTACAAATCCAACCTAAAAGAGATTGAATCTGCCCTAATAATAGGCCTCTACTTTATTCTGCTCGTATTCATGTGCGCTTTCTGATTAACATGCAATCAATAGGTTACCCTAAACCTGTTTAATCTATGTTGGTTGAATTTAATGCACAAATAAATCTATTATTGGCGATCACTTGAATTATAATCTCAATTAACCCTAACAAGATTATTAAATATCTTATTAAGCGTGATCACAAGTACAAATTCCCTTTAACATGCAATAAAAGGTGATCAAGCAATAACAATAAATATAATATGTATAAAGCAACATAATAAATAATAATAACAATAATTATAATCGTTATCAAAATAATAATAATAATATTCATAATCATCATAAATTATAACAATTATAATCATAATCATGTTCATGTTAATATTAAAGCATAATAAAAATAGCAAGATCCTAGGCATGATACTAACAAGATTAATAACAAACCCTAGCATGTCACTAAGCAATAAAAATCAAATCTTTAACCCTAACATGATACTAGCAATCATAAATATTAGGAAGAACATAGGAAGCATCGTAACAATCATATTTAATATATTTGATATTATAACCTTTTCCCTAAACATGATACTAGGAATATCATAATAACTATATAAACATGATTTCTACATCATAACATCAATTAAAACATTAAATTACTTACTTGGATGCCTCGTACCTCTTTCTAATAACAAAATACACACGTTAGTAACTTCAAGGAAAAATAATAAACAAACAATTAAATTAAATAATTGAAAGAGAGATTTGGGACCAAACCCTCAGAAATTAAACCTTTCACGTCTAGGGCGAAGGCAACTTCGAATATGGCTAGGTGTTTCTAGATCTTGCGAATGCGGAATTTTGTATGAAAAAAAGAGTAAGAAAGAATTGAATGTTAAAGAATGCTAAAGGATTAATGAAAGCTAATTAAAACTAATCATTGATGAGAATTCGTGAATGAAAGATAATGATTGTAGATGAATGAATTGTAGATGAATGCTTGCGAATGAAGAGAATTGGTGAATGAAAACGGAGTTTTTGATACGATATTTATAGATAAAATCAGCCAAAAAGGATAATTTAACAAAACAGAGTCTGACGATTGCAAAATAGGATTGGCGCCAACCCTGGCTAGCTGGCGCCAGGCACCAGTGGCTAGCGCCTGGCGCCAAGCCTGGTTCCAGGCGCCAAGGCCTGGGGTTGGACGCCAAACTGGAATTCAACGCGTTTTCGAAAATCTGATAAATTTCCCGTACTGGAAGATAAAATAATATAATTTCTTCGAAAATGCTATTTGATCTTGATTAAAACTCTGAAAAGTCAACAAAGTCAACTTATCAATGCTAATTGAATTAGGAATGAAAAGAACCTTCTAGCAGATTCTAGAAGACTAAAACCATTCCTAATTACATTAGGAATGATAAATCATATTAGGCCCTCCCCTAGATCATTGGGCCGTACATAAAGCTCAAACCGGGCCCAGTTTAGTAAATTGGCCATAACTTTCTCAATATTCATCGGAATTGGGCTTATAATATATCGTTGGAAAGGTCTTTTCAAACACCATCCAACTACACTATTATTGGACCCATATCATGGACCAACCAAATTGGATTTTCTGTTTTCTTAAAATAAGTTTTCAAAAACAAAGAGAAGAGAAAAGAAATTAAAACTATCCGCAACACTAGACTTTCCACACTTTCACTTCATTCGATAATGATTCAACGCGAAAGGTACTCATCACTGGGTTTGGTTTTGGGGAGACACAAATGGGTGTCTACAATGAGGATTGTTTATCTTAATCATGTGAAATTTTGTTCATGATTACGTTGATTGCAATGTATGACGCGAATCTTTAAACTAATTAGTGTATATAAATTGTTGCAATTTAATTTATGATTGTAAATGTTGTTAAAAAAAATTAAATACAAATTTTCTGGTATTAACAATTTTTAAAATAACAAAGGTTAATGAATTTGTTTAGGGTTGTATTGGTTTGGCGCCCAAACAACGGATGAATTTCAGACCTTGTTCAGGAGTGTTTTAGCTACTTTATTTGACGAAAGGACAAAAGGAGGTTACTTGTCAAAACTGTGCAAAGTTGCAGACCTTCACAAAAGCAAGTACGGAGTATTATCGTAAAAATGGAAACAAGAATCAAAAACATATCCACCCACATCCTTTCCAACGTTCCAAAATCATACCTATCCATACTAGCCCGAATCATACCTAAGCTACCCTACTAATTACCATGGTGAAACCGTGTCCTTTTACCAACGTCCTTTTACCAATATCTCATACACCCATTTCAAAATCGTATATGTAGTCCTACTAATGCAACTGTCACATATTGATAGATCAACGACTGTAATTAGTTTGTAGAATTCTAAAATTTTGGGGAGTATATTATTTGTGGTTATGTTTTCACTTAAAACCGTAACAATTAACAAAATCATAGTAAATCTACAAAGCTAGAGGCAACTAAAGCTATAAGGCAATTAAATCTACAAACATAGTAGGCAACTAAATCATATTCATTCACATAGTTATTCTAATATAAATATTTATGATATGAATACGTACGGATTATGTAATGACCGACATTTCAAAGCATGTCACTGTTATCGACTAAACTAGGGGTGTAAATAAGTTGGAGTAAAATTGAAATCCAATCCAATCAATTCAGATCGGAACTCTTAAACGGATCGGGACGGATTGAGACTTTTTGAAAGTTCAGATTAGGATGTTGATGGATTTATTGACCCTAACTGGACCGAATCCAATCCGAAAACCAATTAACGTTAAATTAGCTTGTTTAAATATGGATTTATTTTATTTTAAAAGTTTATCTCAAATACTTACGATCGACTAGAGTAGGTGGAACAAACGCTACTTCCGAGCAACTAGGAGGAACAACAAGATCAATAAAAGGAACCACATGATTTATATATTTAACAACGTTTAATGGATCGACGGAACACAATTGAACTTCAATGATCGACTTCATTGAGGAATTATACATATTAATTGCTCAATTTGTGGAGTATAAGTATTAAAAAGTTTATATCACTATAAGTACATAAGAAGTTAATTATCATGATCAAATATAAGTGCTTAGGGTTTGTAGGGTTTGGAGGGTTTAGGGTTTGAAGGGTTTAGAGGGTTTAGGGTTTAGGGTTTGGAAAGGCTTTAGGGTTTGGAGGGTTTGATTTCCAATTTGAACTTGGGGTGTCCATTATTCGAATAAAAAACAAAATAGTCCAATCTAAACCGAATTAATAATTCGGATCGGATTGGATTGAAATATTTTGAGAAATCGGATTTTCGGATCGGATCGGATTGACCTTGTTTGGTTCCAATAAATCAATTTCACCGAAATATGAAGCCATGATGTTACAAATGAGAGTTGTTCATCCTAATCATGTGAAATTATTTTTATGATTACGTTGATCGTTTATAACATGCAATTCCATTTAGATTTTAATGCAGATTTAGATTTTAGTTAAAAAAAATGATAGATTTGCATAATAATTTAGTCCAAATGAGTATGGATCATATATATTTAATGATTTCAGGGTTTGAAGGGTTTATGGTTTGTTTAGGGTTTGATGGGTTTAGGGTTTGAAGGGTCTAGGGTGTGAAGGGTTTAGGGTTTGGAGGGTTTGATTTCCAATTTGATCATTTATAGGACAACTTGGGGTGTCCATTATTCGGATAAAAACCAAAAAAGTCCAATCTAAACCAAAGTATTTATTCGGATCGGATAAATTTAAATCGCATCGGATTGGATTGAAATTTTTTTAGAATTCGGATGTTTCGGATCGGATCAGATTGACCTTGTTTATGAGGATTGTTTATCTTAATCATGTGAAATTTTGTTCATGATTACGTTAATTGCAATGTATGACACGAATCTTTAAACTAATTAGTGTATATAAATTGTTGCAATTTAATTTATGATTGTAAATGTTGTTAAAAAAAATTAAATACAAATTTTCTGGTATTAACAATTTTTTAAAATAACAAAGGTTATTGAATTTGTTTAGGGTTGTATTGGTTTGGCGCCCAAACAACGGATGAATTTCAGACCTTGTTCAGGAGTGTTTTAGCTACTTTATTTGACGAAAGGACAAAAGGAGGTTACTTGTCAAAACTGTGCAAAGTTGCAGACCTTCACAAAAGCAAGTACGGAGTATTATCGTAAAAATGGAAACAAGAATCCAAAACATATCCACCCACATCCTTTCCAACGTTCCAAAATCATACCTATCCATACTAGCCCGAATCATAGCTAAGCTACCCTACTAATTACCATGGTGAAACCGTGTCCTTTTACCAACGTCCTTTTACCAATATCTCATACACCCATTTCAAAATCGTATCTGTAGTTCTACCAATGCAACTGTCACATATTGATAGATCAACGGCTGTAATTAGTTTGTGGAATTCTAAAATTTTGGGGAGTATATTATTTGTGGTTATGTTTTCACTTAAAACCGTAACAATTAACAAAATCATAGTAAATCTACAAAGCTAGAGGCAACAAAAGCTATAAGGCAATTAAATCTACAAACATAGTAGGCAACTAAATCATATTCATTCACATAGTTATTCTAATATAAATATTTATGATATGAATACGTACAGATTATGTAATGACCGACTTTCAAAGCATGTCAATGTTATTGACTAAACTAGGGGTGTAAATAAGTTGGAGTAAAATTGAAATCCAATCCAATCAATTCAGATTGGAACTCTTAAACGGATCGAATCGGATCGGGTCGGATTGAGACTTTTTGAAAGTTTAGATTAGGGTGTTGATGGATTTATTGACCCTAACTGGACTGAATCCAATCCGAAAACCAATTAACGTTAAATTAGCTTGTTTAAATATGGATTTATTTTATTTTAAATGTTTATCTCAAATACTTACGATTGACTAGAGCAGGTGGAACAAACGTTACTTCCGAGCAACTAGGAGGAACAACAAGATCAATAAAAGGAACCACATGATTTATATATTTAACAACGATTAATGGATCAACGGAACACAATTGAACTTCAATGATCGACTTCATTGAGGAATTATACATATTATTTGCTCAATTTGGGGAGTATAAGTATTAAAAAGTTTTATATCACTATAAGTACATAAGAAGTTAATTATCATGATCAAATATAAGTGCTTAGGGTTTGTAGGGTTTGGAGGGTTTAGGGTTTGAAGGGTTTAGAGGGTTAAGGGTTTAGGGTTTTGAGGGTAAAGGGTTTAGGGTTTGGAGGGTTTAGGGTTTGAAGGGTTTAGAGGGTTAAGGGTTTGGAAGGGTTTAGTTTTTTGAGGGTTTAGGGTGTGAAGGGTTTAGAGGGTTAAGGGTTTAGGACTTAAGGGTTTGGAGGGTTTAGGGTTTGGAAGTGTTTAGGGTTTGGAAGGGTTTAGCACTTTAGGGTTTGGAGGGTTTAGGGTTTGTAAGGGTTTAGGGTTTGGAGGGTTTATGGTTTGGAAGGGTTTAGGACTTTAGGGTTTGGAGGGTTTAGGGTTTGGAGGGTTTAGGGTTTTTTAGGGTTTAGGGTTTAGGGTTTGGAAGGGTTTAGGGTTAGGGTTTAGGGTTTGGAAGGGTTTAGGGTTTGGAAGGTTTGATTTCCAATTGTCTTTTAGTGCATTATATTTTATTCTACAATATTATTTTGCACAACATTTATTTTTGGCCTTACAACCAAGAATCATTTCAATTAACTTTATACTGGATCACTTCCTCAAATGCAATTTTTTTTTTACAATGGCAAACTTCGTGGGAAACAAGCACCAAATATCTATCAACCCATAACCGTAGCAGTTGTATTTTAACTAAAACTCTCAACTAGGCACGTGCCAGTTTAGTTTACTTTATATATTTTTTTTTCTTTTCCTTTGAGAGGAGTTAACTTACCTTACCAAACCTCGAGTTAACTTACCTTACCTAAGCTAGGGTGTACTATGAGTGGACTTAAGTTAACTACAGTTGCTTTTCAAAAAAAAAAAGAAAAAGAAAAAACTAGAGTTAGCTACTTCATTATCAGAAGTTAAAGTTTTCAGACAGAAAAGAAACACACCCCAATACTTTCCTCCTTTCTTCCCCAAGTAATATTTTCATTTCCCACCATGGAACCCAACCAAGAAGTGTCTTACCCTCCTGGGTTCTTCCCGGCTACGGCCACTAATAATGCCAAACACTGTTTCAAGTACAACACGAACACTGAACAAGAAATAAACTTCAATGATTTTGTCTATTTTCATAGTCAAAATGGAAACTTGACCTTGCATGATGTGGAGTATGATATTCTGAGGAAAATTGTTGCCAACCCTAAAGAAGAGAAACACTGTATGGACAAATTGATGATGGTCAATGAGGCTGGTGAGATTTTTCCGGCGCACGTACCCAACATTACTGACGTTGTTGGTAAGCCGGAGGTGCAAGCTGCCATTCGTGAGCTGGAAAAGGATGATGTTGTGGAGTACAATGGTACTGCAAAAATAATTCCAAAATTGTTGGTAGACAAGATGGATCCGAAGCCAATTATACCCACGAGTGGCCCTGTTTACTCCCTTGGATTGGCTGGCTTCATCACGGATTTTGGTAGCTACACCGATGATGTTATTTTCCTGCAGGTACCATTTTAATTAGTAGCCAAATAATAATTTAATTTTAGATAATTTATGTTAATTTTATTGCCTGCTCTTTGATTTAATTTAATTGCCTGCTGTTTGATTTAAGTTAATTTAATTTGGGAAATTGATGTGCCATATAATGGTTGAAATTAAAGTAGATTAGAGTATTAGAGTCCCATGAACGATTTTTGAATAGATATGTTTGACCAGTGAATGGTAATTTAAATTTGGTATGTAATTTGCTAATATAGATGATGGTTTAATTTTACTCATGGTAATTAAGCATTTTCATTAACTTGTTTACGTAATCATGTTGTTATTCAAATTAAGTTAATCCAGATAATTTATGTTTTTGTTCAAATTAAGTTCAGGTAATTGTTATCATTCACTTAATTTTTACATAATCATGCTTTAAATTTTTATCATTCACTTAATATTTAAAGTGCAGTATATTAAGTTAATTTTTAAAGTTAAGTATATACGGAGTAAAAAGTATATAAAGTTAATTGAGTAGTGAATCATTATAACTATGAACCCGTACATGATAATTTAAGTTGATTGAGTAGGTTAATTATGAATATGACATTCACACACAATAGATCGAGCCCCATCCCCCAAAGTTTTTTTTTTTTTTTAAAAAAAATAATTTTTTTAAACAATTGATTATAAATTTTGATCCAATAAAATAAGTTGGTTTGAGTAGCTTATAATCTGCACTACATTTAGGTGAGGTCTCCTATCACGGAGATCAATTACTCGGTTGTGAGGGACCAGTTCATCGAAGAAGATCTCACAAGCCGTTACCAATCTATTAGACTTCACCCGTTGGTAGAAGCTAACAAGAAAAGAGTGGACATTGGATCGTCTGTTGTGCTATGGAATGGTCGTAGGATCACCCGTCCTTCCTTTGTCGACCACTTTAAATAAATTGTTGCAACCCATAACCCAATTCTGATGATAGTGACAGAGGTGGGGGCAACATCCACCAATTGTGAAAGGATTCTTGCCAAACTAGGCACAACTATGACTTGGAGGTTCGTTGCGGGTGGAGGTGTGCTTGGAGGGACCGTAGTTTTCTTTGACACTCGTAGGGTAGACTCAGTCGTCCTCCTAGCTGCAGATGAGTCGAATGATGAGCGTGTCATGGGCACAATTACCCCAGTTGAGGTTGAACTCCCTCACTATAGATCAAAAAAATATTGTTATTATGTTATTTAATTAAATTACTAATCCTTTAATTTTAATGTCCAACACAGGTTTCTGGTGATGGTGATGGTGAGGAGAACTAGTATCAAGTGCAAACACTGATGGGGAAGGCTGCAATGTGAAGTTAGAAAAACTGTACTGTTACGCGTACTAATCTATGTAAAATAATGTGTGTTGTTAGAGACTTGGAGTTTGTGTGTCATGGAATTGTCTTGCTATGGTTTGTGTCTAAACTTGTTGAGTTTGTGTTGTTTAAACTTGATCTGTTAATGTTTATGTATGAATGTGTTATGAGGCCCTAATTATATTTAATAACTATCTCATTACTACGTTTTGCCCTTTTAAATTTGGTGGCTTATAGTTTAAACCCTATGTTTTTTTAGATTAGTAACCGAATAGTGATATAAGAAAGATAAAACCTAAATCATAAACACCATTTAGTGATCGATTCTTAAACAATAAAATAAAACATAAAAAAAAACCCTATCTTATAAAAAGTAAAAAGTAAAATTAAATAATGTATATACTTCGTTCACATTAAATCAGTGATAATTTACACCATTTAATTTTTTGTTTTTTAACTAAAACACCTTTTAAGTTATTTTAAATAATGTATAATTGTTTTTTAAAAATAAATTTTACGGATAAATCCAAGTTTAATTAATACATCAAATACAAAATTTCATTAATTTAAGAAAAGGACTCCTTTGCATTAATAATTGGACATAGTATGTTGCAATAATTCATAACTTCTAAAAATAACAAAGGATCAGGGGTACAACTCTAACAAATATATTACATTAATTACTACTAGTACAACATTCCTTCATTCAATGAAAATCAGACAGAATAATTCTCCTAGCTTTTAGGGTTTGAAGTTCAATCATTACCACCATTACATTAAAGACACTATAACAAATGTAAAACCAATTGATTTCACCGCCGAATTACATAGGTTAAGTTTAAATCCTTGGCTTGAACAAGTCAATTGCACCTCTTCCCACAACATTTGAATGAAGGTTTAGTAATTCCGAGATTGGGTTTCTTCAACAAAGGCTGTGTGCCCTGTGATGGTTAGGAAAAAAAAATGATTAAATGTACAAGATGGACTATGATTTATCTTAATATAAACGTGTTTAATAACAAAAGGTAAATAAAGGTAAATAGTAGTAAAAACTATGGTAATTGGACTTTGAAGTTTACCTGAAGCACCACGTTGATTACGTCAGGCCCGGTAAAGGTAGGGTGCTGGTTGATTTTGATATCCTCTGGCTTCCACAAGACTGCGACACCGCCGGAAAATGCACGAACAGGGGAAGTGACGAAACTAAAGTGGCGTGGAAGCCGACGTATCATCTCAGTGACATTTTCTAAGAAATGCCTTGTCTCAAGTAATATAATCACGGATGGTTGCATAGCTTCATAAATTGTTGAGAAATTACGAAAGAAGGACTCCCTAGTGATACCCCGAACATTCCAGGTGAGAATGCGAGTGTTTAATGGCACATTGTTGACATTGGGAACCCATGGAGGGCATGATACCGGATCCAATGCAGCATAATGCTAGGGTGCACGCTTCGTAGACTGTGGCACTAAATGGTGGGATGCACGCTTCTCAGACTGTGACGCTTTTAAAACGGTTAAGATTACTACACTTGGATAGCGCGGAACATTGACCACTTGAATGGCGTCTGAGAAGCTGGCCATGAACAAGAACAAAATGTCGAAGTCAAGTTGAAATGTAGGAGAAGTTTGATCAATAACGGGCTCTGGATCAATTAAATGTTGTAAGAAGTAAGGAACGGTGAAATAATTCCTGAGATAGAATTCAAGGATAAATTTTGCGGTTTTAGGCAACGGATAACAATCATCCATGTGTCGTATGTGAGCCGGTTGGAGCTCATAAGTGAGATCCTTTGACCGCATTTTCAAGGTCGAGAACTCAGGTGTCACATTAGTGGGATTGAGTATGAAGTTTGCAATAGTTCGTTTAGAGACATATGAGGGGTTGTCATTAGCGTCCCGGCATAAGAACAACTTTGAATCGAGGTCCAATTCCGGGGCTAAGCTACGAGGGGGGTCGAAGAAAAGCAGCGCCCGACTACCCTCAAGAGTTATCGCAGCTCTGGGCATGATGGTTGAGTGCTTGGGGTTGAAGATGGGTTCTGTAATTGGGGTTATGTAAAGGGTGAATACTAGTGATTTGTAATGTCAGTATTTGTTACTAAACAATAATAAAATCCTCATGCTTCCCCACGCAAAAAGGACAGCATAAAGGAGGGAAAATAAGCAAATTTTGTTTTTTATGTGTGGGATGTCTGACTTACTCCAGTAAGGTAAAGGGAAGAGCTCTTCCACTCTCCCACTGACATAGACCCACAAAATTGCAAAAGGACCTCAAAGAAATTATATAGTACATCTATGATATATTGACAAGCTAAGGGTATTGATTTGTAAGTAGAGGTGTCCATTATTCAGATAAAAACAAAAATCCAATCTAATCCAAACCGAACTATCAATTCGGATCGGATCCAAACTTTAAATCGGATCAGATCGGATAGAATTTCTTTTTTAATTTGGATTTTCGAATCGGATCGGATTGACCTTGTTCGGATCCAAAAAACTGAAATAACCGAATTATGATTTTTTTTTTTTTTAATATTAAGCATGTTAAACTAAACTATGTTCATGATTATAATAATATTAATAACGTAAACATATGTTTTCAATACTGGTAAATAAATCATGTAATACTATACTTTCAAGAATTGTAATTCGTATTGGATCGGATCGGATCAGATTTGGTAAGTAATTCAGATTGGATTGGGTAAGTAATTCGGGTCAGATTGGATTTGAAAACTAAAAAGATTGGATTTGGGATAAATCCAAACCGATAACCGAATGGACACCCCTATTTGTAAGCAAAGGAAAAGAAAGTGATATTACTTATTGGGTAATCGAGTACCCAACTGGTTCTGGTTCGAAAAGGTAGATAATTGGAATTGGAACCACCGGTTCTAATTCCGCCTCCGGATCAGCCGGTTCCTACCCGGTCCCAGTTCCAATTGACAGTTACAAAGACTTTTTGCTCACCCCTAATAATACTTCAAAATTACACTTGGATTTACTAGTTTCAAATAAAAGTAGTACAACGACAAAAAATATAAATAAGACTAAGTAAAATAGATTGTACTTCAAAGTTAGAGAATTACCATATCACAAAGAAATAAGGTACATGATCTAAATTGTTTCACTGCAACGAACACAAACAGCACATGATCTAAGTCCAACCGCGCGGATTAATTCTAGAAATCCTTTCTTTATCATATATATATTTTTTAAAACATTAGATTATTAAAGGAGAAACATTGATTGACGAAAGTTAAAACGAAATTCAAACAGCGTATTATTGAAATTGTAAAGATGACAAATTTGGAAATAAACAATTAATTATACGGTTAAATGGTTGGTTAAAGCTATACTTATATACGTAGTTTATAAACAAAACTTGTTCACGTGTCACCTCTATCAAGTCCGACATTTCATAAACGTAAATAAATCATGTAGTACTATACTTTCAAGAATTATAATACGGATTGGATCGGATCGGATCGAATTTGGTAAGTAATTCGGATCGAATTGGCTAAGTAATTCGGATCGGATTGGATTTGAAAACTAAAAACGGAAAATTATTTCGGATCGGATTGGATTTGTGCTAAATCCAAACATAAAACCGAATGGACACCCGTATTTGTAAGCAAAGGAAAAGAAAGTGATTTTACTAATTGGGTAACCGGGTACCCAATCAAGAATTATAATTCGGATTGGATCGGATCGGATCGGATTTGGTAAGTAATTCGGATCGGACTGACTAAGTAATTCGGATCGGATTGGATTTGAAAACTAAAAACGGAAATTTAATTCGGATCGGATTGGATTTGTGCTAAATCCAAACATAAAATCGAATGGACACCCGCATTTGTAAGCAAATGAAAACAAAGTGATATTACTTATTGGGTAACCGGGTACCTAATCAAGAATTATAATTCGGATCGGATTTGGTAAGTAATTCGGATCGGATTGGCTAAGTAATTCGGATTGGATTGGATTTGAAAACTAAAAACGGAAAATTATTTCGGATCGGATTGGATTTGTGCTAAATCCAATCATAAAACCGAATGGACACCCGTATTTGTAAGCAAAGGAAAATAAAGTGATATTACTTATTGGGTAACCGGGTACCCAATCAAGAATTATAATTCGGATCGGATCGGATTTGGTAAGTAATTCGGATCGAATTGGCTAAGTAATTCGGATCGGATTGGATTTGAAAACTGAAAACGGAAAATTATTTCGGATCGGATTAGATTTGTGCTAAATCCAAACCTAAAACCGAATGGACACCCCTATTTGTAAGCAAAGGAAAAGAAAGCGATATTACTTATTGGGTAACCGGGTACCCAATCAAGAATTATAATTCGGATCGGATCGGATTTGGTAAGTAATTCGGATCGGATTGGCTAAGTAATTCGGATAGGATTGGATTTGAAAGCTAAAAACGGAAAATTATTTTGGATCGGATTGGATTTGTGCTAAATCCAAACCTAAAATCGAATGGACACCCCTATTTGTAAGCAAAGGAAAAGAAAGTGATATTACTTATTGGGTAACCGGGTACCCAACCGGTTCTGGATCGAAAAGGTTGATAATTGGAATTGGAACCACCTCCGGATCTGCCGGTTCCTACTCGGTCGCAGTTCCAATTGACAGTTACACAGACTTTTTGCTCACCCCTAATTTGTTCACGTGTCACCTATATCAAGTTCGACATATCATAAACATGATATGTGAGTATGTGAGTTTCACAAGTATTAAGTTTGACATGTATTAAGTTTACATTTTAAAAATGCTTATAATAAGACTTGAACTGAAGACCAACATGTCTTAAGTTAATTAAGAGTCTTGCCATCTTAGATAAGTTAATTTGTGTTTTCAAATTAAAACAATTCAAATAAAAATTTCTTCAAAGTAAGAAAATGTACAAATAAAAAAACAAGCAAAAAAAAAAGTACAAATAAAAAAAAAAGCACAAATCAGAAAAAGTACAAATAAAAATAAAGTACAAATTAACAATAAAGTACAAATAAAAATAAAGTACAAATAAAATCCAAAAAATCTTTTAACCTAAATTGAACTCGTATAGTGTTTACTCTTTACAGTCAGTCAATCAAGTGTCATCCACTCATCCTTCTCCCTCTATTTCCTTTGATGCGCAGTTAACGTTCTCCCTTGTGTTAGCTTCTGAGGTAAGATGTTACTTTCTTTTTGTCGTTAACCAATTTCAGTTTCTAAATATTGGGATATAACCTAAAATTTAATAATCCAATCTCAGTTACAAGAACAACTCGAGTGATGACGTCAAATGTAGGTAAGTTTGATTTGAATTGAATTTTGCTTTCACATATTTGCTTTCTTTTTTTTTTTTAAATTGTTTGGCTGGTACATATTTCTGTGAATAATCTTGATAATTTTGGGAAATTGTAATTTGGAATTATAATTGCTTAAATACGTGAATCTATAGTCACTGCTGATTTTATAATATAGAGATTTTAAAATCTTCATATTGAGATTAACCAATATGCAAAATTTGAGTTCAATTCATTTGAATCTAGATCTGAAATTCAATTGCAAGCATTTGGGGATTATTTTACGCGTTAATAGTATTGAAAAACAAACTTACTAGGTTTTAGTTCATAACATACTTATTGGTACATCATAATTTAAAAAAAACATAGCAACACCTGAAAACATGGAAATCATAAAAACTAAACAAATAACTACTCAGGGGTGGGGGTTGGCCGATTGTACTTGTTTTCATTTTCTTTCAGAAACTTGTCTAAGGCAAGATGTTCTGCCTTCTGTTTAACACGGCGCTGCTCAGAGCCATGTGCCACCCCATGGGCATTTTGTACGAGAGACGTGAAATTGTAGTGCTTAATTTTCTTCCCCAGGCAGAAGGGGCACCTCAATCCCTCTACTGACTAGCGGATTTTGGTCTTGCCGTCGACTAAACGCTTGTATGGTTTTTCTGCACACTCCTCTATTTCAGATTCACTGTACTCACTTTCATCACTTGAACTCCCCATATTCTCCTAAACTTTTTCTTTGTAAGATGATACTCTCTTGTCTCTACAAATGTGAGTCTTTAGTTTATTGGTAGTGAGTATTTATAGGAGGGTGAATGTTGGTACTTATGCTTTGTAGGATAAGGCAGTAGTCAATTGGTGAACTATATTGGTCAAAAACTCTATTAATTCCAGAGTCAATGTTAACTTCGAAGTGTTGAAAAGGGTTCAAGTCTTAGTTTCCAATCTTATCCCAAATCAGTACACGTCATACTCTTTGCAAGCATTACAAATTTTTATTTTTATTTTTAATTTTTTTTTTAATCATGGAAAGGAAAAAGAAAATATAAAAACTCTAAAAAAAAAATTATCGTTCAACGAAAACTTGAAAAGAAAAAAAAAATTGTTTGGGGGTGGGGTGTTGGTAGGAATCGAACCGCTGACCTTATGCTCAGTAGCGTGCTAAGAGTTGAGAGTGAGTGACCATTGGGACGGTACCTCGACCGTGATACATTGGCCTTAAAAAATGTATATGTACCTTTAGAAATTCTCATTTTTGTTTATAGTCTTATAGAGTATCATTTTTCAAGCAATATCAGCTTTTTTTTTTTTTTTTTTTTTTTTGGTTTTTTTTTTTTTTTTTGTTTTTAATCTTGGAAAGGAAAAAGAAAATATAATAAATTTTAAATTTTTTTTATCAATCAACGAAAACTTTAAAAGAAAAAAAAAATTGTTTGGGGGTGGGGTGTTGGTAGGAATCGAACCGCTGACCTTATGCGCAGTAGCGTGCTAAGAGTTGAGAGTGAGTGACCATTGGGACGGTACCTCGACCGTGATACATTGGCCTTAAAAAATGTATATGTACCTTTAGAAATTCTCATTTTTGTTTATAGTCTTATATAGAGCTGTCAATTCGGGTAAATGGGTCGGGTTTGAGTCAGGTTAGTGTGGGTCGGGTCATCTCGGGTCGGGTCAGTACGGGTTAATGTCGGTACCTATGCGGGTCGGGTTCGGGTTGGGTCATGATTGAGTCGGGTCACGTCGGGTCATACATCTTATCGGGTTTGGGTCGGATTTCGGTGGGGTCAATAAAAGGTCGGGTTACATTCGGGTCGGGTGAAAAACAGATCGGGTAACATTCGGGTTTTTACGGGTTTAAACGAGTTAGGGTCCTGTTCGGGTTCGAGTTGGGTTCGGTTCAAGTCAGTCATTTGCGGGTTATAATCAGGTCGGGTCATTATCGGGTTCGGTTCAAGTCAATAATTTGTGGGTTATAATCAAGTCGGGTCATTTCCTAGTCGGGTCATTCTCGGGTTCGAGTCAGGTTCGGTTCAAGTCAATAATTTTATTTTTTGATTTTTTTTAAAGCTCCAAATCAAATTGCATAATTTAAAACATTTAAAAAAAAATTAAAATAAACAAGTGAATACTAAAATTTGAAAAAACGGATCAATAAAAGGATTATAAGTAGTTATATGGAAGTTTATTTTGAAGATAAATTTAGAAAAAAAAAAACATTTGGCTGATTTAATTAGACAAAATCACTATCATCGATTCACCTCACTCACCTCATATAGCCTCAAATACGTTTAAATTCGGGTTAGTAATAGGTCAGGGAAATAACAAGTCGGGTTGAATTTGGGTCGGATCAATAACAAGTCGGGTTGATTTCGGGTCGGGTTTGTAACAAGTTGGGTTTAAATTCGAGTCGGGTTAGGAACGGGTCGGGTCCTCTCTAGGTCGGGTTATGGTCGGGTTTGGGTCTCACATACTCGGGTTCGGGTTACCATTTTTTTCGGGTTCAGACGGATTAGGGTAAGGGACGGGTTAGGGTCGGTATTTCGGGTCGGGTCAGGTTTTGACAGCTCTAATCTTATAGGAGTATCATTAGGTATGTAACTGATGTACTGTGGTTAGCTTACTAAATGATGATTGAATAACATTGGTACTTATTATTTTATTTGGGTTGATCATTATGCCATCTTTGAATTTTCTTGACTTGTAATTATGGTTGGTATGACCATTGGGAAGGAATATTGAAATTAAAGATTCTTTCAGTTACCGAAAAATCAGATTGTTCAAGTCTTTTCTTGTCAAAGTAATATTTAATTGCAATTAATATACTACATAATTTTGACAATAGCTTTGTTATATATGTATATATATATATAGCATAATTCTCCTATCATGCAAATTAGCTCCTGAATTGTGCGAAAAAGCTAAGTATAAATAAAAATCTTAGTAAATTGTTCAGAATATTGAATGGCAAATACTGCGATGACATTTACCATTTGTTATGAGGATCATCACAAAGATAAGCTGGTATGAAACATATAATTATTTCTTTATTATTGCTGTAGTTATGTGTTTTGGTGAGATTACTTTCTGACATGTGTATGTTTGGTTGTTGCCTATATTTTGAGCTGGTATTTTGCTAATGTGTATTAATTTCCAGCGTATTCCTGATAAATTTAAGAATATCTTGAATGATGGTAATAAAGGGGTTGACTTGCAACTACAACAGTATGGCAGAGTGTGGGAAGCTACAATGGCACATGAAGAAGACAGAGATGGTTGGATGACTATCTTAGCAGGTGGTTGGGTTGATTTTGTTGAAGAAAATGAGATAATGGTTGGCGATGGTCTAAAGTTTACATATAGAGGGAATAGCTGTTTCTTGGTAAAGATTTTAAGGCGATCAGGAAGCAAGAAATCACAAAGATCTGAAACTGCAAAGAGCACTGGTGGCTCGAGCTCGAGTAAGAGGCCAGGACCTCGCTCAAGCTCGAGTAAGAGGTCAGGACGCAGACCTGCTTACCATGGTAGCTCAGCAAATATAATTGAAACAAATGAATGGATTGATGACCTTGCACGTTCCTGTTCAGAGCCACATTTCAAGTTCATTTTCAATGCAGCTTACCTTAAGAAAGGAGTAATTGTATGTGATGCTAATAACTATTACACTTTTTTGACCTGATAAAATATTTGTACTTATTCCGGTTCAATTATTGCAGAATGTTTCTGTTGACTTTGCTAACAAATGGTTAAGCAACTGTGGTGATTCAACTAATGTGCTGCTTCAAAACTCTGATGAGCAAATTGCTGCGAAGCTGAAAGTTGTGAAGAAGGATGGTCTCATTACCAAGTGTGAACTAAGTGGTGTTAGGGAATTTACTGATCGGTACAACGTTCAGGTAGAAGAAGGTGCATTGATTAAGTTTCAAGAAGGACATCCTACAGTGTTTGTTGTAGATCTTGTCTTAGTGTGAGCCACTAAAGATGATCAACTGTATTGTTGGCTTTATTATGATTGAATGCAGTTTCAGTTGTTTATTTTTTTTTCTTTTGTTGATTTTGGATCAAATTTTTTTTTTTTTAGTGGTTGTTTATGCATGTATATTCTGTTGATTGTTAATTGTTCCAATTAATGGGATATTTTAAACTATGGCATTAGAGTTTTAATAAAACCAACAGTAAAAAAAAACTAATTCTCTTTAATTAAAACCAAATAAAAAATAAAGTGAACCGAACGGGTTCAAAGGAATATAAAAAATAAATAATATCCTTTCAAATCAATAACATTAGCTAGTTTAGGAATTAAATTTTATAATTAGCCGTTTTGGTAAATACTTTTGTCAAAATAGCCATTTTGGTAAAAGATCCAATGCTATAGGGCTATATATAAGGATTAATTACATAGTTTATTCTCTTACAATTTCTAGAAAGTATAGAATATGACTCAATAAAAATGCATGCAATTGAAATTGGACGAATATAGCCTAATTGAAAAACATCCATACGAGAACATGAAATTTGGCCTAACTTATTTGACGACTTTTTTTGTTTTCTTTTTTTGTACACGATGGTAGGATATTAGCTACGGAGTAGAATTGTTTATTTTCCTAAGAAAAGTAGTTTAGGAAGTGTTATTAAATGTAGTGTTATGAAAATCTATCCTATTAATAACACTACATTAAGTAAATCAATTGTTTAATTCAATTATAATATTAAATTCCATTGGAATATGAAAAAGTGCATTAATTATATGAAATTGTTGTTTTTTATATTTATGTATAGCAAAACCCAAATTAAAATACTCCATCCGTTTCATAATGTTAGTCCCACATACTATTTTTGGGCGTTTCAAAAAGATATACCCATATTGAATATATTTCATTTATAACTTGATTTATTTTTGAATTAATAAGTTGTGGATTGATGACATGACTCTAAGTAAGGAAATTTTTACCTTAAATTATGAAATTTTGAGTTATGTTTTCCTAATAAAAATTAAAAAAGTTAAACTTATTATTAATTATGTTGTACTTTAATGTTACATTCCTAATATATTTCTTTTCTTATTTCACGTGATTGATTCTATATGGGACTAACATTATGAAACGGAGGGAGTAACAAATTATTAAGCTTTAAAACCTAAAATCTTTATGTATTCCTAATGAAATTTGGCCTAACTTATTTGACGACTTTTTTTGTTTTCTTTTTTTGTACATGATGGTAGGATATTAGCTACGGAGTAGGATTGTTTATTTTCCAAAAAAAAGTAGTTTAGGAAGTGTTATTAAATGTAGTGTTATGAAAATCTATCCTATTAATAACACTACATTAAGTAAATAAATTGTTTAATTCAATTATAATATTAGATTCCATTGGAATATGAAAAAGTGCATTAATTATATTAAATTGTTGTTTTTTATATTTATGTATAGCAAAACCCAAATTAAAATAACAAATTATTAAGCTTTAAAATCTTAAAATCTTTATGTATTCCTAATGAAATTTCTTGCAAATTATAAGTAAGAAAATTGCAAATTATTAAGCTTTAAAATCTTAAAATCTTTATGTATTCCTAATTCCTAACTTGCAAATTATAAGCTAGAACTCGTAATTGTTACTCACAACCATAAAACAATAAAATATGTACTTGTTACTCACAATATCTACTTATTACTACTTAATTGTTCAACACATAAAACATAAATTAGACATGCAACAATAACATATCTAGTAATTACTACTTAATTGTTCAAACTACACGCATAAAACTTTAAACAAACATAAAACAATAAAATATGTACTTATTACTCACAATATCTACTTAATTGTTCAACCCATAAAACATAAAACAGACATGCAACAATAAGATATCTACTAATTACTACTTCATTGTTCAAACTACACACATAAAACATCAAATAAACATAAAACACTAAACATTAAACATTGAGCATAATTGTACAAGCTAGTCAAACTTTTCGATGGTAGAAGCAGAGTGACCGTAAGCACCAGATGCATCGCCAGAAACCTCCGGAGACCAGTGATCACGGACATGATATGGAGCATGGGGAACTACCTCCGTCGGGCTTGTGGATCTCCTCTGCCTCACTGTCCACTGCCTCGGCCTCCGCCTGTTCCCAACCGGTTGCACTCCTCCTGCAACAGCGGGTCCCTGTCTAGTAGCAACACCCACTATTTCTTGCCCATCACCAGCCCCACCAGAAACCCTTTTCATTGCCTCCGACTTTGCCCCCTTCGTGGGTCTCTTCCTACCCCTTGTGCCCTGTTCCTTTTTTGTCAGTGCTTCATTGGCCTCTACCTTATCTTTGTGAATTTTAGATATGGCCGTATCAACATCATCCATTTCAGACTGCAGGGATTTGCACATTAACTGGTAGTCAGTCAATTGATCTCTTATCATTTTCTTCCTCAACTCAAGGAATTGCAATTCAGAGTATTTGGGTTGATCGTGCTCTGACAGAACCATTGGTTGTTTGCCCTTGTTTTGTTTAACCATTTTTGGATTAATAGAGAAAGAAAGTAAGAAATTGGGAATAATAGAGAGAAGTTATGTAAAAATGGAGAGCAAATTTAAGGGGAAATTGAAACAAATAATGGAAGTTAGATTTATAGAGAGTGGGAGTGGAAGTTATTGATCATGGGGATGATGTCATACATACCCTTTCAACTCCCTCTTTCATTCCCTCTTTTTTTGAGCCAAAAATGAGAGTGCAAAGCAGTAGTTTCATACTATATATAATATTTGTTTCCTAATTATATCACGGTCGATGACTGTCTCAATTGGTTTACATTCTACCTACACACTATATTTGGTACTAGGTTCGAATCCAAGCAGCCGCATTTCCCATCCCCCAAATTTTTTTTTCTTTTTTTGCTTTTTACACTACTCCAATATTTGTTTTAAACTTTTGGGTTTATTGGTTGAAAGGGGTGGCAGAATATGATTAGACATGAAAGGTTGCTTGTTCATGTATTAGATTTTGGTGGCATGTTTATTGAAAAGTTTGTTCTATAATTAAATCTACAAAAGTAAAGTTATTTGTGAAGTCTTATATAACCCTCCTTGGCCCTTGTGTAGGAATACACGTTATTTTTTTTCAATTAATATATTAATTAAATTATGCAAATGAGAATGAGAGTGCATGCAAAGCAATAGTTCCGTACTATATATAATATTTGTTTCCTAATTATATCACGGTCGATGACTGTCTCAATTGGTTTACATTCTACCTACACACTATATTTGGTTCTAGGTTCGATTCCCATCAGCCGCATTTCCCATCCCCCATTTTTTTTTTAATTTTTTGCTTTTTACACTACTCCAATATTTGTTTTGGACTTTTGGGTTTATTGGTTGAAAGGGGGGGCAGAATATGATTAGACATGAAAGGTTGCTTGTTCATGTATTAGATTTTGGTGGCATGTTTATTGAAAAGTTTGTTCTATAATTAAATCTACAAAAGTAAAGTTATTTGTGAAGTCTTATATAACCCCCCTTGGCCCTTGTGTAGGAATACACGTTATTTTTTTTCAATTAATATATTAATTACATTATGCAAATGAGAATGAGAGTGCAAAGCAATAGTTCCGTACTATATATAATATTTGTTTCCTAATTATATCACGGTCGATGACTGTCTCAATTGGTTTACATTCTACCTACACACTGTATTTGGTTCTAGGTTCGATTCCCAACAGTCGCATTTCCCATCCCCCATTTTTTTTTTTTTTTTTTTTTTTTTTTTGCTTTTTTCAGTACTCCAATATTTGTTTTGGACTTTTGGGTTTATTGGTTGAAAGGGATTGCAGAATATGATTAGACATGAAAGGTTGCTTGTTCATGTAGTAGATTTTGGTGGCATGTTTATTGAAAAGTTTGTTCTATAATTAAATCTACAAAAGTAAAGTTATTTGTGAAGTCTTATATAACCCCCCTTGCGTAGGAATACACCCTTTTTATTTTCAATTAAAATATTAATTAAATTATGCAAATGAGAATGACAGTGCAAAAGCAATAGTTCCATACTATATATAATATTTGTTTTCTAATTATATCACGGTCGATGACTATCTCAATTGGTTTACATTCTATATACACTATATTTGGTTCTAGGTTCGAATCCCAGCAGCCGCATTTCCCATCCCCCATTTTTTTTTTAATTTTTTTGCTTTTTTCACTACTCCAATATTTTATCTTGTACATATACTGTTGTACAAGAAGGAGTTGCTTATATTTTCAATCTTTGGTAATGTTAATAGCCTGATTAGCAAGTATGCTAGTGTTTTGAGCCTCAAGTGTGATATTATAAATCCTAGATTCAAATCATGTTCATACATTAGATTCAACACATAAGACTCAACTCATAATAGATCAGACATTAGGTTTTTGTTACTAATTTAAATTTTTTTTAACCAACAACGCTTCACCATTAGCTTAGTACAATAAACGCACAAATCCACATCAGCAAACTTGTTCGCCTCCCGGGAATACGTATGCCTTCCGGTTGATGTAGTATCCAAACTTACAAGTCACGCCCCGTTGGCCATTAGTTCCACAAGCCTTTTCTGTTTCACCACCTTATGCTTCACCACCTGTGAGTGATGTGTTAAATATGATATAAAAAATAATTTAATTGGAACCACATAAATGACTGTATAAACTTACAGGTTCAGCATTGCCCTTGCCCGTGCCCTTTTCCCTTTCCCTTTTCCTTATCTGGTTCGGCATTGCCCTTCCCCTTTCCCTTAATTGTTCCTGCCTTGCCCTTGATTGGTTTGCCCTTTCCCTTGCCCTTACCTTGTTCTGCCTTTCCCTTGATTGGTTTTCCCTTTCCCTTGCCCTTACATTGTTCTTCCTTTCCCTTTCCCTTTGCCTTTACCTTAACTATTCCTACAGTCGGTGCATGTTCATCCTCCTCATTCGCATCCTCTTCACCCTCCTCAGCACAATTTCCTGCATCCTATATGATATCCAAGTCAGCTTATTCCATAAATAAAAAGTAATGACAATAAAAGCATAAATCTTACTGGGCTAGGCTTCTTGTTCTTGTTGGGTTTCTTGTAGCCAGTTTCAGCTAACGATTTGTGCCTTGAACCCTTAGGCCTGCCCCTTTTCCTTTTCTTAATTATAGGGTCCTTTATAACAGGCACCATGGCAGATGGACATGGGTCTATAGGATCAGCATGAATTGAGACTGATGAAAACGTTCTGTCTTCTTCAGCGAGTGATGAAAGTGTGCTAACTACAGGAACATGTTCCTGACTCTTCTTTTCCATACAATCATTAACAACTTTTTGAAGCTTTGATAATGCTTCAATTACAATTTGGACTGTTTGATCTTTGAGCATGGCAGCAGTGTCACAGATGGGCTCGAACTTTTTCATGATTCTGTTGAATCTCTGCACATTCTCTGTGTCGCTCGGATCATGGTAGGACACCTTGACCCTAGTGTGCTTACGGGGTACATCCTTCCACCAACGGTCTAAAATGTACTTTTGTGGCAGATCTTCAACCTCGTTTTTGTCGAGAATTCTAATACAGTGTTTGCAAAGTATGCCACTTGTCTCAAACTTCCTGCAAACACATTGAACCTCCTTAGTCATAGGATAGTAAGTAACTTGGTAAACCCTTTGCCTATCTATAATAACCTCCTCACTAGCACCTGGAGGTACTATCCATACACGATCGATCAGCAAATACTGAATAAGGTTTTCAGACAAAACCTCCTTTCCTCGGAGGCTGCAATACATCAATCTCGAACACTCCGTTTGAACTTCTTGAAACTTGTTGTCTGTGTATAACTTTTGGAAATTTTTTTCGACTTTGAAGCCACTAACCAACCTCCTTAGGTACTTCGAGCAACGTTCATCTGCACTCACTTCATCTGACACGCGTTGAGTTAAGGACATGTCATATTTCTGAGGAAACTCGTGGAGTTTAGTTTTGCGGTTTACGTAGCCATCAAAAAACCGATTAATGCTCTCCACCCTTAGTGTGGTCTTCATACCAGCCCAGAAATACTCCTTCATGTACGCAGGCACCCACATATGACTCTCCTTGTGGAGGCTATGCAGCTGACAAGGTAAAGTCGTATCCCCTAATAAAAAATAATTACCTAATTCACTAACTAAAGTAGATAGGGAAGTAGGGTCGATCTCCACAGGGAAACAAGTCTTTTTACTCCTAATTAAATATTATAATCTAAATTATTTAAGTAACCAATATTAAAAGTTGAATATGAAACTAAACTAAAAAGAGTAGGAAAAGGGAGAAAATAATATATAAAAGGATCTAGGGCATAGGTTCACCAATAAATAATACTCCGGGGCAAAATAGGGTAATCAATCATTGACATTGCATAAATAACATGATTAACAGGCTCTCGCAATTTATTAACCAACATAGATCTAACAGGCTCTCGCAATTTACTAGATCTAAGTCCTTATCGAAAATAGCCTTTAATATCAAATTAACATCTGCTCAATTCATCAATTTAATATTGCTATACTTTTACAAGCCGCAATTGTAAAACATTAAAACAATCCAATAAGAAATCATCATGCAATACCAACAATCAATAATAGTCAATCATCAATGCATCAATTAACCAGATTGTAAAGGGCTCTCGCTACTTATTACAATCACACAATTAAATTACCGGTATTAAATCTCATCTCTCGAATCTTGACTTAACCATTTATAAATTAACTTGCCTATTGAAACTAGACCTAAACATTAATTCTCATCTCTCGATTCTTGAATCAATATTGTCAAACTCATGCATAAAAGATAGGCCTAATCTAGTCACAGAGCATTAAATCAATCAATAGGAAATTAATCTAGCATTGATAATCAACAACAATAATTTACCCCTTCATATTATTTATTAGATCCCCATAAACCCTAGAAATTGAACTACTCACACATAATTAAATATAAACTAAGCAAAGCAATAAAATAAATCATGATCAAAGGAATAAAATAAATAACTAAGATTAAGGGAAGAGAAATCGTCACCAAAATAAATCTGGAATTAATCAAAGAAATAAGAACAAAGGTTTAGAGAGAGATTAAGAGAGAGAGAAAACTAAGTAGAGAGAGAAAGTCTAGGAGAAAGGATTAAGAGAAGAAGAAGTCGTCACTAGTAGAAAAAGGCTTATTTGCGTCGCTCATTTATAGTGTATTTGCGTCGCTTCTATGAGCGACGCAACTGCTCGTGACGCAAATGACTTTTAAGTCATTTGCGTCGCTCCTAGGGGCGACGCAAATAAGAGTCATTTGCGTCGCTCCTTTATAAACAAGCGACGCAAATGACTTTTTTTTATAAACTTATTTTTTGTCATTTGCGTCGCTCCTTTATAAACAAGCGACGCAAATGACTTTTTTTATAAACTTATTTTTTATCATTTGCGTCGCTCCTTTATAAATAAGCGACGCAAATGACTTTTCTGACAAACATATTTTTTGTTATTTGCGTCACTCTTTTCTAAAGGAGCGACGCAAATAACTCTTTAGATAAACTTATTTTTTGTTATTTGCGTCACTCCTTTATAAAAGAGCGACGCAAATGACTTTTTTGATAAACTTATTTTTAGTCATTTGCGTCGCCCCTTTATAAACAAGCGACGCAAATGACTCTTTTGATAAACTTTTTTTGTTATTTGCGTCGCTCCTTAATAAACAAGCGACGCAAATGACTCTTCCAATAAATGGATTTTTTTGTTATTTGCGTCACTTGTTCATATAGGAGTGACGCAAATGAGGTGAATTTTTTTTTTTTTTTTAATTATAATATAATAATTGCCTTGTATATGTTTGTAGTACCTGTTTTCCTAGGTATAAAGTAATATGCTAACGCTAATATAATTGAAATTAAAATGCAATATTATTGAATAATGCAAATGTAAATTTCGGCAGAGTCTCCTTTGTAATTTGGCCTGGCTTACCCATAAAATTGGGAATGACGGCATTATATTAACAACCTGTCCAATAATTTACATCTCAATATCATAGACATTATACTCATCATCCCAACACCAATTAACCAAATTACTTCATTTCAAGCCTATAATCCAAAACAAGAGTCAAACATGCGCTAAGTGATAAATCTAAAGTTCAACATTACATATAAAATACTCTGCCCAAATATCTCGGATCTCATTTATCTCCTCCTCGGTGTACGGTGTAGTTCTTGAAAAATCCTATCAACACAACAAATATACAAGAGGAAAGTTTTAATTCAAGATTGTAGCTAACATCAAATTGTATTTATCAAACAAAAATGAAATATTTGACAACTCATACCTGAATAAGATCTTCACTGCTATGGTGATGTTCAAGTATTTCGTACATATAACGCATGACGTAGTAGCCACACTCACGTCCACCCAATTGTTGAGGACACTACATGTAATATATTTGTAAGTTGAATTAAATTGCTATACTTCAATTATTAAGAAACTAAAATTTAGGGTCAGAAATTAAGGTAACCTGTCCCAAATGCCATGTCAATTTACTTCCCCTAGATTGTCCACTTAATGCCTTAAAACTTCGAAAAGCACTACACATTTGAAACAAAAAACATATATATATTACCCTTACACACATAAAATCATGACATTAATAACAAACTAGACTTACTTTGTCATTGCAAACTTAATTGCTAAATTTCGCTTCTGCCTCAAAGAATCAAAGATGATGACTTCACGCTTAGCCATGCATAAGACCAAAAGAACCCAATGATTCTCCAAGCACACAATGTAGATAATCGGCTATCAACATATGTACCCAGAGAACAATCGGGAAATAGTGAGCCATGATCTTCTTAGATCCAAAACAATTCAAGTAGTTATCACCTAAATGAGATAGAACATTCAAGAACAGTCCCAAACCGGGGACTATTCAAGACTTACTCCTAATGAGTAAGCCCTGAACGGGTATCTAAGTCAATGATGCAAGTATTATTGCAATTCCAATCAATTATATCACAATTAAAAATCTCATACAATTCACAATCATTATACCAACCAGAACAAATAAGTTAATATTGCAAAGAATGGTTCAGATATATATACCACAAGTGAAGACAATCTCGTATGCGTACTACCGCCTTAATCGTTTGTCCACAACCAGAACCTCGAGCAACTTGTGGAATTCACTTCCGCATAATTAAGAATCTGCCATAAAAAATTACATATATTAAACCAACATAGTTGATTCAACTTAATCTGCCATGTGACATAAAAGTTGTTATTCGGCATTGATTCTATTCTTTAATCCTCTTTTTGTTTTCTTTTCTGATAAAATTTGACTTTATTACATATCTTTATAAGTAAAGGTGGGGGTGCATAACTGCATATGTAATAGTCAGGTGTGACGGGGTTCAAGCAAAGAGCAGGAATCTTAGTGGATCATAATTTTCACCAAAACCTTACCTAATTAATTAATCATACTAATAATTTTCTTCATAAAATCAGATCAAGCAACCCATTCCTAAGAGGTATTCACAATATTTGACTCACGTGACGCCATGTGAGTCCGTAGGAGCAATTTTTTAATTAATGGCATATCTACTGGTACCGTACTCACCCCCTTTCCTTTATATCTTATTGTTTATAGTGGACAGGAATACATACAACATATACTATATATGATGATCACAGAAAGTGACCAAACCAAAAGGGACAGTCCAAATATTAAGTATCTTTGTCCCTGTGATTATGATAATCACTTTGTCTGACCACGTATTTGCGTGTGTGCTCGTGATCCTAAATCTCATAGAACAAGAGCGAGCACGAGAGAAATAGAGTTCAGGACATTACTGAAAGTGCCTAAGTAGAGGTACTTGTTCTCATAAACGCACCCAATTCGTGCTTCCCATCGCCCATTATGATGATGCCTACAAAAAAATTAAATGATAAAAAATAATTTTAATAAGACATTCAAAGAATCATAGATGTCAACCAGTAGTATATTGCAAAACAGCAACTGTAAAAATCTACAGACTAAATGCAAACAAATTTGCAGAACAAATGGAGCACTAACAATTATCCATAGTAAAAGAACACAATCTATTAAATTACTTTAGTTTGAAGTTTGAAACTTCAAAGAAACCATGGTATTTCAAAAAAAAAAAAAAAAAAAGCCCCAAAAACAGTGCAATAGTATTTCACTGGGTGGAAGAACAGATCGCATAAAAGCAGGATTTGCAGGTGAACAACTATGTCAAGTTGACTGCACTCCTACGCCAATAACATGAAGTAATAAGAAGCTCCTTACTTAACTAAACTACATAGAGAAAGTAAAAGACAATTTCCTACACGCCAGAGAAAAACTAAGGCTGAGTACATAACCTGTGAGGCTGTGATACCTTCACAAGTATCCGCCTACTTCTAAAGGTCAAAGACCCAAAGAGAAAAAGTTCAATATTTGCTCCATAATTATACCGTACATAATATTGAAAAGATCCCAGATGATTAAGCCTAGCATTCCAATTACAATATCACTTCTCTATTAGGACATAAGCTAGAGGCCTGGCTTATCATGCAACGCCTTCTCGGTTTTTTAGTTTATAAAAGTTACTTCTGGCTTAAATTGCAAAGTTAACAATTTATTCATGCGTTATTGACTATGCTATTTAGGCTTGGGTATGCCGGTATGGTACATATCCGTTTTCAGGGACTATGCAATATGCTCAAATGACTATGCTATTCTACAGACTGTTCAAAGATGCAAACAAGCAACCAGTAAAATATTGCAAAACAGCCATATAAATTCAATGACTGTGCAATATGCTCAGATGAAAATTGACTTCAAAAATTCAATGACTGAAATTCACAAGTATGCAATATGCTCAAATGAAAATTCAATGACTGAAAATTATAAAAATTCAATTAAATCTGCCATATAAATTCTAATTAGTGAACTAACACTAAACCTGAAATTAAACTAAGTCATTGTTCAAGTTAAATGCTACATTCTATCTACCATGAAAAGATTGAACATAAATAGAAGCAATCTTACCATAGGTGAAATTGATTTCTAAAATTCAACAATGTCGAGCCGAAATCGATTTTTGGGGGCAAAATTAAGCGATTTTTCCACTCGAAAATTCAAAAATTCAACATTGCTGTAATTTGCTTGAACTTCCTCACATTTTTGGGGGCGAAATTAAGCGATTTTTCCACTCGAAAATATCAGATATTGCTCGAATTTTTTCAGCAGGATTTTTAATTGAATTTTTTGGGGTTTCTAGGGTTCGAATTCGTATGGAATTGAGTACATTTTTTGCTCGAAATGGGGGATTTTTGGTCGAAAATAATCAATTTTTCTGGGGTTTAAGGGTTCGAATTAATTAGGGTTTTTGGTCTAAATTTTTGCTCGAAATTGCTCGGATTTGCTGCCGATTATGGGTGTTGAACTTGATTGCGATTTTGGATGTTGAATTTGCTGGGGAATTGCAGTTTTTTGGGCGAATTTGTGGGTGTTTTTTGGGCGAATTTGTTGGATTGAAGGGTTGAAATTAAGCAACTCTGTTTAGTGAATTAGTGAAAGTGAAAAGCTAAGGTCAAAAAAGCGCAGAAAACCTAAAGCAGAGTTATTTGCGTCACTTTATAATAAAAATGCGACGCAAATAACAAAATCTGAAATGCTGAAAATTTGTTATTTGCGTCGCTTATTTATTAAAAGAGTGACGCAAATTATTCACTGCCTTATTTGCGTCGCTTGTCTGTAAATGAGTGACGCAAATAATAAACTTATTTGCGTCGCTTTAATAAATAAGAGCAACGCAAATGATAGAAAGCTAACATTCATTTGTTTTTTGCGTCGCTTCTTTAATAACAAGCGACGCAAATAACTTTAAAGTATGGTAAAAATACACATTTGCTTCGTTCTTTAGAAGGAGTGACGCAAATATGGCGACGCAAATGAGCCTTTTTCTACTAGTGCGTCCTAAAATCGTATTACGGAGGAGTATTTATACTCCGTACAAAAATCCTAAACTAAAACAAATTAATACGACTCTAATTGTCTCCTAAATAAACACATGCCCGATCGGGCGAGGCACCGCCCGATCGGGCGCGCCTTTTTATCTTTAATAGCTAATCTCACGCCCGGCCGGGCGCGTCACCGGGCGCTTCTCCCGCCCTTTTTGGCCGGGCGGATCATTTGGGCCAATATTTGGACTTCGATTGGGCTCCAATTCTTCGGGCCAATCTGGGTTTCCTCTTTGGGTCTTGAATACTCGGTCCAAACGCCCCGGTATCACCTCTACCGAGCCCTTAATCACCGGTTCGATGGCTCCAACCGGCCCTGGGCTATAAAATCTGGTCGTGCTTCTCCAGTGCTCGTGATTGCTCCAAAATATCTCGGGAAAATACTCCAAAAGCATAAATCCCTGCAAAAGTCAACCAAATCTACGAAAACACTAGAAAACACCAATTAGTAATAAAAGTGGCTCTAAAGAGCCAAAAACACTACTAATTATGACCAAGGGACGGGGGTAAAATACTATATAGAATGGACACATCAGCAGCCATTCATTGTCCTCCAAGTTATACTCCGCTATGAACTCAGCCCATCGGGTATTGAACTCCTCGGGATCAAAACTCTCATACACCTCTTTCAGGGGGTTGACAAAGTCTTGGTACCTAGACAAAAATTAATTTACCATCACAACATATACAATGTCTAAAAAAACTATGGTCTAAAACTATAACATCTTGAAAAAAACACAAATGCAAGCAAATTATATTTAACAAAACAGCACAGCAACTTGAAGACTCTAACTCTGTCTAGTGTGTTTAGCAGCAATCTTTTGTATACCACCAAGCCTCCTGATCATTTTGCTATTGTATATATTTGCTCTAAAGGCCTAATAGATCAGACTCCTCTTCACAAAAAAAAAATAACAGAAAAATAATACTCTGGCTCTGATAGTTCATATATTTTTATCCTGCACCCAACTTGGCATATCATTAAACTATTACATCAGATTTGAAGGCCAAATATTAGCCAGCATCAGTCACAACAGATCATATATCATTAAACTTATATTGTACTCTCAACAGTTCATATATCATTAAACTTATATTGATCAATAATTATCTAACTCTTATTCCGAAGCCTGTTAAGGCCTAATAGATGAGACTCCTCTTCACAAAAAAAATAAAACAAAAAAAAAATTAATTAACTTATATTGAACTCATACAACAGATTATTGTACTCATTGAAGTCAAACAACACCTAATATGAACTAATAATTGCATAAGCCACTTACCGTGCGCACTTGCCAAGTTTTTCAGGGATCTTGCTCATTATATGCCATATGCACCAAAGATGAATCGTGTTTGGCATGACTTCAGCTAGGGGCCTCCGCATAGTTGCCGCTTGGTCAGTCAAAATGGCACTAGGAGCTTTGTTGTTCATACAAGCTAGCCACTACTGAAATATCCACCGAAAAGTATCGCAGTCTTCATGAGAAACAAGAGCACATCCCAACAACAACGATTTCCCGTGGTGGTTCACACCAACAAAGTTCGCAAATGGGAACTCGTACTCATTTGTTAGGTATGTTGCGTCGAAGCATACCACATCCCCAAAGTCCTCATAAGCAACCCTACTTCTTGCATCCACCCACATCACATCCTTAAGCCTCCCTTCTTCATCCAACCGTTGGACATGGAAAAAAATTTGGTTGTCGGATTGCATTTTTCCAAAAAACTCCATTATTGCCACCGAGTCCCCTCCAACCATCTTCAACCGCTTTACCTTGTACACCTCATGTTGTAAGTCTTTGACGGTGAGACGCATTTTGTCCAGTCCTTTTCGTTTGGATGCCATGCAACCGTGTATTTGAGAAACTGGTACACCTAGCTCATAGTAATCCATCAACGTCCTCCTCAATGATGGGGTCAGGTGCTTCATGCGGTACTCCTTCACAAGCTTAGAATTTGCTGGATCAATCTGGTGATTATGCTCTAGGTGCACTGTCTTCAACCCCCACAAGCCATCTTCATTCATTCTAGCATAAACACGGGCCTCACATTCACACTTTTTCGAAGTCCTCTTCATATGACGTAACTGATCCTCACATACCACCCCATCAACTAAACCACCTGAAACTCCAACAACCATTGCCTTTGCCCTCTTCTTGGCTTCCCTCCTAGCCCTCATGTCTGGTTTTCCCCAACACTCACACTTCCACATGTTAGCTATTCTTTTTTTCCTGTTGTCCTTCTTACAATTTACACCTGAACCCTAGACACTCCAAACCCCATCTGCTCAGCATACTCCTTATAGTAGGCTTCAACATCTTCCGAAGACGGGAAGACCATCCCTTCCTTAGGCTCTTCAACAATTACTGTCATGTCATTGCTACCAACTGCCATATCGTTGCTACCAACCATAGTGTGAGTTGTCTGAATTGTATTCAAGGGGGATAAATACCCAACATTCATGTTAACATCTTCACTAACACTATCTGCAACAACTGTGTCTTCTAAAACCTCCATATCAATACCCTCCATATCAATACCCTCCAACATATCAATGTTACTCCTCCTTACCTTAACTCCACTGCCCCTATCACCAACACAAACATTACTGCCCCTTATAACATCTTCACTAACACTATCTGCAAGAACTATGTCTTCTATACCCTCCATATGAATATCCTCCTAAACTTAACTCCACTCTTATAACATCAAAAACAATTCACTTCCACCCTTCAAAAGAAGATCACCAACAAAATTATGATACAAATTGAAACAATCATAACTCTCCGAACAAAGTACGACAATTCAACCAACACGTTTTGGCATCACACAAGACTATAACACAGTTTTATAAAGTATGAATTGAATTTTTATCCAAAATCAATCAGCAATTATCAGAACTTCAAACCCCATTATAATAGATCGCATTACATATCATTATTGTACAAATTAAAACAACCATAGTCTGTGTAACTACAACCAATTTAAAAAAAGTATGAAAAATCGACCAAGACAACACCAACACGTTTTTGTAGTAACAAGACAACAACACATTCGCATATTTTCCATTTTACACCCTTTAAACCAAAATCAATCACCCATTTTCAGCCAATTTGTACCATTTCAACATAGGAATGTCAACGCATAACCCTATTACTTTCAATTATTCTGATTTCGGTCTCAATTGTGAATTCAATTTGACCAAAACTCTGGAACCAGAACAACATATTAGAACAAAAATTAACATGAAGGGACGAAGAAGAAAGAATAGAAAACTTCACCAACCTGTTATCTTCGACGGATTTCCGACAACTTGAAGACCCAATTAAGTCATCTGGGCAGGTGAGGAGAGGTTAGGAGCTCTGATAGAGTTGAGGAGAACTGTGAGCTAATTCTGAAAGTGGTGAGAGGAGCTCAGCTAATTCTGTTATTCCGTTTTCTTGTTACGCCATTATTCAACCAATTTGACACATAAGCTGTCCCCACGAAATCCAACTCAGCATCTCAGTAAGTGGAAAACATCAAAATATTTTCAAAACTGCCATTGTGAGGAACAACCTTGTTTCTCACGATGAGCAACTGGGGCTCGCTCCATCTTGAAGGGAATCAAACCCAAAACATTCCAAGACTTGGTGACTCGAGCTCATGATGGAGTTTACGATAGCCAATCGTGAAGATAGATCTGATTAGACGATCATCAACATCTAAAGGGGGCAAAGATGATTTCCTTGACGAATTTTGAAGATCGGGAGAAGACTGCAGAAGCACCAGCAGTCCACCATTCTTGAGATTTGAAGAAAGCACTACATCACCAAGTCAAATAAACAAACTCGATTTGACATGGATGATGAATAAAACTCCCATCAAGATTTATCGTTATTGCCTCCTACTTCATGTAAAAGTCGATCAGAGGAAGTTGTTCTTGTTGCACCTATTATAAAAAATAAAAAAATAAAAAAAGAAAAAGAAAAGAGGGAGTTACGTGATGTCATGATCTTATTATGATCATGATCATCATTTAAAAAAAAAAAAAAAACAAAAATGACATCGATATCATGATCCAAGCATGATAGCCATTTTCATGATTAAAAAAAAAAATGTCAGTCACGTGGCTTGTGACGTTTGCTGTTAATATTTCATGATCACCATGAAATTAATATCAAGTGTTCGATATGATATTAATAAACAAGAAGTGCTCCACTTAGTTTCTTTCTCAGCCATTAAAGCGAGCGTAGATACCCACGACGAGAAATACTTCGTCTAGTTCTCTGTCCGTCCAAGATGTACGAGAGGCTTGACGTAGCTCCAATGTGAGGCGATCAAGACTTGGGTGATGAACTCCGGCATGGTGTCTCAAAGACTCAGGGTCGAGGCTCTATAGTGCGGCTTGATGTGGTGAGGCGAGAAAGAGTAGTTCCGGCAGTGTTGTACGTCTTCCGTAGTGTCGCACCAGTTTCAGAGTCTGATGAGTGGTCGATGCTCTAGCAGCGTCGTCCGTATGAGGTGCACTTCTGGTCGAGACACAAGACTTCCGAGATTGATGGTGGCTCTCCATGGAACAAAGATCACAAACCTGCAAACAAAACAAAGCAAAAAAAAAGAAAAAAAAAAGTCATCGCAAAGGCATCGACGAAGACAACGACTTTCGATGTTGGATCCTCATCTTCTTGGCATGGTGTTGCGGCGTGGCATCAAGTAAGTTGTTGTGGTGTGGCTTGGCTTGACAAGTCCATATAGTGTGGCATTAAAGTAGCTATTGCGGGCGTGACGTCAAATAAGTTGTTGTGGCGTGGCGTATCCTGGTAGCTCCCTCTAGTGTGGCATCGTTTGTGTCCCGTGGTGTGACGGCTTCCTCATGCTATTGATGTCAAGTAGGTGGTGCTCCTCCGTGGCTCCATGGCGGGTGTCGGTTCGAGACCTTCAAGTAGCAGCTCTCTTCATGGGCTGTTGCTAGAAGGCAAGTCATAAATAGTAGCGGACACTAATACACTACGGTGACTTGGTTTTAATTTGGTGACTTGGTGTAATTTGTTGTAGAGAATCCATTCACCTTTGGATGTATATATAGCCAAAAGTGTGGTGATGATGACAACTCTTAATAGTTGCTCTCAAGTTTATCTCCCAAGATGTTGAGAATTTTGTGAAAATTGGTTGAGCCATATCCAATTTGTTGCATTTAAAATTGAGGGCTGCCCAGTTAATCTTCATGATTAACGTTTTTTGTCAATCTTCGCTGCCACATCAGCTTGCTGCATTTGAGGGAGTCCAGTAAGCAACCCAATCAGCATCCTAGTCACATGTTGAAGTATACAACTTGGATGGAAATGATTAACGGCTCCGTCACTTGTTTTGTCACTAGTTGCATTTATTGTTGGTTTGACCATGCAAATATATGTCATGAATGTTGGGTACATGTCATGACCTTCGTTAAACAATCTAAATTTGAATTGCGATAAATAATCAAAATCACACCATAAGCCAATTTACCATCTATTAAACAAACAACCTAACCCATTTCAATAAGATTATTAACATTAGGGCTGTCAAAAGCTGACACGACACGATAACTCGATATGAAATAAGCGGGCTTGGGTCAAGTATTCTCAACCCGTTTACATAATTGGGTCAACATGAACCCGACACGAAATAAAACGGGTTAGGTTTGGGTTGAAATTTTCAACCCGAAACCGACACGCATAACCCAATTATATAAATGGGTTGAACGACAACTCGCTAACCGAACCCGACACGATTAACTTATTAATTAAGTAGTAAAAAAATGGAAAATTTTATTCTAAACTTGTAATTTTGTAAATTGCCTTGGCACCAAGTATACATTTACGTAATTTTTGGCGGTTAATTTCGCGGATAAAATAAATTTCAACTTTTGTTAATTAAAATTTGACTATTAATTTGGGACAATTCTTATGCATAGTTGTGCTGCTAAAGCAACCAATTTTAAATTCCTGTAGTACTTTTGCTATATGGGTAAAAGGTTACAAGGGTAGCCCGTTTGATAAGCGGGTTAGGTTTGGGTCAAGGGTTTTCAACCCGTTTAATAAATGAGTTAGGTTTGGGTCAAGAGTTTTTCAACCCGTTTAACATCTATCGACACGAACACGAACCCGACACGACATGACCCGTTTGACAACTCTAATTAACATTAATTAATAGATACTCCGTAATAGATTGGAACTATAACTCTACAAGGATAATTTGACAACTTTTACCAAAAAAAAAAATACTCCTTTGTATTTTAAAATTTAAATGTCAATTATTACTTCTACTTACAACTAATCATTCTAGTCAGTTGTGACTTCTACTTACAAGTTTCAACTATGGATAAAGCATGCACATTATAAGCTAGGGTTGTTACTTTTGTTATGAAAAACAGTTGTTAGAATGTATATATGTATCATACTAAATCCAATAGTAATGTATTTAATACGAATGAAATACTACAAAGAACAAATTTATGAGACCACCGTACCCGAATGAGCATATTACATAGAAGAATCTCTAATCTTATTATCTATGAAAAAAACTAAACTTATGAGCAGGTATTACTCAATAAAGAAGATTAAAATGCTAGACATAAGGTATGTAAAAACAATAAAATGATAATGAACCAAGAAAGTCGTTCATGAAGCAGTAATTATGCACGTAAATTAGTGCCTTCTTAAGGTGTTTCAGTATGTGATAAAATGATCCATCATTACCTGAAAATAAGCTAACATAAATTATGTAAAAAAAAATGAGAGATATTACCTCTCACTTAATCCCGTACAATTAAAGGTTAAATTTGCTAACATCATTTAATTAAGATTAAACAATAATCAAACCAAAAAAAATTTAATCAAGTTTCAGTAATTATTTTATTTGAAAATTTAATATCATTTTTGAATATTAATTATTTAATTTAATTACAAATATACGTACACTTACTATCATAACATGAACAAATAAACAAAAATACTTTTTATTAAATGGATTAATAATCTTGTTGTACACATTTTTGAAGTGGTTTTGCATGTATAAACTGATGATATACATTTATATAGAACCACGTTTTATAATTATTTAATTATTTTCTAATAACTTGTCATAGGAGCCAAGATCATCTATTGGTTAATGGACAAAAAAAATCAAAGGGTGCATGATACCATGAGTCCATGACAATACACTATGCAAGTCTTCATTTGTTACTCAAGTCTAGCTTCTTGTTGAAGTCATTAATAGCCAAAGTCATCATTGAGGTCATAGTCTTGCATGTTGAATTTAAACAAGCTTTGCATGTGGAACACAAACTACTCTTGCATGTTGAATTGAAGTCTTGCATGTCCAATACAAAGTTTTGCATGTTTGAGGTGTAGAGTGTAGATTATACCCTTAAATGACCTACTCTATACTACATACTAGCTTCTTATGCATCACTAGTTTACTACCTATAAATTTTTAGCAACTTAAACAATGTATTAAAAATGATTTTTGCTAAATTTACAAACATATACTTCACTTATGAATAATTTACAAAATCATGTATTGATATCAGTATTGAAATTTACTTTTGATATAATAATTGATATAAATTTTGTTAATTGGATACTTTCTCAAATAAAATAGCATTCAATATTTTACAATTACATTCGTATTTCAATGAGATATAAAATATAATTTAACTCACTAATTCAATTTTATATATTATTACAAAGTCACTGCCAGGCAATAGTACAATACCATGTACAATTATATACATATTAGTTGAAATTAGAGGATTATATACATTTTAGGTGAAATCGATTTACTTCAGTTATTTTATTTTTTAACTTCAAAAATGGCCATTTTGGTAAATACTTTTGTTAAAATGGCCATTTTGGTAAATACTTTTGTTAAAATGGCCATTTTGGTAAAAGAGGATTATATACACATAGGCACGGGTTCAAATCGGTGCCTTAGGCCGGGTTTGAACCGGTGCCAAATGCGTTTTTTCTACTAGTGTTTAGCTGTAGTGCCTGGCGCCAATGCTGGTGTTTTGCGCTACAGTTAAATGCCTGGCGCCAATGCTCTGGTCATTGGCGCTACTTCCCACATGCCTCAGCAGCTTTCTGTGCTCGATAAAATTTTCCAGTTTCGCGTGGTGTTATTTCGGTCCTAGTTGTGAAAGATATTTCTCAAATTTCCTACGTGTAAAATCCTATGTTTTTAACTCATTACGGAGGGTCTTTCCAATGAGATCTTTTTTTATGCATATGACAATAATGTTAATAAAAATTACGCACATGAAAGACTTAGAACGTTTCGAGTCTCACCCACTCATTCTAGATCATTGCCAAAACAAATTCAGGAATCAAAATAGAAATCCTCCCTAGTGGAGTCGCCAAAAACTGTAGGGAATAAATCTCAAGCGTTAATCCCCTTGCTCGAACCCCACTGTGATCATATACTAAAGTACGGTGGCGTCCAAAGGGAAAGAAGATAGAGCAAAAGAGTCGCCAACAAGTTTTAGGAACTTGTAAACCGTTCACAGGGTGAAGGTTACACCTCTTAAACGATCCAGGAGATCGTCAACTCCATAAGGTCTAGAACCAAATAAGGGTTCGGGGATGAACGTACAAATCCAATATAAAAGAGATTGAATCTGCCCTAATAATAGGCCTCTACTTTATTCAGATCGTATTCATGTGCGCTTTCTGACTAACATGCAATCAATAGGATTAACGTACCCTAAACCTGTTTATCTATGTTGGTTGAATATTAATGCACAAATAAATCTATTATTGGCGATCACTTGAAATTATAATCATATTTAACCCTAACAAGATTATCAATATCTTATTAAGCGTGATTACAAATACCAATTCCCTTTAAACATGCATAAAAGGCGTGATCAAGCAATAAAAATAAATAATATCAAGCAACAATAAAGAATCATAATAATAATCAAAACAATAATCATCATAATAACAATTATAACAATAATAAAATTATAATCATAATCAAAACAATCATGAAAATAATCATAAATCATGTTAAAGCATAATAAAAATAGCAAGATCCTAGGCATGATACTAACAAGATTAATAACAAACCCTAGCATGTCACTAAGCAATAAAAATCAAATCTTTAACCCTAACATGATACTAACAATCATAAATATTAGGAAGAACATAGGAAGCATCGTAGGAATCATAATAAGCATATTTGATATTATAACCTTTTCCCTAAACATGATACTAGGAATATCATAATAACAATTTAAACATGATTTCTACATCATAATATCAATAAAACCATTAAAGTACTTACTTTGATGCCTCATACCTCTTTCTAATGAAAAAATACACACGTTAGTAACTTCAAGGAAAATAATAATTAAAACAATTAAATTAAATAATTGAAATAGAGATTTGGGACCAAACCCTCAGAAATTAAACCTTTCACGTCTAAGGCGAAGGCAACTTCGAATATGGCTAGGTGTTTCTAGATCTAATGAATGCGGAATTTTGTATTTGAAAAGCAAGTTTTAAAAAAAGAGAGAGAGAGAGAGATGATGAATGATTAAAAGAGAATGAGAGAATTAATGATTGCAAATGAAAACTGGTTGTAAGTCCATGTAGATGAATGTTGATGAGAATTGGTGAATGAAAACTAGTTGTTGGTGAATGAAAACGGAGTTTTTACGACGTTATTTATAGAGAAAATCAGCCAAAAAGATAAAATTAACAAAACAGAGTCTGGCGCAACTGAAACAGAGCTGGCGCCAACATTAGGCTATTGGCGTCAGGCGCCAATGCTTAGCGCCAGACGCCAATGCTTAGCGCCAGGCGCCAATGCCTGGCGTTTGGCGCTAACACCGTTTTTGACGCGCTTTCTCAAATCAGATATATTTTGCCGTACAGGAGGATAAAATCGTATCTTTTCCTCAAAAATGCTCTTTGATTTTAATTAAAGCTCTGAAAAGTCAACAAAAGTCAATTTATCAATGCTAATTGAATTAGGAATGAAAAGAACCTTCTAGAAGAATCTAGAAGACTAAAACCATTCCTAATTGCATTAGGAATGATAAATCATATTAGGCCTTCCCCTAGATCATTGGGCCGCATATAAGGCTCAAACCGGGCCCAGTTTAGTAAATTGGCCATAACTTCCTCAATATTCATTGGAATTGGGCTTATAATATATCGTTGGAAAGCTCTTGTCAAGCCTCATCCAACTACACTACTATTGGACCCATATCATGGACCAATCAAACTGGATTAGTTGTTTTCTTAAAATAAGTTTTCAAAAACAGGAAGATGAGAAAAGAAATTAAAACTATCCGCAACACTAAACTTTCCACACTTTCGCTTCATTCGATTATGATTCGACGTGAAAGGTACTCATCACTTGGTTTGGTTTTGGAGAGACACAAATGGGTGTCTACAGTTACGGTTCATACTAAACTGTGTACATCCCTAATGCGAACTATTCTTACAGTAAGAACCACACATATGGTACATGCAATAAAACTAAAAAGTACATCAAAACTTTTTTTTTTTTTCATTTTTTTCCCTTATGAAATTCCTTTCTATCTTTCCCCTCTTCTTAAAATTAGTGTTCACTCCTACAGTCATATGTTGCAATACTAGGAGAATGTAGGAACTAGGAAGTATATGCAAGTACATACATGTATAATTATATTTTTGTTAATTCATGCAATTAAAGTCCAATGATTTTTTTTTTCTTGGCAAGACTAAAGTAAATGTGTGTCACATGACATGGAATAATAAAATGGAGTATGACAAGTAAAATAAATAAACGTGAGCATCGTGAAGTAATATTCAATAATTGTTAATGCAGCAAAGAACATTATTAAAGGAGTAAAAGGATGGCAAGGCATGTTAGAAGCTTTCGATAAAAAACCAAAACTTAAATGAGGTCTCTATAAGCTTTTCACCTTGGTAAGTTTGGCATCGGCAAAAGTAAAAAGCATGTTTAAAAGATTGAAAGATTGTATGGCCGGCTTCATATACTACGGGCCTATTCATATTTACTGAACTGAACTGATTGGAGCTTAATTGAACTGAAGTGAACTGAACTGATTGGAGCTGAACTGAATTGAGCTGAAATGAATATTTTATGAGAGAGGGAAATTAGGAGCTGAACTGAACTGAACTGAACTAATTGGAGCTGAATTGAACTGAACTGATTGGAGCTGAACTGAAATTTAGTAAATGTGAACAGTCCTTACCACTTCCTTTCACATGCTTGTTAATTAATGATCTTAAGAATTAAAATACCATATACTACCTCCATTTTTTTTAAAGTTGAAACGTTTTGACTTTGTGCACTATTCACATAATCTATTTTGACTTTGTTTTAGTATTAGATAAATACATAATTATATGAGATCTTATTAGATTCATCTGATCTCAATGTCTATTTTTCAAATATCTAAATTTCATAATTTTTTCTAATACATAACTAAAGATACTTACATTTAAAAGTATGTGCTTGCAAATGTTCCTAAATGAAATTAAATGTGCCAACTAATAAAAATAGAGAAAGTATTAATCTAATTAATCTTCTAATTTATTTATTTATTTATTTTTCAACAATACATTTGATAGAGCTATATTGTGTAATAATAATATTGTCACAAAAATGGTTCTCAGAAAAATAAATAAATAAATAAATAAATATTGTCACAAAAATACAACTACTTATATCAACCAAAAAAATCTTTATCTGTACTGTCTTAGAGTGCTCACATGTCGGATAATTAAAATCCAAAATCCAATCCAAAGTGAATTAAAAATTCAGATTGGATATTAGTATATCAATCTCTTATATTTTGGAAACTTTATTTTTCTCAAGTAAATTAGTTTGAGCAACCTACTTTTATTTTAAGCTCTAATGGTCACTTTAAAATGACTTGGTTGAAAGGAGTTAGGAAGGATATGAAGTATATGGATTTGCATGAGGATGAAGCATTGGATCGTAAGGGATAAAGGAGAAAGATTTATGTCGATGACTACACGGAATAATCAAATTAAATTTGGTTCATGTTAGCCGATCCCACTTATGGGATTAAGGCTTTGATTGATTGATCGATCTAATGTTTACTTTCAAAATTAGAGTTATAAACAACATAATTGATGAAAAAATACAAAAGAAAAATGAAAAGTAGATTATATTTAGGAATAAAATAAAGTACAAAGTAATTTGTTAAAAGGAATTCATACAATCTTCCTTGAAAAAGAAACATATCTTACTCGATCATTACGTAAAGAATATGAGCAAGTTAAGATCCCCAGCAAGCTAAGGTAGTAGTATATATGAACAGGGAAGATGAAATCAATTTACTAATCAACCAATTTAATTGCTTTTTTTTTTTCCCTTAAAAAAATCAAATAAACAAACAAACAATTATAAACTGATAATTCATCATGTCATCCATGGAAGAATCAAGGGATATGGATAGGCGGAAGCTTTTCATCGCCGCCATGGACGGCAACATAGGCTTCTTCGAGGAAGCACGAAACAACGAGTTAGAAAATTGTGATGAAGGCTACTTTTTGAGGCAAACCTCATATGATAAGTACAATATTCTTCACATTGCAATCAAATATCGGCAATATGAGTTTATTAAGAAAGTGTTTGTAGAGGGGTTATTGCCAAGAGCAGTAACTGATGAGCTGATTAATCAGCGGGATAATTACGGGAATACCCCTCTTCATGCTGCGGCAGAGGAAGGCCACATCGAGGCATTGGAGCTGCTCCTTGAATATGGAAAGGGGCAGCAGGAGGACAAGGATAAGAAGCCGCTGGATTGGAGTGTCAAGAATAAACACAGCAACACACCGTTGCATGTTGCACTTATCAAAGTCAAGTTTGAGGTTGCTGAATGGTTGGTGAAGCGGTATCCTGAGCTGGTTGTTGTAACCGACGAAGATGGAAACACCCCTCTTCATGTTGCGGCAGAGGTGGGTGCCATTGACATTTTCTTGCTGCTCCTTGATGAATATTTTATTGAAAATGTACAATGGCAGCCAACTTGGAGGTTGCAGAATAAAGAAGGCAACACGCCGTTACATGTTGCAATTATCAATTTATGTTATGATATTGAGATTGCTACATTGTTGCTTGAACAAGATCCCAAGCTTGCTCGAGTTACCAACAATTCCAAGGAGACACCTCTTCATCTTGCAATTATCAAATATCCATCTTTTGGTAACTACTCAATCTCTCTTTTTTTTACAATCTCTCTACTCTCACTAATAATACATAGTATTTCATAAGGTATCCCTACATAAATTTTCTATGAAGAAATATACTTGTATATTTCTGTTTATAAGTCATTAAGCCGTCTCTGTTTTTTATATACAAACTTTTTTTTTATAAATAGGGTGTTTATAATAAATATGAGTATTATATATTGAAGATAAAATAATCAAAACTTACAATACAGAATACACTGCTAAAGAGTGCGCCTTTACCAATGGGCACGTTTAACTATTAGTGATTTTAGAAGTACGACAGTTTGGGTCGGACAACCGTCGCATATTCACGATGACCTTAAAAAAACCCTAACGATTTATAGATGTTGATAAAAGTCTTTATTATTTTAAAAATGATACTCCATCCGTTTTAATTTGTTAGTTCCATATACTATTTTGTACGTTTAAAAAAGATATACCTATATTAAATGTATTTTTTTTAAAAAAAAAAAAACAAATTAAATGTATTTCTCTTTTAACTTAGTATTTGTTTCCTATTTTATTCATATTAAATTCTGATTGGTTAAATTAATCTAGTGTGAATTGATGACATGACTCTAAGTAAAGAAATTACTCCTTTGATTTATGCAATTATGGCTAATGTTTTCCTAAAATAAGTCAAAAAAATTTAAATAAGGAAAAAAACTATTTATGAATTGTTTTTTATTTTAGTATTAGATACCAAATATTTTTCTTTCCTTATTTTATGTGATTGATTCCATGTGAGACTATCATATTGAAACGGAGGGAGTAACAAAACTTTATCAATAGCCTAATTTAAAAAAAAAAAAAATAATTAAAAAAAACTTTTGTATACATTTCAATGTGGGAAATTTCCTATTTCTCATATTGAAAAACAAAATTTGTGTTTCTCATGGAGGCATTTTTCGTGAATAAATCAACAACTTTTTCATTATTTGGGCTCCACAATTGAATAAAATTGTTGGTTTATTTACGAAAATGTCACTATGATTGGAGCTCAATCGAACTGAATTTAAAACTGAAGAGAACAGGTCCAAAGTGTTTGAAGCTAGCAAATTACGTCATTGATTTTATTTTATTTTTCTATTTTTCTTTTATTTATTTATTATTTTTTTTACAGGAAGAAAAAGGAATTTCGTTCATAGAATATCGCCAAACGACACTTACATATGATTCTTAAGAAATCAAGAATTCCAACACAAGTACACACCTTAAAACTAAATACATCATAGAATTAATTAATAATCGCCTTTATAAAAAACTTCATTTGAAGCAATACAATTTGTGAGTTCACAATGATTCGGCTTGAAATCCACGACTGCATAGTCGTTTGAGTGAAAATATTCATGTGGTCTTCCGGATTCTTGTAGAGAATATGAAACCCTAAATCTTCAACTCTAACCATAGAAACATAAAAAGAAAATAAACTCAAGAGAAAAATCATCATCTAAAGGATGAAATCTGTTTATTGAAAGCAATTGAAAGGTTTTTAGGGCTTACCACCGGCAAGAACATCAGTGGATCGAGGCCCCTACAAAGATTCACAACTGAGATCAATAGAAAAAGAGATGGTAAAAATGAAAAGAAAAGGAAGAGGAGAGAAGTAAACCTTCCAAAAAAAATGAAAAAACCTAGCAATGGAGGCTAGGAAAATCCTTCCAAAGGAGAAACGCTAGAGGGAACCAAAGAAACCCTCCCAAGGACAAAACCTAGAGGGAACTACTAGGTTGTTCGGAAAATTTTGTGGAATGCTTTTATGAAAATTTGTTAAAACCCATCTTATAAAATTTTTTGTTAAAAAGCATCTTATAATTTTTCTTTATTTATTTTGTCAAAACACACTTATTTTTAAATTATTTTATTGTAATGTCCCACCACTCCCCGAATTTCGACCACTGACTGCATTTCCCGACATTGACTTGGACAACGTGACCTCCCCTCTTCTTAATTTTTTCCCCTTTTCCCTCCATTCTTTCCTCTCTCTGCTTTGCCAAAAAAGAAAGTGTATGTAACAGGGGCGGATCTATTAAGGTGCACAGTGAGTCACGTGACTCACCAGCACACAAAAAAAAAAAAAAAAAAAAAAAAAAAAAAAAAGAAAAAAGAGACCGCCTATTACAGATAGGCAGTCTCTTTGTTACTTCTATTTGAGATTAGCCTATTGTCAGTTTTCTAAGTATCAAAGAGACCGCCTATTAAAATATCAGATAGGTGGTCTCTTTGTTGCTGTTATTACCACCACGTCATTAAAGAGACCTGTTATATTTAATAACCGGTCTCTTAAGTTATCTAACGATTTTTTAATAATTCTTGTTTTTAAGTAAAAAATCATAAAGTTAGTTTAATGTAATAGTTTTATAGTATGTATTTATATATATATATATATATATATATATATATATATATATATATATATATATATTTGAGGGAAACGGATCTCATACTTCAATTAATCCAAGGATAAAATATCCATCGTTACATAGGGCGAAACTTCATGTGGGCAATGATTATCCCACACTTGTTCGGTGCCGAAAGGAATTAGCCTAGCAAGATGATGGGCAACGAAATTACCCTCTCTTTTGACATGAGACCAACTAATCGACACAAAACAATTACAAGCATATAAAATATCCCCTAGAACCGAGTCCAAATCTGTAAAGAACAAGGCACCCTTCGAGAGACGTTTAACAAGGAGCTAGCAGTAAGATTCTATAACAACATGCTCGAGTCCACGCTGCCCACCCAGTTTGATAGCCAAATCAATGGCCTTCGCTTCAGCGATCTCAGCAGGCCAGTTGGCCCTGATCCTTTGAGTACCTGCGAAGACCACATCCCCTGCACTATCTCTCGCCACCACACCCAAGCCCACCCTACCAACCTCAGCCAAAGATGCATCAGCATTTATTTTGATCACCCCAACAGGTGGTGCAACCATCTCTTAGGACTAGAAGCAGGCTTCGCCCCAATTGATGTTCGAACAATGGAGCTATGGTTCTCCAACTCTTCCACCCAACGAGCTACCCTTTCCAGTAGCACAAAATTTGGGGTGATTTTATTTTCAAAAATCTTCATATTTTGTTCATGCCAAATGCACCAAGCCAAAAGAACCCCCTTTTGCACCACCTTCGGGTCTAGCTCACTCCATTGCACCACAAGATCACACCAGCTATCCGCATCTTCCCACCGATTCATAGCAATACAACCACTGTCTTCCCAAAGCTCTTTCACTCTAATACAATCAAACAAAGCATGACCCAACGTCTCTTCTTCATGGCACCATGGGCAGCAAGCAGAATCAGTCATATGGCGCTTAAGAAGGAGCTTCCTCACAGGGAGAGTGTCAGTGCAAACTCTCCAAATGAAGTGACGAGTCTTCGGGAACACATTCATCTTCCATAGGTCCACAAAAGCTTTGTGAAAGACATCAAAATTGCAACCCTTGCCCAGCATATACGAAGTCTTCACAGAATACTCCCCATCCATTGAGAATGCCCATGTGATTTCATCTTGTTGATGGCGTCAACTCAAAGGAATAGCCAAAATGCAGCGGACATCCCTTTCCTCAAATACCTCTTCAATCAAATCGGCCTTCCACTCCATACAATCAGTGTTAATGATATCCGACACCTTCTCGACCTCAGCCCTGTGCGCAGTCGTAACAAACCTGCCTGCCTCATCACACACCCAAGGATCACTCCATATGTTGATGTTCGAACCAACACCCACCCTCCAAATGTAACCCTCCTTCACTAAAGCCTTAGAGCTCCACACACTACGCCACGAGTAGCTATTAGAGTATCCCAGTCGTGCCTCTAGAAAAGTGGAGTTGGGGTAGTACTTTGCACGCATCACCTTCCCCAGTAAAGATTCGGGCTTACAGATTAGTCTCCAAGCCTGGCGCCCAAGTAGAGCGTCATTAAAGACACTTAAGTCTTTGAAACCCAACCCTCCCAAACATTTTGGGGTACACATTTTATCCCAACTCACCCAATGAACCTTTCGACGAGTACTACTCTGTCCCCACCAGAATCTTGTCATAGCTGATTTAATACTTTGAATAACATACTCCGGAACTTTGTACACCCCCATGAGATACGTGGGTATAGCTTGAATCACAGATTTAAGAAGTACTCCCTTCCCTGCTCTCGATAAAAAAATTTTCTTCCAACCTTGCAATTTCTTCCAGATTCTGTCAAGAAGAGCTCCAAATACTGCTTTTTTCGATCTATCAACAATTGTGGGGATACCAAGATATTTTTGTTGCCTAACCACCAGTTTCATATTAAGGAGACTCAATAACTCGTCCCTGCGATCGCCCATTACCCCTTTACTAAAGGACACCTCCGATTTATCATAGTTAATTTTCTGCCCGGATGCTACTTCATATTGGTTGAGAATATCAACAATTACTTCACATTCCTGTCGGTTTGCCCTTGCAAAGAGAAGACTATCATCAGCAAATAAGAGGTGAGAGATCTCCGGCCCATTTCTACTTGCCTTCGCTCCATGAAGCTTCCTATCTCGTACTTTATTCTGTAACATTCTTGAGAAAACATCTGCAATAAGAATGAAAAGGTACGGGGATAGGGGGTCTCCTTGGCGGAGCCCTCTAGTCGGTAGAACCGACCCATAAACTCCTCCATTAATCACAAAAGAGTATGAAACCGAAGAGACACACTCCATAATCACATTAACCCACCTACCATCAAAACCCATAGTAAGCAGCAGTTGTCTCAAAAAGCCCCATTCAACCCTGTCATACGCCTTGCTCATGTCAAGTTTCATCCCAATCCAACCCTTTCGACCTTTGCATCTCTTTTTCATCGAATGAAAAATCTCCAGGGCTACTAAAGCATTATCTGTAATCATTCTCCCTGGAACAAAAGCACTCTGATTTTCCGAAATAACTTTCGGAAGAATATTTTTCAATCTCATCACAATGGCCTTAGACACAATCTTGTAAAGAACATTACAAAGAGCAATTGGTCTAAACTCAACAGTATTTTTGGGGGAGTCAACTTTCGGGATCAGAACAATGTTAGTATTATTTACATGTTTCGGGGAACAATCACCATGTAAAATATTACTAACAAATCTAGTCACATCATCATCAACAATATGCCAGAAACGTTGGTAAAAAATAGCATGCATACCATCGGGTCCCGGAGCTTTACAGGGTTGCATTTGAGAAATAGCGGCAAAAATCTCCTCCTTTGTGAATGGCCTCATCAACTCAGCATTATCTTCCGGAGTGATCATGGATGTCATATTGTCCAAGACTGACCGAATTTCCTCCTCCGAAGGGTCAGACGAGGTGAACAAATTTTTATAAAATTGGCAGACCACTTTTTCAAGCTTCTCTTCCCCATTTTGCCATACACCTGACTCATCAAAAAGGCCTACAATAGAATTCTTCTTCCTCCTTTGAGATGCTTTATGGTGAAAATACTTCGTATTTTTATCACCGTCTTTTATTTCTGCGACTCGAGATCGAATGTGCCAATAGGACTCATGTTTAGCATTAAGGACATCAAGTTTCTGTTCCAATCTTGAGCACTCCAAGCAGCTCTCAATCGACGTGGGACGCTGTTGGGCAGCCCTGAGCTCCTTTTCGGTGTCATCTATCTGCTTCCCCAAATTATTAAATTTCTCTTCACTCCATACCAACAAACCCCTACCCACCGCAGCCACTCTAGCAATTGTAGGCAGCCCCGAAGAAGAACTCCACGCAGATTTTACCACAAGCTCACATGACTCATCAAGCAACCACCCCGTTTCAAACTTGAACGCTTCTTCTTTTTCTTTTTCTTGATTTAGGCCTTTGACTTCAATAGAATTGTTGTGTGGTCTGACTTGTACCTCACCAAATGCTCAACTCCATAGTTCGAAAAGAGATCAGTCCATGACAATGAAGCTAAGAATCGATTAAGCCTCTCGCGTACTCTAGTGTCCACCGAATTACCTCTCTCCCAAGTATACCACGAGCCATTATAACACAAGTCCCTAAGTTCACAATCACTCACAACATTTTGAAAGCCCTCCATCTCCCTCCTCACCCTATCCGCCCCTCCTTCCTTTTCACCATAGCTTAAGATTTCATTAAAATCACCTCCGAAAATAATAGGCACCGTGGTACTTTCACAAAGAAACTTGATCAAATTCCATGTCTTATATCTCTCCTCCTCTTTCGGCCAGCCATACAATCCCACAAATCTCCATACTACATCATTCTTTTTAATATCTCCACAAATGTGATTTTGTGAATAAGAAACAATAGTGCAATCCACGCCCTCCCTCCAATACAAACACAAGCCTCCACTCTCCCCCCTGCTCAAAACTCTCATCGCACTAGCAAAGCCTAATCGGTCTTTAAGACCTTCCACAATATTTTTGTTCACCATAGTTTCCGACAAAAACACCATGTCGGGGGCATGAAGTCTACTCCACTTACGGAGTTGTCGAACTGAATCGGGGTTGCCCATTCCCCGACAGTTCCAGCACAGAATATTCATTGAGCTCGGCGGGGCTGCTCAATGACAGCCTCCGCCACACGCAATCCGGTCAGTTCATTCTCGACAATCAGTTTCTTGCACTCCCCTTCTTTGCTTGCAATACTCTTATCAATTTCCCTCTCACGTTTGCCTAGTACTTGTTCACCAGTCGCCGACATGTAAGCGTCATAAGTATCATTTTTCCTCTCAACTCTCTTAAACCTCTTCCCTCCCCCTGCTAGTATCTCCTTCACAGTCGCTACAACACAAGAATCCCCCTCCCCCCTCATCAAAGTAGCGTGCTGCCCCTCAATAAATGCACCTTCCTCCCGCCCCTGACACTCACTACTCCCCAACATCACCTCCTGCTCCCCTGTATTTCCCTCCCTCGAAATTCCCAGAATGCTATCCTCCTCTACCTCAACCGGCTCCTCACTCGCCTTCTTCTCAGATTCCTTCGTGACAAACAATTGCTTAAGGGTCGATAGAACAGCCTCGACCTCTCCCACCTCCCTCTGTCTCCCCTTTCTTGGTGAGGCTCTCAGCCAACGGCCCCATCCTAGTTTTTGCTTCTTGCTATCTTCCGAGACTACATAGCAATCTTTCTCAGAATGACCAATAACACCACAGGAGAAACAAAAGAAAGGCAAACGTTCGTAGACAAATTCCACCAGCACAATATTCCCTGCTTTGTCTAAAATTCGTTGACATCTACGCAAAGGTTTCGTGACATTGATTAAAACCTTCGCTCGTCTAAACCTGTCAAGGCCCAGAACATCATCTTCCAGTTCCATTAATTCACCCCAATTTGCAATAAGTTCTTTCACATCAGCGTCTGACCTGCAGTTGAAGGGTAAATTCTTTATCCTCACCCAAAAAGGTGAGTGATAGAGGGAGACTTTATCAGGTTGTTCGCCCCCCTCAATTTCTTTGAGCACAATTAATTTGTTATCGAAACACCACGGCCTTCCCTCAAGCACACGTTCACGGTCCCTCCAATGGAAAAATTGGAAGGCGTAAAGGTTCGGTCCTAAGGCACGAATCAAAAGTTTATCAGCCAAACCCCACGATTTGATCATGGTATTTTTAAAAGCCTCAACATTGTAAGGCCTCTCTGTCACTAATCTTCCAATTAGCATTAGGTGAAACTTGTCAGACATTGGAGCCGAGTCAACCACTCCTAAGTCCACTACTCCACCGTCTTCATCGTCCAATTTCAAACTAGCATAGCGTTCTATTATGTCGTCAGCCATAATCACCACCAGAATCACCGAGAAAATTGAAGCGAAAAAATCAAAGAGCCGTCGAGACGGCAGCCAAACCCTACTTTCTAGAGAGAAAACCCTTTCTTTCGAGGGAGAAGGAACTTTGTAGTATGTATATTTATATCCTATTTTTGGATTGAAATCATTTTGGTGAAATATAATTTTTTTTATATAATTTTTGTATTGAAATAAGTGATCAATTATTAATGTTGACTCATAAATTCGAAAATCCTGGATCCGCCACTGGTATGTAATACTTATATAATATTTGCGTTTGGTAAGTGTAACAATAACAATTAAAAAAAATGGTGGGAATAGTATGGTTTTCTTTCAAGATTAATATCTAACTTGAAATTAATAGAAAAAGAAAATTTATTATTTAGAAAATTGTAAATTGCCCATGATTGGAGAGAGGAAATGATTTTAGTTTATTTTTATCTTCTATTTTCAAGGGAAAAAAATCACGAAAGAAAAGAAAATTCCAGAATCCTCGGTGATATCTATGGAGGCGCACCTTGAGAACGCCGCAAAGAAGGGAGATGTAGGGTTCCTCAAGGAAGCACGAAACAAAGAACTGGATGATGGCAACTATTTTGCTGGGCAAAACTCTAGTGGAGACAATATCCTTCACATAGCAATCAGATCAGAGCAATATGAATTTATAGAACAAGTCACAAAGAAGTTGTTGCCAAGATCAATAATTGATAAGCTGATAAATCAGAGGAACAACCAGGGCGAAACCGTATTTCATGTTGCAGCTGAGGTTGGCAACATCCACATTTTCAAGCTGCTCTTTGAATTTGATGAAAGTGGGAAGTTTGATATAAAAAATTCAAATGGCAACACACCCTCACAGGTTGCACTTTTAAATAGCAAGCTTGACTTGTTCGATGATGATTTACTTATAACGGAATACGTGGCTGTTGATGAGGATTTGATAGAAATGCTGGTAAGAAAAGACAGTAGTGTGGCATGTTGGCATGACGAAGGAGGTTTGACCCCGCTGCATAGAGCTGCTTTCATCACCAATATTTATAAGCTCAGAGTCATCAAATTGATACTTGAATGCTGCCCGGAGTCTGCAAAGGAGGTTGATAAAAACTCTGGCAAAACCATCTTACATTTCTTGATAAATAGGATATCTACCTATCAACAAGCCAAAGAGCTGCTGCGAATTCCAGGAATTAGTCTCCTTAAGGATGTCAAGGATAATCAAAGAAACACACCGTTAGATTTAGCTTGGAAATCCAACTTTAAAATGGCGCGACTTCTACTTGATTCCTCCAGTAATTCATCTCACATTCGACAACTAACTCATTTTGATCAGGTTAGCTGCCTTTTCCCGAGTATTATTGTTTCAATATTGCAAAACCTCTTTTTTCTTTCTCGAAATAAAAGTAATTGTCCAAGTTATTATTATTATTTTTTTTTATTAAATTATTGGTATAATTGTGTTAATATTAAAAATTAGAGCTTATACTTGAATTATTACTCTGTCCGTATTTTGATAAGTATTACACTTTGACTGGGACGTATAATTACATAATTTAATTGACTTAGATAAAATAAGAGATGAGTGGGATAGTTGCAATATTAAAAAAATTGTAAAAAAAAGATAATGAAGTTAATAATTTATTGAAAAGTGATGAATGTGAGACGAAATAAATTTGGGTGGAGTTTATAATTTATTGAAAAGTAATGAATGTGATAGGGAAATATTATATCAAATTAAGCCTCCGTTTTAATATGATAGTCCCATATGGAATCAATCACATAAAATAAGTAAAGGAGAATATTTGGAATCTAGCATTAAAGTAAAAAAAAAAAAAAAATCATAAATAGTTTTGCATTCTTTATTTAGAGTCATGTCATTAATTCACAATCAATTAATCTAACAAATCAGAATTTAATAGGTATAAAATAGGAAATAAAAAGTAAGTTAAAAGTGGAATACATTCAATATGAATAGATCTTTTTGAAACGCACAAAATAGTATATGGGACTAACAAATTGAAACGGAGGGAGTATAACTTTTTGCCAAAAAAAAAGGATATGTAACACATATTAAACATATAGTCAATGTGTAAAACTTATTAAACCTCGGATCGGAAGAAGTAGTCTAAATTGAAAATGGATGGAATGATGATAATAACTTGTACAATGCAGATGAAAAAGAAGAAAAAGAGGGCATTGGAAGAATATGGAGTAATCGACGGTGTAAATATCCAGTTTTTAAAGGAGAAAATATCGAAGTTTGGAATAAACTTTTTGTCATCTCGAGATTCCCAAAAAAGAAATGTGCTTCATAATTTGATGCGATTAGAACGGAGAACTCCTATCGAATATGATGAATATTTGGATTTCATCATACAAGTTGTTGATACACATCCGATACTTAGTGCTCAAACAGACAACAATGGGGACACTCCAATTCATACTCTCATGCAAAATTCTCATGATACAAAGATTAATCGTTGCATTGACCAATCATTAGCTGATTATGACAACGATAATGTTACCTATACATTATTGACTAAATCATCTCTTCCATTTGAGTTGCTAGTACCATGTGTGTTTTCTTTTAGTAGGGCTAAAGATCAAGGTGAAGCCTATGCCTACGCCAATGCCGAAAAAACAAAAGAAGAGTGTGGTTGTCATTTTAAGTATGATATGCCATTGTTGGTACAGAACATACAAGGAAATACACCTCTTCATGAAGCACTCAAAGCAAACCATATCCTACCTGCTTTGTTATTAATAAGATTTTATTCGTCGACTAGCAGAAAAGCTTTTGGATTGACTAACAAACGTAAAGAAACACTTCTCCATCTTCTAGTAGAAAGCTCCTTGGCGGGTAAGTATCAATTCCAATCTCTGGCCCATTAATATTCTTCAAATATATACCTGTTTAAAGTCCATTGTGTGTGTGTGTGTTTTTTTTTTTTTTTTTACCACGAACTAAATTCATAAGATTTATTTGTCATTTTTGGTTGTCTAGAAACTATCTCTTCTTACTGTTTAAGTGTGTAGCCAGACAAGCCACCAAGACGTCTGCCACGCCGCACAACTTTAACCAAAAATCTCTTAGTTACCCTGCAAAAATCCATCACTTTCTGTGCTCCACAACCTTAAAGTCGTAATCTCCTTTGCTATCCACCACAAAACAAATGACTTTCCATTTTGGTACTCCGTACAAAAGTGATGTTTAATTAGTTGGTACCAATCTTAATATCAAATTCGACTTGTTGTCAATCAATATTGGAATTCAATTAGTGCCAACACTACACAAATTTGTACCAAAATACATCTTTATTGATACCAATTAGTTTAAACTTTGTTGGTGACTATACTTCTTTATCTGTATTCTGTACCCAATTTGTACTAATAATACGCCATGTAAATTTTTACTCATTTGGTAGGCTTATCTTAGATATATAAGATTCGAATCCTAGTGTAATTGGAAATGTGAAATCGCTTACCTTATCCACCTACTTGGTATTTACTAGATTATCGATGTATGAACATAATAGAGATTGGATCGACCAGTAGATTATCATAGCATTTTTTCAAGTTCTTGTGATCTTTTGTTTACTATGAGATTTTTGTTGTTGTTTTTTTTTTTGTTTTTTTTTTAAATCGTTATTAAAATTTATTAATTAAGTTAAACTCTAGATTTAGCCACATGTAATGAGTGATAAATTTTTTATCTAAGATTTTGTATATTTATTGCGATTCGTTATATATTTTGATGAATACTTAAAACCATTAGATTATTTTTTTTATTTTTTTATTTAATTTAAACACTATCCAATTGTTAAATGTTTTTTTATTAGGGAAATTCTCAATAAAATCCCTTTACTATTATTTATTTTTTTATTTTTTTCCCGATTATCATTGATAGTCTTGAATTTTTACATTTTTTACAACTGCGACCTTAATGATGATTTTCAGTCAAATTTTTGTTAAGTCTAAATAACTACTTAACCAAGTTTAACTATTTCTATTTTCGAAAAAAAAAAACCACATATAAATATCCCAAAAACCCCACAAATTTATATACCAATATATGGGTCATTTGGTTGGAGTTTTTAAATTGGATTGGAAGAGAGTTAAAATTCATTCTATCCATTTCGTTGTTCGGTTTTGGTGGATGGTGGACCAGTGGTTATCCTAGGTCGAAGGTTTCATGGATGGGAATTTGGTGAGTGGCCAGTTTTGTAGTGGGTTCATGGCCAGTCACCAAGTGAAACCCACAAAAAAAAAAAAAAAAAAAACCCACGAAACCGGCCACCCGCCAAAGGGCGTGTTCGACGTTAGGTTTTGAGTAGCTTTTAGGTAGCTTTTAGTGGTTTGACTTAGTCAAACCACTACTCAACAAAAAATGTGAGTGCTTGACAAAGTAGTGGTTAGGGTAGCTTTTAGTGGTGGAGGTACCTTTTGTGAAAAGTTAGAAACATTAGCTTTTGAAATTAGAGGTAGCTTTTCAAGTAGCTGTTGAAAATTTAATCTATAGTTTTAAAAATAAAAAATTGATTTTTATATTTAACAGCTAGTCAACCACTACTTTACCGAACACTCATATCTAAATTATTTATCTTCACAGCTAACAGCTTGTTGACAGCTAACAGCTACCTCCACAGCTACAGCTACCTTCATAGCTATATTTTGCCGAACACGCACAAAACCTCACCCAATAAATCTCCACCCGCGACAAATCAAGGTATTAATCTTTGATCAAAGAGAATACGAAGGCTATTAGTGTTAATCTTTGAGGAGAGAGAAAATCAAGGCCTAATAAATCTTGATTGAAGAAGAAGAGGGGAATGAAAATGCAAATGGGTTGTGGTGGTTTTAGTTCTTTGTTTAGAATAAAGTTATATTTAACATTATTTTAACGGAAAATCATCAAAAGCATAGGACTATCAAATCAAAGATAATTGGGATAAAAATGGCTACAATTGAATGAAAAAAAAAAACCAATAGTAGAAGGTTACTATTATGAACTTTTCCTTTTTATTATTATATTTTATTTTTACTTATGTGGCACTTTAATTTTAACTCTTAGCTTTCATATGTTAATTTTGGTTGTGTAGTGATTGAATTATATAGTTATGTTATACTCTTTGTACCCCAAATATTGCAACAGGGAATGGGACATAGATTTTAAGAACAACATAGAGATAGAAAGGAGTAAACATAAGGATCCATGTGATGCGGAGAGAAAAAAGAGAAAGCATGTGCAAATAGAGAAATAATATAATATGTATAAAACTTTCTTTTTTTTGAAGGTATATATAAAATTTTATAAAATGGTAACTATTGTAATATTTGTGGAACGGAGGAAGTAAATAACAAGCTTCTTTTTCCATTGATAAAAGTTAATAATTTTCTATGTGGCGCTCTAAATAATATGTCTCGACAATGTTTTCGTATTATATATTTACTAGGTTAGGTCCCGTGCCATGCACTGTATATTTTAATTTTCATTATTAAATTAGCATTATATTTAATAAAAAACATTTTTAAAACTATTGTGAACAAGTTTTTACCAAAATATAGTTATTTTCTTCTTATTTCATGTCTTTACAAAAATTTAAATATTGAATATCATGTCAAAGAGTTGATTAGTACTTTAGTCAAATAAATGAGTATTTTAACATTATGTTGAGTGACTCGGTAATTATATAGCGGCCGATTATCATCTTAACGGTCGGTAAAATCATGTGCTAATATTTCATTTTACCTTCTGATCTGACGTCCGTCGTTAATATTGATCACTAAAAAAACTCGTTTTTTGTAGTGAAGTTTGAACGTATCTGTAATTTTAAATTTTTAAAGACAAAATTGATTTATCCTTTTTTTTTTTCATTTTATTAATCAAAGAAGTATTTATAAATAATTCATATATAGGCTTTATTTTTCCTAATTCAGTAATTATTATTGTCAAGTATACGAAGTAATTATATGTTGCCAAATCACATACTTATAGTAGTTGCATATCCATCTATAGAATGTAAATGATCTTTACTTATTTTATACAGTTAACTATGACAATTATTGTTGAATATCATAATTTCCTAAAATATAAAAGTTTTATAAAATGATTTTTTTTTTAAGAAAAAAAGGCTAAGGACATAGCAGAAATTGACACGTGTCATTGCATCCCGTGCCTGCAGGGTGATCTGAATAATATGTAAAAGTATGTGATATCTTGATTTTTTAATTGTAGCTTCTAATACACATAGGCAAAATATCTGAACAGTATACTATTTTATTGTTGTAAAATAGGTCACAAATTATTTTAAGAATATGATTTTTGGTTTATAGTTTTCCAAATTTTAATTTGTAAGATTTGTGAAATCTTTTTATTTTAAATATAATATATATTACATATTAATTATATGGAATATGTATATAAAATAATACTCCGTATTATTCTTGTAAATAATTTTTTTCATTAATCAATAGATTTTTTTGAAAAAAATTATATAACTAAGGATACACGAGGTGACATGTATCATTGCTGGTATGTCTTTCGGTATATAGTTATTAATTGATTGATATTGTTTTATCTACTTTAATTTGTATTAATTAATTAGAGTATATGGTTATTATTTTGCATTTTGGGCCTAATCAAACAAGGTGGATTCAGTGCAGTGGCCCTATTATGCGATAGAGGAAGTATATGATAAAAATGTGGAGGCGGCAATCAGCCAAGATCAGGATGGCCTAACCCCGATACTAAGAGCGGTTCAAGCAGGTCACATTGAAACAGTTAAGATATTGGATGATCTTAACCAAAAAGCATCGAAAATTGTTGACAATAATGGCAAGACACTCTGGCACATGTTAGTAAACCAGCCATCATACAAGACACAAGAATTTGTTGATGACATTGGAGAAAAACATCATTTGATAGATTTATTGAAAATCCAAGACAAGGAGGGGAAAACCCCATTACATCTGGCGCTTGAATCTCGACGCTTTACAAATGCTAGTCTTTTCTTGAAGTGTTCATTTGATGAATGGTCACCTGCAGAAAAATTGGGTTGGCTGAAGAAACTTCTAGAAATAAAGGATGGAAATGGTATCACTTCGGGCGATCAATTAGCGTCTATACTGGATCTTCCGCAAGATGTAAGTACATTTATACTACTACGTATATGTTATTTTAACCTATTGGTGTGATATTTAAATATAATCCATCTATAATGTGATAATTAAACAAGACATAGGAATTACACAAGTTACTTGGTATCTAGTTTTATTTGCTCCAAAATCTATTAACTATTATTAAAAAAGAAAATTGATAACATCATCCACATCTCAAACAGCATATGTGTCACTCTCTCATAAAAAACTTTCCCGCCTAATGTACTTATGAAGTCATATATCTTTTTTTTTTTTAGGATTTGGTTATTCATTTCAATCTTTTGACTATGTCAATCAATAAATAAAATTCTTTTTTGGTTGGAATAAATAAATTGATATTGAGCTAAAACATTTTAGGTGATTACGATATTTTTTTTAGGTTTTACTTTTATTTAAGCGTGTGTTTTTACTAAGGAATTGTGCAAGCAACTTAGCTATGAAGTCATGTACTAATAATATGGATTTTTGTTATACAAAAATTAACTAATTTATAAGTATGCACATAGTTTAATTAGATCAGATTGACTTTCATTTTTATATTTTATTACTCTTATTAATTTATGATGAAAGATACTCTATGTTTCAATGATCTAATTTAAAAGTATGTATGGGAAAATAATAGAAACAATTTATTTCATTTTTAATAAATTTTTTTAATTTGTGCATCGGAAGGGTCTAATCTAGTTTATCTCCTAAAAATAAAAAATCAAAATACTGTTACTTAATTTTTCTTCATATTTCTTTTTATTGACGACATTTTTATGGAAAATAACTATATTGACTTCATATTTATATTAACATCAAAAGATTTGTGGTAGCTAGTAATCTATAATAATACTAATGTAAAATGATTTTCTAGTACATATTAGTAAAATGGATTAAATTTATAATAGAAAAAACGTCACTTATTATATTATATCAAATTAACATTAAGTATCAAAAGTTTTAACTTTATGACACATTATTAATCATAAATTTGCATGAATTAACAATTTTGATTTGTTTAATTAAGTATATTATTTTCTAATTAAAAAAAACAAAATCCATATTTTATCAATAAGATTATGCTAAAATAAACAACAAGAATGACTTATTTCACTTCCTTTTAAAATTAAAAAAAAAATAAAAATCATACACAATTGTTTCATTCTCTATCCTTTTATTTTATTAAAATAAACTTTCATATGTTGTTTGTCACATCATGTGGCTAACCACATATTTTTTTCTTGAAATGATCGGGGTTATTTGGTCAGTCATGGGTTACTCACTCGATCAAGGGTTACTCACTCGATCAAGGGTTATTCGGTCATTACTTGGTCAGAGGTTACTTACTCAATCAAAGGTTACTTAGTAAAGGGTTAGTTACTCGGTCAGTCATGGTTACTCGTGTGTTAGCTTAGCTGGTCACACTAACCACACACAAAAGTTGTTGTTTTATTAATCACTTATTTATGAAAAAAAAATTCTCTTTACTTACGCACATTTTTTTTTTTTTACTCATAATGCATATAAAATACCTCAGTTACCTAATATATTAAATATACAATATTAGATATATGAACAATACACAATTCTTTAACTCAATGTTGTTAGATTAAGGGTCTGTTCTCTTTAGCTTAATTTCAGTTCCTAATTTCCTTCTCTCATAAAATATTCAATCAGTTCATTAATGCTCGATCAATTCAGTAAACCAGAACAGGCCCTAACATTAGAAATTTACAAATCTTTCTTACATTTTTTACAATATAATTTTTAACAAATTTAGGAAATAATTATCTAGCTTTATTTTGAGCAATTTCCCTAATTAATGCAAAAATATTAACTAATATCTTATAAAAGTCATTTTAAAAACTATTTGTCACATACCGTCCATGTAGGCTCGATTTCAAGGTTCGGTATTTGCTAGTATAAAATAGCCAATAATGTTAGTGGTTTTATACAAACACATAATGAACCTTGGAACCGTACCTATATGGACGATATTGTGAGAAATAGTTTTTAAGCCGGATTTGGTGTTAATAAAAATATATATTATGAAAATAGTGCTCTCTTGAAAATGGTATTCACAAAGTAGTGTACATATAGGATTGGAAAATACAAAGCTAGGAATTAAAACTTAATGGATAGAAAATGATTGAAGAGATAATTATTTCTAATAAAATCCTAATAAATACGTACACAATATAGGTGTACATCAAGTTCTTCACTCCCTCTTTTTAATAATTAGAAACCTATTTCTTTTTTATTATGCGAGTAATAAATGTTAGAAATAGGATTATAATATAAAACGGAGGGAGTATCATGAACACTTACAATATCCTGATCTCTATAGCCTTGAGCATTAATAATTAATGCTACTGTATTTTAATAATGTAGTAAAAATTGATACAATAATCACTAACCAAGAATATGGACCATGAATACAAAGTATTATACATGCTTAATTAAAAATGTCTAGTATTTTTGTATACATGCATTTTTACAGCTCATGTAGTTAGAGCTCGCCCCTGGTTCAAAAGATCTTGGGATGAATTCTCATCAATCATCCGTCCTAGTAGCTCTCTAACATGGACAAAAAAATAAAAATAAAAAAAAATAATGGATGTTTTGACTTCGAGTCTAAGCTAAGTGCAAGTGCAAGTGTAAGTGGGGCATGTCTGACAAATTCCACTTGCAAAATCTAATTAACCAACATTATATGAGTATAATTAGGCAACATGTACGGATAATATTCATTTTAGGTTAAATTTTACAATACCAATTTTATACTCCGTACAGTCCGTAGTACCCATAGAAATCTCAGTCATAAAAAAGGAAAACATACCTGATTAGTACAGACAGAGCGGTAGTGATATCGTATGTAGATTGATTGTACTTGTTGATTTTGCTGTTTCTAACATTATGTCTGGAAAAATGGTGACGTGAAACCTTAAGAGGACTAGTTTTGAATAGACTCCATTTTTCAAAATTTGTGGGTTTTTTTTTTTTTTTTTTTTTTTTTTTTTTTTTTTTTTTTAACAACTATGTAGACTTTTTAAATGAAGCAATATTATATGTTTAGGTTATTTTCTAGGGTAATGCTATATATGCAACCCTAAGGGATGATATAAGCATTTAATATACTCCTTTTTAGTATTAAGTTGGGAATTTATCGACAATTTACGAGTAAATTGATGTAATAAATGTTTATATATTGTCAAGCTTCTTATATGCAACTCTTAGGGCTGCATACATCTTTTTCCTATTTTCTAATTGACACTACTTTGAGAACTATTTTTAAGTGAACACTATTTTCATAATTAATTTATATTTGGGAAATTCTCAACGGTAACCCCCCAACTTTTGCTACGCACCAATGGTAAACTCCCCTTTTTTTTAGTATACAAAATGACCTTAGTTAAAAAATTCTTGTCACTCATAACCTAATTTCATTAAATATTAACTATAGTTAGATTTATATTAATTTTTTTTTTTTTTTAAAATTAACCCTAACCACCAAAAATCAACCACCAACTGCCCATCCACCATCTGCCAGCCACCATCTCCCTTCCGGCATACCATTCCAAGTCCTCCGATCTCCGGCGATGCTACCCACCCAGACTCCCCCGACCGCCACTGATGATGCGCCAACTCCACCTCAAACACCGCCACAACCCTTCTTCCCTCTCCTCCTTCTCACCGTCACCACCACTAGATCACCGATCTCGGAAGCCCGATCACCCCCAGACCGATGAACCCAAACACGAATTAGATTTTGTAGATCGAACAAGGAGCGATCGCTTCAATGGAATGAGCGCTTGGAAGGGTCTTGCGGTGGCTCTGCTGTGGAATGAGTGCGACGGTGGCTGTTGTGGTCGAATTGGAGGTGCTGGTGGTTAATTTGGCGGCTGCCGGTGGTTGTCTCATGGGAATCAGTTGTTTGTCTGCTGTGTGAAGGAGTTATTGCGCTGGGGTTGTGCGGTGATGGGTTGAAGGTGGAGGTAGGGAGGTGGTTGGTTGCAGGCTATTGTGCGAGGGAGTTGTTCTGCTGGGGTTCGGCGGTTTGGGTGTGAGGTCGATGTTTCAGATGAGGGGGTTGGGTGGGAGGTAGATCCGATGAGGGTGGAGATGGTGCTGGCTAGATCTGGTGGGGATGAGGGTGGAGGTGGTGGTTGGGTTGGTGGTTTTTCTTTTTAGTTTTTTTTTTTCCAAAGCTAACCATAGTTAGGTTTTTTTTAATTAATTAACTCTCATTAATGTTATAAGTGAGATAAGTTTTTTAATTGGGGTCATTTTGTATAATAAAAAAAGGAGAGGTTACCATTGGTGCGTAGCAAAAGTTGGGGGTTACCGTTGAGAATTTCCCTTTATATTTTAACTTCACTTTGTCAAATGTTTCAAATTAAATGATGTTCAAATATTAATACCTATATGTTCAAATATTATTTTTTAATATTTTATAATCGAATGTTCAAATATTATTTTTTAATATTTTATAATCGAATGTATTATTTCAAAACATTGGGCCAGTGTAAGGTGCACTTGGACTGTATAAACCTACATATAGAGACTTTTTTTTTTCCTTCAGAGTATTGTTGACATTTTACAAAGGTGTTTGTAGTAAATTTGATTCTCCTTTAAACCTAGCTACCCATAATCATAGGAAATAGTTAATTTAATAATAAGAGAAATGAAAATGATGTATACTGTACATTATTAATCGACTCATTCCATAATATTTATATAGGCTATTATAAGGAAATTTTGACAATTACCACCTTCTGTTATGTCCATTTTAGCAATTACTACCTTCTATTTTTTTTTTTTTTTTTGAAAATTACCACCTTCTATTTTAAAAAACATCAAAAGTTACCACCTTCTTGTCTTCCAACTACCACATGACGTCATTTTGGGCATATTCTTTCCCTTCCCTCACATTTCTCATTCCTATTTGGATTCTCATCTCCCCTTTCACTTTTTTTCCCCCAAACCACCAATAATTGTTTGTCAATTTTGATTTGGAGGAGTGAATTGAAGTGTTTTTGATTGGTTGGGGAAAAAAAAAGTGAAAGGGGTGATGGGAATCGAGTTAGGAATGAGAAATGTGAGGGAAATAGGGAGGAAAGGGAAAGAATGGGCCCAAAATGACGTCATGTGGTAGTTGGGAGACAAGAAGGTGGTAACTTTTGGTGTTTTTGAAAATAGAAGGCGGTAATTTTCAAAAAAAAAAAAATAGAAGGTGGTAGTTGCTAAAATGGACATAACAGAAGGTGGTAATTGTCAAATTTTTCCTATTACAATTGTAAGTATATAACAGCATTTGTTCATTAGTACTTTTTACATTAACATTGTGATTTATAAATCGTGCATGGAAACTATAATACTCCCCCCATCCCATAATATAAATCTTGTTTGTGTTTTTCCACGGTTTTTAAGAAATAAGAGGAGAAAGTGGATAAAGTACATTATTCCCTCCATTTTTTTGAAGTGTTACACTTTGACCGGCACATAGTTTTAGGCAACTTAATTGAATTAAATAAAATAAGAGGTAAGTGGGGTAGTTGGAAAAATAAAAAATCGTAAAAGAAAGATAATAGTGGGGTTAATATTTTATAGAAAAGTAATGAATGTGAGAGAAAAGATATAATAATAAAAAAAGTACTAGTGGGTTTGGATGGGGACCTTGAGAGGAGAGAGATATAATATTATAATGTAGTTTTTTGCCAAAAAAAGAAGTGTAACACTTATTAAAACACGGAGGGAGTAATTATATATAAAAGTGAAAAATATGACCATAGACAAAAGTTAGAGAGAGAAAGTGAAAAAAAGTATAAAGCATGTGCAAAATTCAAGGGTAATTAGGAAGTATAATGAATAAAGTTAAAAAAAAGTGAGGGCGTATAGGTCTTTACATACTATAAAAAAATAGAAACATGAACAACATTTTGGATCTCCAAATTAGAAAAATAGGAACTATATTATGAAACGGAGGAAGGATATACCAAGATTTTATTTTAAAGATTTTTAATTAGATACTTCATAATTGAAAGTAGAAAGGTACTGATTTGCTTTTAAGGTTGGTTTGGTATCCAAATAATTAAAGTCAATGTGATTACTACCCTTTAATTAAATAATAATTTACTTTGACCCTTTAAGTAGGATGGCTAAAGTAGTTAGAGCTTTTCTCCATCCTCCTTGCTCTCTAAACACCAATAAAAAAAACTATGACCCTTTACAGAGCCACCCCCCCCCCCCCCCAAAAAAAAAAAAAAAAAAAAAAAAAAAAAAAATTACTCGTGCTACATTAGACGCCGGTTGTGGGCGTTGAGAGTTACCTGTTAAAATTATAATGAGAGAAACAAAACTGATTTTATTAAATAGCATATGGAATAACAACCTAAAGCTAATAATTAGGAGTATGATCTTATCTAACTAACCTAGTAACCTACTATGCATGACTCCAGTAACAGTAACAAACTAACAATGACTAACTTCCTACGTAATTAATTAGCCACTAACCCTTTGCTCCTTAAAAACTCTTAACTTATCAAGGATATTTAACAAATTAACCTAAAGAATAGCTAGTTACTTTGAATCAATCCAACAATATCAACATTATTTTTGGTATTTCTGAGATTTTTAGTTGCAACTTTAGGGTATTATTTGAGAGATATAAAACATTCTAAAGTTGCAACTGAAAAAAATCCAAGGTAGTATATGGAATTATCATGCATAACACTTGCACTTATTCATAGCTTTATTTATTTATTTATTTATTACATACGGTATTTCTTTGATCATTTATCTAAAAGAATAACTCGGATCAATTTTATTTGATGCAGTTGGAAAATCTTTTCACTGAGAATCCTGTAGAATTGATGGGTTACCGAAGTGTTTATGGTATTTCTACGGTAGAGATGAAAGACTATGTGAACATGATGGGTGTAATAGCAGCACTTTTGACAACAATAACTTTTACAGCAGCATTTACCGTTCCTGGTGGAGCAGTCCAAGATGATAAAGATGTCAAAGATAAACATGATGTGGGGACTCCACTTCTTGTAAATGCGGTAGCTTTCCAAACTTTTATGTTCTTTGACATATTGACAATGTGCCTATCAACAATGGTCTTATTCTGTCTTCTTTGGATCTTGGCTACTGGAAGTAAACGTAAATCGGTGATATTAATGGATTTTAGCATCCTATTGCTCTTGATATCATTCTACACAACTCTTTTATCTTTTATAGCAGGAGTGTATGTTACAATCATTCATGTTAAGCCCTGGATCGCCATCTACACTTTGGTAATGTGCTCTTCGTTGATGCTGCTTATGCAAAAATATCTTATCATCAGGTTTCTCGGACCTATTGGTCCAATTGTGACTTCTACCACTCGTAAATATGCTCGACATCTTCGTCATCTTGAATTGTGTAAGAAAGTGAAAAATATGGTTTGTTATGCCTCTAACTCCTTTTGATTCTGCTCTCCTCATCACGAATGAGCAGTCAGACCATTCGATCCTAAATGTAATTTATAGTATATATATACATGTTTATGCTACTTGTTTTTATTCAGGATTGTATAAGTTTGTATTCCTCGACACTACTTTTTAGCATATAAATTTGTAACTTGTTATAATTGCTTGTTGTAATCTTAATGCTAGATGCATGGCTTAATGTTACGATCACATTGCCACTACATTCTAGAAATAGGCCATTTTCCGACGGACCCCAAATTCTGTCGAAACTTTGATTTTCCAAGGGAATATATTCCATCAGATTATTCCGATGGAACGAGCTATTTGCGATGAAATTGCTGTCGGAAATTAGTACTTCCGAATGAATAATCCGTCAGAGATTTGTTTTCGACGGAATATTTCGTTGGAGATTTGTTTCCGACGAAAGTACAATTTTTCGACTTAAATTAATTTTGTCAGAAACTTTCGACTTAACAAAAAGGGCTCAGGTTATGCTTTAATTCAAAACATAAAAGAAAGGAGAATAAAGAAACCGAGAGAGAGAGAGAGAGAGAGAGAGAGAGAGAGGAGAAAGCGAGACTTCAAGCACCGCCATCGCCACCCCGGTTCAACGCTGCCCCCTTGTGAGTCCTTGTCCACCGCTTAATAACTCATCAACCTTTGGTCTTTTTTTTATTCCTCTAAACCCTAACTACCACTACCTACATCCCTTTGTTGTGCATGCAGCCTCCACCCTCTTCCCTCGCCGCAACCAGAACCACCACCAGCTTACAACCTCCCCCGCTGTGCTGCCGGTAAGTCTCGCCCTTTTTTTAAAATTTTAATTTTAAATTTAAATTAATTAATTATATATTAATTTTAAAAAACAACCACCGCCTTGCAGCCACCACAAATGCCTCCTCCACCAAGGTTTCTAGGAAGCCACCACTGACGCCTCCTATACCCTTGGTGAGTTCTTTGACTCTTTTTCCCTTACTTTTAATTCAATTTTAAGTTGTTTAATTAATTAAAAACCCTAATTTAGTTTAGGAAAAATGGAAATTAAAAATCCAACCTTTGCGCGGTCTGACAAAAAAAATCCAAACTTTCATTAATCTCAAAAAAATCCAACCTTTATACCACACCTTCTCCAAAAGATCTATTTGACCTTTAACCTGTTAAACAGGTTATTATTATTATTTTTTTTTTAATTCTCTTAATTTCCCTTCTCACTCCTCTTTCTCTCTCCTCTCTCCTAATAAACAAAAACAACCCACCAATCCACCAACTCCGCCACCACAACAACAAATTACAAAACCGGAAACAACCCCCACAACCCACCACAAAATGGAAACAACCCCCAACAACCCACCACAAAACCCGCGGCGCCACCCTCCTGCTGCTCTGAAACCCAACCCCGATCCCAAAATACACCTCTAGTGATTTTCCCTCTCCTCTATGTACCACCGATTTTGATTTTGATTCTTGGGTGGTCGGTTTCTTGGGTGATCGGTTTCAAAGCCCTCAAAGGTTGTTTGTGGGGGCGGGTATGTATTTTCGTGCTGGTTTGGTTTCATGGGTTGGGTGGTCGTGTTTCATGGGTTGGGTGGAAAAGGGTATCTATTTTTTTTTTCTTTTTCTTTTAATGTTTTTTGTTTTTTAATAATTAAAAAGAAGACTACTAAGATTGATTTTGATGAAATCAATCATGTATTCAACCTAAAATGGCAGAGAACCATACTATCCTACTGGCCGTGTGTGTTGGTGAGTGGGCGTCGGAATTGGTGGCTGGGCGTCGGAATTGGTGGCTGGGCGTGTATGTTGGTGGCAGGGGAAGGTGGAAGGTGGTGGCGGTGTGCATTGGGTTCGTGTGTAGGCTGTGCGTTTTTGTTGGTGGCGCACGCATTGGGTTCCGATGGGCGGTGGGCACGCAGGGGAGGGAAGGTGGTGGTGGTGGTGGAAAAGGGTATCTATTTTTTTTTTCTTTTTCTTTTAATTTTTTTTGTTTTTTAATAATTAAAAAGATAATTGACCTATTATTAGCTGACACGTGGCATATAACCTACAATCAGTCATCAATAGGTAATGGATCTTTAGATGAAGGTGGGGTATAAAGGTTGGATTTTTGTGAGATTAACTAAAGGTTGGATTTTTATTGTCAAACCGCGCAAAGGTTGGATTTTTAATTTCCATTTTTCCTTTAGTTTATAAATTTAAATTATTTATAGGATTTGTAGATTTAGTTGGTTTAATTGTAAAAAAAATGGAAAGAATAATCCCACCTTTAGCACATATGCTCAAAATAATTCTACCTTTGTTACATCTGCTCAAAATAATCCCACCTCTAGATTCATGGACAAGGATTCAATCAGAGCACTTCTGCACTGTAAACTTGTAATACTATAAGACCAAAGTGTTGAGAAGATACATATAGTGACAAATTTAATGAGTTGAGCAGATAGATATGCAAAAAAAAAAAAAAAAAAAAAAAAAAAAAGAATAAAAAAACTTTAAAAAAAAAATGTAACATACCCTAATCCAAAGAGCTGAGCAATCAAAATTTGTAAGGAGCCATTTATGCGCATTCATGCAAAATGAGTCAGCTTCTTCAACACCATCAAGATAGTGGCGAAATTCAGGACATATACAAGCACTTCCAGGATAGGCACCATCAATATGAAACCAAATTCCATTACTCTATTGACATTTTAAACAAGAAAACTTCTGAAGATATTAAGATTGAAACAAGCCTAGTAAAATTTAATTACAAGACTAGTAAAATTTTATTTTAAACTCATGTACCATTCCGAACTCTGAGAATTACTAGTTACTTAGTCATTTCAGTATTTAGGATTTTAGCTGAATACATACCTTAGCAATCTTTCATAAAGCAAGCAATGGATCAACTGCAGTTTGTTGCCCTTGATGTTTTGATGATAACACAAGACAAACAAGTAAACTGATGAATTTTGTGAATCTTGCAGTTTGTTTATAAGTCATAGGATTCACTCAAGGCTAAGGCAAACGAAGAGCTAAAAGTTCAAGGGATCAGCTGAAGAGTTCCTGAAAAGGAACTGGAGCTTCGGAGGAGAAGCTAAGGAAAGATGACTCGGAGAAGAGACTTCTTAGAGAAGCATAAAGTCTGAAGTATTTTTCTATTTTAGATTTTATGTAAGTAAAAGATAATTAGGATTAATGCTAAGTGGAATGCATTTGAAAAAGGATAATTATTGACTTGCTAAAATATAGGAGAAGTTATTTGAGAAAATATTTTCTGTTTTTATCTTTTAAACGCTGAGGAGCTATCTTTTGGAAAAATATCTTTGCAAAATTAATTCTCCTAAACTTGCGCTACTGGTTGTTTGATTTAGTCTTCTCCACTTACGAAAATACTGCTTCCTTAAGAATTAAACGTGTCCTGGTTTCTAAGACACGATTAAGAGTTTTGTAAGTGGTGTTGAGTAGTGGAGTTGATATGAAACAGTGGTGGCGCAAGTGGTGGAGATTATGGCGTTTTCTTCAAGCAACATTTTCCTATAAATATCGAAGTTATTTTCTGAATAACTTCACCTGGCTCAAACACTTTTATCTATCTTTCTTATTTAAAGTCAAGAGTCACATTCCACTTAAGTATTTTTCTTAATTACTTTCACTAGAAATTTGTCATTGAGTTGTAATTTGGGAATTGGGAGTTTGAGTGAACTCTTAGAGAAGTTAGAAGAGAAAGAGAGAGAAGAGAATAGAGAAGAGAAGAGCAGTAAGTAGTGGGACTTGCTGCTGGGTACTTCAAGTTCGTAGAGGAACTTGAAGTCTGATTCTTTAGCCTGTAATAGGTGGTTTGCCCTGTTATAGTGGAGAATCTTTCCTGAAATCCCAAGTGGTCGTGGTTTTTCCTCTTGTTAGGGCCAAGAGGTTTTCCACGTAAAATCTCTTTGTGTTCACTTCTAGTTCTTGTAGCTTAATAGTTTTCAATTCCGCAAAAAGTTACCTCAATTCTCTTAAACTACAATTCACCCCCCCTCTTGTAGCATTCTTCTAAAGTAACAATTGGTATCAGAGCCTAATCCTCTCGAAATCAGGACACCCTGAAGAGGAGAATCTTGGCACAAGATGAATACTCATGAAAAGCTAGAAGAAGGGTACTCTACGCAACGACCTCCTATGTTCAATGGGAAATTCTATACCTATTGGAAGAACAGAATAGAGATCTTCATCAAAGCAGAGAATTACCAAGTCTGGAGAGTTATCGAAGTAGGAGACTTCGAGGTAACTAAAACCAATGCTCAAAATGAGGTAATTCCTAAACCTATGTCTGAATATGAGAAAGAAGACTTTGATAAAATGGAAATTAATGCAATGGCTGTGAAATTACTTCACTGTGGACTTGGACCACATGAACACAATCGTGTTATGGGGTGCAAGAACGCAAAGGAAATTTGAGATCTCCTTCAATTAACTCATGAAGGAACTAATGAAGTGAAACGTTCTAAAATTGATTTACTCATGTCTAAATATCAACGTTTTGAGATGCAACCCAAAGAATCTATCCAAGAAATGCTTACTAGATTTACTAACATTATTAATGAACTAGTTTCTCTTGGTAGAAAAATTCCTACTGATGAGCAGGTTAGAAAGGTGTTGAGAAGTCTTCCTCAAGACGAGCGTTGGAGAGCTAAGGTGACAGCCCTCCAAGAAACAAAGGACTTCACAACGTTTAACATTGAACAACTTGCTGGTTCCCTCATGACACATGAGCTTCATCTAGGAACCAGTAACAGTGAAGGAATCAAGAACAAAGGGCTGGCTCTGAAAGCTGATCAGGAGGAATCTGAAGTAGATAAAGAAGAAGCAGCTATGCTAGTAAGGAGATTCAAGAGCTAGAATGTTCAACAGGAACGGAAGGAACTCCAGCAATTTTCAAAAGAAATCTTCTAACTCCAAACCAGACTATGGATGTCACAAGTGTGGATCAACTGACCACTTCATCAGAGACTGTCCTCAATGGGAGACTGAGAAAGGAAAAGGGAATTACAAAGAACAAGGAAAAGAGAAATACAAGACTCCTTTCTCAAAAACCGATGTCAAGAAGGCTATGATTGCTGCTTGGGGAGACTCTGAAAGCGAAGAAGATGAAGATAAACCTGAAGAGGAAACTGCCAATCTCTGCTTGATGGTAAAGTCGGATGACAGACGAGCATACCTCAAGGAACTTGAAAAGGAGGTAAGTGAAAGTAATTTTGATAATGCTAAACTTAGATCCTTGCCTTAAGATGCTTTGATTGATCTTATTGCTGAAATGGAAATAAATCTAAGAGATGAGTGCATGCAAAGGAATGAATGTCAAAAGACTCTTCAAATCTGGAAAGATCATAGTACATGGCTGGAATTAGCAAGGAATGATATCCAAACCAGATTCGGAGAGCTACATGACAAATATCTCTTATTATCTGAAATGCTTGAAAATGTTAAAAAGGAAAATGTCATGTTAAATGTCGAGCTTTCACAGTTTAAACTTGTTAATGCTGATTCTAGTAGTTCCTCTGATGATTCCATGCTGAAATTCAATGCTGATTTTGAAAAACTCAAGCTAGATCTTGAGAATTTAAAAACTGACAAAGATAAACTGGAAAAAGAACTACAAGGTAGAAAGAATAGAATCATTGATCCAAAAGCTACCCCAAAATGGATTAAAGATGCTCAAGTCAAGAGAACTGAAGGACTTGGGTATGAGTCCAAAAGGAAAGGGAAACAGAAAAAATATGTATACCTTCCAAGTAGCAAAGTATGTACTTTCTGTGGAAAGACAGGATACTTACACTTTGACTGTAGAAAGAAACTGGAACATGATAAAAGAAATGTTAAGCAAGTATGGATAAAGAAAACTGATATTGCCTCAACATCAAAGGAACCCAAGGATCCCGGGGTTCCTGAAACTAACGCCTAAGTTTTCTTGCAGGTCCTAGTGAGGGGGAACAACCTATGGTACCTCGATAGTGGTTGTTCAAAGCATATGACTGGAGACAAATCAAAATTCCTTTCACTAGAGACCTATCCAGGAGGAACTGTGACTTTCGGAGACAACAAGAAAGGAGAAATCATTGCTAAAGGAAATATTGGAAAGTCATCCTCCCATGCAATTGAAAATGTGTTCCTGGTCGAGGGATTGATGCACAATTTACTTAGCATATCGCAATTTTGTGATAAAGGAAATTCGGTAAGCTTTACTTCTGATGAATGCCATATCTTCAATAACATTTCAGGGAAGGTTATTCTAAAAGGAACGAGAAGAGGAAATACCTATGTGGTTGACCTTGACTCAATCTCAAAGAATAACCTCACATGCTTGAGTGTTATTGAAGATGATTCTCTACTTTGGCACAGACGCTTTGGACATGCTAGTTACGCTTTAATTGATAAACTCAGGTCAAAGGACTTTGTTGTAGGATTACCCTCTATCAAGTTCCTGAATGATAAAATCTGTGATGCCTGTGTAAAAGGAAAGCATGTCCGAAGTTCCTTTAGATCTAAAAGGATGGTCAGTACCACTAAGCCATTAGAATTAATTCATATGGATTTGTGTGGTCCCATGAGAGTCCAAAGTAGGAGTGACAAGAAATATGTGTTAGTTATAGTTGATGATTACTCTAGATTTACTTGGGTGATTTTTCTAACAAGTAAAGATGAGACTTTTGATGAATTTGTAGCATTTGCCAAACATGTGCAGAAAACAAGTGGATTTTCTATAATCCATCTACGATCTGACCATGGTACAGAGTTCGAAAATTCAAAGTTTGATGAGGTTTGTAGGGAACAAGGTATAAATCATAATTTCTCTGCTCCTAGGACTCCTCAACAGAATGGTGGTTGAAAGGAAGAATCGAACGCTGGAAGATATGGCAAGAACAATGTTGATAGCGAGCTCCCTTCCAAGGAACTTCTGGGCTGAAGCTGTCAACACCGCATGCTACATAATCAACAGAGTAACCATCAGAGCCATAACTAACAAAACTCCCTATGAACTGTTCAAAGGGAGGAAGCTAAATATCTCTCATCTCAGGTCGTTTGGATGCAAATGCTTTGTTCACAACAATGGGAAGCGGAGCTTGGGAAAGTTTGATGAGAGAAGTGAAGAGGCCATATTCCTTGGCTATGCCTCAAACAGCAAAGCTTATAGAGTCTACAACAAGAACTCCTTGTGTGTCGAAGAAAGCATTCATATAATATTTGATGAAACTAATTCTCTTATGAATGTGCAGGAACATGACAATGATGATTTTGAAATTGGATTAGTCAGGAACAGGGATGAAGATGAAGAAATCTTCAAGCAAACCAGAGAAGAGCAAAAAGATCCAAATGAAGGAACTACTGAAAATCCTCAGGAAGGAAATCAAGAAACCCAAGATGATGAAGGGCAGAACAATGAAGAACAAATTCCTGAAGAACAAGAAGCAGAAGAAGAAGATGGAAATGCAAATCAAGAAACTCCTCAAATCGGAGTCCCAGTAAGAGAATTCCATCCTAAACCCTTCAAATATCAAGGATCTCATCCCACTAATCTAATAATCAGTGACATAGGCAGAGGAACTCAGACCAGATCACATATGAGGAACTTCTGCGCCTTTAATGCATTTCTCTCCATAATGGAACCCCGAAATTTTCAGGAAGCCTTAGAAGATGTTGATTGGATTGTAGCCATGTAAGAGGAACTGAACGAGTTCGAAAGGAACAAAGTTTGGCATCTTGAAGTCAAACCCAAAGAGAAGAAAATGATTGGTCTCAAGTGGGTATTCAGGAACAAGCTAGATGAATATGGAACTATCGTGAGGAACAAAGCTCGTTTGGTTGTAAAGGGATACAATCAACAGGAAGGTATTGATTTCGAAGAAACCTTTGCTCCTGTAGCTAGGTTAGAAGCTATTAGAATTTTAATTTCTTTTGCTTCTTACATGGGTTTCAAACTTTACCAAATGGATGTGAAATGTGCTTTTCTTAATGGTTACTTGATGGAGGATGTATATGTAGAACAACCTCCTGGTTTTGAAAATCCTAAATTTCCAAATCATGTGTTTAAGCTTGACAAAGCTCTTTATGGTCTTAAGCAAGCCCCAAGAGCCTGGTATGAAAGGCTCTTCAAGTTCCTTTTGCAAAATGATTTTAAACGAGAAAAAGTTGATAAAACTTTGTTTTTGAAATCAAAAGGAACTGATCTTTTAGTTATACAAATATATGTAGATGATATTATTTTTGGTGCAACTAACGATGTCTTGTGCAAGTACTTCGCTGATCTCATGAGTGGTGAATTTGAAATGAGCATGATGGGGGAATTGAACTTCTTCTTTGGTCTACAAATCAAACAGACAGAGAAAGGAATCTCAATTATTCATCAACAAAAATACATCAAGGAACTCCTGAAAAGGTACAACCTTGATCAAGCAAAAACAAATCACACTCCAATGGGAACCGGCACAAGATTGGATGATGATCCATCAGGAACTAGTGTGGATCAAAAGATGTACAGAGGTATGATAGGTTCCTTGCTATACTTAACTGCTAGTAGACCTGACATTGCATTCAGTGTTGGACTATGTGCCAGGTTTCAGTCAAATCCTAAGGAATCTCACCTCACTGCTGTAAAAAGGATACTGAGATACTTGAAAGGAACTGACGAGTTATGTATCTTTTATCCTAGAAGTGATTCTTTTGAACTGAAAGGTTTTGCAGATGCAGACTATGCAGGAGACTTAGTCAATCGAAAAAGTACATCAAGTATGGTCCAGTTCCTAGGGCCATGCTTAGTCTCATGGGGTTCTAAAAAACAGAACACTGTAGCTTTATCTACTGCTGAAGCAGAATATGTAGATGCTGCTGCTTGTTGCTCTCAAGTGTTAAAACAACAACTCAGAGATTTTGGTATGAAATTCGATTGCATTCCCATTTTCTGTGATAAAACAAGTGCAATCTGTATCTCTAAAGATCCAGTACATCACTCTCGTGTTAAGCATATTCATATTAGACATCATTTCTTAAAGGATAATGCTGAGAAAGGCTTAATTAAATTAGAATTTTGTGAAACAACTAATCAAATTGCTGATATCTTGACTAAACCTTTAAACAGAGAAAGACATGAGATGATGAGGAAGGAGCTTGGAATGATTAAGTTGTGTTAAGGAAAAAGCCTTGATGTTCCCTCAGGTAAAATCTCCAAACTAATGTACATTTTATCTCACACAAATACAATATGTTTAATTACATAGATATGGCAGATGAATTAAGCATGTATGTTCAAAGTTGTGCATAAATGTATGATATTTCTTGAAATCCTTGACTGATGGCATGAGCTATGTTGACTTGTTCCGTGCATTAATTTGTATATTCACACGTTTATCCTTTCAACAATCTTAATCGTTTTGATAATTTTCTTTTATTTTTTTATCTTTATCTATCAAACACGGTTTATCTGATGAATACATTTAATATTCATCCACTTCTGTTGAAATAATCCCTTTACATGCTAAATTCATTTCATATTATAGAGTTATCTTTTATTTACCCAAGGCTATAAATGCAAGTGACGTATCATCATAATTCACCTCACCTATCCTATACTTTGAAGCGACACCTCGCAAATTACTTCAGTATAGAAGGTGATGGGAAGTTCAGGAAAATTTACACCGCTCAAATCAATTGTACCCTTTTCTACAAAGAGCCACATTCATACTCACCCATGGACATCTCACGAAAACCCCAAACCCTAGAAACCGATCAAGCCTCTGCTGACAAAATCAAAGAAATTACCACAGATAAATCCTCAGAAACTCTCCACCAACTTCTTCTCGAATATCCTCCATCTCCAAATTCTTCAAAAATGGAAGAGGAACCAGCTCAGCAGCACAAAGAAGAAGAGATCGAGGAATTGGGGGTCTCCTACAAGCATAAGACAACAGCTATCAAACGACTTGAGGACAATGCTACACATTTCGTGTCTGGTTTGAGCCTCAACCTTCCATGGTGTAAAGCGAGTAAGTTCAGTGAATTCCTTGAGTTAATTGAATTTCAGAATTGGACTTTTCTGTTAAGTGAATGTTTTAATAAGCCTTTGTATGCTGCTGCTCTGAAAGATTTTCATGCATCTTTTTCTTGTGAGAAAGGAAAAATTACATGCAAAGTGTTAGGAACTTCAATTGAATTTGATGCTGAATATTTAGGGGAGTTATTTGAAGTTCCTAATGCTGGTTATGAGTTGTATTTCAAAGGTTCTGTGCAGAAACCTCTTCCTAACATTTCTATTGAGTCAATTATTGAACATTTTCAAGGAAACCCTAAAGCCACCTATGTCAATCACAATAACTTCAATCCTCTCCAAAAATTGCTGTTTTAAATCGTACACAATGACATTGTACCAAGAACCCAGAAAAGAGATTCAACCAACAAGCTTGATTGTATCTTCATGTATTGCCTTGAACACAAAATCCAAATCAACTTTCCATCTATCATGATTCAGCACCTAGCCCATTGCGTACCCAGAAATTGGAAAATTGGGTATGGTAATCTCCTCACCACCATCTTTGAGAGCTTTAAAATTGACCTCACTAAGTGTGAGCCTCTGTTCCTACAAAATAACCAGTATGTTCAGAAAACATTCTTTGAAAATAGAGGTCTGCATGTGGTTTGTGGTCATTTAGAGGTGTTGCCTGCAGAAGAAGAAGAAAAGGCAAAAGTTGAGGGGGAAGCATCAGTAACAAAAGGTGTTGAAAGTAGAAAGCCAAAGGAGAAAAAGAGAGAGAGAGAGAGAAAGAGTCAGAAAGTGAAGTCCAGGAGGAGGAAGTATTGGAGACAGGGGGAAGAAAAAGAAAGAGTCTGAGACTGTCAAAAAGGAAAGAAAAAGAGCTTGAGCCAGTTCTCATTGATCTAGGGGAACAGGACATTGTGAAAGAACCAGCAGTTCCTACTCCTCCAGAGTCACCCAAGTCAGAACCTAAGGAAACTGGGTTCCCTGAGATGAGTTCTCCAGCTATGTTGAATGAAGCTGTCACTCTTGAACTTCAAGAGATTAAGAAGATGCTGAAGGATGCTGTCTCAGAAGTGAAGACAAATTCTAAGAGGATGGATTCTTTGGAAAGGGATGTCTCAAGCTGTGCTGGTGATGCCAAGTCACTACTTCTTCAAGTTGCTCAAGCCAGAGATGAAGCTATCAAGCAGGTTGTTGAGAAGATTGCTGCCAAGCTTGATGATCTGACTGCTGAAGAAATCTGATCCTGTTCTCTGCCCTACCAGCCTTTTATGATGTTACTGTGTTTCTCTTGTTATGCCTGAACAATTTCCTTTTATTTTGGGTCTGTAAAATTAAAACAGGGATTATGTTTTTTAAAACTTGTGGATTTGATGCACTTTTGGCCGATGTTTTCATTGGTCTTGGATGATGGTTTATCTATATATTTTGTGCATATTCTCTGCTTTGCATTGCTTATATGATCTCTGCCTTATCCTTAGGCCATGTTATGGTGTTGTGTTTGAGATAATTTGCTATATACATTATGTTTTTGATAATGCCAAAAGGGGGAAAGTATACAGGCAAACTACTTACACACTTATCATCCATCTCTCCTTCAAAGTTTTGTGTCTCTGGATTTTCAGTGTCTCTCTGGATTTTCAGTAAGGTATAAAACTTGTCTTTTCATAGTACTTTTAAGTTCTTTTATTCTCTGCTCTAATATGTTTGCCTTGTTTGTCATCATCAAAAAGGGGGAATATTGTTGCCCTTGATGTTTTGATGATAACACAAGACAAACAAGTAAACTGATGAATTTTGTGAGTCTTGAAGTTTGTTTATAAGTCATAGTATTCACTCAAGGCTAAGGCAAACGAAGAGCTAAAAGTTCAAGGGATCAGCTGAAGAGTTCCTGAAAAGGAACTGGAGCTTCGGAGCAGAAGCTAAGGAAAGAAGACTCGGAGAAGAGACTTCTTAGAGAAGCATAAAGTCTGAAGTATTTTTCTATTTTAGATTTTATGTAAGTAAAAGATAATTAGGATTAATGCTAAGTGGAATGCATTTGAAAAAGGATAATTATTGACTTGCTAAAATATAGGAGAAGTTGTTTGAGAAAATATTTTCTGTTTTTATCTTTTAAACGCTGAGGAGCTATCTTTTGGAAAAATATCTTTGCAAAATTAATTCTCCTAAACTTGCGCTACTGGTTGTTTGATTTAGTCTTCTCCACTTACGAAAATATTGCTTCCTTAAGAATTAAACGTGTCCTGGTTTCTAGGACACGATTAAGAGTTTTGTAAGTGGTGTTGAGTAGTGGAGTTGATATGAAACAGTGGTGGCGCAAGTGGTGGAGATTATGGCGTTTTCTTCAAGCAACATTTCCTATAAATATCGAAGTTATTTTCTGAATAACTTCACCTGGCTCAAACACTTTTATCTATCTTTCTTATTTAAAGAGTCAAGAGTCACATTCCACTTAAGTATTTTTCTTAATTACTTTCACTAGAAATTTGTCATTGAGTTGTAATTTGGGAATTGGGAGTTTGAGTGAACTCTTAGAGAAGTTAGAAGATAAAGAGAGAGAAGAGAATAGAGAAGAGAAGAGCAGTAAGTAGTGGGACTTGCTGCTGGGTACTTCAAGTTCGTAGAGGAACTTGAAGTCTGATTCTTTAGCCTGTAATAGGTGGTTTGCCCTGTTATAGTGGAGAATCTTTCCTGAAATCCTAAGTGGTCGTGGTTTTTCCTCTTGTTAGGACCAAGAGGTTTTCCACGTAAAATCTCTTTGTGTTCACTTCTAGTTCCTGTAGCTTAATAGTTTTCAATTCCGCAAAAAGTTACCTCAATTCTCTTAAACTACAATTCACCCCCCCTCTTTTAGTATTCTTCTAAAGTAACACAGTTTACGAGGTTGTCCCAATCTGCAAGAATCTTAATGCTTATTAGTCTTGTTAGATTTCAAAAGTACTTTTGGTTCCACTCCCAGTAGTTCAACGATTATCCAAACACACGAAAGAATACTTGCAAAAAGGGATCGGTTGCAACATCCACCAGTAGTGATACAAACATTAAACATTTTTCTTTGTCAATCTGGTAAAACTTTAGTAGTTTACTTATTTGGTTATTGTTTTGATGCAAAATTGCAAACCCTAATATAGATTTTAGGGAGCATTATTTTAGCCTAGATTTCACACCACCTTGGATATGTGAGCTTACAATAGTTTACTGATCTTAAAATCAACATTTGTGCAAGTATTTTAGAGATTATAGTTGTTAATTAAGCAATTCTAGAATATATTGATAGGGTAAGGAATCAACATTTAATTAAATTTTGCTTATACTTGGTATAAGTTTTAGTGTAGAGGAGTTGGTTTTTGCCATGTGATAGTAGACAAGATGTCTGATAAGTTGTGTATAGACGTATAGTACGTGTTTTTAGAGTCTATTTAGGTAGTTTTCGAGCCTAGATTAGTTGTTCATAGCTTATTTTCGCTTGATTTGGTTTAGTTGTGATTAGGGTCTTGTGATCATATGATGCTTTTATGTGTATATATTCATTGTTTTTTATGTATTTCAGGAACTAATGAGGTTATATAAAGGTTTTATGAAGTTGCGGATCTTGATCATAGCTTGCAATTCACTTTGATGGCCAATGTTTGATGTTGAAGTGAAAAGAAGCTAAATCTCAGCCAGACACGCCCATGTCACGTAGGACATGGACATGTCAATGTGTTTTAAAGAAGCAGAAAGTTGGATTTTGATGTTTTACATGAGGCATGCCCATGTCTTTTTTTTTTTTTTTTTTAAATAGAGGCATGCCCATGCCTTTTTGAGTGAAGTTGGCCCAGCGAGACACGCCCATGCCAATATGGGACACGCCTATGTCGTTATGAGTGACGTAGCTGCTGAGAGTGTTATTCCAGCGAGACACGCCCATGTCAGAATTTGACATGCCCATGTCTTGCTGGAAATTGAAGAACAAATGTTTCTGACTTTTGGCACGGACATGTGACACGCCCATGCCTGGACAAATTTGGTCGTTTTAATGCGATTTCTTTCCTTATTCTATCCTCTCTTTTGGCTTTATTAAAAATACTCTTTAGCATTATAATTTTTTAATCGGTCATCTTAGAACCCTAGTTTTCTCCCTAGACTTTATTTTCATTGTAATTCAAGAATATGGATTAAATACAAATTGATCAGAGTACTGAAGTTTGGGAAAAGTTGCAGTCAAAGTATTCAAGTTACAAAAGTTGCAGTTAGAGTACTCAATCCTTAATTAACCTACTATAACAGTTTACCAATTGCTAAAAAACACTACTAGAAAACAAGCAAATTACGACAGAATGGTTCCGACGGACCCGAAATTCCGTCGGAAAAAGTGAAATTTCCGACGGATATAAATTCCGTCGAAAATTTCCGACGAATTCACTATTTCGGTCGGAAATTTCCGACGGAATTTATATTCGTCGGAATATATGTGCTTTCCGACGGAATTTTACGTCGGAATTTACAATTTCCGACGGAATTTTCTGTCGGAAAGTAATTAAAAAAAATTAAAATTAATTTCCCAAACCCTAAAGCAGCCCCTTCTCCCTTTCTTATTTCCGCCTCACTTTCTCTCTCTTATGTTTCTACTCTCTCCTTCACTCTCTCCCCTCCTTCGTTCTCCTTCTTCTCCTTCCCTCTTGTCCTTCGTTCTCCCCTCTTCTCTTCTCCTTCTCTTTCCTTTCTTCTTCTTTTCACCGCCCTTTCTCTCTCCTTTGTTTCTTTTCTCTTCACCTGCATCAAACACTGGCAACAACAACGATACAACACCAACCGCAACATGAAGCTCCTTCAACCACCACCAACATCAACTGCAACAACGGCGCAACACCAACAACCGGGCATCAACATTAAACCCAACAACCACCGTATTTTTGTGGTGGATCTTGTTTTAATTTAGGATAGATTCGTAGATCTAGTTAATTTTATATGTAATTGTAATGATAAATTGTAAATTTAAATAAATAATTGTATATTTATATATTTGATTTAATTTTTGTTGATTAATCATCATTTTATTTTATGAAATTTTGATTAAATTAAATATGAAGATCTATTGGTTTTGAGTTTTGTGTGTTATTTCTTGCTTTTGTCGTGCAAAATTTTTGTTTTTTTGGGTTATTTTACGGTTTTTTGGGGTTAATTTACGGTTTTTTGGGCTAAATTTTGGTTGTGGTGGTGTCGATGGTGGTGTATGGTGGTGGGATAGGGTCAGTGGTGGTGTATGGTTGTGGTTGGGCCTAGATAGGGGGGACTGGTGGTGTGGGGTGGTGGTGTGTGGTTGTGGTTGGGTCTGGATGGGGGGACTGGTGGTGTGGGGTGGTGGTGTGTGGTTGTGGTTGGGTCTGGATGGGGGGGACTGGTGGTGTGTGGTGGTGGTGTATGGTTGTGGTTGGGTCTGGATGGGGGGGACTGGTGGTGTGGGATGGTGGGAGGCTTTTTTTTTGTTTTTTTTAAAGAATTTTTCGACGAAATTTCCGGCGGATTACATTCCGTCGGATTTTCTCTGGCCTGAAAATCCCTGCCGACAAGTTGAATTCCGTCGAAAAAAGGTGGTTTTCCTACAACATGTATTCCGACGACCTGTTACGACGGAAATTCCGTTGGAAACCCCATTTCCGACGGAAATTCCGTTGGAAACCCCATTTCCGGCGGAATTTAGGGTGTTTTCGACAGAAAAATTCCGTCGTTATTTGAATGTTTTCTAGTGGCGAAAAGGAAAATAAAAATTCTGACATAACTTCCCCCGAACATTAGTACTCTCCCACTACAAGAAAAATGTCTTTTCGTAGCGATTGTACATTCGATACAATATGCAAGTATGTTTGTGAAATAATTAAGGAAGTCGTATCATTTTACAATCACCATGGTTTTCCCATATAAAATCGATACGGAAAATATAATAATACATATCCATACTATTTCTATACATTTATATAATTTTGTGAAATCGTATCATTTACAATCGCCACTAAATCCTAAAACTCGATACGAAAAGCCTTTTAAACACTAGATATATAAATATTGTTTGACAAAGAATACATAAAGTATGTCATAGCTTATTGGTAAAACATTTAATATAAGAGTTTAAGGTTGCATGTTCGAATCTTGTAAATATCATACTGTAGGGAATATTTCAAGCATTATCCCAAACATGAACCCCACTATGATCATTCACTAAAGTACGGTGGCGTCTAGGAACTTGTAAACTGTTCACGAGGTGAAGGTTGCGTTACACCCCTTAACGATCCAGGAGATCGTCAAATCCAATAGGTCTTGAACCATGACTGGTAATTCGGGGATGAAGGTACAAATCCAACCTAAAAGAGATTGAACCTGCCCTAATAATATGCCTCTACTTTATTCTGATCGTATTCATGTGCGCTTTCTAACTAACATGCAATCAATAGGTGTAACCCTAAACCTATTTAATCTATGTTGGTTGAATTTAATGCACAAATAAATCTATTATTGGCGATCACTTGAATTAGAATCAAATTAACCCTAAACAAGATTATTAATTATCTTATAAAGCGTGATTACAAGTACAAATTCCCTTTAAACATGCATAAAAAGTGTGATCAAGCAATAACAATAAATATCAAGCAACAAAATAATAATCCAAATAATTGTAGTCATCATAATAATTAAATTAATCATGTTAAAGCATAAAAATAGCAAGATCCTAGGCATGATACTAACAAGATTAATAACAAACCCTAGCATGTCACTAAACATCAAAAATCAAAGCTTCAACTCTAACATGATACTAACATGATATTAGGAAAGAAAATAGGAAGCATTCTTTTAATCATACTTGATATTAGGAATTTTTAGTTGTTACCCTAAACATGATACTAGGAAGAAATAAAACATCCTAACATGATAATAGGAATCAAAATAACAACCTAAGCATTATTTCTATATCATAATATCAACAAATCAATTAAAAGCACTTACTTGGATGCCTCATATCTCTTTCTAATAACAAAATACACATGTTAGTAACTTCAAGTAAAATATAAAATCAAAGAATTAAATTAAATAATTGAAATAAAGATTAGGGACCAAACCCTCAGAAATTAAAACCTTTCATGTCTAGGGCGAAGGCAACTTCGAACTTGACTAGGTATGTCTAGTGCTAATGTATGAGGAATTGTGTTTGTAAAAGGCTAGGTTTAGAAAAGAGGGAGAGAGAATCAAGAAATTCTTGATGGAAGTTGATGAGAAGAAAGAATTAGAAAGAATAAGAATTGATGATTGTTGAGAATTGATGATTGAAAACAGGATTTTAAGAGGCTATTCATAGAGAAAATCAGTCGGATGGATAAAAAAACAAATCAGAGTTTCAACGAGAATAAAACTCGATTAGCGCCAGACACTGGACATTAGCGTCAGGCGCTGAAGGTTAGCGTCAGGCACTAATGCTTGTCGTGATCAGGCGCTAATGATCAGTTTCACGCGTTTTTGTTTTTATCATATCTTTTGATCCAGAAGTCCAAATAAGGCATATAATATGTCGTTGGAAATCTATTGAAGTCTAATTTCCAACCCAATTAAAATAATATTAAAATACTTTTTAGATAAAAAGATATGGCCGAAATAGTGGAAGGGTGTCAGTTTTGGATAGAGTTTTGTATCTCATTCCATATCTTTTTCGTTATACCTCGGAATTAATATTTTAATATATAATTGGAAAGATAATTTCAAGATCTATCCAACCATATAAAATTTGGATAAAGATTATGAGGCACGAAAAAAAATCTGAATTTATTCCACTTTGTACAAAACAAGGATTCTAAAAAGGAGTAGTTTTATTCAATTTCAAACTCTTTAAAACATAATTATCAATCCTAACTCCATTAGGATTTAAGAGAACCTTCTAGAATATTCTAGAAGACTATAATCAATCCTAATTGCTTTAGAATCATAATTAATAATAGGCCCTCCCCTAGATCATTGGGCCGCATATAAAAACCAAATCGGGCCCAGTTTAGTATTTTGGCCATAACTTCCTCATTATTCATTGGAATTGGGCTTATAATATATCGTTGTAAAGTTAATTTCAAGCCCCATCCAAATACACCATTATTAGACCCTTATCATGGACCAAATTAAAATGAATGCAAGTTTTTCAAAAATAAGGTAAGAAAAGAAATATTTTCAAAAACAGAAAGAAGAGATATTTTAATAAAAAATCCTCATCACTAGACTTTTTCACACTTTTGCTTCGTTTGATAATCAAATGACGTGAAAGGTATTTATCACTGAGTTTGGTTTTGGGAGACACATTTAGGTGTCTACACATACGCATGTTTTTTTTTTTGAAGAAAATGAGTTAAACATTTATAGCGATTGTAATCGCTACAATAATCACCACGATTGGATGTAGTTTTTTGTATCGATTATTGAGGTCAACCCCTGCGATAATGAAAACCACTACTAAAGGCTAAGGCAACGGGGGATATTGTATCGAATGACCATTCATTGGGAAAGCTTTTTGTTGCAATTACAATCGATACTAAAGGTTAAAATAATCGCCACGAAAAGGTTATTTTCTTGTAGTGTCCATTTGTATTTACTCCAATTATAACTTCACAACCTTTTTAATTAATTCACCTTCTTTCTCCTCCCTTCACATCTTATTCTTCACTTAAAAACAAACACTAGACAGTACCACCACCAATTTCATCGTCAACTCCAATGACAAACACCATTGCCACCAAAAACTCCAAATTCCTTGCCTTCCTCTCCATGATTCACCCCAAAAATTTGATCTATTCGCTGAAGAAAACAAAGTTCAGGTCAAATCGCAACACTTTGTGCGCTCCGATTACTCACCAAAAAGATGTAGTAATTCGACTCATAATCGTTGAAGAAGACGACGGTGCAACAATCTCTCTCCTCACTGAAACCCTTAATTCTCCTACACCATTAGCTCAAGAAAACGCTGCCCAACTCTGCTTAATCTCTCAATTTCCTGTAAAAAAATCTCTCATATCAACTCGTGGGGTTTAGATTTCGTCGTTTTTATGTTCAATTGATTTGATTTTTTCCATTTTTGACTTGAATGATTTTTTATTTTGTTGATTCATTATGAGAATAATGTTGAAAATCTGTTGTTTTATGCGTTTAACTGATTTGATTTTTTAGATAGAGGTAATTTATCAGTTTGAATTTATGAATATGAGAATTGTGCTAATTGAATAAATTGATGAAATATTGTGATATTTTTGGATTGATGAAAATGTGTTGAATAATGATGATTTTGTTGTTTACTTTGTTTTTTTTTTAAGTTTCCTTTTTTTTTAATTGAAAAATGGTGGCAATCGGTTTCAGCAAGTCAAACTGGATTCTTTACCTACAATAAGGGGTAAAGTACCCTCCCTACAACTTTTGAAACTTGAGTACCTTTTTTGCAACTTTTATCAAACATTAGTACTCTCAATTATATATTACTCCAAGATTATGCATTCAAGGTTCTTCGTTTATCTCTCGTAATTCAAGATTTTATATTTTCTTATTCTCTTTAATTCCTATTATTATTAATTATGTTTTCTTTTATTCTTGTTATTGTTTTTATTAATATGTGTGAGTAGTTTCCTTATTCTAAGATCTAGCAAAACTCGAATATGATTAATGCTTGATTGTATTCGTGGTGATGCTTGATGATAGGGTCATAAAAGTATGATATTACATTTATTAAGCTCTTGATATTATAATTAAAATTTCATTGTTTAAGGGTGTTTTATTTAATATTCTTCCATAGACATGAGTTACTACTATTTTATTTGTTTGTTTATAGGAAAGAGAATTTTGACATCAAAATGGATTCAATTGCTGCTCGGGATTCAAGGAAACGAAACCCCACAAATTGGGATTACTCATATTTGTATCAAGCCCAAAGTTAATGATGTAAGTGAAGCCCATCAAGAGAGACTTGATGTCCAGCAGCCCTGAAAGAAGCAGAGAAACCCCAAAAGAGGCAAACACGTTCATCTTCTCTAGGAAGCTGCTATAGGAAATCTTGACCGATTCTCGCGGGTAACAGATCATCAAACAATAGATGATAGGGATGAAATCGGTTAATTATGGGGGCGAAAAATTCGGATAGGTGGTTTTAATTGGGGGTCTAAGTTTTGTGGGTGGCAGTACATCGGCGAGGAGACAACCAGTACCTACTGCAATTGAAGGACTGAAACAAGGGTGAAGAACAATTAATAGCACTAAATTTGTTCTCTTCGTGGAATTAGCTAAGTGAATCTAATTGTCACTTTGTCAGTACCTTGTCTACTTTTAGTGGTATTACAATTTTGCTTATTACTATTTATATGCACTAGTTTTGTAGTTGGTATTGGAGGTTGGATAATTAGTTTTGTTTGATAAGTCATTATTGATTAAGCTTTGTTAATTAGCTATATTATGTATTTCATGATTTCTCCTTTTCTATTCTATACTATTAGTATGTCAGGCTAGATTAAATAGGGGTAGGGAGATAAATTATGCATTGGATTATTGTATTGTGAGAATAGAATTGTTATAATTATTGGGTATTATGTTTATGTCTTGATTGTATTGATAATTTGGTTTATTGATATGAACTAGTCGAATTATATTTTAGACCGGCCATCTTTTGTATAGTTTACGAGTTTGATTGCTAAAGTATTAACTTGTGATACGTAATTGTCTTTGTTAGTTTCCTTTGGTAGCAATTAGGTGTGTGATTGGTGACTAAAACCTTTTATAATACCTAAGATTATCAACCCTTTGAGTTGCACAAATCCGAGCTTGTGAGATTTGTGGTTTAAGTTAACTATCTCCTTGTTTTAATGCTGCTAATTACTCGAGTCTAGAGAGCTTGTTCTAGATTAGTTAGTTAGACAATAACCCAAGAGCTTGTTTGGTTTATTTGCACTTGAGGGAGGTTGAGTGCTTATTTGTGTTCATCGGTTAACATTAAGACATATGCATGATTTATTTGATTCGGTGATCAATTCATAGTCCAATACTAATATATATCTTCCGATCCCTATTTTATTATCCTTGATTTTTATTGTATTTAAATTTTAGTAGTTTATTTATTATATTTTGTATTTTATTTGTCCTATAGTTCGTAGTAGTTTATTTGTTAGACCGTAGTATTATTTCTTCAAAACAGGGGTTTCTAACATACACAAGTTATAGTTTAATAACCCAATTCTCTGTGGGATCGACCCTAGCTTACCCTACTACATTTTAGGAGGTTAGAGTTAGGTTTATTTTTGGTAGACACGCGACAGTCGTACCACTTGATCTCGGATGTTTTTAGCATTTGATTTGTCATATTACTAAGATTTAATCGATTTTAAAAAAAATTAGTTATAAATTTTCACTATTACTTTGGTTACTTACTAATTAGTATTTATTTGAGTCTGTTTAATTAGTCAACCATAGTCTCTTGGGATTCGATCCTTACTTGCCTATCTACATAGTATTGGTTTTGTTAGGTACGCGACACGCCTATCAATGTCAACAGTAATAGTTGCGAAATTACACATACATAGATATGATCTTGGCCCCCTTACTTAAAAATTATGGTTCCATCCGCTACTGGCTGCCAAGGATTCTAATCACTGTTCATCTTGAAAACAAGGGCAATAAATTTTTTGAGGTTTTTTTTATTTGTTCTATTAATTGTGATCTGTTTTATTGTAATATTATAAAATAAAAACTAAAGAGATCAAACATGTCACTTTAAGTTTCAATCTATTTTTCTTGACACCACACACAATTAGGATCTATAAGTAATCCACTTTGAATAATAAAACCGGAGACGATGGCTTATAACTAACCCTAGTAATAGGCTAGCTACTTCAATTGCTACTAATTAATTTTATTATATCTACTTATAACAAACACTTGTATAGTTGTATGCAATAATGCAATAGTCATTGTATGACTTACAAGTGGAACATTTTATCATATAAAAGTGGAACACTATTCATGTATTTCACTTTGACTAGTTTTGACGATTTATACATAAGTAAAAATATAGTCATGTGGGATCTTGTTAGATTCGTCTCAATTTTTGCATATTGATAATTAAAGATATTAAAATTTTATAATTTTTACATATTGATAATTAAAGATATTAACGATTCAAAACATGCATCGGCAAGCGTGAAAAGAGAAGTGTTACAACTATAAAATAAACAGAGGAAGTACACTTTATTCACCTTTTTTTTAAAAAAAAAAAAAAACTTTATACTGATGCACATAAGAAAAGTAAGCATCTTTCACCACTTCACAAAGCCAAAACTAAAACAGTAATAACAAAACCCTGAATTAGAGTTAGAGAGAGTTAGAAACTATTTGTGTACATGAGGAAGAGTAGAAGCAATGTCAATAATAGCGCGGCGCCATTGCTGAAGATTGAAAGAGGAGGCAAGAAGAAATGGTTGGAGAAGATGATGGATTGCAATGCAAATAAGGAAAGGAGCAAATATTGTATTCGTTGCCATTTGGTGCTAACAAATGTGTGTTACTATCTCATTCCATTAGTTTCGGTTATGTTCGCGGGTCATCTTGGTCAGCTTCAACTTGCTGGTGCTACTCTTGCTATTTTCTGGGCTTATGTTATAGGTTTCGCTTTCATGGTTCATATTATACTCTTCCCTTACTTTTTTTTTTCTTTCTAGTTGTTACGAATTACTAATTATAAAAAAGCTAAACTTGACATATATGTTGGCTAGAAGCAAACTCGTGATAGTTTCCCTGTTAGTGATAGCAAAGCTAGTAGCATTTTTGAATTAATCCATTGTGAGTTATGAGGTCGGAATAGTATACCGTCCTCTAGTGTTGCACATTATTTTTTGGCAATAGTGGATGATTTTTCTCGTGTCGTTTGGGTGTATTTGTTGCATTTAAAAACTGAAGTTTATAAAGCCTTTCGTTCTTTTCTTGCTATGATTGAGTGTCAATTTGATAAACATGTCAAAATTGTGAGAAGTAATAATGGGACAGAGTTTAAATGCATGTGTGATTATTTTGATGAGAATGACATGATTTTTCAAACTTCTTGCGTTGGGACACCCCAACAAAATGGTAGAGTTGAGCGTAAACACCAACACATACTAAATGTAGGTCATGCCTTGATGTTTCAAGGTAATTTACCTATTTCTTTTTTGGGGAGAGTGTATTTTAGGGGCCGTATATTTAATTAATCGGACTCCTTCGGGTTTGCTACAAAATAAAACACCTTATGTAGTTTTGTGTGGTAAGGAACCTAGCTTTGATTATTTGCGGATTTTTGGTTCACTTTGCTTTGCTCACAATCAAAAATCAAAAAGCAATAAATTTGCTCCCCGGAGTAGAAAATGTGTGTTTTTATTGGCTATCCCAATGGAAAGAAAGGGTGGAAGTTGTATGATCTTGATAAGGGTGATCTATTTGTTTCTCGTGATGTTAAATTTCATGAAATGAATTTCCGTTTGAGGATGACAAAGGTGACTCGATGAGTGACATTTCGCCACCTTGTGAAGGTCAAGATGGGGTTGATATTGGCTTCTTAGAAGACATGGAGGAGGTATTGTAAGCCCCCCTCCATGAGGATGCAACAACTGCCATAGCTGGGTTGCGGCTTGCAGTTGAGGGCCTCGACCAGCCTGTGGAGCTGCCTGCCACAGAGCAGTTGCCTGCTGTAGGGAATAATTTCAAGTGTTAATCCCCTTGCTTGAACCCCATTGTGATCATACACTAAAGTATGGTGGCGTCCAAAAGGGAAGAAGATAGAGTAATAGAGTCGCCAACAAGTTTTAGGAACTTGTAAACCGTTCACAGGGTGAAGGTTACACCCCTTAACGATCCAAGAGATCGTCAACTCCATAAGGTCTTGAACCAAATAGGGTTCGGGGATGAAGATACAAATTCAACCTAAAAGAGGTTGAACCTGCCCTAATAATAGGCCTCTACTTTAACATACAATCAATAGGATTACCCTAAACCTGTTTAATCTATGTTGGTTGAATATTAATGCACAAATAAATCTATTATCGGCGATCACTTGAATTATAATCATATTAACCCTAACAAGATTAACAATTATCTTATTAAGCGTGATTACAAGTACCAATTCCCGTTAAACATGCATAGAAGGTGTGATCAAGCAATAACAATAAATAATATCAAGCAACATAATAAATAAATCATCAAAACAATTATTATAACAAATTATAATTAAAATAATCATGTTCACAATAATTATAAATAATCATCAATCATAAAAATAATCATCATAACAATAATTATAACAATCATGATATTCATGTTAAAGCATAATATAATGAAAATAGCAAGATCCTAGGCATGATACTAACAAGATTAATAAAAAACCCTAGCATGTCATTAAACAATAAAAATCAAATCTTTAACCCTAACATGATACTAACAATCATAAATATTAGGAAGAACATAGGAAGCATCGTAGCAATCATATTTAATATTAAAAATACCCTAGACATGATACTAGGAATTAAAATAACAACCTAAGCATGATATCTACATCATAACATCAATAAAACCATTAAAGTATTTACTTTGATGCCTCGTACCTCTTTCTAATAACAAAATACACACGTTAGTAAATTCAAGGAAAATAAGAAACAAACAATTAAATTAAATAATTGAAAAAGAGATTTGAGACCAAACCCTCAGAAATTAAACCTTTCACGTCTAGGGCGAAAAAAACTTCAAATATGGCTAGGTGTACCTAGTGCTAATGTATGCGGAATTTTGTATGTAAAAAGCGAGTTTAAAAAAAGAGAGAGAGAGATGGTGAATGAGAAGAGAATGAGAGAATCGATGAATGAAAACTGGTTGTAGGTGAAACAAAACGAGAACTGGTTTTAGATGAAATCTGGTTATCGAAAACGGAGATTTTAATACGTTATTTATAGAGAAAATTAGCCAAAAAGATAAAATATCAAAATAGAGTCTGGCGCACAAAAAATCGAACCTGGCGCCAGGCGCCAAGCGTAGCGCCAGGTGCTACAGCTGGCGTTTGGCGCTGATCTGGAAAATTACGCGTTTTCTTAAAATCAGATAAATATTGTCGTACAGGAGGATAAAATCGTATTTCCTTCAAAAATGCTCTTTGATTTTAATTAAAACTCTGAAAAGTCAACAAAAGTCAATTTATCAATGCTAATTGAATTAGGAAAGAAAAGAACCTTCTAGAAGAATCTAGAAGACTAAAATCATTCCTAATTGCATTAGGAATGATAAATCTATATTAGGCCCTCCCTTAGATCATTGGGCCGCATATAAGGCTCAAACCGGACCCAGTTCAGTAAATTGGCCATAACTTCCTCAATATTCATCGGAATTGGGCTTATAATATATTGTTGGAAAGCTCTTGTCAAGCCCCATCCGACTACACTACTATTGGACCCATATCATACACCAACCAAACTGGATGGGATGTTTTCTTAAAATAAGTTTTCAAAAACATAGAGAAGAGAAAAGAAATTAAAACTATCCGCAACACTAGACTTTCCACACTTTCACTTCATTCGATTATGGTTCGACGTGAAAGGTACTCATCATTGGGTTTGGTTTTGGGGAGAAACAAATGGGTGTCTACACCTGCCATAGAGCAGCCCCCTTGCTGCCACAGCCATAGAGCAACCCAGCTACCCCTGCTGCCTCTGCACCAGAGCTGCTGCCAGACCAGCAGCAGGTACAACAACCCTAGACAAAGCCAAAACAACCCCCTAACCAGCCAACTACAGTAGGTGGTGCTCCTAAAACTAATTTGGGTCATGGTTTACGTGTAAAGCGACCTTCAGTATTGCTGAAAAATTATGTCATACCCATTATACACACTAAGAGTTCATCCCCAAGTTTATCGCCTCCTCCCGTCTCTTCAGATTCTCCCTATCCTATTGCACATTTTGTGAATTATAGTCATTTTTCTATGCGACTTTGTAATTTTGTTGCAGCTATTCTTGACGATCATGAGCCTCGTTCTTTCAATGAGGCTATGAAGGATGTTGGTAGGCGTGAAGCAATGCGAAAGGAGATAGGTGCTCTTGAGGCAAATGAGACATGGAAAATGGAGAAATTACTGCCAGGCAAAAGGGCACTTGGTTATCGATGGGTGTACAAAGTCAAATATCATGTTAATCGTTCTATTGAGAGGTTGAGTGCTCGTTTGGTTATTTTTTGTAATCATCAAGTTGAAGGGATTGACTACAATGAGACATTTGCTCCTAAAGCAAAAATGGTTACTGTTCGTACCTTTTTGGCGGTTGCCACCGCTAAGAATTGGAAATTGCATCAAATGGATGTTCACAATGCCTTCTTACATGGTGACTTAGATGAGGAGGTTTAGATGAAATTACCTCCTGGATTCATGGTGGCAAAACCGAGAATGGTATGTCGCTTGAAGACGTCATTGTACTGTCTTAAACAAGCCCCAAGATGTTGGTTTGTTAAGTTAGCTGCTTCCTTTAAAAAATATTGTTTCCTTCAGCCTTATCCCAATTACACCCTCTTTACTCTAACAACAAAATTCAGCTTAATGTCCTTGTGTACATTGACGATCTGATCATCTCTGTTAATGACTCTTCCGCGGTTATATCTTTTAAGTGACATTTGAGTGAATGTTTTCATATGAAGGATTTGGGGGTTTTGAAGTATTTTCTGGGGGTTGAGGTGGCCCAAAACCCCGAGGGTATTTATTTATGCCAGCGTAAGTACACACTAGACATCATTGCAGAGGCGGGTCTTTTGGCCTCAAAGCCTTCAGGTTTTCCTATCGAGCAAAATCACACACTTGCTCTCGCCAAGGGTGGAATTTTTATGATCCTGAACGGTATAGGCGGCTTGTGGGTCGTCTAATATACTTGTCTTTTACTCACCCGGATTTGGCTTACACCATCCATATTTTGGCGCAATTTATGCAAGTCCCTCGGAAAGACCATATGGATGCACGCAGCCATTCGGCTTGTGCGCTACTTAAAAGGGTGTCTTGGAAAACAAAGAAACAACCTACCGTTTCAAAATCTTCCGTAGAGGCTGAGTATAGATCAATGTCAGACACCACTTTAGAGTTGAAATGGTTGAAAGTAAGCACTACTTGGTAGTCTGAGAGTGGCACACCCACGTGCGATGGACTTATTCTGCGATAGTAAGTCGACTCTTCACATTGCTCAAAATCATGTGTTTCATGAACGTACTAAGCATAATGAGATAGATTGTCACTATGTTCGAGATGTTGTTCAAGAGGGGATTATATCTCTCAGTCATGTTTCGACGGATGAGCAACTAGCTGATATTTTTACCAAGGGAAGCGGAAATTTTTGTATCTACTTCGCAAGTTGGGCATTATGATCTTCATGCTCCAACTTGAGGGGGGTGGAGTTGGGCTATTTATTGTATAGTTGTATAGTTGGGCTTTAGGTTAACTTAAGTTGTATTATATATACCCTGTTAATGAGCAATACAAAGTAAGGAAAATCATTTACACAAAATCTGACAATATACTTAGTATGTAACATTATTGCATACTTGTATCTTATAATCAGGCAGATCCTTGAAGGTTTAATTCTCAAAAAAAAAATAAAAAAAAAATAAATAAATGTGCATTGGAAAAATTAGGGGATATATATAAAATTTAATGATGTTAATTGATCGACTTTGGTGTTTTTATTCGAAGATTTGAGAAATTGATCAGGTACATTTTCAATTTTGGACCTTTAGGACAACGTTAACTTTAACTCTTTGGAGCAATCCCTTAATATTTATTTTTTCTTTTTCTTTTAATTTTTAATTTTTTTTTAACATCGTTTACATACTAGTAAAAAAGTTCTAATTAGTTAGAATTGGTTTAAGATTATCTTTCAGCTGAAGTAATTGAGTTTGGATATTTAGGAAGAATGTTTGTCTTCCTAAAAAAACCAAGTAGGAATTAAGAACATCTAAATTATTTCTCAAATTATTATCATGTAGGGATGTCAATCGAGTTTTCGGTTCAATTTCAATTTATCGATTTTCAGTTTGTAACGGGTTGGAATTATTAACGGGTCAGTTCGGGTCGATTTTAAATAATTTCGGGTCGGTTCGGTTTGGTTTATTTTTATTACAGTTTCTTTTCGGGTCAGATTCAAATCGGGTCGGAGAGCCCGTTTGGGCTAGAAGTGTGGATGCAGCATGGGCCCTCCTCATACCCAGCGCTTAATATTCCACTTGAAAGTGGGGGGTGGATGAGATTCGAACCCGTGACCTTTATGCCACGCTGGCTCCGATACCATGTTAAAGGACCATCTCAACCAAAAGGTTAAACTAATGGTTGAGGCCCAGTAATATGTTTTATACTCTATCACTCCCCCACACACGAGAGCCCGTTTGGGCTAGAAGTGTGGATGCAGCATGGGCCCTCCTCATACCCAGCGCTTAATATTCCACTTGAAAGTGGGGGGTGGATGAGATTCGAACCCGTGACCTTTGTGTCACGCTGGCTCTAATACCATGTTAGTGGACCAACTCAACCAAAAGCTTAAGCTTATGGTTGAGGCCCAGGAATATGTTTTGTTTTATACTCTATCAATATGACTTTAGAATTATACCTACCCCCACTTATAATTATTTGTTTTACGAGTTTACCTATTAAATGCTTATAAAATTAAAATCTATATGAGGTATTTCAATTGAGACTTAATTATATGCATCTACTTTATTAAGACTAGTCTAAACTTGTTTTTCCTAAACTAAGAGTATGATGACTGTTCTAGTAACCCTTGATAAATTAATATTTATTTAATTATTTGTAGAAAATCCGTGATCAATATGTATATTTGCTTAATTTCTTTGGTTAAAATGTTAATTAATTACTAATTGCGACCATTTTATGAATTATTGTAGCTTGGCTTAAGTGGTGCACTTGAGACACTATGTGGACAAGGTTACGGTGCAAAACTATACAAAATGATGGGAATTTATCTTCAAGCATCATGCATAATAACATTCTTTTTCGCCATAATTATATCAATAATATGGTGGTTTACTGAACCAATTCTAAATTCCTTACAACAAAACCCTGGAATCACAAAACAAGCAGCTATTTTCCTTAGATTTCAAATACCAGGAATTTTCGCATTTGGAATAATTCAAAACATCTTAAGATACCTTCAAACACAATCTATTGTTTGGCCTACTGTTGTTTGTTCCGTTGTACCTTTGCTAATGCACTTTGTTATCAACTATTTGTTGGTCTATTACACCACCCTTGGCCTTGGTGGCGCGGCATTGGCTACTTCCATCACATTTTGGATTTCCGTTATTATGTTGCTTCTTTATGTCAATTATAGTAAAGATTGCGAGCATACATGGACCGGCTTTTCTAAGGACTCGATTTGTTATGTTGTTGGCAATTTGAAGTTAGCGTTACCCTCTGCTGCTATGGTTTGGTACGTGGTACATACATACCATTATTGCTTAATTTAATTGACAACTATTTGTTATTGTTCTCATCCATTTTTTTCATGACTAACATACATTTTATCAATTATATACCCGATTTCTCATCAGTTTAGAGTATTGGGCATTCGAGATCTTGGTGTTGTTGGCTGGCCTATTTCCAAATTCGGAAATAACAACTTCTCTAATCGCAATGTGGTAAAAAAAAAAAAAAAAAAAAAAAAAAAAATCAAATTTAGTACACCCTTTTTGCTCGATTATATGTTTACAATAATAATTAATCCAATGTAATTTCCTTTTATGATTACCAGTGTTAACACAGAAGCAATTGCATTCAATTTTACTTACGGCTTAAGTGCAGCAGCAAGGTACTCCCTTTATTAACATTACAAAGTACTTCATATACATTATATAACAGTACCATAATGTTGATAGTAATTGTAAGTACGTGTTAACAATATAACTTAAACATAGTCTTTGAATCTTTGTTGTAGCACGAGGGTATCGAATGAGCTAGGAGCAGGGAGGTCGAGTGTAGCGAAACACGCAATGGGTGTAACATTGAAGCTATCAGTCTTGTTGACTGCTATAATTCTTCTAGCTCTTGGTTTTGGACATGATGCGTGGGCGGGTTTCTTCAGTGACAACACTGATTTAATGCATTTATTTGCTTCCATGACACCTTTTGTTTGCATTACGATATTTCTGGACTCAATTCAAGGCATTTTATCAGGTATGTACTAAATCATCTATATTTCTCCTAAAAACTCGCATATAGTTTGCTTACAAAAAAATTTACATACCTTCATCAATTATGAATTAATGGTTTGTTTTTGATATTGCATTGTGTTTTCGGCGATGAATAGCGGTGTGTAGGGGATGTGGTTGGCAACATTTGGTGGTCTACATAAATTTGGGTACTTTCTACTTCATTGGCATGCCCATCGCATGCTTACTTGCCTTCAAGTTTGATTTGTATGTCAAGGTAATGTATTCAATTCTCTCATTGTGCACTAAATTATTTGAAATCTCTAATCTATTAACTATTACTAAAACAGAAGATGATGACATAACCATTGTCCACGTGTCACTCTCTTGTTAAAAATTTTCCCGCCTAAATGCAATGATGATGTCATCTCTTTTTATTTTTTTTATTATAGCTATAATATTTAACATTTTTGAAATTTAAATAGTAGAAGCTTCTACATTACAAGTTTACAACTAAAAGCTATCAATTTATTGTAAGAAATTGAAACAATTTTAAATAGCACACTAATAAATGACCTCTTACATTGAACTATGAATTAGACGACGTTGAACATATATTATATCATAATTTTGATGAAAATAAAAAATTTTAAAATTAAAAAGGTAGATAATTCTTATTTATATTCATGTATAATAGTCATTTATATTTAAAATATACAAATTAATAATAGGTTTTATATAAACCGTGCATTGCACGGGTTCTAACCTAGTAGCTAATAAAGGGCTTGAACAAGGACATATCTGTGTATACATTCGTTTATATAAGTGAATGGATAAATAGCTAACTATATAGAATGAACTTTTTGATTCGTGATTGATGCATGCAAGTATGCAACAACATATTACGATACCTGTACAATATATATAAAAAAATAATATAAAATAAAAATATGAATCATTATTATAGAATGAACTTTTTAATTTGTGATTGATTATTATGAGGTGTGAAATATATTTTTAGAATCATTGTAAACTGAACAAGTTTTTTTTTTTTTTTTAGGGTCTTTGGGTAGGCTTGGTATGTGGGCTGACAGCTCAAAATGGTCCACTTTTCCTTATTACTCGACTTCGGAAATGGACAACAATCGAGCTTTCTCCTAACGTCGAAGATTCAACATTAGTACTGTTCCTGCTGGATTCTGCTTCCGGTAATGTCTGAGGGCTGGTAATGGTTTACCGTCCAATTGTCGCCTACACAGCCAATACAGATTAGCTAGCCCGGGGGTTATCCGGGAATAACCACTCCGATGCTAAAGTTAGTACTTTTGTGAGAAGAAAGTGAAGAAAGTGAAAGAAGAGAGAGAAAGTGTTTTAGAGAGAGAGAGAGATTCTACCTTTGAAATGAGGATTTGTTTGGGTATTTATAGGAACGCAACCAAGCAGGTGTCACCTATACAGATAGGTGGCACACCGACCTTGGTACTAGCAGGTGCTTACGCGGCACTAAGCAGCTCTCCACGTGTCAGTGGGACATGCCACGTTTCGAGAAGCAGCTCTCCACGTGGTAGAGACTAATGCCGGTAAGGACATGAATTATTCAATGATTAACGAGGGCTTTAAACTGCACGACACTCTTTTACCGGCATATTATGATACTACCGGTATATCCCTTACAACTAGCCCCCCAAGTGATCAGGACGTTAGTAAAACTGACGTGCTCACTTGTGATGGAACACGGTGGTGGTATGTACAATGCAGCATACAAGAATGCTTAGAAAACGAAAAGAAAATCTACGATTTGCCCCCCAAGTGAGCAAATTGACGGTAGTAACTTTGCTCAATAAAACATGTAAAAAAATCTACGATTTGCCCCCCAAGTGAGCAAATTGACGGTAGTAACTTTGCTCAATAAAACATGTAAAAAATCTACGATTTGCCTCCCAAGTGAGCAAATTGACGGTAGTAACTTTGCTCAATAAAACATGGAAAAAATCTACGATTTGACCCCCAAGAGAGCAAATTGACGGTAGTAACTTTGCTCAATAAACTAGCAGAATGCCGACATGGTTATGGTGAATTAAACATGAAACTGAAAATAGGAGGTAAAACGAATTGTTGTTTATTTAAAAATTTATCCCCCAGGATTTGGCGGGAAAATGTAATAAAGTAATGGGGCACGTGTCAGTCATCGAAGCAGGTTAATTTTGAAAAGGCGTTTTATTACAGCCGTTGGATTGCATGCAGTAAATGTCACATCAACCGCTTCATTTGGACAGTATAAATAGCTTATTTCGCACTTTTACCCTTCATTTCCTTTGCGAAAAAATTTTGAAAAATTTCTACTTCACTTCGCTCGTACTGCGCTTATATTTCTGCGATTCAAGGCTCAATTTGTCAAGGGTTTGTTCAGTTGTGTTGCGACCGGTGTTTATAAACGGAGGACACTTAATTTCCGAGTTACGCTTCAAGAGTTGAGTTCAAAAAGAGGTAAAAAACCCTAACTTTCTTTTCGATTTCTCACTGGTTTGTGGTTAAGTAGATTTTGCGTTTATTTCATTATTTGTGAATGTATGGTTCTGGAATGCATGCAAATACGAGTAAAGCCAATGAGGCTGAACTCTGTACACCCTTAACTTCTGTAGAAGAAAGAGAAGCTTATTACCGTCATAAGTTTCTGGCTGACATCGAGAAGGCTTTGCGTCCTACCAACCCCGATATTCCAGAGGACATAGAGATTGCCGATGTTGAGCCTATTAGCGTTCAATATCATTTAAGGTCAAATTTGGATTTATTTAATCAATACGGCACTAATATTGACAGGATGCCGAGAACAAAACATACAAGTTACCAACGTGAGGTTGGTGAAAGCAGTAGACCCTCTGTTGATGAAGAAATGGTTGACCCTGAGCCTGAAGCTTCGGATATCCGAGAAGAAGATATCCGGTCAGTCGAAGATAGCCTAGAACGGCAGGAAAGCGGGGGTGAAAGCATCGGTAACGAAGACGATGCAGGTGGGTCAGAAGAGGGTGGGCAGGGAGAAGGTGAAGAGGAAGAAAACGACGAGACCGACGAAGAAATTGTTACAGATTTCAACCTTGCTGCTCAGATTGCAGAAGAGGAACGTCTCGACGAGGAATATGACTCAGATCAAGATGATCCGAAGTATCCAGAACCTCAAGAAATTCCCAGCGGCTATGAAATAACTGAGGCAGTTGTGGATCCGGTATGGTTGCAGACAGCCACCGAAAAAGATTATTGCCAACATGGCAAACGATTCTACCGTCTCCCGGATGGTTACGAACTGAGACTACCGAATAACGGTCAAACGGCTTTGGACTGTCCTGCTAGCCACATTGTTGTATATGCAAAACATTTAGAGTTTGGTTTACGGTTTCCACTCCATCATTACATCGAAAAAATATTCAGGGCTTGGAACGTTGCAATTGCACAGTTAACGCCTCCGACCATCCGAAATATTGTCTCTCTTGTCTGGGTTATGATATTTATGGACTTTCCCCTTACCATGAACTTATTTCGGAGGTTACATTGGATAAAAAGAGATAGTCAGTCACCCGGATGGTGGTCTCTTTTTACCGCTCCCGGTAAATGTACGGTGTGGCCGAAATTGACCAGTTGCAAGAACTGGAAGAATGAGTTTTACTTTATGAGTGTGCCTAACGATTTTACCGTCCGTAGGACGTTTCATCACCCACACAGCATGTTCGAGACCATACGGTCGAGAAAGTTAGGACCGATGGAGAAAAAGGCTTTTAAATGGTTTAATTGTACATATGTTAGGGCTGGTAAGAAGAATAAAGTTGTTCCGGGGGTGTGATTGCCCCATTGTAATTATATACTGGGCAACGCCCCTCTTTCTCATGTCGGTCTCTGCCATACCGATGCTTTTGGTATGGATGCATTTAAGTATTATATAAATTTGCTTATACTTACCTTCACTGTATTCGTGATTTCTAAATAATTTATGTGTTGCCTGCTTATTCTCGTATCTGCCTGTGTGTATTTACATACACTTGTTTTTACGCCCAAGCTTACCTTTACCATATCGGTTTATTGACGTTTATTATCGGTTTGTCTTTCACCAGGTCTTGACAAGCTTGACTTTAGCCGATTAGGGTTGCATTCTGACGGGAGAGTGAAGCAACAGTGCCCGGATCGGCCAAAGAAGTCATACGACACCCTGCCCTCTTTCGCTACCAGAGCCTCCACAAGAAAAAGAAAAAGACGACAAGATATGGCCCCTACCGAACGCACTACTAAGCCCCGCACCCTAGCTGTGAAAAGGGGTGGCGGGAATGCGTCTAAGAGGACTTCCGAGCCCTCCGACCGAGAGCCACAGAAGCAACAGAAAAGACATGATAGCGATACGGTCCCTCTCCGTCCGGAGGCACAGGAATCTTGGCCGGATGGAGTCGTCAACCTGGAGGACGAGACCGAACCCCAACCGGAAAAGAAGCTGACGGTCACCCTAAGAGATCCAAAAGGTCTTGGGGTCAGCACCGAGGTCAGAACCGGCCAGATGGCCAGCGTTGAAAAGCCTCCAAGCAAGGAGACGACAATCATCTCGGGGCGCACTGGCGGCCTAAGCCAGAATGCTTTCGTCCCGGCTGGCGTCAGTGATTTTATCGAGATTCCTCACGTCAAAATCCCGACAGAAGTCATTGACGGGCTCGCTGTGCCCTCTGGTGCTGCCGGTGACCCATGGCATCCCCGGATCAACGTCAATCGCGGAGAGTCTGTTCTCTGTGACGACCCTGCGACCGGCGGAAGCATGGGGTGGAGGGTACTCAAGGACTTGGCGACGCCAGCCGACAGGCCTGCCAACCGGGCTGCTGCTCCCTGCGGTCAGCTAATGAACAACATGCTCCGGGTAATATAGCATTCTTACCTGTTAGATATGTATCATTTCTGCGTAACATATTTGTGTTCTCTATATTGCTGTTTATATTTATTATTATATATGCTTACTAACGGCAATTTCTGTTATCGTCTACTAGACCGTCAACTCTGCTGTCGAGGTGGTACACATGTACCAACATTATCAGTGCGTCACCGATAATGCTGAGACCAAGCTGAAGAAGGCTGACGACGCTTGTAAGCTCGTCATCAAAGAGCGGGACAAGGTTAAATCCGACATGAAGACCTTGCAAAAGCAAGTGTCCGAGCTAAACAGGAAGCTGACGGATCAGGAGCTGCTACAAAAGAAGGTAGCCAGCCTTGAGCAGAGCCTGAAGAACGAGAGGGATGCTAAGGCAAAGCTGGCCAGCCAAGTTGAGGAGATGGAGCGCGACAAGCCGAGAATCAGGCGCCGAGCCGTTAATCGGTTCCTGCAGACCGACCTCTATGCCAACTTGCTGGTTGACCGGTACACTGCCGGCTGGGTCTCTGCGCATCGCTGTGTGTGCAAAGCGGAGGGGTGGGATTCGACGAAATGGCAGGCCGTTGAGAAGGCTTTTAACGAAGAAATGAACCACTCTCCTACCAGCTATGAGAGTGAGTACTTTGACGAGCTCCCCCCGCATGCTGTGATAACCAATTTAGACCCACGCGAGTTGCCGGAAGTGGAGTTTGATGACGCCCTTATCAGTAGCCCTATTGCCACTCATGCTGGTAAAGATGGGTTTGCCGGTCCCTCCAACAAAGAAGCTGAGAAAGAGCCCGTTAACGCGGCTGAATCAACAAAGGAGGCCGACAAGAATTAACCAGGAGGGCACTCATCTTTGGGCTATAATGTTTATGCTTGTCTGTATCTGTTCTATGCTTCAAACAATTATATCCGTCTGTATTATGTCACATTTTGTCTTTTAATCGTTTGAATATTTTATCTATGTATGTCTGTATTCGTTACAATTTATTTCTAATCAGTTAGTTTATTTACTTCTTTACCATGATCCTCACTGTCATGCTAATTTTGTTTATGCTATGGCCGTTACTTACCCTTTAACTAATATTTAATTATTGCCTTCCTTGAATCATGTTTTAGTTACTCCCTGATTTTTAAAATGAATTTGCGTTTTCGGCTTTCAAAATTACACTTCTCGGTATTGTATTCGTGATTTAAAATTTTTTTGAAAAAACCTAAGAATGCACTCAACCTTGTTATCGGTATCTTCATAATACATCTTATCAATAATACTTTATTATCGGTATTTCCGAGATATACCCTATCGATAATACTCCCCGAGTTTTTCGGCAGAATTTATTCGTAAACAAATTCTGGGAAAACTCTGGATTGCCTGTGCTGAATATCGGATACAAAACATATCGAGATAAAGTATCCAACCTTTGTCAGGCTGAGCAAAGGCAGTGGATCAGACCGCACTTTCAACTCCCCTTGAGGTCCATTATCATGATTATTATATTATTTTATTTTTTTTAATTTTCCCTCACTTGAACGACCGAGTCAGCTAGCTAGGCTGTGGTCAGATCGTATCGAAAGTAGGTAATTCGATTGTATTTCATAAGTGTTGAAATAGATTACAATACTAACAAATGCCGAGAACATACGTGTGACAACATGTCATCAAAATTTATACTACATAAAATAGAACATATTTACGTTTCACATGAAATATTTCTTTAACACACTAGCGTTCCAAACATTCTTCAGGGGAACACCTTCAAGGGTCATTAGCCGATAAGACCCTTGCCTAAGTGTTTCATATATTTGGTAAGGCCCCTCCCAAGTTGCAGTGAATTTACCCTCTGCGTTCCCTTTACCGGTCGCGGCTGTTCTACGCAGAACAAAATCACCATCTTCCATGGGCCGATAATTGACGCGCCGATTATAAGCATGGCTCATTCGGTTTTTGTATGCCGCAGACTTTATGGCAGACGTCAACCTTACTTCCGGTAGGAAATCCAATTGCTGTCGAAGCAGCAAATCATTCTGACTTTCGCAGAAGTGTTGTACCCGAAAAGAAGGTAATCCCACTTCCGCCGAAACCACAGCCTCTAAGCCGAAAGCGAGGTTAAAAGGAGATTCCCCCATAGTTTCCCTTGTTGTCGTACGATTTGCCCATAAAATCTCAGGTATCAGATCTGCCCACAAGCTTTTAGCGTCTTCTACCTTTTTCTTAACTGCCCCTAGTATCTGCTTGTTAGCGGCCTCAGCTTGGCCGTTTGACTGCGAGTGACATATCGCCGCATACGCAAACTTGACTTTGTATATGCTTAGAAAGTTTTTTACCGGGCTACAGTCAAATTGTGAACCGTGATCAAACACCATTGCTGTCGGCAATCCGAACCGCGTAAAGATGCTTTTCCAGATAAACTTTTTTACCTCATTCGCTGTAATCTTTGCTACCGGTTCTGCCTCTATCCATTTGGTGAAGTAGTCTATCCCCACAATCAAGAACTTACGGCCACCTGTTGCTTACGTGAACGGCCCGATAATGTCCATCCCCCACTGAGCAAATGGGATTGGGTTAAGAATGGGTGTTAAATCATTTGGAGGTTGGTTAATCACAGGCCCGTACTTCTGGCACTTGTCACATTTTTTAGCATATTCCATGGTATCCGCGTTCATTGTCGGCCAATAGTAGCCCCGTTTCATTGCTTCCAAGGACATTGACCGACCCCCCGCGTGATTACCGCAATCACCCTCGTGTATTTCTTCTATCAGCCTTGCCGACTCATAAGCCGTTATACACCTTCGCAGTGGTAACGAAAACCCCCGCTTATACAACAAACCTCGGAACATGATAAACCAGACACTGTCTTTCTGAACCTTTCTTGCCTCCGTCTTGTCGGCAGGAAGAACAATATGTACCTTGTAGGCCAAGATATCATCATACCATTCTCGTCCCGCAGTTGTGCAACATATGTCCTTAGGAGGTTGTTCGTCAATACTTCTTTCTTTCAAAACCTCTACCATAACTGTCCTCTCCAAGTCATTGAAGCTTGAACTTGCGAGTTTAGCCAAGGCGTCTGCCTGTGTGTTCATTGCCCGAGGAACCAACTTAATTTCGAAGTATTCTAGACCAGAAGTAACACTCTTGAGTTTTGCCAAATATGCCGTCATACTTGGCTCTCGAGTTTCGTAAGTTCCGTTAAACTGATTTGCCACTAACTGTGAGTCAGTCGTCATCTTAATGCGCTTTGCTTCCGCAGATATGCACAGTTGTATCCCTGCTAACGCTGCTTCATATTTTGCCTCATTGTTCGAGGCCTTGAACTTGAACTTAACGGCATACTCGAACACATCTCCCTGGGGAGAGATCATAATTACCCCTGCTCCTGAGCCGGTTGAAGCAGATGAGCCGTCAACTGATACCTTCCATGTGCCGACATCATCCTCCTCTTCATAATATGATGTTTCGACAATGAAGTCAGACAAAGCCTGGGCTTTGATTGATACCCTTGGCTTATATGTAATAACATATTCAGATAATTCAATCGCCCATTTAAGCAAGCGGCCAGACGTTTCCATCTTTTGCAAGGATTTCTCTAACGACTGATTCGTTAAGATATCAATTGCATGCGCATCAAAGTAAGGACGCAATTTTCGTGCAACCACAACTACTGCATACGCGATCTTCTCTACTACCGGATACCTTCTCTCGGCAGCATTTAAAACGTGGCTCACGAAGTAAATTGGCAGTTGGATTTTTTGCCGCTCTACTAGGAGCACCGCTGCTACCGTCTTTGCTGAGGCGGAGATATAAAGCTGTAATGTTTCTCCTTGTTCCGGCCTTGCGATGGTGGGTAAGGACCTCAAATGATTTTTTACAGCCTGGAACGCCTTAGATTGGTCCTTCCCCCATTCAAACAGCTTGTTTTGTCGTAAAATTACAAAGAATGGTAGGGCTTTATCAGCTGACTTGCTGATGAATCTTGTTAACGCAGCCATTCGACCGGTGAGCTTTTGTACATCTTTTATACATTTTGGTTCTGGTAAGCTAAGAATCGCCTCAATCTTATTAGGGTTAGCGTCTATACCCCTTTCGCTCACCATGAAACCGAGAAACTTTCCTGACCGGACGCCGAACACACATTTCTCCGGGTTTAACTTCATCCGGTAGCGTCGAAGGGTTTCAAAATTTTCTCTCAGATCAGCGACGTGATCCGTAGCCAAACGGCTTTTCACAATTGAATCGTCCACATACACTTCTACATTCCTTCCTTTCTGGTTCGCAAATACCTTGTCGACCAGTTTCTGATATGTGGCCCCTGCATTTCTCAATCCAAACGGCATAGCCCTGTAACAAAAAACTTCGGAATCGGTAATGAATGCCGCCTTGGTTCGATCCGGCTCATATAAGCTGACCTGGTGATACCCAGAGAAAGCGTCCATGAAGCTCAGTAGAGCGTGACCGGAAGTTGAATCTACCAATCTATCTATCCTCGGCAAAGGATAACAATCTTTCGGAAAGGCTCTGTTCAAGTCCGTAAAGTCCACGCACATTCTCCACTTCCCTGACGGCTTCTTTACCATGACCACATTCGCTAACCATTTGGGATATGTGCAGGGTTCGATAAAACCGTCCGCTAGCAATTTGTTCACCTCTGATTGAATAGCCTCCATTTTCTCTGTTGAGAAATTCCTTTTTTTCTGTCGAACGGGTCTTGCTCTCCTGTCGACATTGAGCTTGTGTACTATGACGTTCGGATGTATCCCGGGCATCTCGTCCGCCGAGAAAGCGAATACGTCAGCACTTTCTTGCAACAATTCCACCAAATGGCAGCGCGTGTCGACATCCATATCGGATCCCACACGCACTACCCTACCGGTCACTCCGGGCTACAACTCGATCTCGACAGTCTCGCCTCCCGGGGAAGGACGCGGAGCAGTTACCGGCCTAGTATCAAAATTTTCCATAGCCAAGTCATGCGTGGAAGGAATTTGTTCTCGCTTGGCTGGGGTCCGTTCACAAGCTGGTTGTCGGCCTGGTTGCTTCAGTGCCGATACATAACACTCCCTTGCCATAGTCTGACTACCCCGTACGCGCTCTGTTGTTCCCGCGTTAGATACGTATACCATGGTTAAGTGGTACGTTGACACCACAGCTTGCATGTCATGAATTAAAGGCCTACCGACAATGGCGTTGTAAGCGGATGGCACATCAATCACCAAAAACTCTGCCATGACGTCTCTTATTGCCGGACCCTCTCCCATTCGAACCTGAAGAACAATGCTACCTTCAGGTCGTACCGTCGATCCGTTGAAGCCTATCACGGGATAGGACACTGGCGTCAAGTATTTTCGGCCAATCCTCATGACATCAAAAGCCCTAGCAAACAGAATATTTGCAGAACTTCCGCCGTCAACGAGTGCCCGCTTGATATCTGCTCCATTTACCGTCAGTATCAGCACTAACGGATCATCATGAGGGTAAACTATTCCCTTAGCATCCTCCTCCAAAAAAGATATCGAAAGCATGGAAGAAGGCCGAGGTCGTTCCTCTACGCTCAAAGCGTTCACTAGGTGCCGGTATTCCGACAAACTCTTCTTGGCCCCGCTTACGGAACCTCCGTATACCGGCCCTCCCGTGATAACGTCGATTGTTATTTTGCGTCTTGTCGGATTACCTCCTTGTCTAGATGTTTTCGCATGATTCTGCCTGTAAGTATCATCTTGCATTGATTGTTCCCCCTGCTTTCGGTACTCGATTTGCCTAGGCTGTGAATTTTGCTGTCGGCTGGGACCTGCCTGAGTACGATATTGGGATAATCGTCCCTTCCTTATGAGATCTTCAATGTTCTCTTTTAACTGAACACATTCTTCGGTGTAATGACCAACATCTCTATGAAACATGCAATATTTCTTCACGTCCCGACTCTTCGTTATCATCGGTGTCGTCGACTCCAATCTTCTCTATTCTGGTTTATTGAATATATTGCCGCTCTCGGGGTGTTTAACTGTGTATAACTGCTGTAACGACCCAATCCCCTTGTCGGCCTTCCGGGTCTCTGCTGGCCTTGCGACAGCGCCCTGCTTACCCCACCCATCTGGGAATTCGAGCTATTATCACGTTGCCTTCTGGGGGGCTCTGCCGACGATATCTGACGGCTCGTTTTCAGCAGCTCCTCACTTTTTATGTATTCGTGAGCTTTGGCAAATGCTACCCCTAAGTTTGGGAAAGACTTCCGCGACATATATTTTTTGAAGTCGTTGTCACCTAGTCCATTCATCAATGCCATTACGGCAATTTCTTGCTGTAATTTTGGTATAGTGTTAGCCTCGTTATTGAAGCATCTAATGAAATCTCTGAGCGACTCATCCTTTCGTTGTTGAATAGCCATGAGCTCGCCAGATGTCCTTTGTCTCGCACTATTACTTATGTACTGACCTGTGAACAACTCCACCAGGGTCTCAAAGCAGTCAATTGATCCCGGCTCTAAGTTGGAGAACCAATCCGAGGCTGCGCCGGTAAGAGTCGTAGGGAAAACTTTACACCACACAGCATCGGTGTCTGTATACAGCAACATATGACTCTCAAACGCGGCCACATACCGCTTTGGATCGCCCTTACCGTCATACGTACAGGACGACATCTTTATTTTCTCCATTTGCTGGTCGAGTACCACTTGTGTGAACGGAGATATTTTGGGCCTGATGATTGCCCTGACTGCCCGCCTTTCCGGGCCACTAGAGATCTCATGCCGATAAGAACCTGAATCCCCCACCTGGGCGCCTTGTGTGAGTTGGCGCTCGGTCGGTGTGGTCTCTTGGCCACGGCTTCTTGACGGTTGTTGTTGTCCCGCCTGGTTGAATTGACTCTCCAAGTTGACTATCAACGGCTTTGTCGGTACCTCATCCCGTATTCCCCCTGCCGTTAACTCGGCTTCCTTTCTTTTCTTAGACATAGCCCGTATGACCTTGGTCGTTATCTCCAGCTCCTCCGGGGTAAACCCCTCCAAGGGATCTGGGGTCACTGCTCTGCTACGGTCAGGTGTTATGGGCCTGTTCATTGTGTTACCGTGAAGGAGATGAGTTTCATCTTCGACCATGATTTCTGGTACTATGATTTTATTCGTGTTAGCATTAAGGACATTGTTATTGTATTGCCGGTTATCAACTTCTAGCACCGGTACTGAAGTTCCCTTACTTCCTTCCATGACTGTGAGAGGTCATGTTGGACGATAGAAGTTATTACTATCCCCTCCTTCTAGCGCCAATTGTTCCTGCTGGATTCTGCTTCCGGTAATGTCTGAGGGCTGGTAATGGTTTACCGTCCAATTGCTCGCCTACACAGCCAATACAGATTAGCTAGCCCGGGGGTTATCCGGGAATAACCACTCCGATGCTAAAGTTAGTACCTTTGTGAGAAGAAAGTGAAGAAAGTGAAAGAAGAGAGAGAAAGTGTTTTAGAGAGAGAGGGAGAGATTCTACCTTTGAAATAAGGATTTGTTTGGGTATTTATAGGAACGCAACCAAGCAGGTGCCACCTATACAGATAGGTGGCACACCGACCTTGATACTAGCAGGTGCTTACGCTGCACTAAGCAGCTCTCCACGTGTCAGTGGGACATGCCACGTTTCAAGAAGCAGCTCTCCACGTGGTAGAGACTAATGCCGGTAAGGACATGAATTATTCAATGATTAACGAGGGCTTTAAACTGCACGGCACTCTTTTACCGGCATATTATGATACTACCGGTATATCCCGTACAAGTACCTTAATCAGTGTAACTTAATTGAATCAAACCCAACGCATCAAGTAGAAGATGTGAACTTAGTTTTTAGCTCTCAACAATGGCTAATATGTAGGCATGCATTGATGCATACTACGGAGTACGGAGTAATAGTTGACGCACGCATACATATTTTCCTACTGTGATTTTTCTGGACATTGTTTATGCTTAACAGGCTATCTTACATCACTAATCTTAGCAAGTTGAATTTGATTTATGATTTGTCTTTTGCAATTCTCTTTGGTTGAAACAATAATGAAGAAATATAGTTTCATGTTCCCTATGACCTGATTTGTTTGCTCTATTCATGAAGAAATAGTTTCATGCTCTCTTTTTAGTTGGTATTCAAAGATTGTTTCATGCTACAAATGTCACTCTATGTATCTCTCTTCCTTTTTCACTCACTCGCACACACACAAAAGCAGTTCGTGATTTGTACAAGCGGGTGTACTATACGCATGGTACATTCGCCTATAAATAAAAGAACATAACTTATAAATAAAAGAACATTACCTAAATCAAAGAACATTGCATATAAATATAATCTTTGAATTTATATAAGGAAAATTTGATTTTTACCACCTTCAATAACGACTTTATTGAATTTACCACCTCCAAAAAAAAAGATTTACTTTACCACCTCATAAAAAAATAAAACATCAGTTTTACCACCAATTACCTCCAACTAACGGATTCAGCTCCACCACCTAACCGCTACCAGCCACCGTCAGGACCCACCTAAATCCTAAACCGCTACCAGCCACCGTTGGGACCCACAGCCACCGCATCGATTTCGACCCCCTTCCACCAATTTCCGACCTCAAAACCCTAGCCACCACCTAACAGCTACGACCAACCCCACCACCTAACCGCTACCACCGCATCGCACACCACAGCCTCACCGATTTCTACCCCCTTTCTACCAATTTCCGACCTCAAAACCCTATCCAACACCCAACAGCTACGACCAACCCCACCACCATCCAAACCCAGACGTGAAACCACCGCGACCCGAAACCACCACCACCACCCAGACGTGAATCCACCGCAATCCACCCCAGCCAACCTAACCAGAAACCACGCCACCCAGACGCGAAACCATCGCGACCCGAAACCACCACCACCCAGGCGCGAAACCCACACGAATTGAAATTCCGACCAACCGAGGTAGTTGATTTCGTTGCTGGTTGGTCGACATGGAAGATCGGGGAAGATGAAGAAGAAACGTCAAAAATGTGGGCCCTACTAACGGATTCATGGACGGAATCCGTTAGTTGGTGGTAAAATCGAATATTTGGAAATTTTGGTGGTGGTAAAGTAAATCTTTTTTTGGAGGTGGTAAATTCAATTAAGTGATTATTTGAAGGTGGTAAAAGTCAAAAGTCCCTTTATATATAATAATGGGAATATAAGAAAATCGTTGCTATAAAATTTATTAAAATAAAAGAAAATATCATATAAATAAAAGAACATTACATATAAATAAAATAACATTACCTATAAATAAAATAATATAATAATAAAAGAACATTACATATAAATATATTCTTTGACTTCATATAATAATGGACATGTATAAAAATCGTAGTTATAATAATTTATTATACATTTTTTTTTGAGGAAAATAATTTATTATACATACAAACAAACATAGAGTAGAAAAATTAATATTAAATTAAATGAACAAAGTACAAGAACAAAAATAAAAAATAAAAACCCCTAAAATTTTTTTCTGTTCACTCTCTTCAAACCTAGCCACCATATTGAAACTTAGGGGCTGCCATCGATATTTATCGATGGTAAGCCCCAAATTCTTCTTTAATTTAATGTTTTTGGCCAATAAAGATCACCATCAATATGGTAATTTTAGTCAGTTCCTTCATGTAGGGTTTAGTCAGTCCCTTCATGTAGGGTTTAATATTGTTTGTTTGTTTTGTTTTAGTGTGTGCAGGGATACAAATTTGGAAGATTTGTCTTGCAAATTTGTGGAATTGCGCGTTTGTTGGTATAGGGGATGCAGATTTAGAAGATTCGTCTTGCAAATTTGCAGATCTTGATGACCAATCAAGTTATATCTCTTTTGCGACTATACATCAATGGAGCTCCGTGAAGAACGATGCAAAGATATCTAAAATTATTCAGAGCAGTTCAGAAGCGATGTAGTTTAGGGGTATTTAATTCTTGTATTGAGAATTTAGATCTCTTAAGGGATGATTGTAAGTGCCGAATGGCTACGAAAAAAAAAACAATACATATAAAATAAAAAACATTAAATATAAATAAAAGAACATTAAATAAAATCGAAGTTATAACAATTTATTATACATTACAAACGGACATGGTGTACATCATGTTTTTTGAAAAAAACATTATATATAAAATAAAAAACATTACATAAAAATAAAATAACATTATTGCATAAAAATAGAAGAACATGAAATTTGTCCCAATGCTTTTTTTTTTATTTATATGTAATGTACTTCCAGTGTACCATGCATCTACTATAATATTTTCACAGAAGAGTATAAGAAAACAAAACATTCTATTACTTTTCCATTTTTCCCTTTCATTAATTTCATCCAATAAAATTTATATTTATTTTGCTTGACGGATATTGCAAAATTACCTATTTGCACATATGATTTAGGTTCATGTGAAAACCATGTATATGGTGCGAAGACTGCAAACTATTCTTACAGTAAGAACCACACATATGGACAGTGACGGATGTAGTATTTTTAGTGTGGAGGGGCACTAAATAAAAAAATAAATAAAATGCTTGTATAAGGGCTTGAACCTTAGACTTTTAGTCCAAATTCAATGCATTACTATTATGACAAAACTAATTTGATGTTATTTATTGCATTAAAATTGTATTTAACCTATAAATTTATACACACTTAATAAAAAAAAAAAAAAAAAAAATTGGGGGGCCGCCGGTGCCACCCTGGCCCCTTCATAGATCCGCCAATACATATGGTAAGTGCAATAAAGCTAAAAAGTACATCAAAACTTTTTTTTTTTTTCTTTTCATATTTTAACCTTATTACATTCATTTCTATCTTTCCCCTCTTCTTAAAATCAGTGTTCACTCCTATGTTGCAATATTAGGAGACTGTAGGAATTAGAAAGTATATGACAAGTACAAGTATAATTTTATTTTTGTTGATCATGCAATTAAAGTCCAATGATTTTTTCTCTGTTTTTTTTTTTTGTTTTTTTTTTTTTTTTTTTTTTTTTTGTGGCAAGACTAAAGTAAATGTGTGTCACATGACATGGAATAATAAAATGGACTAGGACAAGTAAAATAAAGAAACGTGAGCATCGTGAAGTAATATTCAATAATTGTTAATGCAGCAAAGAACATTATTAAAAGAGTAAAAGGATGGCAAGGCATGTTAGATATATACTTTCAATTAAAAGCCAAAACTTAAATGAGGTCTCTATAAGCTTTTCACCTTGGTAAGTTTGGCATCAGCAAAAGTGAAAAGCATGTTTGAAAGACTGAATGATTGTATGGCCGGCTTCATAAAATACCACTTCCTTTCACATGCTTGTTAATTAATGATCTTAAAAATTAAAATACCATATACTACCTCTAATTTTTTTTTTTTTTTAAAAAAAAATTGACACGTTTTGACGTTTTACACTATTCACATAATCTATTTTGACTTCGTTTTAGTATTAGATAAACACATAATCATGTGAGATCTTGTTAGATTCATCTTATCTCAATGTCTATTTTCCAAATATTAAAATTTCATAATTTTTTCTAATACGTAACTAAAGATAGTTACATTTAAAACTATGTGCTTGCAAATGTTCCTAAATGAAATGTGGCAACTAATAAAAATAGAGGAAGTATTAATCTAATTATTCTTCTAATTTTTTTTCTCTTTTTTTGTTGGCTTCACCACACAATTGATAGTGCTATATATTGTGTATTACTAAAATTGTCACAAAACCACAACTACTTATATTAACCAAAAAAATCTTCATCAGTACTGTCTTAGAGTGTTCACATGGGATCTTTTACCAAAATGGCTATTTTGACAAAAGTATTTACCAAAACGGCTAATTATAAAATTTAATTCTCAAACTAGATAAATTTAATGATTTGAAAAGATATTATTTATTTTTTATATTCCTTTGAACCTGTTCGGTTCACTTTTTTTTTTGGGTTTGCATGATGATGAAGCATTGGATTGTAAGTGATAAAGCAGGAAGATTTATGTCGATGAGTACATAGGATAATCAAATTAAATTTGGTTCATGTTAGCAGATCCCACTTATGGGATTAAGGCTTTGATTAATTAATCGATCTAATAGTCACTTTCATAATTAGAGACTTTTAAATATTGCAAACAACACCCTAACTATAACCATTAGAGTTACTTTAGATTGAATGAAAATTTTCTTAAGGCCAGCAGGTAATAAAACAATTATTTAATACGTGTAGAGGGAGTTTATATATTAAAAGAAAGAAACCACGTTTTTTAATGTTTTACTCTTGCGTTATCCAGGTTTTCTTTGGCACGACAAATAGGAAGTATATATATTGATATTTAAATGTGAACGTAATCCACACCATATATTAATGATGATATTGAATTAATATGTAGAGTTATAAACACCATAATTGATGAAAATATACAAAAGAAAAATGAAAAGTAGATTATATTGAGGAATAAAATAAAGTTACAAACTAATTTGTTAAAAGGAATTCATACTATCTTCCCTGAAAAAGAAACATATCTTACTGGATCATTACGTAAAGAATATGAGCATGCATGCTAAGATCCCCAGCAAGCTAAGGTAGTAGTATATATAAACATGCGAAGGTGAAATCAATTTACTAATCAACCAATTTAATTGCTTTTTTTTCCCTTAAAAAAACCAAATAAACAAACAAACAATTATAAACTGATAATTCATCATGTCATCCATGGAAGACTCCGGGGTGATTGATAGGCGGAAGCTTTTCGTAGCCGCTATGGAAGGCGACGTAGGCTTCTTCGAGGAAGCACGAAACAACGAGTTAGAAAATTGTGATGAAGACTACTTTTTGAGGCAAACCTCATCTGATAAGTACAATATTCTTCATATTGCGATCAAGTATCGGCAATATGAGTTTATTGAGAAAGTGTTTGTAGAGGGGTTGTTGCCAAGAGCAGTAACTGATAAGCTGATTTATCAGCGGGACAATGACGGGAATACCCCTCTTCATGCTGCGGCAGAAGAAGGCCACATCGAGGCATTCGAGAAGCTTCTTAAATATGGAAAGGGGCAGCCGGAGGCCAACAAGGAGGCGAAGCCGATGGATTGGAGTGCCCAGAATAAAGATGGCAACACGCCCTTGCATGTTGCACTTCTCAAACTCAAGTTTGAGGTTGCTGTATGGTTGGTGGAAGAGTATCCTGAGCTGGTTGCTCTAACCAACGAAGATGGGAACACTCCTCTTCATGTTTCGACAGCAGTGGACGATGTGAGCATTTTCAGGGTGCTCTTTCTTGATAAAGATATTGTAAAATGGCAGCCGACATGGAGGTTGAAGAATAAAGAAGGCAACACGCCGCTACATGTTGCAATTATCAATTACAATTGGAAAACTGCTAAATTGCTGCTGGAACTGTATCCTGCGTTTGCTAGTGTTACCAACAATTCCAAGCAGACGCCTCTTCATCTTGCAATTATCAAATATCCATTTATGGGTAACTACTCAATCTCTCTACTCTCCCTAATATAATTTGTCGTACATATTATATTAATAAAAGTTTTGTAAACAACCTCTCTTGTCTCTTCAAAACACACTATTTAGATAGTGTTTTAGTCCTTTAGGTTTGATTTGGGGTTACAATTGGAAAAATGTTACCAAATATTATCTCTTGTTTTACGTGCTAATAATTAAATAGTGTTACATGCTAATGATTACATGTCTTACATGATACATTCAAATTGAGACATTTTGGATAAAGTTTTTGGCATAAAAATGACCCTACAAACCTTAATAGGGCAAATTTTGGCATAAAAATCGATGTACTTATTTTTAAAATTGGAACTATTTGTTAAGAGCAAAATTAACCCTAGGTTTTAAGATTCTAGATGTCATCATCAATTTCTAATTTTGCGGTCTTAAAAGACTATATTATTTTTAAGTATTTATGAATTTTGGTCTTAATAAAATCTGAAGTAAAGTCTTGAAACTTCAAGACTCAACTTCCCTGGTGAAATCTAACATTTTAAAATTTAATTAAGGGGTGGTTTTATAATTACGTAAAAAATAAAAAGGATGGTTAGTTTATTCTAATAAAGTGTTTTAAGGGGTGGTTATTTAAATTTTCTAGGTAGATTAAATAAGAAATATATACTCCATATTAGACCTATCAATTTCCGACCCGACCCAAACCCGACCCATTTTGTGTGGGTCTTGAACAAAGTTTTTTTTGCTCGTAATCCGATTTAACCCGAACTCGTTTAACCTATAATTTGCGGGGTTAAACCCAACACGAACTCGACCCGTGGTCTCGATTTTATGGGTTTTTTTTAGTTAATATATTTATTTAAAATTAAAATTAGGTTATTGATTAAGTTTGATTGTTTGTCTACCATGAAACATACATTTTATCTCTTGCCCATTTATCCGTTTCATATAACTCTTGCTCAAATCCACACCAATCACCTCCTACACCAAATATATCAACCCACATTAATTGCATCTGTATAACTCACGTCACTGTCGTGTCATACCACTGATTAATAGGTCTACTAAGTACTAATACTATGTCAAGAAATATTATATATAGTCCACATATATAATTATGTTGGTCTATTCCTAATATTTTCATATGTTTAAAGTTTTATTTAGGCATTGATGTGCTTTGGTGAAATGGTGACAATTTAAATTATGTACTATGTAATGGCTAAAATTAATGTAGTGAAAAAGTTTGATTAAAAAATTGGAAAAAGTTTGATTAAAAAATAGTATAGCAAAGTAAACTTGAAAATTAGAAAATTGTAAAAATAGGCAAAATATAATTAAATAATTAATTATTCTAAACTCGTGAGGTCAACTCACAGCTGAAACTTTGAGCTAGGGTTATTGTCCATTTCTTGATTCGTGACCCAAATAAGTGACGACCTAACCCGAAATGACCCGTGACCCGGCCTAGAGCAACTTGACCCGATTGACAAGTCTACTTCATATGTTTCTATTTAAAGGTCATATTGTCTCTATTTCTTTGACATTTTTAGATGCAATATTTGAACTGAAATATATATCTCAAAGCTATACCTCCATTAAATATTAGTAGCAAACTTGCAATCTTGGAATACTTTATACTCCCTCCGTTTTTAAATACTTGCTCCATTTGTCCATGCGCTGAGTTTTAGGAGAAATTGGAGAAAGTAATACAAATATGGAGGTAGTGGAGTAGTTGAGAAAATAAAAAATTATAAAAAGCAAAAGCAGTGCAACAAATAGGAGGAGAGAGAGTATTATGTTGGGTCCACTAAGTATGAGAAATGAATTAAATATTGTAAAAGTTTTCCATAAAAGGAAATGGAGCAAGTATTTAAAAACGGCCGGAAAAGAAAAGTGGAGCAAGCATTTAAAAACGGAGGGAGTATCTCACAAATAATACTTCAAAGTTGCAACTAATATGATTTTTAATGGAGGTAGTATTACCCAAAAAAAAAAAAAGTATACATATTATGTACTACATATATATGAAAACTAAAAATCAAAACAAATCTAACAAGGTATCACATAATGAATAAATTATATATTAGGTATAGATTATTTAGTAGAGCACCAATTATTCCATGTTTAGTTAAATAAAAAATGAAGGGTGACTTTGTTGCTGAAATAGCCACTTTTAAATTGCCCGTGCCATATGATTGAAGTGAGGAATGATAATTCATTTTTAAATTTTTTCAAGGAGTGGGAATATTTCGAAATGTGCAAGACAAGAACAATCCAAGATACTCGAGGATATCTACTATGGAGGTGCACCTTGAGAATGCTGCAAAGGAGGGAAATGTAGAGTTCCTTAACGAAGCACGAAACAATGAAATTGAAAATGGCGAATATTTTGTGAGGCGAAACGACTCTAGTGGAGACAATATCCTTCACATTGCAATCAGTTTTCAGCAATATGAATTTATAGAACAAGTTACAAAGAAGTTGCCAACATCAATAATTGATAAGCTGATAAATCAGAGGAACAACCACGGTGACACCCTTTTTCATGTTGCAGCTGAGGTTGGCAACGAACGCATTTTCAAGCTGCTCCTTGAATTTGATGAAAGTGGGAAGTGGTATGTCAGAAATTCAGATGGCAACTTGCCCTATCAGGTTGCTATGTTAAATAGCTATCAGATGTTAAATAATTGGCGTTACCAGGAAAGCGATAATATCACTGATTATCTTATGAAGGATATTAGTGGTATCATAGATGAGGATTTAATAACAAGGCTTGTAGAAAAAGACAGTAGTGTGGCATGTTGGCTTGACGAAGGAGGTTTGACCCCTCTGCATAGAGCTGCTTCCCTCGACATTTCTATTTATATGAGTGTCATTAAAAAGATACTTGAATGCTGCCCGGAGTCTGCAAAGGTGGCTGATAGAAATTCTGGCAAAACCATCTTACATTATTTGATAAATAGGGTATATACTTACCAACAAGGCAAAGGGCTGCTGCAAATTCCAGAAATTAGCCTCCTGAAGGATGTCAAGGATAATGAAGGAAACACACCATTAGATTTAGCTTGGATATCCAACTTTAAAATGGCGCGACTTCTATTCCATTCCTCCACTTCAACATCTCACGCTCAGGAACGGATTCATTTTGATCAGGTTAGCTGGCTTTTCTGAGTATAATTTCTCTTATTGTTTCAACTTCGTGAAAAATGAATACGAAGTATAAGGTTTTTTTTGTAATACTCCATTAATCATTGGTACTCCGTATAATTGTTTTCATAAAATTATTAGAGCTTACATTTTAGATATTTTTTAAAGGAAATATATTTATTGGTAGTCTAAATTGAAATAGCATATGGAATGGTGATTACTTATTCAATGCAGATGAAAAAGAAAAAGAAGAGGACGTTGGAAGAATATGGAGTAATAGATGGGATAAATATCAAGTTAATAAGGGAGAAAATATCAAAGTTTGGAATAAATTTTTTGTCCTCACGAGATTCCAAGAGAAGAAATGTGCTTCATAACTTGATGCAATTAGAACGGAGAACTCCTATCGAATTTGATGAATATTTGGATTTCATCATTCAAGTTGTTAATACACATCCGATACTTAGTGCTCAAACAGACATTAACGGAGACACTCCATTTCATATTCTCATGCAAAATTCTCCTGATACAAAGATTCATCCTAGCACTACCCAATCCTTAAATTCTCCTGATACATTATTGACTAAATCATCTCTTACATTTGAGTTACTAATGTCATGTGGATATTCTTTTGGTAGGGTGGCCAAAGAAAAGGTTTATGATATTAAGTATGATAAACCTTTGGCGGTACGGAACATGGAAGGAAATACAGTCATTCACGAAGCACTCAAAGCAAATCATTTTTTACCTGCTTTGTTAACAATAGGTGCTATTATTGCTGGTGAAAAGCTTAGCAGAACAACTTTTGGAAAGGGTAACAAACGTAAAGAAACAATTCTCCATCTTCTAGTAGGAAGCCCCTTGGGTAATTTTCTATTCCAATCTCTCGCCTATTAATATTCTTCATAATATATACTCAATAATAATCTGACTCTATTTTCTTCTTAATATTTAAAAATGCAAACCACAAATCATTCATATGACACATGTCATTACAAATTATCCATATGCCAAATGTCACCTCTCTTAATCTTTCAATTTTTGTATTCCCTTTTTAATATAAAATAAAATTAAAATAAATATATTTTATATTGTTAAAGTCTTTATGCAATCCATAAATTGCAAATTAAAGTAAGTAAATGAAGTATTTTATTTCCACCATAATAAAATAAAATTGATCAAAAAAATATTCTTGTATATACCTACCTAAATTCCTTCATCTTCTTCTACAGTTTCACTATCATTCTTTTATTCTTTTAAGTTTTAGCAATGAACTTCATTCCCCTCAATGGTCATAAAACAATTTCTTCGTATTATATCAAAAGTTCCAACCATTAAAAAGCATATATACATGCATACATATAAAAATAACTAACTAATAGCCCGTGCATCAAATGAGCCCAGAGAATAGTTATTCTTAATCCTCAAACTTAATTATTATTGGTTGTCTTGATCGCTCTCCCTAGCAAGCTAGCTCTTCAGATTGTGTAATTAAGTGACGTCCGATCCACCAGGCCATCTTTAAGGAAAAACCTCTCAGATCACCCCACAAAAATCCATCTATCTCTTTCTGTGCTCCACTAGCTACTTGCTAGCCACCACAGTTACAGGCTATGTTACTTGGACTCTTGCACCCATGTCTGTCACAAGCTAATCATACGTCTAATTAAGCATCTGAATTGGATATTTTGAGGGGAAAAAAATCAAGATTTTATACCAAAAGTGAAGCGCCCAAATGTCATAACAATATCTGAGTGTCAAGGTTTCGAAATAGGTTATTGTGGAAATTCTATAGTGGTCGTTTGAAATATGACTATTATAATATTTTAATGATTATATGGTTCATAATTAACGTATTTTTATCCAAGTAATTAATTATTTACTCTATTTTTGCTATTAATTACTATTATCAAATCAACATTTTTTTAATTTATCAAATTTTTAGTTTTAGTTATGTAATTTTTACTCTTATTTTATAGTTTCTTGAAAAATATTTATTTTATGTTGGATTAAAATTTTCAAAAATTATACTTGCATGGTAGAAATTAGAATACTAATTGTGTCCAATTTAAAGTGTGAAAAAATGAATCGCTCATATTGTTTATCATTAAAATAATAAGGTAGTCATATTTCAAACGATCGTTGTAGAAACATCCGGGTTATTGAGGTGAAATGAAAAACTAGTCCGTGCATGTAGCATAGGTTAGAAGTTACTGCTTGTTTTTTTAATCCATTTTTGTACTAATTACTAGATAGTTTTACAATGGCTACAATAATTTCATGATCATTATAATATTTTGATCATGACCATTGATATTTAATACTTAATTAGGTACGTTGATTTTTTTACCTTTTTTTAAAGGAAAATGTTTGACTAATTATTAATGTCTAAAATTAAATGTTTTGACTGATTATTATTGAGTTCTTTTTTTTTTGGAATGAATTAAAAAATAGATAAAAGAAACTATCAAAAATTTTCTACCAAATCTGTGAGATTCTCAAATTCTCACTATTATTGCACATTTAACTTTTCTTCCATATTTACAGAATTACAGTAATTGATGTTCTTACAAAAATCAACCTGCCCTCCTATTATATTGCCAAATAGATACAACTTGTTTGATGCTTGATTTTTAGTTCTTTTGTTTACTATCAATTTTTTTTTTTTTTAAATCGCAGTAAAAGTTATTAATTATTCAAGCTCTAGATTTATTCTCATAAGATGAGTATTATATTGTTTGTGATTTCATTGGTGGAGCCCCAGTTTCTCTTCTTGAGAAACATTTAATGTTTCTCAAAATGGCAAGAACTGTAAATAAAAGCAACTTTAATAATATTTTATTATTTTTTGGTTGCTGATTCACTCATGTCCCTCATTCCCTTCTCTCTCCTGCTTCCTTCTTTTGAACTTATTAACGTAACAATGGTGGAATTGTTACCCAGATTAGACAGCAACCCACCACCACAGCATAGACCAACCCCAACCCACCATCTCGACAGCCATTTTCGGCAGTTTCTTCCGGCGGCTTCGCCGCCGAGTTCTACGAAAACCCTAAGAAAAGTGGAGAAAGAAAGGGCATTGTTAACCCTAGAGGGTAAGTGTTTTTTTAACCTCAAAAGCTGCTTCAATGGTGGAGAGAAAGGTGCTTCAATGGAGGAGAGAAGTTGCTTCAATGGTACATCTAAAATGTCAGTAATTGTTGAAAAGGAGAAAAAAAAATTAGAGAATTACATTTTTATCCCTGATTTACTAGCTAAAAAGACAAGTTTATGCCTATGAGAAACACTCCTTGTTTCTCAAGAAGAGAAACTTGGAATTACCCAATTTCATTTGTTAAATATTTAGATGAAATCGTTAAATACATAAGAAACATTTTTTTTTACTTGATTTAAACTCTCTGATCATTGTAGACATTGTTCATAGTTATTTCTACATATGTGGCACATTAATTTTAACTCTTATTCATCATTTGTTAATTTTAATAGTGTGGCAATTGAATTATGTAATTATAAAATAAATAACAACCTTCATCTTCGTTGGCTAAAAGTTGTTGATTTTCTATGTGACTCTAAAATATTTTGAAAATGCCTAATTACATAATTATTAAAATTTATATTTGATTATATATGGAAGTGATACCATCTCCGTCTTGTATTTAGTGGAGTAGCGGCGTGATGTGATAAAGCATGTGCAAGATCAAAATAAAGAGGCGGCGAACAGCCAAGACCAGGATGGACTAACCCCGATCATGAGAGCGGTTCAAGTTGGTCACATAGATGCAGTTAAGACATTGTATCATCTTAACCCAGAAGCGTCGAAAAAAGCTGACAATAATGGTCAGACACTCTGGCACATGTTGGTGAATCAACCATCATCCAAGACACAGGAATTCGTTAATGGCATTGGAAAAAAACATCATTTGATAGATATGTTGAAAATCAGAGACAATGATGGGAAAACGCCATTACATCTGGCATTTGAATCTCGACGCTTTACCCATGCACGTCTTTTTCTCAAGTGCTCATATGATGAATGGTCCCATGCAAAAAAAATAAAATGGATGAAGGAACTTCTAGAAATTCAAGACGGAGATGGTATCACTTCCGGCGATCGGTTAGCATCTATTTCAGATCTTCCGCAAGATGTAAGTAAATCTATACTATATGTTGTTGTTTTAGCCTATCGCTGTGATCAACTAGTAAATCCAAAATTACTCGTACGTACTTTTTTAGACGGCCTTGTGTGTTAAGAGTTTTCCATATTGTGCATGAAGTCATGCATACTACTTGCAATTATTCATAGCTTTATTTATGTAATACTATCACTATATGCAATGTATTATGTGTGATCGATATGATTAAAAAATATGTTTATTAAAATAGCTTTATTTATCTAATACTAGTATAATTTTAATTGAAAATAAATATATGGATTTGCAAATTTAAAAGGGTGAAGACAGGTAGTGTACCTTTACTAACAATGGTAGCAAGTGATTATGGTTTAAATAGTACGGAGTAGTATTTTTGTACTGAATTTTAAATAAAGAGTATAGGTATAATGGATTTGATTAATTGAAAACTTATTTTTTTTGTTTGTGTATTAATTGGTTGATTGTATTGAAGGACATAAATTAAATGAAGTATCCCCTCAAAAAAAAAAAAAAAAGTATCTTATCAAATTTTTTTTTTTTTTATATAATTGAAGTAATTGTTTGCTACTTTTATTTAAGTATATTTATGCTTTATTGATTGATTGATGTTTTTTTTATATATATTTTAAGGAAAGGGATGTTTATATCTTTTTAGGCGCAAACCACAATCTCTCCCTTCACTTCACCTATATACTTTGATCATTTAAAAGAATAACTTGGATCAATTACGTACATTTAATGCAGATGGAAAAGCTTTTAAGTGAGGATCCTATAGAGTTGATGGGTTTCCGAAGTGTGTATGGTATTTCTACGGTAGAGATGAAAGACTATGTGAACACGATGGGTGTAATAGCAGCACTTTTGACAACAATAACTTACACAACAGCATTCACCGTTCCAGGTGGAGCAGTCCAAGATGATAAAGATGTCAAAGACAAACATGCTGTAGGGACTCCACTTCTTGTAAAATCAGTAGCATTCCAAGCTTTTATGTTCTTTGACATATTGACAATGTGCCTCTCAACAATGGTCTTGTTTTGTCTTCTTTGGATCTTTGCTACGGGAAGTAAACGCAAGTCGGTGATATTAATGGATTTTAGCATCTTACTGCTCTTAATATCATTCTACACAACTCTTGTGTCTTTCATGGCAGGAGTGTATGCTACAACCATCCATGTTAAACCCTGGATTGCTATCTACACTTTGGTAATGTGCTTGTCGTTGATGGTGCTCATGCAAAAATATCTTGTCATCAAGTTTCTTGGACCTGTTGGTCCAATTGTGACATCTGCCGCTCGTATGTATTTTCGATATCTTCGTGATCTTAAATTGTGTAAGAAAGTGAAAGATATAGTTTGTCATGCCTCTAACGCCTTTGCGCGGATTGTGCCAACCCTTCATCGCGATTGACAGTCAGACGATTTGGTCCTATATATATGTAACTTGATAGTATGTACATGCATAACACTTGTTTTTATTTGGGATTGTATAAGTTTGTATTGCTCGACACTATTTTTTAGCATATAATAAGTTTGTTGTTTGTAAAGTATTGTATTTATGTTACTTATAACAACATTATTGAATTGTTGGTTGTAATCAAAATGTTAGATGGCTTGATATTACGATTACATTGCTTTCTTCCGCTTACTCTTTCTCGTTGTTGTTGTTCAGCAATTTACTCTTAATTATCTCCTCATGATCTGATCCCCTTTTTTCACCCACCTCAATACAACTTCCGGCAAATACTTCACCTTGAAAGACTTGATTAATGTGTGGTTGCTATAGGCGTGGGTACCTTGCATGGTACAACATTTCGCATAAAGAGCATTTTATATACATGTAAAGAACATACAGATATAGTGAAAAGAACATATTATTAAAATGCAAAGAACATATACCTAAAGTAAAAAAGAATATATTTGCACTAAAAAAAAGTGAAAAAAACATATGTCCGTGTTGTTTAATTGTCACTGTAATGTACTTTTATTTGTGATATATACATATATATATATATATACATATATATATACATATATATATATACATATATATATATACATATATATATATATATATATATTTAATTGTCACTGTAATGTACTTTTATTTGTGATATATATACATATACATATACATATACATATACATATATATATGTATTTTCAAGAAAGTAGAGGGAGAGCACACGCTATAAGTTGAAAATTTTAATGAACAAGCTAAATCTAAAAAAAAAAAAAAAAAACCCAACTAAGAATAATACAAGACAAACAAAAAGAAATATATAGTACTACCCTTCTTTTATATCAAAAATTATTATTATCTATAAATTGGCATGCAAATTTGACAAAGACTTGTATACAACTGGTGTCGTTTATTTATTGTAAAACGGGTTAAAGTTATGTGCACTTGTTCCACTCCAAAAACTAATGGCTTGCCACTTAGACTACATGCGCAGTCTAGGTCAATGCCGGAAAAAGTGGTCAACATCCACTTTTCCAGCAATTGGTGGTAAGTTGCAACAATTTTTAAAAAATTGGTGGTTTTTAACAACATTTTTTTAAAATGTGGTTTTTTGCAAAAAAAAAAAAAAAAAAAAAAAAAAGGAAATTTTGACAATTACCACATTCTATTATGTCCATTTTAGCAATTACCACCTTCTATATATTTTTTTTTTTTTTTGAAAATTACCACCTTCTATTTTAAAAAAAAATCAGGGTTACCACCTTCTTGCCTCCCAACTACCACATGATGTCATTTTGGGCTCATTCTTTACCTTACCTCCCTATTTTCCTCCCATTTCTCATTCCTATTTGGATTCTCATCTCCCCTTTCACTTTTTTTCCCCCAAACCACGAATAATTTTTCGTCAATTTTGATTTGGAGGAGTGAATTGAAGTGTTTCTGATTTTTTGGGGGAAAAATAAAGGTGAAAAGGGGGATGAGAATCGAGTTAGGAATGAGAAATGTGAGGGAAATAGGGAGGGAAGGGAAAGAATGGGCCTAAAATGACGTCATGTGGTAGTTGGGAGGCAAAAAGGTGGTAACTTTTGATTTTTTGAAAATCGAAGGTGGTAATTTTCAAAAAAAAAAATATGGTAATTGCTACAATGGACATAACAGAAGGTAGTAATTGTCAAAATTTCCAAAAAAAATAAGATTTAAAATGTGGTTATATGCAAAATTTCCTAATAGTAGTTTTTATTATTCCATTTCATCTCATCATATTCCGTAAGAACTCTTTAATACAATATTGGAAAAATTGCAATTAATAATACAATATCTTGCCCGTAATTTAAATAATAAAACCTTTGAATTATACCTGAATATTACAACCTTTGGGGGGTTTTAATTTTAAACAGACAAAAACCAGTTGTAACCTGTTAACTATGCCACATGTTTCCCTATGATTGGTTTTTTTTTTTTTTTGAAATATTTCTCTCCTCCCCACCAACACCACGACTGCAGTGATGCACCACCTCCGGTGACCTGTCTTCCTCACCAAACCATGGAAAATGTGCCGCCGACCTAGCCCTTTAATCGTCCTTCTCCTTTGCATGACCACCACCTGCCTGAAACCCAGCCCCGAAAACCATAAAATTAGCCTAAAACCCAGCCTCGAAAACCATGCACCCAGCCCCCAAAAACCCCACCCTTTTCCTAGCCACTGCTTCACCCCACTGTTCACAGTCCCCCTACCCCTCCAGGCCACGAACCCAAAACGACTTCCACCATTATCAAACCCCCTCAAAACAAGTCGAGGCCGAGCTCAGGTCACCGTTTACTTGCGTTAGTGCCGCCGTCGTGGCGTTCGCCGGGGTTAGGTGTGTGGTATTCATCGGGAGGAGGTCGCCGGGGGAAGGGGCTGGTGTTCGACAGGGAGGATGGTAGCCGGCAAAATGTGCTGCTAGTTGGGGCTTTGGTTTTTTTTTTTTTTAAATAAAAAATATTTATTTTTAAAAAAATCAAAAATTATTAATTTAGACCAATTATATAAAGACACGTGTCATAGACAACTTGTTTAACCGGTTACAAGTTTTTTTTTTCTTGTTTTAAATAAAGACCCCCCAAAGGTTGTAATATTAAGGTATTATCAAAAGGTTGTATTATTTAAAAAAAAAAAAAAAAAACGGGACAATGTTGTATAATTAATGGCAATTTTTTCTAAAATATTAACTCATTATCTATTTTTTATAAAGTTAAATTATTATACTGATGAATTCTGATTTAGTTGTTTAACTAGGTTAAACCCCGTGCAATACACGAATATTAAATAATTATAATGATAATTTTATTATATAAATGAATATAAAACATAATGCATGAAATATATTAACACCATAAAAACACGTAAGAAAATATTTAAATACTTGTATGTAATCCCTTCGTCCTTTTATTAGAGTCTCATTTCTCATTTTTCACAGGAATTAAAATTTTTGTAAATTCCTTAAACCATGTGATTGAAAGTATCAAAGTATATTAAGTGCATTAAATAACAAGTGAGAGAAAAAGAAAAAAAAAAGGTTAATAAATCCCAAAAAGAAGAAGAAGAATGAGGAGAGAGAACATATGTTGTTGGATTAATTAATAAATGCCAAAAATATTTGGCAAACAAAATCAGTAAAAATTGAGGAAATTTTGGGATTAAATTAGGAATAAGGTTAAATTTTTTTTAAAAAAACCACTTACTAAAAAGAGAAATATTCTAAGAATGAGAATTAAATTTTGATTTGCAAAAAAAGGAATAGTGGACTCAAATAAAAGGACGGAGGGAGTAATAGTTATAATGTGCAAGTTGATAATTTTGGAAGTTTTGTATAAAGTTATAGTTAGATACAAATTAAACTTTTTTTTTTGTAACAGTTAGTTATTTTGGGAGAGAAATTTTTTAATAGTATTTTACCAAGTATCGTTCTGGATTCACTTTTAGTAGTATGTAATTGATGATTTATTGTGTTTATGATATCTTGAGTAAGGGTATTTGAGTAATTTCATTTAAAAAATTATTTTTGTTGATTTGTTTTGAGTAATTTTAATTTCAATTTCAAAAAAAAATATTTTTGTAGATCATGCAATTTAAAGTCCATTTTTTTCTTTTTTGTTGGCAACACTAAAGTATAGGGAATGTGTGTCACATGACTTAGCTTGGAATAATAAAATGGACTAAGACAAGTAAAATAAAGAAACGTGAGCATCCTGAAGTTAATATTCAATAATTGTTAATGCAGCAAAGAACATTATTAAAAGAGTGTAAAAGGATGGCAAGGCATGCTAGAAGCTTTCAATTAAAAGCCAAAACTTAAATGAGGTCTCTCTCTAAGCTTTTCACCTTGGTAAGTTTGGCATCAGCAAAAGTAAAAAGCATGTTTGAAAGACTGAATAATGATTGTATGGCCGGCTTCCTTTCACATGCTTGTTAATTAATGAGCTTAAAAATTAAAATACCATATATATATTACCTCCTTTTTTTAAGTTGACATGTTTTGACTTTTTGCATTATTCACATTATCTATTTTGGCTTCGTTTTAGTATTAGATAAACACATAATCATGTGAGATTTTCTTAGATTCATCTTATCTCAATTTCTATTTTCCAAATATCAAAATTTTATAATTTTTTCTAATACGTATGTGCTTGCAAATGTTCCTAAATGAAATGTGGCAACTAATAAAAATAGAGGAAGTATTAATCTAATTAATCTTCTAATTTATTTATTTATTTTTTTTATTATTTATTTTTTTATTTTTTTGTTGTTTGCTTCACCACACAATTGATAGTGCTATATATTGTGTAATAATAAAATTGTCACAAAACCACAACTACTTATACTAACCAAAAAAATCTTCATCAGTACTGTCTTAGAGTGTTCACATGTCTGATAATTAAAATCCAAATCCAATCCAAATTGAATTAAAAATTCAGATTGGATATTAGTATATCAATCTCCTATATTTCAGAAATTTTATTTTTCTCAAGTAAATTAGTTTGAGAACCTTACTTTTATTGTTAGCTCTAATGGTCACTTTAAAATGACTTGTTGGAAGGGGTTAGGAAGGATATGAAGTATATGGATTTGCATGATGATGAAGCATTGGATCGTAAGGGATAAAGGAGGAAGATTTATGTCGATGACTAGACGGAATAATCAAATTAAATTTGGTTCATGTTAGCCGACCCTACTTATGGGATTAAGGCTTTGATTGACTAATCGATCTCATGGTCACTTTCATAATTAGAGACTAATTAATATTGCAAACAACTCCCTAAATATAACTATTAGAGTTATTTTAGATTGAATGAAAATTTTCTTAAGGTAAGCAGTTAATAAAACAATTATTTAGAAATCGTCCAAAATTGTACACATGCAACTATTTAATACGTGTAGAGGGAGTATTATATATTAAAAGAAACTCCGTTTTATAATGTCTTACTCTTGCGTTATCCAGGTTTTCTTTGGCACGACAAATAGGAAGTATACATAATGATATTTAAATGTAAACGTAATCCACACCATATATTAATGATGATATTGAATTAATATGTAGAGTTATAACTTATAAACAACATGATTGATGAAAAAATACAAAAGAAAAATGAAAAGTAGATTTATATTGAGGAGTAAAATAAAGTTACAAAGTAATTTGTTAAAAGGAATTCATACAATCTTCCTTGAAAAAGAAACATATCTTACTCGATCATTAAGTAAAGAATATGAGCAAGTTAATTAAGATCTCCAGCAAGCTAAGCTAGTAGTATATATAATGATGCGAAGGTGAAACCAATTTACTAATTAACCTTTTTAAATGCTTTTTTTTTTTTCCCTAAAAAAAAAACCAAGCAAACAATTACAAACTGATAATTCATCATGTCATCCATGGAAGATAGCCGGAAGCTTTTCGTAGCCGCTATGGATGGCGACGTAGGCTTCTTCGAGGATGCACGAGAAAAAGAGTTAGAAAATTGTGATGAAGGCTACTTTTTGAGGCAAACCTCGTCTGATAAGTACAATATTCTTCATATTGCGATCAAATATCGGCAATATGAGTTTATTCAGAAAGTATTTGTAGATGAGTTATTGCCAAGAGCAGTAACTGATAAGCTGATTAATCAGCGGGATAATGACGGGAATACCCCTCTTCATGCTGCGGCAGAAGAAGGCCACATCGAGGCATTCGAAAAGCTCCTTGAATATGGGAAGGGGCAGCAGGAGGCCAACAAGGAGGCAAAACCGCTGGATTGGAGTGTCAGGAATAAAGATGGCAACACGCCCTTGCATGTTGCACTTCTCAGATGCAATTTTGAGGTTGCTGAATGGTTGGTAAAGCAGCAACCTAAGGTGGCTGGTGTAACCAACAATGATGGGAACACCCCTCTTCATGTTGCCGCAGAGGTGGACGCCGCGGGCTTTTTCAAGGTGCTCCGTGATGATAATGTACAATGGCAGCCGACATGGAGGGTGAAGAATAAAGAAGGCAACACGCCGTTACATGTTGCAATCATCAATTACAATTGGAATGAGATTCCTAAATTGTTGCTGGACCAAGATTCTGAGCTTGCTCGCGTTATCAACAATTCAATAGAGACGCCTCTTCATCTCGCAATCATCAAACTATCAACTTGTGGTAACTACTTAATCTCTCTAATACTAATATTTTTTTGACGTAATTACTACTGTAGTACTATAACTTTGTCATATGTACATATGTAGTTATTCCCACACTTAATTTGAAAATTTTATGTTACATCCACATGCTACACTCAAACATTACGCATATGCATAAAGAATTTGGACAAAAAATACAATATTAAGGTAGATGTTCTGAAATTAAACCCAACCCATCATCTTCAACCTCCATCACCACCACTACATATATGTTCCAAAGCCTTTCTGCCACCACCTCCACCACCATCACTCTTTCTCTTCTCCCCGCCATCATAGCCTGTTGAGCCCATGAACAACCCACATGTGAGCATTCTTCTTATCCCACACTAAAAACACTAAACACTAAAAAGGGGGAGTGTAGTGGTAATGAAATTCCGCATTGAAAGAATTCAAGAGTTACCACCACAATATAAGGCTAAGGGGCTACTCCCCTCATTGCCATATGGTTTTGAGGTGAAACCTCCTTGGTCTTGTAAGTAGTGGACTTGCACTCTTCCGTGACGGGTGCGACCCAGACCCGTATTTAACATAGCCACCACTCTCTCTCCTCTCCAACCACAACCACCTCCACTGCAAGCTCAAGGTAAGGTGTACCAAGCTTAATTGACAATTAAATATGTGAAATCATTTTTTTTTTTTTTTCATCCCAATCAATTTTAAGGAATTATATATATATATAGAGATTGAAATTTTAAGGAACTTTTTTTGAATTTAAGAAACAAAACAACAATAAAATTATTTTATATTACATTGAAAATCAAGAATAAACTGATTTCGAATTAATTCTTTGTAAAAATTAAATTTCTATTCGTGTTCTATATTCGAATTTTACGTAAGTTGTAAAACATGTTACATAACTTCTAAAATATGTTGCATATGTTCTTACAAATATTGCATATGTTCAAATTTTTTTTGAGTTCAAGGTCAAAAAACCTAAGTATTATGTTCCAATCACTACAACAAAAAGTGGAATAGTACGTGAACTGTTAAATAGGCTTTATAGAACGCCTCAGAGGCGTTCTTCTGCTAAGCGATGTGTAAAGTTTACAGAACAGGTACAAGAGGCGTTCTATATGCAAAGGAAAAGAGAACGGGTACAAGAGGCGTTCTATATGGAAGAGACAACCGTTCTCTATTCTGTTTCATATGCTTACAAAAAATGAATAATAGAGAACGGTTAGCAAAGATAACAGTTCTCTTAGTTGATTTTTTTTTTGAAAAAATATTTTTTAAAAAAAATATTAATTTTTGCATCAGGGAGGTTGCATACATACTAATCTACATCATCAATCAATAAAACAAATTGAATTGAAATTGTAAAAGTCAAAATTAAATACCAAATTAAAACAAACTTTATTATCCTTTATATTCAATTAATTACATCGCATGCCTAAGAAATTAAAAAAAAATACCGTCTAATGTAATTAATAAACAAAATCATGACATTTCTCCCCTGCTACAATAATATCACTTACTACCAAATCAAAAGGAGGAAGACTAAGTTAAGGCGTCCCATTCAAGCTCGATCTTCTCACTCATATCCCAGATGTCGAGCAAGCAGCAACCCGTACCTCACAGCCAACACTTCGACTAGTTTCACCGAGACCCCCCGTACAACACTTCGGACCCCAACAGCCACCAACTCCCCTCTGCTATTTCTGGCCACCAGACTAAGCTCCACACCTATACAACCCATTAAAGCTGCATTAGTTTTAACGTTGACAGCCCCTAGAGCCGGTGGCAACCAACTATTGCGAGACACACTCCTATTCAATATCGGACTCGCACCAATCTCAACCACCACAGAGCCTCCACCAGTGCACGCAAATATTGATGTTGTACCAAACACCAATCAAAGATGAGAAACAAGAATTTAATCCAAATCATAACATAAAAATCAATTGATAAAAGTTATAGGTCTAGAATAAATAATTGAGAGTTAAACACTAATAAACCCGCAATAACTTGAGACCATAAACAGAGCAAAATATAACATTATTCGACTATAAAAATCAATGGTTCGATCTTTCGTGCTGGACTTTCACGCACCGCACTACATCAGAGTTGGGGTTGGAAAACAAGGCTCGTTGTCTTTCTAAATTATTTGTAACATTAGTGGTGGTACGGATAAGACCACTATGGTGGTGAGGAGGTTAATCGGATGTCTCAGCTCAAAGTTTTTAAGACATTGAGGGAAGATGGAAGAATAGAATGGAGTTAACGTTTCAGAGGAGAGAAGAAGTAAAAGAAGATGAAATGAAGAGGAGAAGATATAAATTAGGAGAATAAGGGATTGACGGCTATCTTAAGGAAAGAAGAGTTAGGGTTAGAATTCATTTGGGCCTTTTCATATGTTAGGTTTTTTTTTTTCAAAAAAATAATGTTAAGCATATAGAACAGCTAATTAAGAGGGGCGATCTATATCTTAAGTGTAAAATTTGGGTATATCAAATAGAACGGTTAACTAAGAAATACGTTCTATAAAATAAAATTACAATTTTAAAAAAAAAAATCAAATAGAACGATTAACTTAGATAGGTGTTCTGTATAATCCAAGAGATCGCCTATCTAAGTTAACCGTTTTGTATCTTGCGTTTCTTATTCTAGTTTTTGTAGTAGTGAATTAAAAGTATGTTCTGAAAAGCTAGGTTTATTTTTCTATGAACTATTCACTACTAGAACACAGGCATTTTCTGACGAAATTTTTCCATCAAAAACTGTCGTCTTAAAACCGATTGTAGAAAAAATGACCTTTTCCAACGGAATTTTCGTCGGAAACACTTTTTCGACGGAAATCATGCATCGGAAGAGATATTCCAGCCCGGAAAAGTCTGTCGGAAATTTCCGCCTGAATACAAATCCGTTGGAAATTATGACAAACAGCTTCCGAATAACAAATAATTCTGTCGGAAAAACCAAAATTTTCGACAGATTTATATTCCGTGAGATATTTCCAACGAATTTAAATAATCCGTTGGAATTTATGTACTTTGCAACGGAATATTCTGTTGGAAAGTCAAATTTACGACGAAATTTCCATCAATATTTAATTAAAAAAATAAAAACCAATCCCTAAACTCTATTTTAACCTACCCCAATCCCTCTTTCACTCCGCCTCTTTTTTCTCTCTCTTTCTCTTTCTCTTTCTCTCTCCTCTTCTCAGCTTTCCTCCTCTCTTTCGTTCCCCTCTCCTCTCCTCCTGCCCCCTTCTTCTGTTCTCAACTCCATCTCCTTTTCTCGTTCTTTTCTCGTTGGAATCTTCATTTTCTCTTCTCGTTCCTCTTCTCTTCTTCTTCTCCTTATTTTATTTTATATAGTTTTAACCCCAAGTTCTCTGCAAGCACCTCTAATATTGTTGCACACGGGGTTAATGCCCTTTTATTTTTGTTTTCAAGGGTTTTAAGGTTAAATTCGACCATGAAAACTCTAGATCTAGACTTTTTTCATGGTCGAATTAGGTCTTACTAAACCAAATTCAAGATAGAATTCAAACAAGTTTCTATTAAGGTATGTTTTTCGTTTTTTTTATTTTTTTTTTTCGTTTTGAGCTATTGTTATTGTTGTTGTTGTTGTAGTATTTTAGTGGATCTAATTGGGTGTGGTTTGAGTGGATCTATTTGGGGATCAACCTGATTTCGTTTCTTTTTTTTTGTTCGGTTCAAATTTTTGGGTTGTGCGCTTCAGTGCGATTTGGGTGTTTATTTCCGGTATCTGGTTGGTGAGGTTGGGTACGTTTTGGGTTTTTTTTTTCGATTTATGTTTTGTCTGTTTGGATGGATGTATTGAGGGTTTGGTTTGATAGTGAGAAGTAGGTGCTGGTGGTGGTGTATGGTGGTGGTTTAAGGGTTTTGGTGGGTGTTGAGGTCGGGTTGTGGGTGGTGTTGGGTGTTTGATGGGGTGGTGGTACGGGTTAAGTGGGCTGGTATGGGTGGTGTAGGCTTTTTTTTTTTGTTTTTTTAAAGCATTTTCCGACGGACTTTTCTAGGCCGGAATATCTTTTCCGGTGCATGATATTCGTCAAAAAAGTGTTTCCGGCAGAAATTCCATCGAAAAAGGTCGTTTTTCCTATGCTTTTCCGACGACACTTTCCGATGGAATTCCGTCAAAAACACGTTTTCCGACGGAATTTTTCTGTCGAAAACAAAACGACTGTTTTCTAGTTTTCTAGTAGTGATAAAGTTAAAATCACTAAAACAAACATCATGAAAACCCTAAATTAGAGGAAAAAGAAGAGGGAAGGAAGTGAAAACTTATTGTTGGAAACGATTTTGCATTGAGAAGGAACAAAAATAGGAGGAATTGAGAAATTGGAGAAGAGTAAAGCGAAGAAGCCGGACGTATAGGAGAGAGAAATTATGCAGATGAACATAAACCCTAATTCTATTGAAGTGTTGAACACTGTAGTAGTACCATATGTTGTGATGGTATTGATGATGATGATTTAGAAGATGATGATGAAGGTGACTTCATGGATTTTAGAATCTAAACTCATTCAGAGAGAACAGATATTTGAGCGAGAATAAGAGGATGAGATAGATTAGAATGAAAAAATTAAAATAAAATAAAATAAAGGACACTGATCAGTTTTTTCTAAAATGAGATTAGGAAAAAATATATTTAATAAGAAAATAAAAGGATTGAGCATATATATCAAATTAATTGATACCTAATATCAAAGTGTTACCGTAAAGTATTACGTATTATTAATGTGTTACAAAAAATGGTACTTAATACGACAATGTTACAAAAGTGTTACGTAAAAATCAAACAATCCTAAATTTTTTAAAGTGTTACCAATGGGTGTTACTTAAGTCCAATTTTGTACTAGTGTATATATATACCAGTACATCGAAGAAGCCAAAAGGCTAGTTAAAAATCGAAGGGTGATAATGTTGTTCAATTAGGTACTTGTGAATTATCATATGAGAGAGGGGTGACAGTTCTTTTGCTGTTGGTTTTTTTTTTTCTTCTCCTTTTCAAGGGCTACAAAATACAGAGGACAACAAAATTCAAGGGTCATCACGGATAATTCTGGAGCCGGATCTTGAGAATGCGGCAAAGAATGGAGATGTAGGCTCCGTTAAGGAAATACGAAACAGAGAAATAGAAAATGGCAACTATTTTTTGGGGCAAAACTCTCGTGGAGACAATATCCTTCAAATTGCTTTCCGATTTGAGCAATATGAGATCATAGAACAAGTTACAAAGAGGTTGTTGCCAACGTCAATAATTGATAAGTTGATAGACCAGAAGAACAGCAACGGTGACACCCTTTATCATATTGCAGGAGAGGTGGGCAAGTCCCGCATTTTGGAGCTGCTCCTTGAATTTGATAAATACGGGATGTGTGATGACAAAAATTCAGATGGCAACTTGCCCTTTCATGTTGCACTTTTCCATGGACACTTGGGCATGTGCTTTGAACTATATAAATATAGTATCAAAAAGAGGTATGAAGATGTGAATTTGATAGAAATGCTGGTAAGAAAAGACAGTAGTGTCGCATGTTGGCATGACGAAGGAGGTTTAACCCCGCTGCATAGAGCAATTTCCCTCAACATACTTAATTACGTAAAAGCCATCAAATTGATACTTGAGTACTGCCCCGAGTCTGCAAAAGAGGTTGATATAAATTTTGGCAAAACCATCTTACATTTTTTGATTGATAGGGTATCTACCTACCAACAAGGTAAAGATCTGCTGCAAATTCAAGATATTTATCGACTTAAGGATGTCAAGGATAATCAAGGAAACACACCGTTAGATTTAGCTTGCAAATTCAACTTCAAAATGGCACGACTACTACTGGATTCAACATCTCACATTCAACAACTAACTTATTATGATCAGGTTAGCTTGCTTTTTTAAGTATTAGCGTTTCAACTTTGCAAAAGCTCCTTTTTTTTTTCTCCAAAATTGCTATAATTGTTTTGAGTAAACTATTGAATCTTATATTTTTAGGTTTTTTTGGGTTACAAAAGTTATTATGTATTGGTGAATTATTAGTCTAAATTGAAATTGCACGGAATGATGACTAATACGATCGATGCAGATGACAAAGAAAGAGAAGAGGACATTAGAAGAATATGGAGTGATCGATGGAGTAAATATCCACTTCTTAAGGAGGAAAATATCCAAATTTGGTATAAATTTATTGTCCTCTAGAGACTCCAATAGAAGAAATGTGCTTCATAACTTAATGCGCTTAAAACGGAGAACTCCTGTAGCGTATGATGAATGTGTGGATTTCATCTGGAGAGTTATTGATAGCTATCCAATACTTCTTGGTCAAACAGACATTAATGGGGATACTCCGATTCATATTCTCATGCAAAATTCTTATGATACAAAGATTCATTGTCGCACTTCGGAATCCTTAAATCATGATAAAGACCATGTTACCTACACAATATTGGCTAAATCATCCCTTTCATTTATGATACTAGAACAATGTTCCTATTATTTTAATTTGGCTAAAGATCTGGATGGAGCCATGGCCAATGTTAGTGTCAATGTCAGTGGGTATATTGGAAAAACAAAACAAGGGGATCGTCAATTTAGGTATGATGACCCATGGTTGGTACAAAATGTACAAGGGAATACACCCATTCATGAAGCACTCAAAGCAAATACCAAATTTCCAATAATACTACTAGTAATATTGTTGGGAGTCGGCAGAACCGCTTATGGATTAACGAACAAACGTAATGAAACACCTCTCCATCTTTTAGTTGGAAGTTCCAAAGGTAAGCAACAATCTTTCACACATTAATATTTTTCATCATTTATACTCCGTAGCTAATTGTTTTTCCTTTTTCTCAGATCAAACTTATTCTATATCATATTTTACTAGCCTTATGGTCTTGCAATGCATGTGTTGTTCATAGAAAATTGCATTGGTTGAAGAGTGAGGAAATACAAATAAATCATTATGGGTATAATGTGTAACCATAAATATGATTATAAAAATTAAATTTTTGGAACTTTAAGTCAAAATGAGGCTTAAAAAATGGAAAGTAGAGAGAGTAAAATTAAAAAGAAAAGAAAAAGGTTGGATTAAAGAAGCTAAGGGAGATGGTGAAGTGTTTAATGAAAGAATTAAGAAAGATAGTGTACTTAAAAAAAATATAAGGTAACATTTGGCACATCGGATTGGAAAAGAAGATAGGGCAGTATAGATTTCGGGAAACTCTACATGGTAACCCACATCCCCACCTTCCACCCAATGCCAACCCAAAACCAACAACCACTAAACTACTTTCATTCTCTCTCTACAACTACCATTATAAGATATGAAAGAAGCTTTCCTAGAACTTGATGACCTTCTCCTCCTCTCAACCCCTCTTCTCACCACTCTCCTCTCCAACCACCACCCTCACATCCACCATTTTAAATTAAATGTAGCAATTTCTCATCAAAAATAAACTCCACTCCCTTCAACCCCACCACTGCAAGTTGATTCTCCAATGCAAATCCGCTTTTTCTCACTCTTTCTCCTATAAATCCCTCTACATCTCCGTCCTCTCCTCCTTTTCCGCCACTGTAAACAACACTATTTCACTAGTCGAAAAATACTCAAATGCTTCTTCTTTTCCTGATGAGAAACTTTATATTCAAAGTGATATATATGTTTCTTTGTCTTCTAAACTTGTTGGGATTGTCAACGTACTAACTCAACCAAAAGCGTAAGATGATGGTTGAAGCCAAAAAATATGTTTTATACTCTATCATATTCCCTTAAACGAGAGCATGTTGGGCTCGAAGTGTTGATGCGGCATGGGCCCTCCTCATACCTAGTGTTTAATATTCGACTTAATAGTAGGGGGGAAGGGGTGATGAGATTTGAACCCGTGACCATTGTGTCATGCTAGCTCAAATACCATGTCAAAGAACCAAACAAAAGCGTAACCTAATGGTTTAGGAATTGGTTCTTTAACATGGTATCAAGATCCAACACAAAGGTCACGGGTTCAAATTTCATCCACCCCTCATTTCAAATAGAATTAATTTTGCACCGGGTAAGAGGAGGTCAAGCCCAAGTTGCATCCACATTTTAAGCCCAATGGGCTCTCATGGAAGGGGGCGTTATAGAGTATATGAACCAGTCTTAGGCTTCAACCATCAGCTTAAACTTTTTGTTAAGTTGGTCCTCTTACAAGGATTAACAAAGTCTGATCTGTGGGATTTTGTTTTAGAGTAGAGTTCTCCAAACCACCGTAGCCCGAGTGAGACATGGTTGTGGAGGTTGGGAGAGATGGCGTTGTAAGAATGGCGAATAAGGGCCTACAATGGTGAGGAGACATGTTGTGGTGGTTGAGATAAAAGGGATTGCAGGTAAGGGAGAAGGGGTTACGCCAAAGAGTTATGTGAAGAACGGGGATACAATGGTGGGGAGGTCGGTTAACGTGAGCTTTCTATCCTCCATTATAGCACCCTAATGTATTATTCCTCCTTGAAGGCTGGCCTGCAATAATGAAGGGGAAGAAACAAAAGGGTTAAAAAGGAGGTAGGTTAGTAAAGTACTATATTAGAGTTAATAATTTAACCCTAAACTAGTGGTTAACCCGTTTTAAGTGACATTAGTGCATTAAATAGAGTTTGGTAAATCTTTAAGGTTGCTAGAAACTATGCCTTAATAATTTTTTCTCAACATAGAATTTTCCATCATTGGGCCACCATGTTCAATTTCCCTTTTATTTATCATTTATAACGATTATTGATGTAGTTTAATATCCAATCTAATTGGGTTATTAATGGTCTTGATCACTCGCGCATGCTTGGGAAAGTGGGAAACTTGTTTATGTTTGTGATGTTTGCTTAACCTTAAATCAATACCTATTATTGTTGTCGTCTTAGAAATTACCACTTGCAATGTTTTTTTTTTTTAAAAAAAAAATTACTATTTTACTAGCAGTAATTTTTGAAAATATCAAAATTTCCTACCAATGAAACTCTCCAAACCCTCTTGTATGATGTCATTGTGCCTTCTCCTCCTTCAATCATCAATATCTAAGGGGGCCAATCAGCCAAGACTAGGATGGTCTAACCCCGATCATGAGAGCGGTTCAAGTTGGTCATATATATGATACTCCCTCTGTTTCAATATGATAGTCCCATATAGAATCAATCACATAAAATAAGAAAAGAAGAAATAGTTGGAATCTAACATTAAATTAATAACAAAATTCATAAATAGTTTTGCCTAATTTAAAATTTTTTATTTTTTTAAGGAAAATATTAGTCATAATTGCATGAATCAAGGGAGTAATTTCTTTACTTAGAATCATATCATCAATTCACAATAAATTAATTTAACCAATCAGAATTTAATATGTATAAAATAGAAAATAAAAACTAAGTTAAAAGTGGAATACATTCAATATGGGTAGATATTTTTGAAACGCCCAAAATAGTATATGGGACTAACAAATTGAAACGGAGGGAGTACAACTTAGATAGATTATGGATGAGTTTAACTATGCAGTGTCGAATAATGTTGGCAATAATGGTCAGATAATCTACCTTATGTTAGTAAATCATCCATCATCCCACATGGAGAAACTTGTTGATGGGATTTTATTCAATGAAGGTTTAGAAATTCGGTTGTTTTATTTTATATGAAAAATGTTAAAATTTAATTAACTACAAGAAAATCTATAGGAATGTTAGGGTACCCAATATGAAAGAGGTAAATTAGAACTATATATTACTACCTCCATTACATATTATGTATAACTTTTAAATAAGCACTTAACTTGGGAAACCTGATTAGGAATATAAGCAATTAATGATGGAACAAGGGATTTATTATATAGACCTGTCGTCAATCGGGTCGTTCGGATCGGGTCGCTACGGGTCACAGATCATTTCAGGTAGGGTCACTTCGTAGAATGGGTCCAGAAATGCTCAACCCTAACCCAAAGTTTTGGGTCCGGGTCAACCCAACGGGTTTACAACAATTTTTTATTTAATTTTTTTTTTAGCCTTAATTTTAAAAAATTCCCGATTTTTCAAGATTACTTTGCTATTTTTATCCCAATTTTTTAATCGAACATTTTCACCATATTATTTTTAGTCGTCATCATTTCACCAAAGCTCATCAATTCCAAACTTACAAAAAATAAAGTTACAAGTAAAACTTTAATTACATCCCAAAATTTAAGGAAGAGACCAACATAATTATATGTGTGGACTGTTGAGTATAATATTTCTTGACATAATATCAACATATCTGTCAATCGGTGCTATGTACAATGGTGATGTGGGTTATACAGATGATGCAATTAGTGTGGGTCGATAATTGGTGTAGGTGATTGGTGTGAATTTGAACAAGAGTTATATGAAATAGATAAATGAGAAAGGGATAAAATAAATGTCCGATGGTAGACAAACAATCAAACTTAATCAATAAACTAATATTAATTTTCAAATAAATGTATTTATTAAACAAAATTTTTTTAAAAAAAAAAAAACCATAAAATCAGGTCGTCGGGTCGGGTTTGACCTAAAAAATTACAAGTTAAATGGGTTTGGATTATATCGGATTACGGGTCAAAAAACTTTGTTCAAGATTCAGAAAAACGGATCAAGTTCGGGTCGGGTCGAAAATTGATAGGCCTAGATTTATACAGTAATCAATGTTTTACATAAATCAAGTTCCCCTCCATTTATTGCTAATTTATATACAAATTTTATTAATTAGAGTTTGTTTATTATTTTGCATTTGGGGCCTAATCAAACACGATGGATTTAGAGGAGTGGCCGCATTATGTGATAAAGGAAGTACATGATAATAATGTAGAGGCGGCGCTAATCCAAGACCAAGATGGTCTTACCCCAATCCTGAGAGCTGTTCAAGTTGGTCACATACAAACTGTTAAGATAATGGATGATCTTAACAATGAAGCGTCGAAAATTATCGACAATAATGGCCAAACACTCTGGCACATGTTGGTGAATCAACCATCATCCAAGATGGAGGAATTTGTTAATGACATTGGAAATAAACAGCATTTGATAGATCTGTTGAAAATCCAAAACAAGGAGGGGAAAACCTCATTACATCTGGCGCTTGAATCTCGACGCTTTACCCATGCATTTCTTATCCTCAAGTGTTCATATGATAAATGGTTACCTGCAGAAAAATTGAATTGGACGAAGGAACTTCTAAATATTAAAGACGGAGATGGTATCACTTCCGGCGATCGATTAGCATCTATTCCAGATCTTCCGCAAGATGTAAGTAAATCTATACTATTTTGTTTTTTATCCTATATATTGGTTTGATCAACTATATATCTAAGGGGATGTCCCAATTTCTCACATGGCATTTTTTTGTAAATAAACCAACAACTTTATTCAATTATGGAACCCATAATAATGAAAAAGTTGTTGATATATTCACGAAAATTCCCCCCCGAGAAATAAATTTCGTTCCCCTGATAAAATAAAATTACTTGGATCAATTTCCTTTGATGCAGTTGGAAAATCTCTTGATGAATGAGAATCCTGTAGAAATGATGGGTTACCGAAGTGTGTATGGTATTTCTACGGAAGAGATGAAAGACTATGTGAACACAATGGGTGTGATAGCAGCACTTTTGACAACAATAACTTACACAGCAGCATTCACCGTTCCAGGTGGAGCAGTCCAAGATGATAAAGATGTCAAAGACAAACATGCTGTTGGGACTCCACTTCTTGTAAAATCGATAGCTTTCCAAGCTTTTATGTTCTTTGACATATTGACAATGTGCCTTTCAACCATGGTCTTATTTTGTCTTCTTTGGATCTTCGCTACCGGAAGTAAACGCAAGTCGGTGATATTAATGGATTTTAGCATCTTACTGCTCTTAATATCATTCTACACAACTCTTGTGTCTTTCATGGCAGGAGTGTATGCTACCACCATCCATGTTAAGCCCTGGATTGCAATCTACACTTTAGTAATGTGCTTATCGTTGATGCTACTCATGCAAAAATATCTTGTCGTCAAGTTTCTTGGACCTGTTGGTCCAATTGTGACATCTGCCGCTCGTAAGTATTTTCGATATCTTCGTGATCTTAAATTGTGTAAGAAAGTGAAAGATATAGTTTGTCATGCCTCTAACGCCTTTGCGCGAATTGTGCCAACCCTTCATCGCGATTGACCAGTCAGACGATTTGGTCCTATATATATGTAACTTAATTGATAGTATGTACATACATAACACTTGTTTTTATTTGGGATTGTATAAGTTTGTATTGCTTGACACTACTTATTAGCATATCATAAGTTTGTTGTTTGTAAAGGTATTGTATTTATGTTATTTATAACAACATTATTGAATTGCTGGTTGTAATCAAAATGTTAGATGGCTTGATATTACGAATACATTGCCTTCTTCCGCTTACTCATTTCGTTGTTGTTCAGCAATTTACTCTTAATTATCTCCTCAAGATCTGATGATTCTGATCCCCTTGTTTCACCCACCTCAATTTCCGGCAAATACTTCACCTTGAAAGACTTGATATTAATTTTTTTTATTATTATTTTAAAAAAAAAAAAAAAAATAACCGTTCATATTAATTATGGTGGAACGATTTCCCTTAATATTGTTAAAATAGAAATTAATTCCCATTATACAAAAATTCTCACCCTGCTGGTGGGTTAGAAACTTAAACCCACCGGCGGGATATTCAAAGTTTTTTTATGCTTCCGCAAACACACATATAGAATATTTTTTTTTCTTTTCTCAAAGTTTTTTTTTAGAATCTTTATGTAACCTTGCGCCTTCTACCAACAGTAGCAATCGCGAAAAGCCTCCTCCATCGTTGTTGGCAATCGCATACACTACCGCCTCCCACTACTGGCAGTAACCACATCTGCCAACCTACTCCATGTGCCGCACTCTACTTCCACCTCCCCATGACCAACAATGATTCTTACATTGCCTCATTGGTTTTTTTTTACACATAGTCACATAGATTTTGTTCTGGTGGTGGTATATCACAATAAGATCAAATTTTGCACATCTCTTTTGCTATCAAGTTAGCTCCTTTTATTGTTGCAGCACTTGGAATCTTTGTGGAGTATTAATTTTTGCTACCTGGTTTCTCTTTTGAGAATTGATTAATTTCAAGCGGCGGGATTTAATCTTTTCTTGCGCAATTTTATTTGTTTTTCTTCAACTGTGATTTCACGTAGTAGTGTAGTGTCTTCTCCCTGATGATGGTTTGATCCCTTAACTTATTCTTCTCTGGATCTGCAACTTGGCCCAAGTATATGCGTGACTCTTCTCCTTCGGCCTAAAAGCGCATATCTCTACTATACGTAGGTCGTGGTTGTTGCTTCTCATCGTCATCACCAGCACACGTCTACTACTTCTCTTTTGATCATGGGTTACTATACTATCCTTACCGTTCGATGCGTGATTCAGATCCAGTCTGAGCATCCGATTTTCTCCCGCTCTGACTGCGGGGGTGTGATAGAGAATATCCATAGAATATTCTCATCCTAGGTTTAGGATATATTTTGTATAAGATTATCTTTGATATCTGTACATATCTTATAGTTACCTAATATGATTAGGTTTCTCATTGTAACCCTATAAATATTGATCAATGGAAATCACTCTATCAAGGAGTTTATATTATCTGACACTTCGTTTTAAAAACAAATTCCAAAGTAGTGTCCACATAGGATTGGTTTTCGGTTCAACTTAAAACCGCTAACGGTATTAGCGGTTTTGCAATTTTTGTAAAATAAAGTCAAAGAGACCTGTTTTTATTGAAAGGCGGTCTCTTTGAAGTTATAAGTGTAATTGCCTGTGGGCTAAGAATTAACAAGGACACAAAGAGACATGTCGTATTGAAAGGCGGTCTCTTTGAAATAATTTTCCTGTAGACTATGCCTTGTGATTTAACCAAGGACGCAAAGAGACCTATTATTGTTAGAGGCGGTCTCTTTTTTAAAATCGCTATTACCATTAGCGGTTTTAAGTTGAACCAAGAGCAAAAAAAAAACGATCATACGTGGACACTATGTAGGGAATTTATTTTTAAATCAATGTATTATGGGAATTGATTTTTATTTCAACAATATTATGGGAAATCGTTCAATTATGATGTGCCTTTTGTAGTTGATGAGAAAGTAGATGGAGAGCACAAGTGGGCTATAAGTTGAAAATTTTAATGAACAAGCTAAATCTAAAAAAAAAAAAAACAAATAAGAATAATAATACGAGACAAACAAAAAGAAATGTATAGTATTACCCTTCTTTTATATCAAAAATTATTATTATCTATAAATTGACATGCAAATTTGACAAAGACTTGTATACAACGGGTGTACGTTTATTTATTGTAAAACGACTTAAAGATATATGCACTTGTTCCACTCCAAGAACTAATGCCTTGCCACTTGGACTACATGCGCATTCTAGGTCAACGTCGGAAAAAGTGGTCAACATCCACTTTCCTGCAATTGTTGGTAAGTTGCAACAATTTTTTAAAAAATTGGTGGTATTTAACAATTTTTTTTTTTTAAATGTGGTTTTTTTGCAAAAAATAAGATTTAAAAGGTGGTCATATGCAAAATTTCCAAGTAGTAGTTTTTATTATTCCATTTCATCTCACATTCCGTAAGTAGTCTTTAATAAAATATTAACTCACTATCTATTTTTTATAATTTTTTTATACCCCTATTATGCTAGAATTTGTTATATACATCCGTGTGTATCGTACACCCAACTAACCTAAGGTTAGTTTTTTTTCTTCGTCTGATAATAAAATGAAAATAAAACAATCATGAAAATACTGTAAAGTTGTTGTCAAAAAAGAAAAAGTTAATACTACAAAAGGATCAGAATTTCTAATTAAGAAAATCCTCATTAACATAATGAGTTAGTAGAAAAGAAAAAGGTAGTACTACAAAAGGATCATAATTTCTAATTAAGAAAATCTTCATTAGCGTTTACATTATTGGAATCATAGTAAAATCGAACCACAGCATGATCTACATCTTAATTAGAAAATACTTCAGTTTATTAATATTAGATCGAGTAAAAGACCACTAGAAACCATAGCAAAATACTAAATTAAACTCAAGGAGAAGGATATGACTACTCATGAGTTATTACTTCGAAATAAATTCGATTATTGCTTACATTATCGATTTTTATTTATTAGAATAATTTTTTGGCAAAATAGAAATAAAGTTGTTGAGTTGGTTACCACTTATTATTGCTGCATGTCTACTGATTTTGGGCATGTAAATTACGTACCCATCAAATAGACAAGACGATTTTAAACAATAGTATGGTTTTGCCATGGCCACATAAACCTGTACCTCTTCTTCTTATCATGATACAAGGATATCCCATCCTCGGCCCCTTTCCAGATACAATGACGCCCACCACAATATTTATCGACAAAAGATTGATCATCTTCAAACGCTACAATACTTATCCCACCCTTTCTTGGGCTTGTCATGTTACATGTATAGGTAACAACTTTCCACATTTCACTTTTGAATGTAAATGTGAAATTATTCTTCACTTGAACATGTTGAAGCCCTAAATCTTGAAATTTCTTACCACCTCCAGCGCATTGTACATCTATAGCATCGGTATTTAATTCATTTTGTATTACCACCCAATAATCTACTGGAAGGAAAAAACCCCAAGAATTCACAAATGGCTGATTTGTGATTCCTAAAGTTAGTATCATGGCGATTATTAGTTTTAATAATGACATTGTTGAATTGATTGTTTGTTTTTGGTTGTAGATTTCTTTGAGTTAATGATATAACAACTTGAGAATATGTAGAATTATTTATAGTGGTTTAAGGCTTTGATTTAAGCAAGGACTTTAAATGGGAAACCAGGATATGGTGACATTTTGTACTACTGTTCACACATGGCATACATATCATGCAAGACTGTTTTTTTCAACTAAAGCATAATACTCCGTAACATATTAAATAGAATTAATTTTACGAAGTTATTATGAGTTAGCATAAGCAAAACAAGTTTTAATTAATTACAATATATAGCTTGATTACGTGTTTGCGTCAAATAAAAGTCATTTAGAATCAATAAAAATCAAAAGCTTCAAAGACCGTAAATAAAATAAATAGCTAGGATAAAATAAGTTTAAACGGTAAAAATTAGAGTCGGTAGGTAAAATTAAATTTTAATCAAAATTCATCAAAATAAGTTAATTCCTGTGAAATAATTTCTGCTACGTTCAAACAAATTAAATGAAAATTATTTCAATAGATCGGATTCTAAAATGACATTCCCTCCTTCCATATTTGTTCTTATGATTTAAATCTCGATACTATTTATAAAATTAGAGAATTCTCAATATATTAAATATATATATGTATAGTATAGTCATGTTGGATCTTATGATTTTTTTCAATAAATATTTTTTTTTTTGGATGCAATTCAATAATTAATTTATTAATAGTCAAATAGAATTTTTGTACTAATATACTACTGTACTAAAGAAATTTATGATCATAGACTCATAGTAATACATTATGGAGTAACAAGTATCGCATATGGAAGAAATTGTTAGGGGTTGAGGGAGTATGAAATCAACATTATGTCCATATTATGTATGCTAGCAAAACATTTCAATACTACTATGCAATGGAAGCAATAAACGACAATTAATTTACAGTGCATCCTCCACGATATGATGATGTACCTTTTTGTTTATTTTAATTTTTTATTATTATCTTTTTCATAATTATCTAGTGGACACTAAGTTTGGGATTTTTTACAAAAACGGCTAATTTGACAAAAGTATTTATCAAAACGGCTAATTATGAATTTTAATTCCAAAACTAGTTAAATTATTGACTTGGAAGTAATTTAGCTATTCTTTTTCCTTATTTTGCACCAGTTTTGTTCGGGGTTCACTTTATTGGTTTTTTTTTTATTTAGTTTTTTTATTTTATTTTAATTTTGTTTTTAGGATTTTTTTAAAGTTGGAAATTTAACGATTTACGGAGTACAAATAAACTAAATTTTTCGTCTAGATCGTATCATTTAAATTTGGAATTTCAAGTAGTATTGTTCTATCAGCACTGCCATAAATTTATACAATGATAAGGGTTTTTAAGGTATTGTTCATCTTTTTCATGCCTATTTATTGTATAATCTCTGCTAATGTTAGCTAATTTGAATATTTTTGAGTTTAATGGGTATAATAAACCAAATTTACACATAGTTACGTGATATATAATGGTAGACAATGAATATGTTCTCAGTTTTTTTTTTTTTTTTTTTTTTTTTTTGGTTAAATAATGGAAATTTGGAACAATTTTTTGAGTTTTTTTTGTTTTATTTTTTATAAAAATACTGATGCTTGCACCTCTGAACAAAGTACAGTTTGCAGAGAATTACTGCAAATATATTATATATGTTGAATGTTATTTTTCAAATTAATGGGATATTTTTTTTGGTGCAAAACAGGAAAGAACCCCTAACAAAAGAAAAACACAGTAACAGAATTTAAAACAAAGAAAAGAAAACAGACATAATAGAAAACAAAAGCACACCCTACGAAAAACAAGCTAGCTACCCTCTCATCATTGGATATCTTAAACTACGGCATTAGAATTTCTCAAAAATAAATAAATAAATAAATAAACTAATTTTTTTTTTCTGTAAATAAAAAAAAAAAAAAGTGAACCAAACTAGTTCTAAGGAATAACCTTCAAAAAAAAAAAAAAAAAAAAACTAGTTCAAAGGAAAATAAGAAATAAACAATTTCCTTCCAAGTTAAATAAGTTAGCTAGTTTTGGAATTAGTATTGATAAATAGCCCTTTTGGTAAATAGTTTTGTAAAAGTAGTCATTTTGGTTAAAGATCTCTAAGGGCTTGTTCTCATTGACTGAACTGAGCTGAGCTGAATTGAACTGAACTGAACTGAAATGAATATTTTATAAGAGAAGGAAATTAGGAGCTGAACTGAACTGAATTGAACTGAGCTGAATTGAACTGAACTGAACAGAATTTCAACGTAAGAGAACAGGGCCTAAGTTTGTGCATGTTTTGTTGCTTTAAAAAAAAAGTATGTGTTTTGGTGGATGACCTTGATAAGTCGAAAAATAACATCATGTTGATGTCAAGCGTGGAATTAAGTCACATATGAGAGTATTTTTGTAACCTCATTTTGAAAAAAATAAATAAAAAATAAATAAAAAAAATAAAAAACATTTGAGAGTATAATCGAATCTAATTTTTACTGAATTGAATTTATATTTACTGTATTGAAATACGAAGTATTTTTTAAAATTTAAAATTATAATAAATGAATTAAATTATTTTTACTTAGGGCCTGTTCACATTTACTTAATTTCAGTTCAGATCTAATCAGTTCAGTTGTTCAGTTCAGCTCCAATCAGTTCAGTTCAGTTCAGTTCAGCTCCTAATTTCCCTTTCTCATAAAATATTCATTTCAGCTCAGTTCAGTTCAGCTTCAATCACTTCAGTTCAATTCAGCTCCAATCAGTTCAGTTCAGTTCAGCTCAGTTCAGTAAATGTGAACCGACCCTTAGTCTCTCTTAAATTTGTTCTTTAAATTATTTATATTAAACTAATTTAAACTTATTTTTACAAATTAAATTGACATCATTCTTGTTGAACTAAAGTTAAATTTACTGAATTAAAATATAATTAAATATTACTGAATAAGGTAAAGAGTTCAAGTCTTAAAAATCTTGTGTCTTTATTTGTTTATAAAAACTTTTATAAGACAATCTTATTGATAATTCAAACAAATAAGGTACAACAAAATAGGTACAACAAAACTTTTATAAGACAAACTTTTATAAGAAAATAGGTACAACAACTTCTCTTCATGGTTAAAATGTTGATAAAATGGACATAATGTTCCAACACTTCTAAGCTTTATAGTTTCATCCTTTCTATAAATTACACCCTTTTATTTCTTCTTTTGACAAACTATTTCTTACATCAACTCACTTATAACAGCAATAATCTGGCCTTGTTGGTCAAAATATAGATGTTAAGGCTCTCCAAAGTCCAAACAAACAAGTTTGCCCCTTTTTGGCACTACAATCCAACCAGGAAGATTGTTCGAGTCCTCTACAGGCCATCAAAGCTCATTGGTTATAACTCTACCTATTAGGTATACAAGTGCATGGCTAGATGAAGACGATCTTATGCAACAGTTTCAAGATGATTCTATGGTAGTCAACCTTAAAATGACTACCATTATACTCCCTTCGTTTAAAATATCTGCTTCATTTCTCCATGTGCGGAGTTTTAGGAGAATTGGAGAAAGTAATAAAATATGGAGGCATTGAAGTTGGTGGAAGAATAAAAAATTGTAAAAAGCAAAAGTAGTGGAGAAATTGGAGGAGAGAGAATATGAAATTATAAAAATATGATATTTGTTGGGTCCACTAGGTGAGAGAAATGAACTAAATATTGTAAAAACTTTCCAAATAAGAAAATGGAGCAAGTATTTAAAAACGGCCAAAAAAGGAAAGTGAAGCAAGTATTTAAAAACGGAGGGAGTACTAATTTTCAATGTCAAAATTAATTATAAATCATTTATCTAATTTTAAAATTTTAATTATTAATTTTGAAATAATTTTGAATTTTTTTGCATAATTTTCCGAATTAATTTTCATAATTCACTTTTTATTATTATTGAAATTAAAAGAATAATTCATAAATTAATTATAATTTGTAAAAATATAAAAAAAATAATTTTAAAAATATGAACAAAATTTATAATTAATTTTGACATAAAAAATAAATTAAAAATCAACCAATAAAAAATTAGTATAATAGTAGTCATTTTAAGGATGACTTTCATAGAATTTTCACAATTCCCATTATCTAAGCAAGAAGATTTTTTGCTATTTGATTGTTTTATGTGTGTGTTGGGATACAAATTTAAAGATTCGTTTTGCACGTTTGTCAATCTTAGGGCCTGTTCCCTTCGGCTTAATTTCAATTCAGTTTAGTTCAGTTCAGTTTCAATCGGTCCAGTTTAGTTCAGTTTAGCTCCAATCAATTTAGTTCAGTTCAGTTCAGTTCAGCTCCTAATTTCCTTCTCTTATAAAAAATTCATTTCAGCTCCAATCAATTCAGTTCAGTTCAGCTCCAATCAATTCAGTTCATTTCAGCTCCAATCAGTTCAGCTCAGTTCAGTAAATGTAAACAAACCCATAATGGCCGGATCAAATTTGGTCACTTTTATACACCAATAAAGCTCCGTCAAGAATGATGCAAAAACAGCTAAAATTATTTAGGAGTAGTTTAGAAGTGATGTCATTAATTTTAGAATATTTAATACTCCCTCCGTCCCTAAATTACATTCCTCTTTCTCTCTATTATGTGAGGAATAAATGCTAGAAAGAGGAATATAATTTAGGGACGGAGGGAGTACTTGTATAGGGAATTTTTAAATCTGTTAAAAGATTATTATAGTGATATCACCCCTTCCTATTAAAAAATAAATACTACTTAAATAATAGTAGTATCATTTTTCATTCGCACCAAAAAATAATGTATCTCATTTTCTTGAGACGCCTACTTTTCAATTTTTCATTGATCTATTGTGAGACTCTAACACGAACTCATCGATTCCCCATCAATTTTCTCCCTTTTCCCACAAGAAGGTAGATTAATTATTTCTATTTCACACTTCGGCAATCTTGTTGAAAATTTTAACGAACCAATATAGAACTATGAGACTCTTCACCATCATGTATAGTTTCAACCATACACTTTGACTATCTTTTCATCAACCTAGTATAATGTACTATCTCTATACTTTTTTACTTGACCTAATTCATTTATCATGTTTGCCAAAAAAATAATTTTAACCATCAATATTTTTAAATCTTAATAAATTAAAATCATAAATATAAGATATTGTTATTGAGACATAAGATGATGAAAAGTTTATAGAATTGTATTTTGCATTCTAAATTTAAAGTTCTTGGCCTCTTTTTCATGAATACATTGCCACACACGTATTTTGATTAATCAAAAATGGATTTATATAATTTTAATTTTTTAAACAAAAAGTATGTAATAAATTATATTACATATATCAACGAAAAAAGGCTATATATATATATATATATATATATATATATATATATATATATATATATATATATATATATATATATATATATATATATATATATAACACTAAGCATTATTCCTCTAAATTATTTATATATAAAATGCCTCAAATGAAAAAGTCTCTCATAAATTATTCATCTTGATTTGATTTTGGATCACAAAACTAAGCATTATTCCTCTAAACTTTCAAGGTTTTACAATTGTTGGTTTGATGCTTGTATAAATACAAATATGACATAATTAACAATTAACATATATACATCATTTTAATTAGCTTGAAGATGGATATATAGAGTCTCATGTCATGCAAATCATGCATTGATTAATCAAGATGAAACAAAATCTATATGATTATCATCAAATTCATCAAGCTTCTTAAGATCCTCCTTATTAGGTGGATACTTACTCCATTCAAACTTCTTGTAGTATTTATGTTTTTGGATATGATACAAGTATATACCTTTCTCGGTTGCTTTCCAAAAACAATGCCTTCCTCCACATTGTCTATCCACAAATTCTACCACGTCTCTAAATGTGTCAAAAACCTTGAAAGCGCGACTAGGGATCATAAGTTCACAAAAGAAAGATATCGTCTTGAACATTTGAGTTGTGAATCCGTGTGTATAATTGCTATTTACTGGAAGGCGAACAAGACCAAGATCATCATTCTCTGAATTACAATGGACATTCATAATGTCATTGTCCATTGCATTTTCAATGCTAAATACATATTTTGCAGGACCAATAGCCCATCCTTTTACAAATAATGGTTGTTTGGATATAAATAAGAATAAAAATGTTACAAAAAGTTTTGAGCTTTGAAGAATTTTTGATGTTTTTGCCATTTGATTTATCGATTTTATGTGCATCATCTAGTCTTTAAAGATGAATTACCATATAGAGAAATAGGTACTATTTGTTGGTCTTTCATTTTTAGGGAAAGAAATTTGGGTTGATGTCTCTTATGACCTGTCATACATATTATATAAGCACCCTATTTATACAATGATTAGTAAATTAGCTGGCTAATTAGAAATTGGTGGGTAGCCTTTCATTTCTCATTTACTACTTTGTAATGAAATAGAAAGTTGTAGAAATAATTTTAAAGCAATAATAGGGGAAAAAAAGCCTTAAGAACCCAAGTATCCACCGAAATACATATGGAGTACTACATCTTCGAAACTTCGTTTCACAATACATGCAGCATTTTGTATTCACTTGCTAACTTTGACTATACTTTTAATAATAACATATAAAACTAAATCAAATGTCTATATGTAAAATATTGTTTGATTGATCTCAATGTATATTATCATAATATTAATTGTCAATGGTCAAAGTAGCATATTGAAAAGTACATTATAAAAGAGTACATGTATTGTGAAATGGTATGATTGTATGAAGGTAGTATGAATGTATAAATAAGCTTATACAACGATTAAGCCAATCAGCTTCCGATGGCCAAAACAATCGATAAATGTGGAATTATCGATGATCCTAGATACGACATCCATTACCGATGGCGGGCTATCGAAAATATCAAGTTTATATCGAAAAAATGATAACACCTTTGTTTTACAAAATGCAATTTATTAAAAATAAATAATAATAATAATAAAAAAAAAAAATAAAAAATAAAAAAAAAACATTATCGAGTTCCTGTTCTCTTATGTTGAAATTCAGTTCAGTTCAGCTCAGTTCAGTTCAGTTCAGTTCAGCTCAGCTCCTAATTTTCTTCTCTTATAAAATACTCCCTCCGTTTTTTTTTATATGCATCACTTGGTGATGCGCGGAGATTTAGAAGGGTATTGTGTGTGGATGAATAATTTATTATACTACGTAGTATAAGTAAGATGGAGACCATGAAAGAGAAAGAATATGAGGGAGAGTATATATTTTTATTATATAAGTGGGGACCATAGAGGAGAGAGAAATGATAAAATAATTTAAGTGTGGTTTAAAGTAAGAGAGAGAAATTATAAAATATAGTATAAAGTTTCCAAATAAGGAAGTGATGTATTTAAAAAAAACACCCATAAAAAGAAAGTGATGCATATAAAAAAAACGGAGGGAGTATTCATTTCAGTTCAGTTCAGCTCAATTCAGTTCAGTTCAGTTCAGCTGAGTTCAGTCAATGAGAACAGGCCCCTATTGAGTCAAGTCAGAGCTTACTCAACATGTGCTTATCAAATCTTCGAATCAAGCCAAGTTTGATACTTAGCCAACTCATGTCAAGTTTTAGGGTTTGTTCTCATTGATTGAAATCAGCTGAACTGAAATGAGCTGAGCTGAACTGAACTGAGCTGAACTGAACCGAACCAAACTGAACTGAACTGAACCGAACTGAACTGAACTTAGTAATTAGTGATTTTTAACTACTAATTAGTGATCTTTGATTATTTATTACTATACATATGTGTATATACATATGTACATATTAAAATATTTATGAAAAATATACTTTACAATTGTAATATTGATGGAAAATATATTATAAACATGAAACCCCAAAACATTATAAACACATATACTATATAATTTAAAAATAAAATAGTATTATGACAAAAGAACACAAAACACTTTGTTGTTTGAATTTTTTTTTTTTAAATAAAAAATAAAAATAAAAATAAAATAAAATTACGTTTTCAGTTGCAAATAATCGTTGCTTGTTGTACTTTACACAATTTGATTCGTTTACATGAAGTAGGGATTCCCATTCACGCACCAAGTTGAAGTCATGGAGCGAAGAGAAGATCATACTATGTACGATCCTAACAAGAAAGCAGCTATGGATATTGTACGACAAGAAATAACTGATCAGATATGGGAGTCAGTTCAGAGGAATGCCGAGGTAATTAAGGAGCTTGGTGGACAAGAAGAAGACGAAGAACTAACCGATTATGAAAATTAGTTTAAATTTTGTAGTATTCTCATTTTCTCAATGAGTTTAACAGTAAAATGTGTATCAAATAAATAGAACCATTTGAACAATGAATTGTATCAATATTATTATTATTATTATTATTATTATTATTATTGTTATTGTTATTGTTATTGTTATTGTTATTATTATTGTTATTATTATTATTATTATTATTATTATTATTATTATTATTATATCTCAAAAACAAAAAGTCATACAACCTACAATAAATTAGTGGGAAGCCGAGATACAATCTGGACCCCCACTACTCTAGCTATAGCAAAGCCTACCCTAGTAAAAATATGAGCTGTAGCACGTGCTCCAATGTCTTGCGTCGTCGAGAACCTCTGAATTCGCTTAAGCAACGCAACAGCCTCCTTCTCTAATTCACCAAACGAAGAAAAGGAGAAGGGAATGAACCCATATCCAATCGCCTGACAACGAACCTCATACTTATCTCGCTTCCGCTGAGCTGCATCAGCCACAACCCGTCTAGGAATAAAGTCAGATAACCTTAACTGTGTTAAAGGAGAAGATCCTGTCAAATCAACACAGACATCGCGACCACGATCCCAAGAATAATGTAACACACACATTATTATTATTATTATTATTATTATTATTATTATTATTATTATTATTATTATTATTATTATTATCGTCGTTGTAATAAGAGCTTAAAAGAATGAAATTTGGCTTTATATCATTATCAATATCATTAGACATAAACTGAACTGAACTGAAATGAACTGAATTTCAACATATGAGAACAGACCCTTAACAAATTTAGATTGAATTAATTTCAAATTACTCGCAAGCTACTTAACTCGATTAGCCATCATAGACTAATAGCGCCCATAGTTCAGCTCAAAAAAATCATGGCCTAACTCGGAAAGGCCCAACATTTCTTTCATTCGTTTTTTTCTAAACAAGAGTATTTTGGCTTTCCTTCTTCAAGCTTCTCTAATGGCGGCAAAATAAACCACAACCATATTACAATTTCTACTCCATAACAACCCATCTCCTCTAATTCAAAACTCAAGCTCTCATCAATGGAGGATGAATCAGAGATTTACGACGGAATTAGGGCACAATTTCCCCTTTCATTCGGAAAAAAATCAAAACCCCAAACCCCACTTGAAGCCATTCACAACACTACTCGCCGATCAACTTCCGACCAACAATCTCCGGCAGATAATCCCGCCGCCGATTCCTTCCCTTCTCTCTCCTCCTCTTCCAAAGCTTGGATTGATTCCGTCCGCCCAAACCCTAACCCTAAACCCCATGATTCTGAGTCTGATGAGAAATTAGTGGGCCCACCTCGCCCGCCGACTATTGAGGAGGATGATGATGATGATGGGGATTTGATTGGGCCGCCTCCACCTCCTTCGGTGGGCTCAGTTGATGATGATGATGGGGATTTGATTGGGCCGCCGCGGCCCGCTGAGTCCAAAGGGAGGACTTTTGATGAGGATACTGAAGATGAGGATGATGATGAGGAAGAGGGTACTCGTCATCGAATTCCTTTGAGTAATGAGATTGTTTTGAAGGGACATACTAAGGTAATTGAATTACAAATTTTATGTTCTTTAAATTTTAGTTTGTTTAATTTTTTTTTTTTATTTTGATTGATTTTAGTTTTTATAATTTTGGCTAATTGTTATAGTAGTATGATGATTAATGAGCAGATTTGTAATTTGATTACTTTGTTGTGTTATATGTGAAATTAAGCTTGTTTGGTATTATTGGCAAAGATTGAGGATTATAATTGTAGCTGAAAATGTAGTTAGAAATGGTTTATTGTGTAGTCGCCTCTTAGCGTAAGTGTTTCGAGGGGGTTTCGATAGATGCTGTTTTAATTAGTCCGTGAATTATTGATAAGTAATCATATTGCTATAATCTTGAGTTGTGTTTGTGGGGGTTTCTTGTGAATGTGATTTCAAGATCATGCCTTATGGTTAGTTTACTGCTGAAAATTGTCAAGGAAAAAAGGTTGTTTTATGGTGAGAGTTCCATCAAGTTCCAAGTGTACTTAGAGAGGTTTTGTTTCCAATTTCGTATTTGAAAATTAATCTTTATGCGCTCTCCTGATTTATGTAGCTGCATGAAATTGTAAGAATTATAAGTGTGGGTGGCCTGTTAGGTAGAGGTGAAGGCGGAAGATTACTTTAATGAGATTTGAACCGCTATCTGGTCATTAGAGTCGGATCTATTTTAGCCTGAAACTATTGCTGGCTTTGCTCAACTTCAATTGTAGATTTTTTCATTCTCCATTGGCAGAGTAAGAATTGTTATGGTTTAGATTAGATCATATATTGATGAAATTGGAATTTTTTAAAATTGTTGGCAGGTTGTTTCTGCTTTAGCAGTTGATCATTCTGGATCAAGAGTTCTTTCTGGTAGTTATGATTATACAGTACGTATGTACGATTTTCAAGGCATGAAACGAGATTTAGCTTCATTTAGACAACTGGAACCATCCGAAGGTCACCAAGTACGATCACTGAGTTGGAGTCCTACAGCTGGATTCTTTTTGTGTGTTACTGGCTCTGCTCAAGCTAAGGTTTTACTTTGCTCTGCTTACTCTTAATTATTTGGTCATTGGTACTTTCTTATATGCTGATAACTCTAATGAGAATACATTCTCTTATGTCAGATTTATGACCGTGATGGGCTTACTATTGGCGAGTTTGTAAAGGGTGATATGTATATACGTGATCTTAAGAATACTAAGGGTCACATATCTGGTATAACTTGTGGAGAGTGGCACCCAAATAAAAAGGAGACAGTCTTAACATCATCCGAAGATGGTTCACTTCGTATATGGGATGTAAATGACTTCAAATCCCAAAAGCAGGTGCGTGTATATACTTGAATTCATGTGTTTATGTAAATCAGGTGCTAATATTTACTTGAATCCATGTGTTTGTGTGTGTGTGTGAATTCACGTGTTTTACTTGAATGCTTGCTAAAGTTTAGTTGTTGTTTTTTTTTTTGGGTGGGGCCTTTGGGGGGGGGGGGGGGGGTGCTAAATATACAAGTACTATTTTCCACTTTTCCAGTCTTTTGAAACCATGATAGAATATTATATGGTTTCCAACTTTTTGATCATCTTGATGATATGAATATCCTAATCGCCTTTTATCCACACTTTTCCACTTATCTGTCACTTTGCTTTGTGTGCCTAAATTTTTATCAAATGTTGTGAATCATGATTTACATTGATATATTATACTGTACTTTTTTATGTTTATTTTTTTAAATTCTCAGTGTTGGCTCATTACTTTTGACCTTTTACATCGGTAGCCATTTTTTTCATTATTTTTTATTTTAGTCAGTAGCCTTGAACTTTTTAAATTTCTCAATCGTAGCATTAATGATTGTTTCTTGGTTAAAAGTCTGTTAAACTGAACTGTAACTAATTATAGTTAACTCATCCTCATCCCTGCCCCTCTCTCGCCTCAAAGCCCAACTTTTCTGCCATTAACTAACCTTCACATTCGCTCTACTCTAGCAGAAATACATTATTTCCTCGTCCACCATCATCTCTTTCCCGTTTCATCACCTGACTCACCATTTTCACCTCCCTTCTTCCTTAATACCCTCCCAACCACTATATCAACCTCCACCCCAAAATAAGTCCTCACTCCTCAAAACCTCAATCTTTAAATTCTCACCAGTCACCACCCACCCCTATCTCTTCTATCTAGCCCTTGAAGTCGAAGGCATTGCCTTAGATTTTGGCATCGGCTTTTGAGTCTGAACTTGTCAATTGTTTTATATGTATTGGGTCAAATCAAAAGCTCTGAATCTATTATACAAAAATCAAATGCAAAATCAATAACAAGGGTAACTTTGAATGATCACTGTCATTCAAGAAGGCAAGATAAGAACATCCTCAACAAAATGACAAAAAATGGAAAGAAACGATCTCCTTTTTTATCACTCTTCTAGGTAGTACTTTACTAGTAGTATCATTCAATATGGGTTTTTTGTCAGGGTTTTTTTTTTGTGAAAGATGAAAGTGATGATATTGTAAAGGAGAGGAAGATATATATACGATGTACGCATTAGTCTGCAATTAATCTGTCTTTTGTTGGGTGGTCTGACTAGCTAATTGGCTAGTGACGATGGTGGTTTCGAATTTGCAGCAAGGGTTCTGTTGTTGATCGCAGAGGGGTGGAAGTGAGAGTAAAATAGTTGAATTCAGTGATGTTGAAGCCTGGGTATCAAATTAAAGAGATGAAAGAGAAAGAGCAGAAAGAAGAGGAAAGCTTGAAAAGTCCACCATGGTTAATTAAATGATAAATTAACAAAACTTTGACGAAAAAACCTTCTCAATCCACGGTTGAGAATTGTTATCAGTTCAAAGCTACCAAAGATAATTGAAATAGTAATTGTCTTCCAATTAAAAAAGTAAAAAGAAAAGGGTTACCGGTGAGAATTCCCCCTATCTATTTTATTCGATTTTGGCTTATTCCTTTTGAAAGATTTTATTTTGTAATTATACCTCAATATACAAAAGTAACGTATTTTTAGATGGGAATTTTGCTTCCTTTGTACATTTTTTTTGGTCCCATGAATTGTTTTATCTGACTAAGAAAAACAACAGTAATACAAATGACTCGTTCTCCTTCAATGACACTGAAATAGGAGTAAAGGGCTTTTTTCTGATGCATTATTTCTGAATCATATGTTGACTGTGATTCTACAGCTTTCATTTGAAACAAGTCATACCCTTCTGTGTTATGACTGAAAGCAGATATGCGGTGTTGGAACTTTGGGGGTGGGGGTGGGTGGAAGCGCTGGAGTCTAGAAAATTTTGGTTTTTGACTGGAATAAACTTTCCTCTGACGGCTGTCCTTTCAAAAATTAATTGAACCATTATTAGTATTTCAACCATAATATATTGTATAATTTGCAAAATAAATAATACAGAACCTTGTGTATCGATATCAAAATCTGTTGGGTTAAGTGATATTTATCACCTTGCATTGCCTGATGACAGTGTTATCTTTGCTGCTTTGAATGCCGCTTGTTCTGGCTGCAAAACTTCTAGTTTCAGTTTCTTAACCCTCTTGTTTTATAGGTAATCAAGCCAAAGCTCACAAGGCCTGGGAGAGTCCCAGTAACTACATGTGCGTGGGGACGTGATGGAAATAGCATAGCTGGTGGAATAGGAGATGGATCTATTCAGGTGTACATGTCACTTGCTTGTTCATTTTGTTAAGTCCATAGTTGTGCTCTATGTTTCTGCTGCATTTAATAAAATTAATAAATATTATATTTTTATTATAAAAAATTACGTTCCTTTTTCAGCATTGTTAATGCTTCTGTAACCTTTAGATATGGAACCTCAAGCCTGGATGGGGAAGCAGACCAGATATTCGTGTTGAGAACGCTCATTCAGATGATATTACTGGGTTGAGATTTTCAAGTGATGGTCGTCATCTGTTTTCTAGAAGTTTTGATGGCACACTAAAGGTTATTTAAGTTTTACTTGTTTTTATCAATGCTCACCCGCAGCCTACATATCCAATTCGTCCTATCTTCATACTTTGTCAATCGTAAACTACAGGTTTGGGACTTGCGTCAAATGAAGCAATCTCTGAAGGCGTTTGAGGAATTGCCAAACCACTATGCTCAAACGAACATCACTTTAAGTCCTGATGAGCAACTTATCTTGACTGGTACATCTGTAGAGAGAGATAGCCCTATTGGAGGGTTGCTGTGCTTTTATGATAGGGATAAACTTGAATTAGTATCAAAGGTTGGCATTTCTCCATCGTGCAGTGTTGTACAGTGTGCTTGGCACCCGAAGCTAAATCAGGTATGCTCACTTTCCCACACTTGTTACTTTAATTAATTACGAAGGAATTACCAAGGGTGTGATATAAATTGCATTATGAGAATCAAGTTTGACACTTGTTACTGAGAGAGTAGCTTGCTTGGAAAAGAAAAAGAAAAAAAGGAAACATTATGAAAAGCAAAACTATTATCTTTAAACCTCATATATTTGTGCTTTAGGTTTTCGCTACTGCTGGAAATAAAAACCAAGGAGGGACACACGTTCTGTATGATCCAAACATGAGTGAGAGAGGAGCTCTTGTGTGTGTTGCTCGTGCCCCAAGGATGAAATCAGTGGATGACTTTGAAGTGCAGCCAGCTATACACAACCCTCATGCACTTCCCATGTTCAGAGATCAACCAAGCCGCAAACGTCAGAGACAGAAGATACTGAAGGACCCAGTAAAATCCCACAAACCAGAGCTCCCTATGACAGGACCTGGCCATGGAGGGAGGACTGGTACATCTTCGGGTAGCTTATTAACGCAATATCTCCTCAAGGTAAGGATGGCTTCTATGAGTTTAAATTGTTTCAGTCCTTGGCATTTCTCTTTGAGAATCTGACCTGAATTCCATTTGCAGCAAGGAGGTATGTTGAAAGAAACATGGATGGATGAAGACCCTAGAGAAGCTATACTGAAGTATGCAGATGCTGCAGAAAAAGATCCAAAGTTTATTGCTCCTGCTTACGCTGAGACCCAGCCCAAGACTGTATTTGCAGATTCTGATAAGGAAGATGAAGAGTGATGATCTAATGTATTGTTTTATATCATCACATGAACGTGAAAGAGTACCTTTGTTAATCGCCAAGTTTTAAAGGCAAATACAAGGCGCTCATAACAACAGGGGTGAAAAAGGGCTCGTGTACTTCTCACATTAACAGATTACATATTCACATTCTGAAGCTTAGCATAGTGAATTGTACATGTTGGTCTTTCTGCACTTTTCAGCCTTGTAGTTCATGTTTTATTTGTTGTGAGAGTGATGAAGAAAAGCAGAGGGTATAATAAAAGCATATAAATTTGAGCTGCCTATTATAGTTATACTTATGTTTTCGGTTTTCCTGATACATTTAGATGAAGTCGCGAATCTATTCTCTCCAAAATGCTATGATCTTAAATGTCGTATAATTCAAAAAATGTTGAAACACTGTTACTAACTCTACCAAGTTCATTTTCTCTATCATTAAAATTCCAATATTAAAGTGATGCACTTAATTAAATACAGAAAGAGTAATGCCTTGTTTATTCTAATGAAGACATGTTTTAATTATACTTTTACAGCTCATGTGGTAGTCGTTATAGTATTGAAGACCAGTAGTGATAAATATCAATGTAATGGAGTATCATGTTAATGAATGATTTTCAAGACCATGGTGATGCAACTCCAACTCCAAATTTGTGCTTCATCTATTTCTATTACCATCCCCTCAGAGTGGTGATGGATGGTAATAAAATATTATGATAGAAACTTAAATAATAAAAAAAAAAAAAATCGAGTTGGATTAACATTATCTAGGCATTGGCAGCAACCGAACAAGCAGTTACTGTATATTCATATTCTGTCAAACTGATAACCAGGTGTAAGAAAAAAAAAAACCCTCAAGATTGCAAATTACACCACATTCAATCACTAAGATGCCCAAAAGTATTGCTCAATCAGTAAGACAACACACCAATATGTGAAAGATCAAACCAATTTTATTGGATGGATAAATAACATTTACATTAGGTAGAACCACAGGCGCTTGATTGCGGCTCAGACAATTTTCCAAATGAATATAGGGATTTAACTTTCCCTGAATAGCATATATGTTACTTGGGCTATGAGACTATGTTACAGATTTTCTTTCCTTTCTTTCCAAATAACAGCAGCTAGAAACTATGCAGATCTAGCTGTTTGCAACCCCCCGCCCCATCAAAAAAGAAAAAGTGAGAATAAAAGAGTAAACCTAATCATGTACTACCTACAAACACCACGAGACCTATCTAACTGCAAGTAACTGCCTGATAGCTTGACAAGGGAGCATTCAGCATATTTTTCTATCTTGCCTGCTTTTCTGCGTCTAAATTATGACGTCTCGTGCTCAAAGGTTGCCAAACGAGAGTCTGATAATACTGAAAACATTTGTGTGTCTACAAACAGCTGCAAAACCAAAGAGCATAAGCAAAGGATGTAATTAATTGTCAACATTAAATTTAATTTGACCTTTATAATGCCTGAAGAAGAGAGGCTAAACAATGACGGTTATGACAGAACTAAGAAGCCGAAGTGTATAAGATGCAAACTGATTTGATACAAGGGGCTCAAAAGGACAAACCTTAATGAATGGCCTGTCTCTGCTAGAAAAGGAATCAATAAAACTATCCTTTAGAAGTAGTGAGACCTGCAAGTACAACACGAGAATTAAGATCCTTGTTGCTATTTCATATTATAATTCAACCCTTTTGTTCACCCGCCTAACTGCATTAATTTAATAGAGTTTCACTCACTCGATCGTTGTTTGATTGTACACTGGTGATCGTATTGGACCTTAAATCTGCACACAAGGACTCCATGTATCTCTTCATGACGTCTACAAATCGTGTGGCAGCTTCAGCCTGCAAATTCATCTAGAAATTTAAAAAAGCCTGAAGAACAAGACACCAGTAGAGAGGTTTTCATTCTTGGAACCTTATGGACAAAGGTCATGTACTTGATATGGAGTAGCATGTTAAGTCGATGTGTTTACAAGAAAGGGCTTTAGAGCGGAAAATTCTAGGCAATTACATATGTATAGGGCATAAATCTAATCTTCTGTGCCTAAAGACATGCAGAACACTGAATACATGTAAAAAATGAAGCTAGAAAACACGATTCATAGGTTAGGTTCATATTCCCTCCAACCTTATACTCATCCCAATTAATAGGCCAAGGACTATGAATCTATGATATGAAAAAAGAACTGGAACTCCAACAAAGCCTATGTTGCCCATTTAAGAGATTTTTATCTTTAATTTAATAAAAAAAAATAATAAAGGAAGCAATTTATGAGAATTATTTTCCATCAAATTGGGGGAAATGAGCTCATAATGAACAATAAAAGCGGAAAATTCCCATAATACAGGGTTTTTTTTTTGAATTATTCTTTTTGCAAATTTGAGACAAGTCCCAAGTCTTATTTTGAGCCAGAAAAGAAATCAAGGCATTAGCTGGAGTTAACAGCTGGACGATGCTTCCCATGAACTTCTCCCTAGTATCAAATAAGAAAATCCTCAAGCTAAAGAATATTAAATTTGAAAAGCTATCATTAGGTTCCTGGCCTAAACTTAGCCCAACTAATGTTGTTTCAGGTTTATGTTAACCTAATTAATTAAAATAACTTGAAAAGTTTAATTCATGATAAATAAAGATCCACCAGCTCGATTAACCGGTACAAATCAAACAATGCAGAACGAATAGCATTCAGAGTGCTCTTAAAAAGCTTCTTTTAGTCTCCCTTTGCTAGCTCATCGCTTCTCATTATTGACACATCAGCAACTTAGGAGAGATTGTTTTAAACTAAACAGTAAAGTGTGGCCTGCTGCCTAGTCAGCGAAAATAACAGACCCAGACATGCATAACGGAGTTATTATTCACGCGCATAACGGGGTTACTGGTTTTGTGAGGGTTACTTGTATTTTTCAGAGGTTACTTGTATTTTTTTTACAGGGGTTACTAGTATTTTGTTTTTTTCAGGGGTTACTTGTATTTTTCAGAGGTTACTTGTATTTTTTTTCGGGGGTTACTTGTATTTTGTTTTTTAGGGGTTACTTGTATTTTTCAGAGGTTACTTGTATTTTTTTTCGGGGGTTACTTGTATTTTGTTTTTTAGGGGTTACTTGTATGGATTACTTATTCTGGGGTTACTTGTATTTTTCAAGGGTTACTTGTATTTTTTTTTTTTTCAGAGGTTACTTGTAAATATGGATTATTTATTCAAGGGTTACTTGTATTTTTCAAGGGTTACTTGTATTTTTTTTTTTCAGGGGTTACTTGTATGGATTACTTATTCCGGGGTTACTTGTATTTTTCAGGGGTTACTTGTATGGATTACCCGGGGTTACTTGTATTTTTTTTTTCAGAGGTTACTTGTAAGTATGGATTATTTATTCAAGGGTTACTTGTATTTTTCAGGGGTTACTTGTATTTTTTTTTTCAGGGGTCACTTGTATGGGTTAATTCAAGAGTTACTTATTCAAGGGTTACTTGTATGAGTTACTTATTCGAGGGTTACATATATGAGTTGTTTCAGGGGTTACTTGTATGAGTTACTTATTCAAGGGTTACTTATACCAAACCACTAACACCATACAAGTAACCCCTGACCAAAACCAGTAATACCATACAAGTAACCCCTGACCAAACCAGTAACACCCTACAAGTAATGACCAAATCAGTCGCACCCTACAAATATTCTACAATCTACTCTTATTACTATTGTTGTTTCTGTTGCTGAATTTTTGACGAAGAATGTTCGATCTAAGATTTCATGAAGGAAACAAGCTCACATTTCTCTGGTTCTCATAATTTCACTACTTCAAATGTTGTTGATGATCTTAAGGTTAATTGATTGCAAGTTTTCACAACAATTTGACACCCAATTTCTACAATTTCGGGATTTAATTGCAGCAATTTGGCAAAGAGGAGAGAGAAAATGGGTAGAGTAAAGATATGGTTGTTGGTGATGTGTGGTGTGGCTTGAAAAAGAAGCTGAGAAAATGGGTGGAGTAGAGATATGTTGTTGGTGATGTATGGTGTAGTTTGGCTTGGAGAACAAGTTAAGAAAAGAGGAGTGAGAAGACTAGTGCTATTTAAAAAAAATAAAAAAAAAAATAGAAATTGTCGCTGGCCACATACAAAAATTTGTGAACAACAAATGATTCTATTTAAAAAGATAATGTGGCAAGGTATAAAGGTACAAAAAGATAAGATAGAACACAAGACAAGATAAAAGATCCCCGGCATGTGTGTGTTTTCTATTATTACGGACCTTACATAAGTCAAAAGCAAAAATCATCTCTCTCGTAAAATAATTAAATAAAAAAAATACGAAGTATTATATATCAAAACCACACTAGCTATTTTAGAAAAAAAAGTGAAAGTACCTGCTCCTCACTGCACTTATATACAGGGTGCTTTTCAGCCATCATATAATGACCGGCCAATGCAGTATGAATTGGACGAAGTTCAGAATAGAGCTCCTTTCGTCGAGGAAGCAAGGGCAAGGAACACATTTTTACCTGCATCAACATATTTAAATGTGAAAAAGGACTCCCCATATCAGTGAAAAACTGACAACACTGACTCCCCATATCAGTGAAAAACTGACAACACTAGCATCAGTAGAATTGACAAGCATCATGGAATTGGGGATCAGAAGCTGGAATTTGGGATAGAGGATAGGAGTGTGCAGGGAAAAATTTTGTAGAAGAGTTCAATTTCAAAAGGTCCTTTTCAGAATCAATCCAATTGAGGTTGAGGTCCTTTCATTTCATCACCCCACCTTTCGTTATTAATTTCCTACAATGTTTGGCATTACTAAAAATTATAATTTACTCCGATTTGAGTTTTAGTTAATACATTTTTCAGCCAAACTACACAGGAGCTCTTTTCTTTCTATCAAATATTTTAGTTCCACCTGCAGCTTTTCACCCAACATATATAAACCCATAGATCATTCTTGCCACGAGTAAATGTTATAAACAAACAGCCCTAACAACAACATAAAAATTTTCATGGCTTACCAACATATATATTTTCATTCAGACACCATGACAAGCTTAACACAAATGTATATGTTAACATCTAAAAAAGAGTGCAAACCTGGTCCTTTGCCACATTAACAAGGACAAGATTAGAAGTCTTAATCTTCAAGTCTGCTGGTTTATTCTTTAGACCAACCTGCAAACAAAAATTAAATAGAGCTTCATCAGGATGACAATTAGCAATGCATCGATCCAGAAAATCAATAACCACACACGAAACTAACACTCTCACTTACAAGTCAATATATCAAATTCTTAAACAAACCCAAAATAAATATGGAGAGTATTGAAAGATGAGGCTTCCAAAGAAATAGGATGGCATTCTGTTCTGGCTTCCTAAGGATAGCAAGATTAGCAACCCATACCAAGGCAATAAATGTTTAGTTTTGTAAGGAGTGCAACACAAAGAGGAAAATTTGTCCCCATTTAGTAACTCTCAGAATCCTCAGTCACCTTAGCTCATAACGAAGCTAAATAAGTGGCTTTGTCCCATAATAATTGAAAGGTTCTGAAAATACCCCTGAGCTTTGCTTTAGCTACACAGACCGCATGACTGCCATAAAAGCATTGCTGTCACAACTTCTCTACAAGCCACAACCTTACAAAACCCTCAAAATCTGATCAGCAGCCAATCGCCCAATCCACAACCACTAAAGAAAAAAACCCAAGATTTTGCAAGCAAAACAAACAATCTCCTCTAGAGGTGACTTGCCATGTCACAATGTAGAAGTACATGTGAACATGACTCACTGGAAGCCCATCAAAGCATACAAATTTCTGATGGAAAAAACCTAAGCATGTCAGTAGCATTAATCCAATTCACTGCCAAAGACCACACAAAATCACTCTCTTTAAAAGGAACCCTCACCTTCTATATAAAGTTTGCTACCTAAAACACTGGAAATTGAGGGGGTTGAGTCGAGCCATTTACAGGTAAAGACCCTAACCATTCTCCAATCCAATAAAAATATTTAAAATATAAAAATAAAATAAAAACTCTGGACAATACACGAAATATTATACAAGAATAGTGTGCCGCTGCCAACCATGCTTGAAATTATCTCAGGAAAAAGCTAAGGAAACCCCCACAGAAAGGCACCAAACTGAAGTTAAGTGCGCCACAAATATCACTGCCTATAAATTATAGCTGAACATCCTACCATTTCGCTCTAGCCACAGAACTTAAATTACAGCTAGACATCCTGATTTTTTAAAATCAACTTCCCCTTATTCCCACTAAAACTTCAGTAACCTCCAATGCACCAAAATGGGTGATGAAGAAACCAGACCAGATCACAATGCACCACACACAGCCACCTTACAATGTTGAAAAAGATGGTTTCATATACAGCACTGTACACATTGTGTGCATGTATTTGTCCACAGATTGTTGTAACCCTACTTAAACATGTACTCACAATGGCTTTATCTTCCTAAGGACGATGGCTTTCCACAAAGTAAGCTACAGAACGAGAGGCAGGTGAAAACTTTTGGAAATGAGAATCGAAAGATGCACAGATCAAAATATAGGAAAAGTGACCTACACACAACTTCCTAAATCATCTCATAAACTCTGAGAGGAACAAAATTTTAACACACCCTAATGCTACTCTTGATGCTACTCTTGAGGGTTATATATATATATATATATATATATATATATATATATATATATATATATATATATATATATATATATATATATATATATATATATATATTACCCCTGCACTATTAGAAACTCAAAATTGAGTCATGATGAACAATACCATCTCAATATTAAAGCAAGACATTTAATATGCAATAGCGTCAGTAAGCAGGAAATTTAATGTGAAACAGACACATGAGTAAATACATCTAATGATAAAAGCAAGACAATGCAATAGTCATTATCAACAAACAAGCACCTTTTTTTGTAACTTGTGCACTCTAATGAAAATCCTGAAAAAGATGCATCAAGACTAATTTAAAAACTAGAATGTGAAGGCTAAATGCAACTGACTTACAATGTAAGGTACAGGAGCATCAAGAAAATCAAGCATCTTCACGGGGAGAATCTGCAGCAATGATAATATCAGAAAAAACAACAATTAGATGTGACCCACGACGCTTAGCACAATAAAATCATTAAATCACAATCTCATGACCTACATTAAGATGCTCTTGATATTATTACTTTTAGCAATCAACAATGGTTAGCTATAAAATGTCAGGATCTGAACAGCACTTGACTTTGCTTCATTTGTAGACAACATAGTTACATGACAGCTAAGGACATGAGATTATCTGCCTTAGCCCTCATCTACATACGGACACAGATTTCCCAAATTGTTTTTTTGTTCAAAGTTCACCAACTTCAATCCCATATATTTATTACTCCACAATAAATATGATAAAATTTCAGTTTGTGTGCCATTAATTACTCATATTTCATAATTGTCATATAAACATAACTAAACGCAAAGACACAGGAAATATAAATTTGAAGAGAAAGAATTGCCATAGAGTTTGAGAGGTTTTTGGGCCAAGTATTCTAATATCTGATACCATGCAATTTCTATTATATAAATATTTAATTAGTTTGGAATTAAATCATCTTGAGTTCCATTGTTATGAGATACTTGTCAATATATCTATCATGAAACATATGCACAACAGATGTTTCCCCTGCCCAACTCTTCTACCCTTGGACAAACATTGTGATCAAATATATGTGAACAGGGATAGATCAGATGCAGGAAGATGTTACGAAAACAAATAATTCCACTGTAAATCACAAAATGAAGTGAAATGGAAGGGTGATTTCCAAATATCAACCACTTACTGATAGAAATAGACTTTGCCACTCAAATGGACGAATCATAGGGATGATGGACAGCACTACAGCTGACAGAACACCCTGTAAAATTCAAATATAGCGGTGAGGAAGCAGTAACAGATAAACATCACATAATTAATAAAAAACACAAGAATATCAAAGAGCTAACTTCTTTGCGTTTACGTGATGTCTTAGATTTGTATGATACAAAATGTTGCATAACAGGTCCAGAGTAAATGAGTAACAGGGCAGATTAGTTTTTATATGCTCTCATTATCATTCATAAACGAAATTAAGATAGCACTGTCAATTTTTCATATCCCACAAATAACAGAAAGGTAATAAACTCCGAGCCAATGCTAAGCGATAAAAGCACTTGAGACATAGGACACACTTTGTACAGTGCTAGGAAACACGCTTCAAAACTCAAGAAGACACTTAACATCTCAGGATAAACCACACTAGCCAAGTAGCCATCTAAGAATCAAAAATTGTACTCTTGCCTAAATCCTTCTGTTATTTATCACCTTATATGATTTCCATAAACTACCAGCAATGTTTACAGTCAAATATACAATAGAAAGGTTCAGTAAAGGCCTGCCCTTAAAAGAGAGAGGGATACACTTTCAGGAAAACCCATTCAAGTTAACAAGTTGTTGCCCACACTCTATCTTACAAGCACCTCACTGGAGGTCTCTTCCCAGATTGCCCCACACAGCCACCCAGGAATTGACCAAATCCATAAAACCCTGAACGGTGGATCCAAAACAGGAAATGAGACTATAGTTTGCAATCAATACTCCAAAAAACCTTATTGCTACAAATATACTTCCTCCGTTTTTTAATAATTGCACCATTTTCCTTTCCGGGAAATTGCATATTAATTGCACCATTTCTTTATTTGGTATGTTTTATTCACTTTTTGCTTGTGTTCACACACAAAATACCGCAATTACCCTTGTTCACATGTTATAACAACAATTATACCCAACTTTTTCTCACTTATTTGTTTTTTGATTTTTTTGTAAATTACCACCCCAAAATGTACCATGTATTGAAATAACCACCCATTTTTTTTGAAATTAAAAATAACCACCCATATTTTACAAAAAATGTAGGTTTTACCACCCGACCTATACTCCGACCAGTTTTTCGAGCATGGGCCCCACATAACGGCTGTTTTTTATTTTTATAGAAGTTGTTTCTCGATTTATTTCCTCCCTTCTTTCACAAACTACTCCCAAACTTAAAATTCTTCATTTTTTCCACAAATTCTACCAATTTTTACTCCAAGTTTTGCAAATTGACAAGCGAATCCTTTGAAGTACGCACTTAAATTTTTTTACACCAATTTGTACAGCAAGGTAATTGAAGATCACACTTAATTTTTATTTTTATTTTTTTAGTTATTTTGCATGTTTAATGCAGTAGAATTCAAGTTATACGATATTTTTTGTTTGGAATGTGTTTTATTAGGAATTTAATGATGTAATCGTTGTTTGATTCATTCAATTTAACTTGAATTGAAAATAGGGTTCTTCATAATGAAATTGTGGGGCACATGATCGAAAAACTGGCCGGAGTATAGGTAGGGGTGGTAAAACCTACACTTTTGTAAAATATGGGTGGTTATATTTAATTTCAACAAAAATGGGTGGTTATTTCAACACATGTTAAATTTTAGGGTGATAATTTACGAAAAATCCTTGTATTTCACATGGGCACATATGACATTCTCCATTTTTTACACTTTTCCTTAAATCTTGTGCCCATACAAAACGGTGCTTTTAAAAAAAAAAAGGGATGAAGTGTAATGGTAGAACAGTGATTAAAGTTCTCTAGCGTCAGTGTGGAGAAATGATGTAGATCGCTCTAGGCACTGAACTCGTCTCTTTTCAAGTTTTCAGAAAAAGGAAGTCTATTCCCCTTCATTTAACCCTTCCAGTACAAAGCCTGGATAGATTCTCAATTTCTCATTTCACTACATAAGCTATTCTAGAAATCCTGAAACTATGTATTATACTTCCTCCATAATTAATTAAATGATCCACTTCCCTTTTGCGGCCATAGTTAAATAATACTCTTTTTTTCTTATCTAAAAACAATATATTCTCCTTTCATAACAAAATCCTAATCAGTAAGGTTGCTTACAATTTCCTAAGTTGCACGATAGCATTCAAAGTTTCAAGACCAAGTGAGCCAAGAATCAAGATACAAACCAGTAGAGCTAGACTTTTGCAAAATCAGGTTAATGATTGGACACCACTCATTAAAGGCACTTCAATGGACCCCAAAATAAAGGGGACAATGTAGGGAAATCAGAAAGGTTTTATTCTCAAACAAATAAAAACTATAAAATAGAATTTACAAATATAATTTACCAGATTAGATCCATATACAACCACTTGTTTTTCCAACAATACTCCAGTAAGCAAAGCCAAGATCTGAAAGACAGATTGTAGATGGTGAGATTTATGGATAAAGCAATAAAAGGTATCAGTATGTCAAAAAAAATATAGGCATTCTAAAAAAAATATAAGATAAAAATAAAAAATAAATAAATACCAATATACAGCCAGAGAAATACAATGCGCGACAGAAAAAGATGTCCATAAATTTATTTTTAAAAAAAAGCAACAAAATTTTAGTTTTTATATAATAATCAATAGAAACATCAAAAATAAAAATCCAGGCAGATTAAAAATTGCCAGGTTAAAATATAAACAAAATGAGAGCAAGGAGGGAGATGCTATTTCTATGCAAAATAATAAAAATATTTGAAATTTCCTTATCACTTGCTTTATCACTTGTTAAATAGTGTATTAATTAGAACAAAATCTTTTATGTAACTATTACTCATCTATACATAAATCTCTACATGAGAGTTCATTTGGTCTCTCATTATAAATGGAATCTTCTAGATCGTTGTAATACAGACAAATAATATAATGAATGAAGCATGGGATAGTTATACAGAACTTATCACTTTAATTTATCAAACAAAGCCCTCCAAGCGAGGATAAGTCAGCATATACATACACTATCAAGAGAAAGCACTCGACAAATGGTTGCAGTGGTCCAAACAGATAATGCAACAGCTTCCTCTGCAGCTGCTAATCTTGCATTGGCCTGAAGTCACAACAACACTAAGACAAACAATCCTTGATATAAGCTACTCCTGACTATAAAGTAGAGCCATAAAAAAGCATACCTCAGCAGATTTAACTGGATCACACAACTCTATGTCTAACGAAACTTCATCTATACCAAGATCAGAATCGGAACAGCGTCTGTACTGGATGGCCTGCAGGTGCTCAAGTGGCTGAAAAACTACTTCATTCCCCCGTGAAGGAATAGGAAGAGAGCCATAAGTGCAAACTATCTGTAGCAAATCATTCTTATTCTCCTGTAAGACAACATACAACAGATCAAACTTCTTTTAAACAACAAAGGACAACTGCCACAGATTACAAGTAAAGGTCTTCATTTAGAAAATGAAGAAGGTAAACAAACCTTAGCCCATTCCATACTCATGAAATCGCCTGAGTAATCACTATCCTGGTTTGAAAAACAATCATCTTCATCCATGCTTCTCACTGAACTGTCAAAACAGACCAGTATGATTATAGATTGTGCTGAATTTATGGCAATTTTACCACAGCGGGTATGCATGCAAGGACTAAAAACACGATGCAAGAGAGACCTTGGGAGGTACATGAATGTTATCAGGACAACCTGGCTTATAGTATCTAACTCAATATTACAGTGTAAGCTGGTATACCTGTACAAAGACAGAGAGCTATTGCTTCTCTCCAGCTTCAGATTGTCAGCCTGGGATGACAAGATAGCCTCAGGTGAGCAAGTACCATTTTCGTAATTCTCTAATGGTCTAGTAAAACCATTAGCACAGCATTCAGATGCATCAGAAGCAAGATCATCAGAATCTTGTAAATTTCTTTTCCCCTCCTGGTCTATCTCTTTAGAAGGACCAAAATCTGAGGCCTCGCTCGCATTTGATGGAGATAGAGTTTCCCCAATTTTCAAAGACGCAGATGAGATCTCATCTTCAGTTATAATACCAGCAGCAGCAGCAGTGAGGGCTATTGCACTATCAACAGGAATCGCTGATGACATCCACTCTGTTTCCTTACTAGGTGAGTCAAGATTTCCATACAGTCCCCTTGAAGGGGAGGGGGAAGGAGAGTAGCCACAAAGACTCATTTCATTAATAAACTGTGTTATACGATTCAAACGCTCCTGTGAAATTATACTGCCATAAAAGACAAAGAATTCAATTGCATAAACTGGACAAGCAAAATGCATAGAAAAGAACATGGAAGGTGAAATTGTTCTCAATTTTCACATTCAGAAACCAACAGAGTCCAGTAGATATATCCTAACCTGTTGAGCATCTCGTAGTGCAGCTCGAAGAAAGGAACTCTAGTAAGCAAACAGTAGCAGCGGGGTGCGGAGACCAGAAACCGGCTGCCTCCAACAGATGGATTACACAGGGGTGATGAAGAACCCAGGATGGCAGGTAGCCTCTGAACAATTTCTGGTACATGCAGGCAAACACCATATAGTGTTCCATTATCTGCAGCCTAATTCAAGATAAGATAACTCAGTATCGAAACACACACACACACACACACACACACACAAGGTTCAGAAGAATAAGCAATATATAATAAAAGCTCAGTATGGAATAATAATACTGGAGGTGCTCACATTCAAATTTAATGAAATGGTAACTGCATACAAGATCTTAAACACAATATAACAAAAAAAATATTTCAATTGGTACAGCTTTACCATAATATTAACACTTTTCAACCTCGTATTTGGTTCATCAGGCAAGCAAGTATAAGAAAACCAACAGAATTTTGAGTTCATTTGTGGCGAAGACAAACCAATGCTATAGCTTGTCAGCTAATAATTTCAATTAAGCCGTGTCGTTATACAGTTGAAAGTTGTGAAACCTTATTGGAAATCCTGTTTATGAATGTTAGTTGTATTTCTCTGGAAACAAAAAAAAAAAAAAAAAAAAAAAAAAAACTGTCACCATATTTTGCAGCTTCTCATTAACAGATTCAAGCCCCATTTGTGAAGTAATATGAATAAACAAGGCATGACACGATGGTATCCTGTTAAATTACTATAATCGCCATTTTTCAGATCATTGCTTCACAAGTAATATTATTATTGATCAAGCATACATACGATGACGCTTTAAATTATTTGGTGGGAGGGGAGGGGGGGTTAAGATAATGATATATTCAATTTCCAAGTTGTAAATTGCATTGTACTTTAACTAGAAACAACTCTGCAAACACGTCTTACTTCAGACTGTAATGGTTTACCTTCAATGAGAAAACAAATGCCAAATCATCTCTACCCATATGCTCCTGAAAAATTTAAATATTAAAATTAGCTAGGATAGATTTTCTATGGTGTATAACATAAACAGTTGCAAATACAATATAAATTAACGTTAAACAAGCATAAATCAAGTTGTAATTCTATCAGCCATCACACCAATTACCACAGTAAGCCTTTGTGGCCATTTTAAAGCAAAATGTGCAAGCATTAAATTTTAGTACTAAATAATGTAGCCAATTATTTTGCGATCTTTAACATGGTGATATTCCTAAGGCTTAAATGGTAACTTCCAATGGTGGGAAAAAAGTAATCTATCTGAAGGCACAGTTTTATTTTCATGCAATTCTCATTGCAAGCTAATGAGATGGTTGGTAATGCTAAGCATTGAGGTATGGATGTGTAATTTATTTTGTATCAAAGTAAACTAGAGGGTTAGGTGGTCATTCATATAAGGCAATTGGTTTTCATTATAATCAGAGTACGTGGAACAAGGATTTAGTTTTTACCTATAAATCTTAGTAGTGGCCAAGGAGGTTATAAGGACAAAATGAGAAAGGTGATGGGTTGGTGACTAAAGGTAAAGATAGGATACTGTGTCATGACTGTCATCACCCATCTGAATATTTTCATTCCATTAAAATATCAAAATTCATAAATATTCTCTCCATTTAACAAGAATATATGAATATTCCAATGAAGAAATACAATTTGCTAGGATAAGAGGGAATGGAGAGAAAGAAAGGGGAAGAAACAAGGGAAGAGGGGTACACGTTCCCTTGTTTGGATAAGAGGTCGTGGGTAGAAAGGAGAGGAATAGGGAGGGATCCATTTTCCCTTCCTCCTAAATAAACACAATCCCTCCGAAATTGGAAAGATTTAAAGGAATAATAAAGTTCCACTTCCTCCTACCTTACTTTTCCCCTCCCCATCCTTCTCTTTCCCTCATTTTCTTTTGCCTTCTAGATATCTAAATAAAGTGATAGTCTTCAGAACTAACAATTTTATGAAGAGATAGGCTATTTTTTTATTGCACAATGATTGTGGCATACTGGCAATATCCCCTTTAGATTACTCATGAATTGAGTGATAAAGAATAACAAGAACCCATGAAATGGTGTGACAAAATGGCAGATATTAAATCTTCCTACTCAAGCCCATGGATGTTGGTAACCCAAGCATATTCTATATTTTTCCCCAATGGCTAGATTTTAAATGAGTTAGCAGGTTAAATTAGGTCATAATAGAAGTCTCTGTGGACAAAAGAGTATTCTCTTTTCACATTTGTCCTTCATCTTCACCATCTTTGAATTTTCATAAAGCCCCCTTCATAGCCCAACAAAAAGAAGGATCATACTTTATCAAGCAATTTCATGAGAAATAAGAGTAGAAGAGAGATGGACTCGTTGATATGGTGGGGACTTTGTTTTCCTAGTAATAGCATATTGGGCAATTTGTATGGCATTTATTCATTGGTAACATCTCCAATCATTTACAACAATCTCAAACATGCAACACCCTTTCCCTTTGGCCACTTACAATTGGAATAGAATTGGAATAGAAACTGTCAAAGAGGAGACCTTTGCATGAACAACATATTCGTAGTTCGTACAGGCTACACTAGTGATAAAATGCAGAATCAACAACCCTCAGATGCACTTCCCCAGACGTCTGTCTCCTGTGCTTACATGGCTATGAGCCTGGGAGTCACCTCTTTTGCATATCAAAGTGGTTAAAGTCCTCAGGAAGAGACTAACTGCAATCACAGGTGCTGAGTGCATTTATTCACCTTTTTTACAATAATTCTACTGTATTTAAAGGCCACCTATGTTATAATTCAAAATTTTGGTTATTTGAGGTTAGAAATGAGAAAAAAAACAGAAGGCAAATTTAACCTAAGTTCCACACATAAGAATGGGTCCTCAAATAGCAAGGCTAATGGGGATTTTACAGGTGACATTGTTTAAACTTCATTTCACGAAATAATAAAAGAAAGATTGTGTAACTTATAAAATGTAAAATCTACAAGAAATAATATATATTCAGCAATAACCAATTAACCATTAGCCCTTGGAGGCTTGGAGTATAAATGAGTGCATGAGATACCAATTTTCAGTAACAAAATAGCAAGAAATACAGAATCTACCTGCCCATAAACAAGTGAATTCAAATCGCTCAGGGATGGACTTCTCTCCATTAGCCGAGCCTGTAGTTTAACAAACAAACATATATTACAAAAGACACACCAATCAATTACATTAAACTAAAGGCGAAACTTAGAAGGACACTTGGCAACATAAAATAAAAAGTTTTCCCTCCAAAATAATTTACTAAAAAAACTTATCTTTACATAAAAATAAGGTTTGTATCTAAATTATGACTTTTGATTTGTACAAAATCTAAAATAAACTTTTTTTAAATATCAAATTGCTCATTATAAGTATTACATACTTAATTATTTTCTTTCACATATATTTCATACTTTTTTTTTTTTGAAACATTATATTTCATACTTTTTAATACCGAGTCTATTTCATACTTTTTTTTTTGGTAAAATCTACAATCAATACAATTATTTGACAATTGTGCGTTGCAAAGGGTTTAATCTAGTACTAAATAAAAGGCAAAGGAAATTCCCATATCAGTACAAGATACACCAGAAAAGCTTAGAATTAGAAGTCATAGTGACTTTCAAATCGTGACACTATGATGAATTGATGATGATAGCAAAAGAAAAAATTAATAAAAAAAATTATCATACAACATCATGAAGAAAACAAATCTAAGGTCGCTAAACAAAATTTAATGCTCAACAGAACTACAGATGAAGGTGATATTCAGCTCCAAATCACAGTGCCAACAATTCAATCTAGCAAGAAGAATAGTGTTGGGCTTGTTGCCTTCCTGCAATGACATTCTCATATGCCTAGTGAAATGGAAACCACACTAACCTCTAAGACCAGGTATCCATCTTCTAATCATTTATATCCCTCAGCAAACTACCCAAAACTCTACTTCATATTGAAATTCTAGAAGCACTTGAATTATAATATCAATAGACATTAAGCTATTGGATCTTTCAGAAACATACCATAAAATTTTCTGTCTAAGAAAGCATTTAAAGTACAAAAAATTTAGGCAATAGCAAATAAAACTATAACATGGCGTCCTTTAAGGGCAATGTTGATAAGATCATAGGTCAAGAGTGAGCTATATTCAACTTGTTTTAAGACTTTAGTTCAGAGGTCAAAGATAACTGGTTCATAAACAAGTATCAAAATCATTAGATGACTAATTATAGCAAAGTTTTAATTAAAATACTGTATAAAATCAATAAAAGGAAACTACTTTCATAGAGAAGCATACTGCAAGTCTGATACAATATTCTAAGCAAAACTAAAGGTCTAAAGGTTACGTTTCATGAAACCAAACAACTTGCACTAATTCTGACACAAATAACTCAAATGCAAAATCAAAATATTAATCATGAGTTGCATGAAAACCTTGACACCTCCGGGGAAAGTAAATGCACATAAATCCTTAACACGCATAGGCAGTCTCTTCCCATGTGGATATTTAAAAATTATCTGCACGCAAAAAGTACATCATTACATACAATCACAATCATGAGTTAAACAAGTCCATGCAAATTCAAAAAATGTAGCTTGGAGTCTCGGACTAGCATTGTCCCAATATTATCCCTAATTATTTTTTTTTTTATATATATATATATATATATATATGTAGACCTTGAATACTCTACAAGAATAAGAAATGATACATATAATTATTCAGGATCAAACCTGAGGATCCAGCACGGGAGATGAGGGACCACGATAATTCAAGGATCTTCCATCCAATTCTTCTGATTTAGCCACTCCTGCCTCCCACCTTTTCTTTCTAGCAAAGGCATCCTCGACAGCTTCAAGATTAGCATCAGGATGTAGACCTGTAACTATGAAGTGTTCAAATAATGAAGTGGGCTCCTGATATTGGGTACGATCCTGTGGAAGCCACACGGTGCAAGTTATTTAAGATCAAATGAAAAAGTACGATTAAAAAATACGTCGATGAACAGCATAAGAGAAATACAGAAAAGTGAAAACACTGTTGACTACCACCCTGACCTTCCCCCTACACACCATGAAAGTGGAAGGAACAACCTAGAGCTAAGGACAAAAACATCAAGCTAGCAGCATACTTAGTTTTTCAACCTTGCTGACCCTATGAGCAAATCATTTTATCTTTAACAACTTTCAATCAATACAAGAAAGCAGCATTCCCGTCATAAACTATATGCCCAGAAAAACTTTGCCTTTACTATGGCTAATTCATATTATTTCATATAGAAAAGTAAAAAATTCAAGAGGTATATTGAAAACCAATAATAATAAAAAGAGCCATCCCTTTCACCGGATACATCTCCAACGAGTCCAGTACTCACCTATGCTACTTGCACCAACACAGCTCATGTAAACTCAAGATAGAGAAAATTAGACATAAGCAGACTCAGATTCAGACACATGCAACAAATCTCAGATATAATATTGATTGCAAATTTATCTCTTGATCTCCTTCTATGAAGCTAACCTATAAAGCTTCGCCTCAAATGTCATCAGGTTGATCACAAATGATAATTGAGATGTAAATGAACAAGTTGTTATAAACAGGTAATACCCACAATATCACACCACCACGCACCACGCACCACCCCCCATTCCAACACACTCATCAAAATTTCATGCCCTAATACCACCTAAATTAGTGATGACTGATGAATTATACCGAAACCATCTAAATTAAGTACTTGGTGGTGCAGTTGAGGTAAATATAAGACCTCAGGTCAAAACCGAACACCAAGCACTCTAATTTTGCTGAATTACTCACGCCAGCAACATAAACAAAAAAGCTTAGAGTGGTTTTCGTGGTGGATTTGGGTCGTTGGAGCTGTGGGAAAGGATGAATTTACAGCTGATAGTTGAATGTGATCGAGGATATACTTGGTGACGGTGGTACAAAGGTGGAGGTTGTGGTTGTAACTGTTGGCTAGAGAGAATGGAGAGGACCGGTAAAGACTGAAGAGAGAGAGGGGAAATAAAGATGGGGCATGGGAGTTGGTAATAAAATGAAATTATGATGGACACTATGATATTTTTCCATAATATATTTACCAACTAGGGAAATGGTGCTACTTTTTTGATACTTTTGTTTTTAATGGTGCAATTATCTACAAATGGGGGAAGTATAACATAGCAAAAGATAAGCACAAGACTAACTAAATCATAATTCATGTCAACATCTTGTAGTCAGTCTAATAAGCCAGGAACAGCCTCATGACACTGATGACAGAATGAATCCAGTGGTAATTGCAGGAAGAGGAGGAGGTGGGGTGGGGGCTAATGTGGTAAACACTAAATACTAAACAGTCCCCATGAAAAAGAGTGGTTTTGCGGTAGGGACTCTAGGGAGTGACAAATCAATCAATCAGCTCTGCTCATTGCTCAATGAACGACTCAAAGTTTGAAGCAAATCCAAAGGAATCAACTATGCATGGGAGAGAAAAGAAAAAAAAAACATGGGAAACATAATTACAGACTATACTACTATAGGTTGTTGAGGATAAGAAAAGGCCAACAACTTGCACAAAACTTTGTCGGACTCCAATACGTGTAATCTCATATACCTAAGTCAACAAATTCTGTCTTCCAATTCAGCCCAAAAGGGTTATTCTCATCTTTCGATTTCAAGGTCTGTGGACATACCAGTAATGTTAAACAAGAAAAGCTATCAGATAATAATTTGAATCTAAGCTATTCTATTCAAGCTCAACACAAATGTTACACATTACAATATGTGGCTGAAGTAAGCAAGGACAAATTGTGAGCTTTGAATCCAAGAAAGCTCATCAAAACTGAAAAGATGACGCCTCTTTTTTCTGGCCAAGCAGAAAGATTAATTGAAACCGTGCAAGACTGTCACAAGTGGTACTAATTCTTATTTCAGCAAATGTGAAAGTTGAATTTGGAAAGATATAAAGATGCAACTTCAAGATGAAGAGAAACAAAGCAAGGCTTCTAAGTTGAAGAAAGAGAGAGGGGACAGCATTATATTCAGATGACAGATACATTGAAATCCTTTTAGAAAACGTGCTACAAGATAGAACTTTCATGAGATATAGGATACAGCAACCTTCAAGGGATTTTGAGTCTTCAAAAAACCAACAATGCAGACACAAGAAGCCAGACTTTCATGTTATTAAAAGCTAATGTTAGTTAGCAGCAATTACAATACTTCAAATATGGAAATGGACACCCAATTACAATTTACAAGGACCATCCACAAGAAAAAGGACTCCAAAGCAAACATGTAATATGACAATATAAACTTATAAATACTAATAATATAGACCTTAAATTTCCCTGTCGAAATTCATAAAACATCAACCTGAAATCAAATTCAATTGAAAATGCACAACACAAAAACTTTTTTATAAGTCACTAAAACTAAATTAATTTCTAGCATAATCATCTGCACCAATAATAATCTGTCATACAGCTCATACCATAATTTACAGATATTAGCCTAAACTAAATGGGTATTCTTGCTTTCAGAATAAGCTCATTATAGCAACTAGTCCACCATAAATGCTCTTAGATCCTAAGTGGTCACGGACTTATTGAAATGCAGCGTGAATAAAAATGGGCAAGAGTCATATATACTTGCGAAATAAAAATCAAGTGTGGTAACCCCATTGATTGAGTCCCCACCTGTGGTTCAATTTTCTTCGACCTCAAATTGACAGCTGGTATGGAAATATAGAGTGGTTTCATTCTTTAGACCTCGGTTTCCAATCTTTGACCCTTACCCTCCCATTTGGAGCAAAATCTTTAGAGTCTACACCTATTTAGTTCCCTCTTCAAAGAAAAGCCTCATATATTGCATCACATAGCAACCATATCTATTTTATAAAGCAAATAATTATCATATACATACAGAAAGACTTTTCATATAATAAAAATTATTATACAGTATAAACATACTTGGGTATGAAGTTGATACCACTGGCGTTTCTGGTTTGCCAGCACCTCAGGATTGAAACTAAACTTTCCATTTTCGTACTGTGTATTCCCACCCCACCGCCAAGCTTTTGATATCTGAGACTTCAAGTTTTGGAAACTATTACTTCGCCGATGTGTATGGTTTACAACTTCACTCTGACTTCGTTTGTGCCCCGTCCAAACTGGTGATGTGTTTGCACTACTCAGGTATTCATTTGCCACCCTAACTGCCTCCTCAGATATCTGGTGCAAAACCCACAGCGGCGAAGATGGTCGTTCCTCAGGTACATCAACATCCCCTTTTAACTCCATTTCACTAAAATCTTAGCTCATCCTACGTCATTCATGTACCAAATTCTTCATCACTACCATATCAGTTGGCAAAACCCAATACCATTAAAATCAGCAAATCGAAATCTCCCCCTCTTCAGATTATACCAAACCAAAATCAACAATTCTATGATTTATAGCAGCCCAATTCTGCAATAAACAGACCCACCAAATTAAAAAAGCCGATTCGCTTTCGAGTATCTCCAATGATCCTTCAACCCAATCACTGCTCAAACAGAAATTGGACACAAACTTTTACAAAAAATTGTATACAAAAAAGTTTGTACTTCCTTTTGTAACTTTCACGATCAAATTTCCTGTATGTCAAAGATTAAAAATAACATTGAAATCAACATAACCCAGAAAATTAAAAATTAACTATATACAAAAACTAATAAAAATCCAATCAAACATCCATATATCTAGTCATTTTCTACATACCCATATGAGGAAATCAAGACATTTAACTTTTCAAAGCAATAAATTTAAATAACATGAACAAAAATTGCAAAGGGTACAAAATATTTTATGAAATTAATCACTAAAATCAACAAATATTACAGCATATACAACACCCGCCAAATGAAGAAACAAAAAAAAAAAACTGCCCAGGAAAAAAATTAACAAAAATGGAAAGTTTAAATTGACATACCTTTTTGAAGTTTACTAGGGTTAAGGATTATTGAACAAAGATTCAGTTCAGATAGGAAGAAAAACTAGGAAAAAAGTAAGGAGAGAAAAAAAGAAAGAGGGAAGGAGGTAATGGAAAGGTCGACAAAAATGGAAGGATGTAATAAGCATAGAAAGGTCAAGACTTCAACTTCAGCAATTGAGAACTTTTTTATTATTATTATTATTATTAGTGTCCTCTATTTTTATTTCGACAATAAGTCACGAAAGATAATGATGTAATCGTTTAAGACAGAATACGATATTAAGCTTTTAATTACTATCATTTAGGAACAATAAGATAATGATAAGAGTTTGTTGTTGGTAGACCTTTTGAAATTGAGAGAATGTTGTTTTGTGAATAATGGTGATCAAATGGGACCCACAAGAACCAATGTTGAACTTGGTCACTTGGAATATGGATGGCCACGTTGGAAAATCATACGAGTAATTATTTTAGATATTAGGATATTTTGGATAAAAAAATTTGTTGTTGATGATGGTAATTGGTAGCTGGTATTGTTGTACTAGTTGCTAAATTTGGTTAATTTTTGGTACTAAAAAGTTGGATTTAGGTGTTATTAGAATATGAAAGTCATTTTCTATGTCTAAAAAGGGTTACCTTTTGGTTCAAATATTGACAACTTTGATTATCTAATCTTAGGTTTTTACTATTGTTGTTCCTTTAAGTTATATAGTGTATACATGAAAATTATGACATACACAATTTTAACTAAAGGAAAAGGAAACTAGGCAAAATTCAAAGGCACATTTCAAAAAAGGATAATTTTATTTTAAGGAATGAAGCGAAAAGCAAATTAATATGCTACCGAATATGATGCGACATAACAAGTGATATTTATGTAATTTATATGATATGATTAGTATTTTTTCAACGATTTGTTTAATATGCAAATGTAATGGCGGTGATGTTTTTATTTTATTTTATTTGGTATTTCGAGATCTACAAGGACGTATGATGACAATTGGTTCCAATATATCTTGAAATCAGAAGGAAAACTCTAACCACTTGAGCTGATTTTTCACTCTTAATAAAGATGATGTATGATGGTAATATATACGAGTATATTCTCAATTTAATTTTAGAAATGAGCCTAATGTATGTCCATGTCATGGTGTCAATGCAATCATGTCTTTTCAATAATTCATATCGTATTAATAAAATTCATTTAGCTCCTATCATTTTTTGTATACGTGATATTGACTATTGAATAATATTGTAACATTAATGATTGGGGATAAAATTACATGACAATATAGTTAAGGACGATGTTCCACCATTGTAGATTAGTAGGAGACTTTCCTATATGGAGGCCAATGAATGTATAGCTCCTAAACATATTTGTTTTAACATGTTATGTAAACAAGAAGGACAAGATCAGATCTGTTAAAATCAAAACATAGATTTGCATAACATAATCCCAACTGTCTCCTTGAAGAAACCAGTTAATCAAACCATGCATTAGAGATTTAGACCAATCACTCCTAACTAGACAACACACACTTTAAACAATATTATAAATTTGATGAAATTTCTATTAATAAACATAAAAGTTTGGTGATAATTTGACCACATAATCCATCCTATTAAAAAATCCACACTAATAAAGACCTAACACCAATTTCAATTATTTAAACAATTTAAGCATATTCATAAAAGTTGTTCTAAATGCTTTGACCAAACGCAGCCAAAATAAATTAATACGAGTATTAATAATTCGATTTTGCTAACGAGCGCCCCGGGGCGTTAGATTAGGATAAATTATACTGGTTGAAATGTTATTAAGTTAGGAATTTATGACAAAATCACGCGTCGTTCGGTGTAATTAATGTTAATTTTACTCTAATATTTACACTTTAATTCTCTTATCTAACGCCCTCGGGGCTGTCACGGTCCGGGAGTTTGGACCCCGAAACGTGCGGCGCGCTCTAGCCTTTTGGCGGCAAGAACGCTAGCCTTGAGCGGAAGAGGGGCTTGTGAGCACAAAGCAACACAAGCGGGCAATAGAATCTCAGGAGCACTCACGTCTATCTGGGCGACGGAGTGCGGGTGGTCGGGGCTTGTGACGGCCGATACTTCAAAGCGGTCACAAGCGGGTCCGAACCACGAGTCCTTAGCGCATCAAGTTGGGTTGGAGGGGAGCTAATATGCAAGTAAGACACAATATCTATAAAGGTCTAACAACAAACAAGCATAAAAGCAAGGAAACACTTGGTAGAGGGCTTTAAGATTTCATCCGCTCATTAACTTTTGCCTTAATAATTTATTTAAATCTAAAATTAGTAAATTAAAAAAATAAAAATGATTAGGGAGCAGCAGCTAAGCACGTGATAGAAGCTCCCTTAAAACATGCTTAGCACTTTAGCAGTAAGGTCTCTCTAAACAGTAACCGACAACTGGCTAAATTAACCTGTGGGTCCCACATTACATGCTACTTCTCCTCCTGTTAATCTGAGGCGTTGGATCGATCTGAAATATTGAATCAGAGCCGTAGGATTATGAAAAAGAAAGCAGTTAAATGTGACGCGCTGAAATGGCGAGTGGGAGGTTAAAAGGAGCATTTCGTGCGGGGAAATTAACTGGCACATGGCAGTTACCCGGTTTAATGGGAATTTATTGGAAACTGTTTAATTCTTTGCCTCTCCAATCTCCATTAAACTACGCTGCCGTTTGTGCTTTTTGATCTTTCACGTTATTATTTTTTTTTTTTTAAACTCCCGATTTTAAGAAGTTTTAAAACTGCTACTCTGTAAAACGTTTAGCGATCACACTTATCTCGTCAATGGACATGCGGATGGTGCGATACGTGAATTATATCGACTTTTTATATTTTATTAATAATTTTAACTAGAATATTCATTAATATTCATAAAAAGGAAAATTTTTAAATTACCACTAAAAAAATATAATTATTTTTTAACTAACCACCCGTTTAATTTAGACTACCACCCATTTCAAAAATCCAATGGATTTTCATCTATGGGCCCCACCTAACGCTTATCTTGACCCTTTTGACTGTTTTTTTTTTTTTTCGATTTTTCTCTTTAAAAATGCTCTCCTAACTTCCGTTCACATTTTTCTTTTTGAAATTTGGTAGAATTTAGTGAAGGAAATGTGAATTAAAGTTTAGAGAGCGTTTTTAAAGAGAAAAATCGGGGAAAAATCAGTCAAAAGGGTCACTTAACAGAAAATCCACCGGATTTTTGAAATGGGTGGTAATGTGAACATTATTTAATTTAAAGGGTGGTAATTTAAAATAAAAAATTAAACAGGTAGTTAGTTCGAAAATAGTTATATTTTTGGGTAGTAATTTAAAAATTAACCATTAATTTTAATTCAATTAAAAAAATGTTAATACGTCGAGGAGTATTAATAATTTTTTTGACACAAAAATAAATAATACGGAGTAGTAGTTGTACCTAGTAGTAGGCTAGTGGAGTATTAACAATGTAATGGAACACCGAACACTTATTACATGTAAAAGTTAGTTGTATAAAAATCGGTGCTTATTGTTTTTCTAGCTATCAAAAAAGTTGTTAAACTAAAAAATTACTACGTATACTAAGATAAATTTAAGATAATACTCCTTACTAAACATGGCTATGCACTTCCTTTTTTTTTTTTTTTTTTTTTTTTTTGAAAAACTTCCTTTTATTTTCTTTGTCACGGAATATTTTTTTTTTTTGAAGTTTGTAAATATCATTTAGGAATAAAAGTTGGATAAAAAAAAACGGAGAAAAATACAAAGTAATAGAACATGCATACAACAAATGGACTTTTTTAAAAAAAAAAAAATAATTTTACTAATTAGTTAAGTCAACTAATATTATATGCTACAACTATCAGCTAATTGTCAACACGTGTGTTGCTATGTGATTAAAAAAAAAAAAAAAAAAAAAGTAGTTTAGAAATCGCACTCAATATTGCTATATTATATAGTTGACTCCATTTGCGAATATTGGTTCAACATGAAAAACTAGTCAATAACACAGCTAATGTCTCTAGTAGTGCCGTAGTGGGTAGTTGCAATTTGCAAAATTGCATTGTTGTGACTTTAGAGTCGCGTTTTGTTTAAGACCGACCAAATTTGCAAAATTGGGGTATTGTTTGAAGAATGAAGAGTTGAAGACTGATCTTTTACTTTGTAAAAGGATGATGACAATCATATGTATGACTTAGGCATTTCCAGCTTTATATATGATATGAAGAGTAACATAAAATCTCCACCTATTGCTCCTATTTTAAAAATACACATTTGCTTTTTCCTTATAAGAAAGGAGTACACATTTGCTTTAGATTAATTGAATTGTTTTTAATCAAGCTTGCAACTTAAAATATCAATAACTCTTATCAATGTTGGATTGATAGGGGTTTGATAAACATGTTTCTCCATTTATTTAACATAGAACAACTATATTATATTCATTTACTTCAACCTCAATTTAGGTCAATGTTGACTAGTTTAACAACTACCCTTGTATGACTTGTTTTCAATTTGATCGGGGCAAGCTAAACATACAAGCTAACATCTTAAATCTTGTCAAGTTTGTAAGGATATACTTGTAGTTATAGTTGGTAAATGGTTGTTCAATTCAAATTCAGGTTGAGTTCTATTCAGATGAAGAGATTATCGACTCTAATGCAAAGCAAGTACGAATCAGGAATCATATTTAAATAAAAAAGTTTTTTGTTCAGACATGAATCAAGTTGTGTCTTTCCGGATTAGATCAATTCTAGGTCTATTTAAAATTAGCTTATTGTAAGAAAGAAATCAATCCCAATTGTATTTAGCTTAGGTCAAGTATATATATATATATATATATATATATATGTTAATTGAGATGAACACTACAAGAGGGGGGGTGAATTGTAGTTAAGTTCCTAAATACTAATTTTGCAAATATAAAACATAACAAAATAGGAACTTGCAAAGCACACAGAATTTTACGAGGAAACCTTCTAGTGCCCAACTAGAAGTAAAACCTCGACCCTACCTTAGGGATTTCAACCACAAATATCTCCACTATAATAGGGCAAATACCAAGTTACAACCTATTATAATTAAGCTTCTACTCACAAGTTCCAGAATGAACTTGCTACAGAACAACACCTTGTTCTACCCAGTTTGAGTCCCACACTCAAACTCACTCGCACTCCCAAAGTACAAATCTTCTCCCTTCACACTAGAAGCTCTCTCACTGTATGCAATAATAAAAATACTCACTCACCCAAATAACCCCAACCAAGTACAAATACAAACACCTAGTATATGATAGGCAAGCTATGCATGAAACCCGAAACTAATATGACAATGTGAAAAGCTTGGCAAACTTACACTATTGTAGCTCTGTAAATTCTTCACGCATAAAACTCACAAAAAACCTAAACTCCTATTTTTCTCTACTATTTATACAAGTACTACTTGTATAGAAAGTAGGTTTTGTTAAAGATAAATAAGTAAAACTTACCTTATCTTAAAAACACGGTTTTTAAATAAATCTTTTTGAAGAAAATCTTTTCAGAAAATAAGATAGAAATATTCAGCTAATAAGTATAATATCTTTTTAACAAACTATTTAGAAAAGATAAATATCTAAAGAAAATCTTTTCCTATTTCTATCTTTTATATTTTTCGATTTTAATTTATTTGCCAAGCTAATTGTCACGCTTTTAATAGATTTCATGCATATCCTACTTAACATATTTAACAATGAATCTAGAAGATAAAATCTTAACTAAAATATTGTTGCGCTGCACTCTTGTTCTGGTAGGATTACTTGGGCTCCACGTTTACTAAGTTCCTCCAAAGACCTTAGATAACAATCTTCAAGTTCCTGTAAAGGAACGTTCCTGTGAGGGAACTCAGTTCCTGTTAGGGAACTCTTCTTTTATATTGGATAACTTTCTTGATAAAGAACTCCTTCAAGTCTTCTTAGCTTTAGTTACTTCTTCCATCTCCAAGATCAATTTCACCTAAGCTGCACAAATACTTGAAATATCTTTATGAGTCGAGTTTGTTGTAACTCAAGTTCCTCATCATCAAAACCTGTACATATCAACAATTTCCCCCTTTTTGATGATGACAAACTTAAGCAAACTCTTGAGAAAGTTAAAACAAAATAAAAGGTCGTATTTTTGTATTTTAAATTTATTGACAGAAAATAAACACACAAAAATAAAACAAAAACGAAAAGTCAAAAAGTAAGCTAAGTAAACTAAACTGAGAAAGTTATGATACTTTCTCAACTGGAACCCAGAACAACTTCAGCCTCCATGTTTGCTTCTTCTTTTCCCCCTTTTGGCATTATCAAAAAGTCCTGTATTTTCAAGTTTATTAAACATCTACCAACAGCCCCACAAGCAATTCATCGAGTGTGGGAAACTAAAGGCAGCGCTGCTAAACAACCTTAAGTAAGTTCTACTCTATAGCATAAGCGTTCAAAATATACACAACACACAAGTATAAGCAAAAGTTCCAACTTTTCATTAAAAACCAAAATATTTAGCATCCAGATGAACAATTTAAAAATTTACAATCAAAATCAATTGTTCAAGTACTTAAACACGAAAACTAAATTTGTTCATAACTAAGACAGTGAAAGAAAAAGCTAGGCTGATTTTGAGATGGGGTAGGCTAGGTTTCAAGGAACTCCAGGATCTTGTTGAAGTCCTCCTTTGTTTGCTTTGCAGAGGCCTCCAACTTTTCTTCAACCCCTTTGAGCTGTACCAGGAACTCCTCCTTTTGTTCCTGTAGAGCCTTGTGAAGTTTTCCAGCAGAGTCCTTCATTTGACTCTCTACCCTCTCCACTCTATCAGCTAACTCAGCAACTTGCCCTTCAAGGATATTCTCCTCGACATCCAGTTCCAGTGGTTGTTCCATGCTGGTTTGAGGAACTCCACTGGCAGAAATCCTCCTGCTCTTCCTTACAGGCTGCTCTGACATAGCCTTTTCCTTCCTCTTCCCTGTCACTTTTTCTTTTTTTTTTCTCTCCTTTCTCTAACTTCTGAATTTTTCCTTGTACTACTTCCAAACTTAACCCAGCAAGGGTTTCCTCATTGATCACATTCTCTGGCTTCTCATTCAGAGCCCCAAATCTGCCTTTCAGAACAACTCCAGCATTTTCAAAGATAGTAGACAAAATAGCACCATACCCTACCTTTGTCTTACTAGGAACACAGTGAGCTAAATGCTGGTACATTAAGGATGGAAAATTGACTTTAATTTTCTTAGATATACAGAAAATCACTGCCATATCCAACAGACATGCTTCCCCCTTTTTAGCAGTTCTGGGCAGAATTGTCTTCTTGACCAAGTTGAACAAAAGCTTATTTAAGGGACTAAGGTTATTGTGACTCATGACCTTCTTCCCTCTCTGGCCACCAAGGGCTTCAACAATATCACCAGTCAGATAACTACCTACATTCACATTTCCCTTTCCCTTAATGTAAGAATCAAACCCTTGAGTAGGAGTTTTTAAAATTTTACCTAGGGTTTCAACATTCAATTCGATTTTAACCCCATTAACCGAACTTGTAATTGTTCCTAATTTTGCTTGAAAATTTTGGCAGAATTCAGCCATAGCACCAGGATACATAAGGTTTGCTGATACTCTAGACAACATAAACTCCCAACCCTGAAACTTAATCAAATCAAGAAATTCCAGAAATCTTGCTTTTCTACACCAAACAACATCAATGCGATGACCAACAACATACCTTCCAGCCAGTGATTCAAGTTTCGCTTGATCAGTCACCTCCTCTTCTTCCTCTTCCTTTTCAGATTCTTCCCTTTCTGATTCATTTCCCTCTTCTTTATCTTCTTCTTCTTCCTCGCTTATCTCTTCTTCTTCTTTGTTCTCCTCTGTTGTCTCTTCTGGGTTTTTCTCTTTCTCAAACTCATCTACTTCCTCAATTTGCTCTTCCAGAGACTTTACACTTTGCTTTCTTTCCTTCTACTCCTTTAATTTTTGAAGCACATTCGAGACAGAGGAATCCCCTTGATCGATTTTACTCTCTACTTCTTTTGGTTTTGGAGGAGATTTCTTAGGTTTTTCAGAGGGTGTTTGAGAGGTAGAAGATGCTTTGTAGTTTACCATGGCTAAAGGAGATGATTCTTCCTGAATTGAGTTTTTTGGGCTTTGGGATTCTTCAGAGGAAACGAACTCAGCAATGATCACCATTGAAACTTAAGAAAGGGTTTTAAAGGGGTTTTCAAAGTTTTACTGAGAGGGAGTAAATTCGATGTGACAGTGAGGTGAAAGAAGTGGGTGAAAGTTGGCTTTTATAATAAATGAAGCGGTGTGAAGGAATTTAGGAAGTTTTCACTGTTTAGTCATTTATTGAACAAATTCAATTAATTTTTCAAATTTTAAACACTGGATGAATCTTTCAAAAAATTTTAAATTTTCAAATTCAGTTAATCTTGAATGAAGTTTCTATAAAACACAATTGGAACACGCTTTCAACTTGTATATAATGTACAAATTTAATAACTTAAGCCGTTGAGCAATTTAATGAACTTACCTTTGGTAGTTAACAACGGTGACACTTTAGCTATGTTTATCACACCAAATTTGTGGTAGAAGTTCCTTTTAGCTCTATATACAATATTTTTGACTTTGCCATATCTTGGAACTTCAGAGGCTAGCATTTCAGCTTGATCATTCCAAGTTCCAGTCTCAATTTCTCAAATCTTTCTCTGTTCAAAGGCTTGGTTAGAATATCTGCAATTTGATTTTCAGTTTGACAAAATTCTAACTTAATATTCCCTTGCTCCACATTATCTTTAAGAAAGTGATGCCTAATGTGGATATGTTTTACCTTTAAGTGTTGAACTGGATCTTTAGAGATACAAATAGCACTTGTATTATCGCAATAAATAGGCACACATTCAAAAATAATACCAAAATCTCTGACCTGTTGTTTTATCCATAAGACTTGTGAGCAACATGCTGCTGCAGCCACATACTCAGCTTCTGCTGTAGATAAAGCAACTGTGTTTTGCTTCTTGGAACCCCAAGAAACTAAACAAGGTCCTAAAAACTGTACCATACCTGAAGTGCTTTTCCTGTTTACCAAGTCACCTGCATAGTCAGCATCTGTAAAACTATTCAAATCAAAAGAATCGCTTCTAGGATAGAAGAGACTCAAATCATCAGTTCCTTTCAGGTATCTAAGGATTCTTTTTACTGCTGTCAAGTGAGACTCCTTTGGATTTGCTTGGAACCTGGCACACAAACCCACACTAAAAGATATGTCAGGTCTACTAGCTGTTAGATAAAGTAGTGAGCCTATCATACCTCGATACATAGATTGATCAATGCAAGTTCCAGATGGATCTTCATCCAATCTAGTAGCAATTCCCATGGGAGTATTGTTGGTTTTGGCATTTTCCATCTTGTATTTCTTGATCAGTTCCTTAATATATTTTTGCTGATGAATCATAATTCCCTCTTCAGTTTGCTTAATTTGCAAACCAAGAAAGAAATTTAATTCTCCAGTCATGCTCATTTCAAATTCTCCACTCATAAGGTTAGTAAAATACTTGCATAGAGATTCGTTAGTTGCACCAAATAAAATATCATCAACATAAATTTGTACAACTAAGATATCAGTTCCATTTGACTTTAAAAACAATGTTTTATCAATTTTACCACGTTTAAAACCATTAGCCAAAAGGAACTTAGATAATCTTTCATACCATGCTCTAGGAGCTTGCTTTAACCCATAAAGAGCCTTGTCAAGCTTATAGACATGGTTTGGGAACTCTGGATTTTCGAATCCAGGAGGCTGTTCCACATAGACTTCCTCATTTAAGTATCCATTTAAGAATGCACATTTGACATCCATCTGGTACAGCCTAAAACCCATATAAGCAGCAAAAGCAATAAGTAAACGAATAGCTTCTAACCTGGCTACTGGTGCAAATGTTTCTTCATAGTCTATTCCTTCTTGTTGGTTGAAACCTTGTACCACTAATCTTGCTTTGTTCCTGACAATAATACCATGTTCATCTAGTTTATTTCTGAATACCCATTTTAGTCCAATGGACTTCTTGTCTTTAGGTCTAGGTTCCAGATGCCAAACTTTGTTTCTTTCAAATTCATTTAGTTCAGCTTGCATAGCATTAATCCAGTCAGCGTCAGTCAAAGCCTCAACATAGTTTTTAGGTTCCATAGAAGAAAGAAAAGCATTTGAATGCACAGAAGTTCCTAAGCTGAAATCTGGTTTGAGTTCCTTTTGTTATATCACTCATGATTGCATCCACTGGATGAGATTTCTGGTGTTTCCAAGGCCTTGGGGTGAAATCTTTGATTGGATACAATCTCTCTTCATTATTGTTGACTGGTTCTTCAATAGGAACTTGATTCTGGATCTCTGATTGAACTTCTTCAGGAGTTTCCACATTTTGGCCTTCATTAAGATTTTCAGTCTATTCTTGAAGTGGAGTTCCTGGTGCATTCTCCAACTCTGGCTTAGCATTAGTTTCATTATTCGTTACTTCTGCAATTTCACCATGCTGCTTCTGCAGTGATGCTAGTTCCTCATCTGGATTTTGCTTACGCACAAGTCCAATTTCGAAATCATCATCACAATCCTGTACATCAACCAAATTTTCAGTCTCATCAAATATAATATGTACAAATTCCTTAACACACATTGTTCTTTTATTATAAACTCTATAAGCTTTACTATTTGAGGCATATCCTAGGAAAACTGCCTCATCACTACGTTCATCAAACTTTCCCAAGTTCCTTTTACCATTATTGTGAACAAAACATTTGCAACCAAAAGATCTAAAGTAAGAAATATTAGGTTTTCTCCCTTTCATAAGTTCATAAGGAGTTTTGTTAGTGATGGCCCTAACAGATACTCTGTTGAGTATATAACATGCTGTGTTCACTGCCTCAGCCCAGAAGTTCCTAGGCAGCCTGCTTGATATCAGCATTGTCCTTGCCATGTCTTCAAGACTCCTATTCTTGCGTTCCACTACTCCATTTTGTTGTGGAGTTCTTGGGGCAGAGAAGTTGTGATCCATACCATACTCAGCACAAAATTCATCAAATTTTGAATTCTCAAATTCTGTTACATGGTCAGATCTAAGATGTATCAATTGATTACCTGTTCTTCTCTGTTCTTTCTTAACAAAAGCAACAAACTCATCAAACGTTTCATCCTTGCTTACAAGAAAGAAAACCCAAGTGAACCTTGAAAAATCATCAACAATAACCATTACATATTTCTTATCACTTCTGCTTTGGATTCTCATTGGACCACAAAGATCCATATGAATGAGTTCCAAAGGTCTTTTGGTACTTACCATCTTTTTGGACTTGAAAGAAATTCGGGTCTGTTTACCTTTAGCACAAGCTTCACATACTTTATCATGCAGGAACTTAATGCAAGGAAGTCCTTCCACTAAGTTCTTAGATCTTAGTTTATCTAGTAAAGAAAAGCTTGCATGGCCAAATCTTTTGTGCCACAACAAAGGATCATCCTTAATAACACTAAGACATGTTAAACTACTATTAGGAACCTCGTTAAGATCCACAACATATGTGTTCCCTTTACGAGTTCCTTCTAAAATTATGTTCCCAGTGTCATTGTGGATGATTCTACACTTGTTTGAAGTAAAGCTAACAGAGTTACCTTTGTCACAGAACTGTGAAATACTTAACAAATTGTGCTTGAGGCCCTCGACCAAGAATACATTATCAATAGCATGGGAACGTGACCTTCCTATCTTGCCAATAGCAATTATATCGCCTTTCATATTATCACCAAAGGTCACAGTCCCACCATAGTAGGCATCCAATGAGAGAAATCTAGTTTTATCTCCAGTCATGTGCTTAGAACAACCACTGTCGAGGTACCAAGTGTTGTTCCCCCTCACTGGAACCTGCAAGAAGAATTAAGCGTTAGAGTCAGGAACCCAGGTTTCCTTGGGTTCCTGTGTAACATGGGTTGATTCATTTTTCTTTACCCAGATTTGTTTTACATGTTTGATATTCTTCTGAGTGCTTTGTTCTTTCTTAGGACACTTGGCTTGCTTATGCCCTGTATTGCCACAGAAATAACAAATAATGCTACTGGGCAAGTTGACATACTTCTTTTCTTTCTAGAACTTCTTTTTAAAACCTAAACCTTCAGTATTCTTAGTTTGAGCCTTAGTGATCCAATCAGGAACTCTATACTCTATTGGTTGTTTACCTTTCCTAGCCCTCTCAAGTTCCCCCTCAAGACGTGCCTTATCCATTTTTAACTCTTCCAAATCATGTTTCAATTTTTAAAAATTCGGATAATCAGTCGGTGGAGGAACTTCAGAGTTAGGAGTATCAACACTAAGTTTTAACAAAGACAATTCCACATTCAAGAGTATGTTATCTTGTTTTAAGTTCTCAATGGTCTCTTTTAAAATTTTATTATCATCAAACAGACTAAAGAACCTATATTGAATATCAAACTTCATGTTATCAACCCATTCACTGTTCTTTTTGAAAGTTACCAAAGCTTTATCACTTTGCTGTTTGGATCTATGCAATTCCTTTAAATCTTCTTGAATTTCCAAAACAGTATTTATTAGATTCTCTTTAGACAGATGTTTTAATTGGTTGTAAGAGAACCATACCTCAGCCTCAAGTTCCTTCAGTTTGGCAGCTTCATCAGTTTTTGCCATTAGGCATAAATGAGCGGTTTCTTCTGAAGGTTGGTCCTCCTCTTCTTCTTCTGAATCTGTATCTCCCCAAGCAGCCAGCATGGCTTTCTTAACATTGTCCTTGGTGAAGTAAGGCTTATAGACTCTTGACTCTTTGGATTGCTCCTTGCCTTTAGTCTTTCCTTTTTCTCCATCCTGAACAGGACAATCTTTGATAAAGTGATCCTTTGATCCGCACTTGAAACACGTTGTATTTCTGGAACTTGTATACTTCTTGTTCCTGTCAAACTTCCTATTGTTCATCATCTTCTTAAATTTCCTCACTAGCATAGCCATCTCTTCCTCATCAACTTCTGATCCTTCTGAGTCTTCAGCTTTGAGTGCCAAACCTTTATTTCTGGAACTTTCAGTGTTGGAACTCAGATGAAGTTCATGAGTCATCAATGATCCAGCTAGCTGTTCCATATTGAACTTAGTAAAGTCCTTAGCTTCCTGCATGGCAGTAACCTTGGATCTCCAGCGTTCATCTTGTGGTAGGCTTCTAAGGATCTTCCTTGCCTGTTCATCAATAGGAATTTGCCTGCCAAGGGAGTTCAGTTCATTAATAATATCATTGAATCTAGTAAACATCTCTTCTATGGTTTCTTTAGACTGCATTTCAAACCTTTCATATCTAGACATCAATAAATCTATTTTAGAACGTTTTACCTCGTTTGTACCTTCATGAGTTACCTGTAGTAAATCCCAAATCTGTTTAGCAGACTTACATCCCATGATACGATTATGTTCATGGGGTCCAAGTCCACAGTGTAGATACTTTATAGATAAAACATTCATTTCAAGTTTCTGATAATCTTCTTTATCATAATCAGAAATAGGTTTAGGAACTACCTCATGCTTGTCATTGGTTTGAGTTATTTCAAAATCACCAGTTTCAATTACACGCCAAACCTGGTAATTTTCGGCCTTAATGAATATCTCCATCCTGTTCTTCCAGTAGGCATGAAACTTACCGTTGAACATAGGTGGACGTTGGGTAGAGTACCCTTCTTCAAGTTTCTCCTTGTAATTCATCTCTCCAGGAACTTTCTCAGCAAAATTATCTGCTTGCACGTGAGAACCGTGCTCTGATACCAATTGTTAATTGAGATGAACACTACAAGAGGGGGGTGAATTGTAGTTAAGTTCCTAAATACTAATTTTGCAAATATAAAACATAACAAAATAGGAACTTGCAAAGCACACAGGATTTTACAAGGAAACCTTCTAGTGCCCAACTAGAAGTAAAACCTCGACCCTACCTTAGGGATTTCAACCACAAATATCTCCACTATAATAGGGCAAACACCAAGTTACAACCTATTATAATTAAGCTTCTACTCACAAGTTCCAGAATGAACTTGCTACAGAACAACACCTTGTTCTACCCAGTTTGAGTCCCACACTCAAAATCACTCGCACTCCCAAAGTACAAATCTTCTCCCTTCACACTAGAAGCTCTCTCACTGTATGCAATAATAAAAATACTCACTCACCCAAATAACCCCAACCAAGTACAAATACAAACACCTAGTATATGATAGGCAAGCTATGCATGAAACCCGAAACTAATATGACAATGTGAAAAGCTTGGCAAACTTACACTATTGTAGCTCTGTAAATTCTTCACGCATAAAACTCACAAAAAACCTAAACTCCTATTTTTCTCTACTATTTATACAAGTACTACTTGTATAGAAAGTAGGTTTTGTTAAAGATAAATAAGTAAACTTACCTTATCTTAAAAACACGGTTTTTAAATAAATCTTTTTGAAGAAAATCTTTTCAGAAAATAAGATAGAAATATTCAGCTAATAAGTATAATATCTTTTTAACAAACTATTTAGAAAAGATAAATATCTAAAGAAAATCTTTTCCTATTTCTATCTTTTATATTTTTCGATTTTAATTTATTTGCCAAGCTAATTGTCACGCTTTTAATAGATTTCATGCATATCCTACTTAACATATTTAACAATGAATCTAGAAGATAAAATCTTAACTAAAATATTGTTGCGCTGCACTCTTGTTCTGGTAGGATTACTTGGGCTCCACGTTTACTAAGTTCCTCCAAAGACCTTAGATAACAATCTTCAAGTTCCTGTAAAGGAACGTTCCTGTGAGGGAACTCAGTTCCTGTTAGGGAACTCTTCTTTTATATTGGATAACTTTCTTGATAAAGAACTCCTTCAAGTCTTCTTAGCTTTAGTTACTTCTTCCATCTCCAAGATCAATTTCACCTAAGCTGCACAAATACTTGAAATATCTTTATGAGTCGAGTTTGCTGTAGCTCAAGTTCCTCATCATCAAAACCTGTACATATCAACAATATATATATATATATATATATATATATATATATATATATATATATGCTTTTAGTTTAGTCATCTAGCTTCTGATAAGATTCAAGTTTGTGTTAGATCATTCAACAATCAATTCAATTTTGCATGCATACTCTTATTCATAAGGTAGAATCCATATTAGAATGAATTGTACAAATCTAAAGTCCTAAATTATGCTAACCTTAGATATTGTAGAACATCATTTTTACTTGGATCAACCGATCAGTGGAGCTAAGTTTCAATTCCCGTGGTAGTGACCCGTGTTCGAGGCTCATATCCCCCCTCCCCTGTGGGTAATACCCCCTTGATATTCCTGTGATAGGAAATAAGGTGGGGCCCACCTTTTACCCCTAAAAAAAAAAAAAACCGATCAACCACCAAACCACATAGTCACATAAACACATACTAATAATACCATTGAATCCAGTCCAAACCACATAGTCACATAAACACATACTAATAATAGTATAATACCATTGAATCCAGTCCATGAAGCTATGCATACAATGATACAACATAAAATGATACTAGTAACTAACATTTTTAAAAAGCCCAATCAATCAAACAAACATCATAAAAACTTAGCCCAAAAATACTTTAGATTTTTCTTAAAAAAAAAAAAAAAAAAAAAAAAAAAAACTTTAGATCACGTGCTGATCACGCTAACTTTGTTTGTTTGTCAAATTTTCGTCATATTTTTTTTCATTCATGCGTTCGATTTCACCGGGTTGTACCGAGTCAACACTGAAAAAAACCTCGTGATTTCTCTCTCCTCCCAAATGCCATTTTTGGTATACTTTCAGTTTTCTAGGGTTTCTTCACAATTGAACCCCTTAATTCTCACTCTCTCTTTCTCCTTCACCTAATTTCTTCATGGGTTTTTCAATTCTCTTAAATCCCACAAAATCCCACGAAATTTCTCCCCCAAATTCCCCCTCTTTCGATTAAATTTTCAATGGACCGAAACCTAATTCTTGAATTGAGTTCCGATGAAGAAGTGGGGTTTGACAATTCATCCACCGCCGACAATTTTGATTGGATTACGAAGCTTCTTGAAGATGATGATCCTGTTTCTGTTGGTGGTATTTTCAACTTAGGTGACGGCATCGACGGCGACGGCGACGGCGGCGGATGTGGTGGTGGTGATAAGGTTGTTGTTGATGACGATGATGATGTTGTTGTGGTTGGTGAAGTTATAGTACAGAAGCCTAAAAAGGCTAAAACTTTGATGCCTAGAATTGATGATGATGATGATGATTGTGTGGTGTTGGAAGGTGATCCCGATAAACCGAAAGACGAGGTTAAGGAATCCGAAGAAGACTCGGATGATTTGCTTATCGTTGGCGAAACGGGTCAGGTATATGAGTTTTATGATTTTTTAACCTTTTTGTTGGTTGAATTTTGATGTTGGCGTTGAATTATTGAATTAGAGGTAGTTTCATGGGATTTATGCGAGGGAATTGTGTTTTTGGTGGGAATTCAGCCTTTTGGATTTTGTAAAAGGAATTTGATGACTAATTAATATGGTCTTGTAGGTTATAATCAGTTTGTTTATCTGACGTTTGTATTAAATAATTGTATCTCGGTTGTTGATTTCGAATGTTATGAACATTCAGGCAAATTAGCTGATCGAGGATATCAAACTTTTGGTAGTGGGTGCTACTTGACTGAGTTTCAAGTTTCATGTTACCCATTTGCTATCCAAGAACGCTTTATTTCGGTGCTGTTATGAATCTTATGATTGTCTGAACATGTCATGATTGCTGCATTACTTGCATAGGCGTAGTTGGGTTTATATCATTTTGACGATTTTTCGTGGATTAAACATAGAGGTCTTTGACACTAGCGTCCGCTTTCATTTAATTGGCGTTTTCTTCAGAGTTCGTTGGGTTTAAGTTAGAATTATGCATTCTTTTGGCACTGGACTTGTGAATATAATGATAGAGCAATACATTTTTTTGGAGGTTTAGTTGATGGAATTTGTTGGTCTGTAAACTAGTAGATATTTCAGCGGTTGATAGTCCTTGATACTGTTAATGGTGTGCATTTTCTGGATTCAGCCTGCCTCTGTCTCATGTTGATATTTTTTGCTTTAATTACTGACAAGAATTACTCTGGTTGAATTTTGGTGTCCTTCACTTAGTCTAAATTCTTTTATTAGAGATAGTTTTATAGTGTAATTTGAGGGAATTGTGTATTTTTTTGGTGGTTTCTATTAGTTGTATCCTTTTTTATAAGCTAAGGTATCTTTGATATGATTTTTTAAGATTTTGGAAAGATTATTTTATAACTGTTCTGACGGTGTTTGTGAAGTGTAATCAGCTTGCTTATCTTTTGTTGATAAATTGTTTTCCCTATGTGAATTTAGTGGTTTTCTGAATTATTTGGTCAAATTGCTGATGTTATTGTAATGTTAGGTGCAGGGTGTTATGAAACTGGGTTCTTGGGAATTTGTTTTTTGTAGCTATGTCTCAATTGACAAATGTCATGGTTTTTCTGTGCTGTATTTGGGTGTTATGTAAGTATGACCATGTTATGCTGTTTTCATATGCATAGTGGCCCATATCTTCCTCAGCTTTTGTCTGACTGTAGATGAAGAATTTCATAGACTAGTTACCAACTAACCAACACCAGCCTTTGCTGTCATTTTCGAGAATTTGGTTGGTCCTTTTGTGTGAGAATCATGAATCTCTAAACATTCATGAATTCTATGGGGTTGTACTCTATTTGTTTGTTGGTGTTTTTGTTTTTTTTTTTATAGTTCATGTCGTAAATTTTGTGCTTTTTTGGAGATAGCCTGCCGCTCCGTCTCTCCCTCCCTTTGATTGTGTTTTCTGCTTATATTGCTGACAGAATTTCTCAGTCCAGTTGCTAGTCGTAAATTTTTGCCTGACTACCAATGCTTTATAGTGTGCTGGCTCTTGCAGATCCAGTTTTCAGGCTCATGCAGTTCTTTTCGGAGAGTTGTTGCATTTGGGTACCACATAATAGTGCATTGGTATGCCTTGCACAGTTCCATCTGATTATATGTAAAGCATTGTCTTTTGTGGGGTTTAATTGGCAGTATTGTTATTGCTTTTACACTCGCAGCTCCCAATGCTTATGATGTTTGGCAACTATTATTCTCTGTAGTATGTTCTTTGGTGTTGTAAACTTATAACAAATCATTTACAAAACATTGCTTTTATTGAAGCTGGGCCATGAAATGTATTGTAGTGAATAGATACAAAAGTGTGGTTGTAGGGAAGGATCTAAATGAATGACAATCTTTTTGTGGCGTTCTCCATGAAGCATAAGCGTCTTCCGTTCTCATTCCCAATGAATAAAATTCTCATGCTTGCACTCTATTGCAGGTTGCATGCAGAGATTATCCTCATCCACGACATCTTTGTGCCAAATTTCCTTTCAGTTCTTCTTCACATGAAAGCCGCTGCGAAATGGTTAGATTACCCTTATGCTTTGTTTTTCTTTTACATTTGTTTGCTCTTCATTGTAATTTTGCGGAGTGTGATTTCGCCTTGATGGAATGCAGTGCCATTGCTATGTTTGCGACTCACTTGCTCCATGTTCCCTTTGGGGCTCTGGAGCTTCAAGTAGTGATCATTGTCATGCTACTGATAAGGAAGAATTCTGGAAGCTTGCAAGGAAGAAATTCAGGCAGTTGAAGAACCCTTCACCTCCCATTCCAATTACCAAGCCTGGTTTTGGTTCTTTGAACCAGCTTCCGCAATTGCAACAAATTCCGTCAGGAACTAATTCACTTGTGAATCCGACATCTGCCTGTGGGGTGCCTTCAACATTTGGCCTCCCTAATATTATTAGGAGTCAGCGATCTAGTATCGCTGTAGCATCAACAAGATTCCAGCCACATCTGATTTCTGGGGCACTTCTACGGAACTGTACCAGTAGTACCCAAGTCCAGGGCAATAGAGTGGTTGCTTCCCGTGCTATGTTCAAGAGGTCTGGATTCCCAAGTAGACCTGTGGTTACTAATCGGCCTACTTATCGTGCACCAAAAAATGTTAGTGTAGCGTACCTACAGCATCTACCAAATCAGCAGTTAACTGAAAACCTTGCTGAAAACAATTCCACTAACTCAACGGTGTCATCACTTCAGTTGGATGTAAATCCAAGTTTTTGTCTGCCAAGCAGTATATCTCCTGGTACATCACCTTTGCAATTGCAAGGATATAGTCAGCCTAGTCCTCATACACCGACTTCACATTTCCATGGAGGTCATTCTGCTGCTATTGCAAGTAACAGCCCCTATGCTTATACATCCATGAACCAAACACAAAATGTTTCTGGTCTGGTTCTTCCTTGTAATACTGATGCACAAAGCAACATTACACTATGCAGTAAAATACAATCAGCAGTTACTCAGACTATTTCTGGCCCAAACTTGTCCTGCAGTACCCCTGATGTTTTAAGCAGTATAACTCAGAGGAGCCATCCTTCTGCAGAACAAAGTTATTCTGGCGCAATGTTATCATGTAGCGCTTCTAATGCATTGAACACTGTTTCAAAGAGCTGCCAACTGCCTGCAACAGAGAATTTCGTAGTTCAAGGTGGAGTGCCTGTGCATGAATATTTACCAACAATAGAGCGGAATGTATTGGATAATACAGAATTTCCAGAATTTGATTTTGAGAACTGGGACCATGATGGAAGTGACATTCTTGGTTCACAGGACTCTTTCTTATTGGATATGAACAACCAAGCTTCAGTGCCTGCTCCAGTTGATGCAGGTATGCTCTATATTGATTTTGAGACATCATGGAATGGGTTGGCTCGTTCATGACTGTAAGCTTCCATGTCCGCTACATTACTTTATATAAGTAGAGCTGAAAAAATATACCTAGTTTGTATCTAGGGATTATTAGAAGTCAACTGCAGCTGTTTTTGTATAGTTGAACACAGAGGTGATGAACTCGTCTCCTGAAGCCTTTTAAACCACTGTACAGAAGTTTAAAATGCTGGATTAACCTGCCATATGTTTGTGTTAATTGTTACCTCTGCTTTTATCTTGATAACTATCTTTTGAAGGCCGAGTTCATGAGCTATTGTAAGAGGTTCAAGGGTCTGGCCAAGTGGCCATTGTTCAATGTCACCCAATTAAAATGTTATATAAGTAGAAAACAATTGAAGAAACCGTTGTGGTTACATGATCCGTAGTAATTTTGTGTTGATCACGGAACGAGTGATCTCTTTTGTAATGTTTTGAGGCTACCTTGGTGTTTGGTCATCATTTCATCAAGATATGTGCATAAAAGCTCTTTCTAAGAACATCAAGGCTAAAATTTGCCTATTGGTCGTTTGTGCAGCAGATTACAAATTGATTGTCTACTTACCCGTTATTGTCTTTCTTGATCCAAGGCTTGTATGAGAACTATTATTAGTTTCTTGGTGGCATGTTATCTTCTCTGTAAGCCGCAGGCTTATTCGACCCATTTATGATACTCCCCCCGTCCCCGATTGATAGTCACTTTTGTCATTTTTGGTGACTCAAAATGTTAGTCACATTTGCTTTTTTCAAGTACCATTAATATTATTTTTTTTTTAGCAAAATTCTTTAACATTTGCAAAAATATTTGTGTAAATTTAACTTTCCTATGTACTTTAATTACTTTCTTTCTCTACTTCTTTACATACCCAATGTAAATTTACTTTTTCAATTTACTTTATTTGATTCTTCTTAATTCTCGTGATTTTTCTTCAAAAGTGACTATCAATCAAAGACGGAGGGAGTATTATTTGGGAGCCTATGCGGCATATGTTAAGCCTCATGGAGTATAGGTCATATGCAATTACGGAATTGATGCATATGTTCACTAGAGAGAGGGCCTTGTCCAAAGGAGAACAAGCCTGAGAAAGTCAATTTAGAGTCATTCATAACTTCATATACACAACCAGAAGGTTCATGCGGTTGAAGCGCATAACTCAGAGGCAATATTATACCCCCTCCGTTCCCTAATATTTTTTACGTTTGGGATTATGCGCGGTTATCAATAAATTGTGTAAAGTTGAGGTATATTGGAATATTTCAATGATTGAAAGTACAATTTTATTGATAAATACAATGTTGATCATGTGGGGTGAAGAAATTAGAGGAGAGAGGAGAGAGAAAGTAATAATAAGTGTTGAAAAACTACTCCCTCCGTCCCAAAAAGAACGACCCATTTGGGTTGATTACGCGGGTATTAAGGAAGTTAAGTAAAAGGAACTAAAAGTATATTGGAAAGATAAATTTACATGGGGTTTGTAAAAAAATAGAGAGAGAAAGTAATAAAATAACGTGGAAAATGAAATTTTTATATGGGGAAGCTAATTTTGCACAAATATTGTTGCAAATTGGTGGTGTTTTAATGCAAATGGGTCATTCTTTTTGGGACAAAGTTTTGGCCAAATGGGTCGTTCTTTTTGGGACGGAGGGAGTATTAAAATAGTACAAAAAGTCCAATATCACATGGAAAAGTAAGGACTTTTGAGTAAAAAATTGTAAAACAAGGGTAATTTTGTCCAAAATTTATGACTAAAATAGGAAATATACTAAATGTAAAGAATAAAAAGGAACACCCTATATGGAAACGTAAAAAATATTTAGGAACGGAGGGAGTATTTCTTAATTCTAATTCTATTTACATCTTAAGTTTTATTACCAAGTTGTTTTTTTTTTTTTTTTCATACAAGTTAGGATCAAGATAGCGTTTTTTTTTTTTCAAGAAATAGTTCAATATGGTATATGTATTGATACTATTCGTATTGATTAAAATAGCATGGTAAATTCACGTCTCATTATCTGAAATATTTTCGTATTTTTGATAAATTAGTGTGAACCAGGTCTATTTAAGAGTTTGTACCAAACTAGACACTGAAGCTGAACTAATAACCTGATCTTGCGTGCTTAAGGCCAGCACTCCAGCAGCATGAATTATCGAATGCATGATATACCAACTATTTCTGCAACTGATGTTTCTTTGGTCCAGAAGCTATAGGCTCTGTTTGGGAGAAAGCTGAAGCTGATTGAGTTAGCTGATTTTGACTAGCTGATTTTATTAACTGATTTGATTAACTTATTGTATTAACTGATTATATAAAAGTGTTTGGTAAATAGCTGATAGCTTAAAGGTGATGAGTATGTGAAATGACCAATAAGCTAATTGTGGGGTAGGTAGTTTAGATAGGATTTTAAATTAAATGAGGTTATAAGTGTCATTTCACAATAATTAATGAATAAGCTAATTGAAAAAGCTTTTAAAATGAGCTTTTTCTAAAAGAGCTTATTTAGTGGAATAAGATCTTTCAATAAGGTTACTACCAAACACTTATATTATTAGCTTGTTTGACTAGTCAATCAGCTAAAATTAGTCAAATAAGCTAATATACTCCCAATAACCTTACTACCAAACAGGGCCATAGTATAATATATATATATATTTTTTTTTAAAAAAATCTCGTTAATAATTTGAAAACGTTGAAAGTTCAAGGAAGACTTCGTTTGACTATCATGTTTTACTGTTTAAGGTCTTAAGGAAGGACCAAGGAGGTTCAGTCACTAATATTAGGTTTTTTTTTTTTTTTTTTTTTTTTTATTTTTTATTATTATTTATTTATTTTTTATTATTATTACGGAGTATTATTTTAAAATATTAAGTTTAATTATTATTATTATTATTTATTTATTTATTTATTTTTTATTATTTTTTTAACGTGGTTGAAATGCCCTTAAATTTACCTCTCTTAGGTAGCATCTCTCTTCTTCTGTTCTTCATTGTCGGGTTCTACTCCGGCAAAATAATCAACAATCAAGTTAGGGAAAAAATTGCGTGTACATGGTCCCTAATAAATTAGTGTGAACCAGGTCTATTTAAGAGTTTGTACCAAACTAGACACTAAAGCTGAACTAATAACATGATCTTGCGTGCTTAAGGCCAGCAACATGAATTATTGAATGCATGATATACCAACTATTTCTGCAACTGATGTTTCTTTGGCCCAGAAGCTATAAATATATATATATATATATATATATATATATATATATATATATATATATATATATAGAAATGGGATCATATGAGACCACATCCCTTATGTGAGAACCCTATTATATGTGAGAACTAATTATAACCGTTGGATCAATTACGTCCAACAGCCACAATTAAATCCCGGTCAAACAAAACTCCTGTGTTTTTTCTCTCTTCTCCTTCCTCTTTCACGCACTATTTTCTCTCTCCTCACAATTTCTCTATTTTCTACTCTCTTTCTCTCTGATTTTTCATCACTACTCCTTCAATCTTCATCAATTCTTTTTCAAGGTGAGTCTATTGTTTATATTTTCGTGTTCTTCAATTAATTTTAGGTCACATTCAGTTACATTTGTTGATTTTCATTTTGATTTTCGTTTGATTTTCGCTGATTTCAGCTCACATTGTTTATCAATATGTGTCGATAATGTTTTACTTTGTTTTTTTCATTGATTTTAGTTTTATTTTCGTTTTTTTGAGTAGTTATCAAGTTGATTTTGCTTATTTTCGTTATTGTCCAGTTTTTTCGTTTTTTTGGAAACCTACAATTCACTGATTTGTGCTATTATGTTGATTTTAGCTTGATTTTAGGTATTTTGATTATTTTGTGTATTTTAATTTGATTTTCGGTTTACTTTAGTTCTCAATTATGTTTTATTTTCTGGTTTTATCTTATTTTTTGTTTGATTATAGCTTTATGTGAGTAATTATTAGTTGATTTTAGTTTTAATTTTGCTTCACATGAGTAATTATCTTACATTTTCTTTGTTTTTTTGGAAACCTAGAAGTAATTGCTATGGATTCTGCAAATGTTCCTCAAGAAAATACAATGTATGTGTTTCTGCTCATTTTATTTTTATTATTTGAGTTATTATTATTTTTGTTGTTGTTGTAGATTAGTTGATTAGTTGTATTACTTGTATGGGAGTTCTTGTAGATTAGTTGATAACTTGTTCATTTTATGTTTTGTTGTTCATTTATGAAATATTAGATTTTTAATTGACAGTTACAAGCAATAAAAAGTTGTAGATTATGTTGGGAAGTAATTTTCAATACATCTAAAACTGCCACAGGTTAATACTTGTATGTGAAAGCAAATAGGAAAAAAAAACAGTTTAAGATGGGAGTATAGGGCTCTCATCTCTTTTGTTTGTCTTAGAAATTATCACAATCAAATAAAATTCCCTGTGCAATGTTATTACTATCGTCACCACAAAGCTACCAACTTCGTCGTGTACTTAGTTCGGCTTTTCACATTAGAAGCCAAGAAACTGATAGTTTGAAGGCGTTTTACTGTTTGGCTTTTCACATCAGAAGCCTAGAAGTTAATTCATTATGTTGCACATCAGGTCTTAAAGTAGATATCAGTGAGAAAGAATTTGAGTTTAAAAACAAGTTCTCTAACTTCTTCACAGCTTTGAAAGTAGTTGATAACTTGTTCATTTTATGTTTTGTTTTTCATTTTAGCACTAAGTATTTGCTCATTTGACAAATGAGCATTTAACTATTTGCTCATTTGAGAAATGAGCATTTAACTATTTGCTCATTTGAGAAATGAGCATTTAAGTTTTTGTTCATTTTGTTAAATTAGTAGCTAAGTATTTGCTCATTTGACATCAAGGATACCTATTTTGTTGAGCAGGACATCTGTTGAGACAAATTCTGCTGTTAATGTTGGTGAGCAAGATGCAGCAGGGGCGGGACAGTTAAGAGTTATTGATGGTGACCAAGATGCAACAGGGGCAGCACAGTTAAGAATTGGTGGTGACCAAGATGCAGCAGGGGCATCACAGTTAGGAGTTGTTGGTGGTGACGAAGATGCGGCATGGCCAGCACAATTAGGAGTTGTTGGTCGTTCTACACAGCCACAATATAAAGGAATGAGTTTCAAGACAGGATCTTCTAATGACAAAGGAAAAATGGTTTTAAAGGACACATTAAAGAAAGAAAAACAGATGATTAAGGTAGTGGAGATGAAATCCAGCAATGAATTGCAAGGTTTGAAGTCAGGCAATGAAGTGGAAGGTTTGAAGTCTCACATTCATGGGACATTGCATAGTCGGATGTCACCCTCATCCATTGTTCTAGTTATGGAATCAGTTTTACTTTCACAAAATCAGTTGAAAGCAGTTAGAGATATAGGATTTGGGTCGATGGAGTTTTTGAAGGTGACCCAACTGCCTTTGCGGTTGGGTTTATGGTTGGTGCAACACTTTGATGCTAAGACGTGCTCATTAAATATTCTGATCCTTTCCGTATTACTGAAGACCATGTGCATGAAGTTCTTGGGTTGCCAATAGGGGGCATAGAGATTGATAAAAATAATTTTTCCAGAAATAAAAAAGTCATTCAGCAATGGAAAAAGCAATTCCAAAGCAACTCACTCTCTATCAAAATAGGGGAGCTTAAAGAGTTTTTGAAGGAGCATAAGTCAGCTGGTGCTATGTTCAAACGGAACTTTGTAGTTCTTTGTGTGTCTACACTGATGGATGGTAGTCTTCTTATTTTTATTATGCTCATTTTACTTTCAATTTGCTCATTTTCAATTTAGTTTGCTCATTTCTATTTTATTTTGCTCACTTAAATTTCTATTTGCTCATTTCTCTTTTGTTTTGCTCATTTTTTTGTCAGGGAAACAAAACATGAATATTAATTCTGATATTCTTACATTTCTTTCTGATGTTGATAAAATCAAGGACTTGAATTGGTCAAAGTATATCCTTGATTCTCTCGTGAAGGGCAAGCTTTTATGGGAAGAACGTCCAACTCGTTCTTTTCCTGGGTCTTTATTGTTTCTTATGGTATTACTATAATTTTTGTATATTTTTAATGTAGTATTTCTTACTTATTTGTTGATTTTTAATTTACTAATTTTTATTTTCTTACTTGTTTGTAGTTATTATATGTTGATCAATTTGTACTTGAGGAAGTTCGAGCTGCACGTGAAATTCCAATCTTGAAAGGGTGGACAACAGCTATGCTGTCAACACGTGAGAAATTGAAACTCTTTAAAGGGAGGCTTGGAAATATTCGTGCTAAAAAGCTTGATGTTGGTTCTTCTAGCATGACATAGCCTAAAATGGTGTTTAACTATAATTTTCTGTTTTATTTTTTTCCTTTTTATCCTACTTTTTTTAACTTTTTTGTTTTTTATTTAGGAAAAATTCATTCCTTCTGAAGTGGAAACTCAAGTAGTTGCCAATAAGGTAACCATATATACTGTAATATTCTTTGTTCTTTTTGGAAATGACCAACTAATTTTTGCTCATTTGTCTAATGAGTAAGCAATTACTTGCTCATATTTGAAATGAGCAAATAATTTTTTTTACTCATTTGACAGATGAGCAAATTATGCAATTGGTTATGTGTTATAAGTAAGCTTGGTTTATATTTGTTAGGATATTTGCTTTCAACTTGTTCTAACTTTCTTTTTCTTTTTTTTTTGTTTTGTTTTTGTTTGTCTTTAGGAACAATCTGATCCAATTCGTACAAAAAATGAAGAAAGTGAACAAGATCCAAAGAAGGTATTTATATGAGTTTTCTGGAAACCAATATTAATTTTTTGTTTATTTTTAGAGTTCTTCTTAGTATGATGCATAGAGGCAAGTGGCCATATGTGTGCTTTTGCATTACTCATATGCATGTCATGAATATAGAAAAAGTATTTTATGTAAATGTTGGTCTTTGGTTACTGCAATCTTGGGAAACTCATATATGATAAATATGTGGATATTTCTTGTGAGCAGGAGCATTATAGTTCTTAATTTTTTGCTCATTTGTCAAATGAGCAATTAATTTTTTGCTCATTTGTCAAATGAGCAAAAACTTCAATGCTCATATAAAGTTCAATTTGCTCATTTTTATATGACTTTGCTCATTCCATATCCACTTTGCTCATTTCATATTTACTCTTCTCATTTATATTTATCTTATTTATGTATTTATTTATTTATTTTTTATTTTTTTTTTTTACAGAAATGCCTTATGGAGCTTGCAACAGCATCTACAAACCTGGTCTTGGCATACATGTATTTCAGTCAAAAACATGAAACTGCCATCAAGTATTTTCCAAACAACGAGAAGATACAAAAGTTGAAGGAAGATGCCATGGGCATTTGTGATGAGCATAAGATGAGCTCCAAAACTTTGACTGAAGATAATACTCTTTCATTTAGCCAAGATGAAGAGTATTGGAAAGATCCAGCAGTAATTGAAGCTTGGGATAGGTTTTCTCAGATTTCAAGCAACAAAAAGCATGCTGAATCTTCAATCAATGCAATGGTTGTTCATCCAAATGAATCGGAACCCATTGATGTTACTAAGATTGCTTCTGAAAGTGTTCAGATAGCAAGTTGTATCCCTGATGTTGGATGTTCAGATAGGGCTGCTAAAAATGTGTTCAAAAAAATTGGAGATTCAAGTTTCAAATCTGCTTCAGGACATTCACTTGCCAAAGGATCTGGAACTCCTACATTCAGTTTAGGAGTCTTTTCTCAAGAAACTGATTCTCCCCCTAGCAATGCGCCTACTGAACCTGTAGTTGCTTATGTCAGTGCACAAGTTGGTGCTTCTGTTGGTGATGCTTCTCAAGCTGTTGGTGATGCTCTGATTGCTAATCCTCAAGATCTCATTTCTGATGCTCAAGAAGCTTTAATTGTGCATAAGAGAAAAGGTGATACTGAAAAGAAGAGTTCTATTCCAAAGAAACGCAAACCTCAGCCATCAGTGCTTCTTAGATCACCTTTTAAGTCCCGCATTATGATAATTTACAATACATTATCACCAGTTTAGATGAGCGTCTTGAGAGCAATGTTTGCTGATGATAAAAATCGTTTGTAAGTATTTTTTTTATCTATAGAATTTATTATCTTGTACATTAACTTCCATTTGTTTTAGTCATACTAACTTTCTTTATTCTTTTTATGCAGTGAACCAGTATTTAATGGAGAGAATGGTCTTGAAATTTTGTGAGTACATCTTGAGAATCTTTATAATAAATATAAAGTTGATACAGAGATCATTAATGCTTGGTGTAGCATTCTGAATTATAATGAGCAGTTTAGAGATCCAAATTCTCCTGCTCGTTTCTTTTTTGACCTTAGTGCTACCGTAAGTTCAAATTCTTTCATTTATTTTGTTTTATTGAATTATTTTGTTTTTTTGTTGTAATTAATTTTTTTTCTTTAACATGTAGGACTGTCTTATTCACTATGAGATAGATTCTGTTGCCCATCGGAATAAGATGTTTTTTGAGGTTGCTGGGAATTTGTACATGAAATCAGTTGTACCACACAAGGATATTCAGCTTTTTTTCTTCCCAGTTTATGAAGAAGATCATTACTATTTGGTATGTTTTAACACTACCACACTGAATGGTAATATCGAGCTTTTTGATTATAACGAAGATGCTGGAGATCATAAACAGCTTTTAAAACATTTAGTATGACTTAAAAGTTAATCTCTATTCACATTATGTTTGTTTCTTTTACTTGAATGATTAGATTTTATTATGTTTGCTTATTTGATGTTTTTATTTTTAGAGAACTGCTTTTTCAAACTTTATTCAATGTGAAGGAAATGTACAGAGTTCTATTTTGGCAAATAATATCAAGCGGATGGAAATTTATGTGATTAATGGTTCATGGAAGTCTTCGGATAAAAATCATTTGCATTGGGGAGTTGCAGTGATGAGACTCATGGAAACATACATGGGTTGTGCAAAGTGGGATCCTGGTTTGAAGAAAAATAATGTAAATTCTTTGCTCATTTGAGAAATGAGCAATTAACTTTTTGATTATTTGCTAAATGAGCAAGAAATTACTTGCTCATTTATCAAATGAGCAAAGAAATGTTTGCTCATTTGACAAATGAGCAAGGATTTACTTGTTCATTTCATAAATGAACAAAGAAATGTTTGCTCATTTCACAAATGAGCAACTAATTCTTTGCTCATTTAAGAAATGAGCAATTAACTTTTTGATTATTTGCTAAATGAGCAAGAAATTACTTGCTCATTTATGAAATGAACAAGTAAATCCTTGCTCATTTGAGCAAGAAATTACTTGCTCATTTATCAAATGAGCAAAGAAATGTTTGCTCATTTGACAAATGAGCAAGGATTTACTTGTTCATTTCATAAATGAGCAAGGATACTGTAGACACCCATTTGTGTCTCCCCAAAACCAAACCCAGTGATGAGTGCCTTTCACGTCGAATCATAATCGAATGAAACGAAAGTGTGGAAAGGTCTAGTGTTGCGGAAAGTTTTTATTTTCTCTTCTCTCTGTTTTTGAAAACTTTATTTTTAAGAAAATAGCCAATACAATTTGGTTGGTCCATAATATGGGTCCAATAATGGTGTAGTCGGATGGGGCTTGCAAAGACCTTTCCAACGATATATTATAAGCCCAATTCCGATGAATATTGAGGAATTTATGGCCAATTTACTAAACTGGGCCCAGTTTGAGTTTTAAGTACGGCCCAATGATCTAGGGGAGGGCCTAATATAATTTATCATTCCTAATGTAATTAGGAATGGTTTTAGTCTTCTAGAACATTCTAGAAGGTCTTATCATTCTTAATTTAATTAGGACTCTTCAGAGTTTTAATCAGATCAAATAGCATTTTCGATTGAAATTATATTATTTTATCTTCCAGTACGGTAAAATTATCAGATTTTCGAAAACGCGTTAAAATCCGGTTTGACGTCCAACCCCAGGCCTTGGCGCCTGGAAACAGGATTAGCGCCAGATGCCAGCATTGGCGCCTGGCGCTAGCCACTGGTCCTGGCGCCAAGGTGGATTTGTGGTCTTCAGACTCTATTTTGATAAATTATCTTTTTTGGATGATTTTCTCTATAAATATCGTATCCAAAACTCCGTTTTGATTCAACAACAACGAATCATCAATTCTCACCATTCACCAACTCTCATCAAGATTTTCTTTATTACTCTCTCTCTCTTTTTCTAAACTAACCTTTTTTCAAATACAAAATTCCGCATTCATTAGATCTTGATACACCTAGCCATATTCGAAGTTGCCTTCGCCCTAGACGTGAAAGATTTAATTTCTGAGGGTTTGGTCCCAAATCTCTCTTTCAATTATTTAATTTAATTGTTTTGATTATTATTTTTCCTTGAAGTTACTAACGTGTGTATTTTGTAATTAGAAAGAGGTACGAGGCATCCAAGTAAGTACTTTAATTGATTAATTGATATTATGATGTAGAAATCATGCTTAGATTGTTATTTTGATTCCTAGTATCATGTCTAGGGTAACTTTAATATTAAGTATGATTAAAAGTACGATGCTTCCTATGTTCTTCCTAATATTAATTCATGTTAGTATCATGTTAGGGCTAAAGATTTGATTTTTATTGCTTAGTGACATGCTAGGGTTTGTTATTAATCTTGTTAGTATCATGCCTAGGATCTTGCTATGTTTATTATGCTTTAACATGATTATAATTATAATTTATGGTTATCATGGTGATTGTGATTATTTTAATGATGATTATTTTATTCATGATATTGATTATTTATTTATGTTGCTTGATATGTATTATTTTATTCTTTATTGCTTGATCACCTTTATTGTATGTTAAAGGGAATTTGTACTTGCAATCACGTTTAATAAGATAATTAATAATCTTGTTAGGGTTGATTGTGATTATAATTCAAGTGATCGCCAATAATAGATTTATTTGTGCATTAAATTCAACCAACATAGATTAAACAGGTTTAGGGTTAATCCTATTGATTGCATGTTAGTCAGAAAACGCACATGAATACGAGCAGAATAAAGTAGAGGCCTATTATTAGGGCAGGTTCAATCTCTTTTAGGTTGGATTTGTACCATCATCCCTGAACCCTTATTTGGTTCATGACCTTATGGAGTTGACGATCTCTTGGATCGTTAAGGGGTGTAACCTTCACCTCGTGAACGGTTTACAAGTTCCTTAAAAACTTGTTGGCGACTCTTTTGCTCTATCTTCTTCCCTTTTGGACGCCACCGTACTTTAGTGTATGATCACAGTGGGGTTCAAGCTAATGGGATTTTTAAAGCTTGAAACTATTCCCTATAGTTTTTGGCGACTCCACTGGGGAGGATTTCTATTTTAATTCCTGAATTTGTTTCGGCAATGATTTAGAATGAGTGGATGAGACTCGAAAAGTTCGAAGTATTTCATGTGCGTAATTTTGATTAACATTGTGTCATATGCATAAAAAGGTTCTCATTGGAAAGACCATCCGTAATGAGTCAAAAACATAGGATTTTACACGTAGGAAATTTGAGAAATGTCTTTCACAACTAGGACTGAAATAACACCGCGCGAAACTGGATGATTTTATTGAGCACAGAAAGCTGCTGAAGCATGTGGGAAGTAGCGTCAGGAGCCAGAGCTTGGCGCCAAACTTTTAGCCGTAGCGCCAGACGCCAGTATTGGCGCCAGGCGCTACAGTTAAAAGTTGGCGCCAGTCTCTGTTTGCTGGCGCCAATTTCCCCCAATACCGAGCCAGAAATATGCGTTCTAATTTCGACCGGTTTTTCGCGTTGTTTGCTCGATCCTGCTTCCTGATTGAATTTTTTCTCACTTTTCTGAAACCCATATGTGTTCTACATATGGACATAACCCTCTGGGAATTCATGCTCTATCTACCCGATTGAACTCTCCTGGCAACAAAGGGCACATCTGAGATGTTGAATTCACCAAACCATGGAAGTGAGTTTTTTCTAAAAACTCGCGGTGTTCTATCCACGCGCGTTAACCCTTCACGGTTAGGCTTCTACGCGGTGCATCTGGACAATTAACCATGGACCCTATTTGACTAAACCATATCCCGAACTTTAGAGAACTAGAGCCACGGTTAGGTTGCGAACTCATTGCATCATATTGTGCCTACTTGACTAATTGTGCATTATTTGTTGTGCATATATATATCCTATGCTCCTCTTAACCGTTTGTTGATTTGTGTTGAGATTATAATTAATGACTTAAAGAACTTTGCCTAATTAATTAATTAATTCGAGTTAATAAAGTCTTTTTTCTCTTCTTTTAATCGGAATTGACCTAGTACGACTTTAGGCATACCCCATTTGGCTAATAATACCGGAAACAGTCCCGGATTGAAGCTCCAAAATTGGTGCCAAAATTTGAACTGTAGCGCCACTGTATGGTGTGTAGCGCCAGACATTTACTAAAAAGTCTGGCGCCAATCACCCTATTGTGACGCCAGTCCTGTCGCTTGGCCGACAGTTCGGATTATTTGTCGAGTCATCACCTAGGGTTTAATTAACCAGTTTGCTAATTAATTCGGTTAATTTTTGCTATCAATAACACCTCGTCAAGTCATTAATCGAGTCTTGGTCACATAGTCTAGCTACATGGTCATGACACGAGTCTTAACATGTCACCTACACTCACTAGTCTTAGCACACACTTTGAGTACACATCACCATGGCCATGTCTTAGGTTCATGCATGAGTCAGTCTTTTCCGTCATTTGAGTTAGGGGGTACATTCTATTCCTAATTCTTCATATCCCTCCATCTAAATCTTCTTTCACATTTTATTCCAATTTTCCTTCATTCCTCCATCCATTGCATGTTGAATAAAGTTTGAGTTAAATAATTAATGATAATTATCCCCAAATTCCTTTCCCACAGTACTTGGTCGAGGAGAGAAGGGCGATTAATCAAGGACAACTTCTTTATTCAGGTCTCGCTTTTTGATAAACCGATTCGTCAAAAGAGGAAGGCTAAGAAGATAATGGCAACTCAAGAAGAAGTTGAAACCGATCATAGACAACTTGAGATGCTAAGACAAAAAGAGAATGAAGGCTTTACTTCTTTCTTTAATAAATGGAGAGAAACTTCCTCCAAGATGATTGAGGTCCCCACCGAAAAAGAATCCGTGAGGATGTTTATCAAGAATCTCCAAGAAAAGTATTCAAAGCACTTAAAATATCAACACAACTTGAATACTTTCAAGGCCGTCTATGACATAGGTATCGAGATCGAAGATGACCTCGCAAAGCAAAAAGCTACTAACAATAGCAACCACGGTGGCTGGAAAGGAAAGAAGAGCGACAATCCTTCTTCTTCCGAAAGCGCCCACTCTAGTAATAATGTTAGTACCTTTGACCATAATGATGTCTTAGCCGTGGACAATCAAGGATCTAAAAGGAAACCCAGGCGAGAGTTCACATCCATTGGAATGACCTACGATGCTGCTTTCGATCGTCTCTATGATCAAGGATTAATCAAACCTATTGGCCCTACCGAGGATCCAACACCAGAAAATCGATCTTCGAGATGGAATCCAAATTCCTATTGCAAGTACCATCGAGGAAACGGTCATACCACCGATGAATGCTACAGGTTTCAAAATCTCATTCAAAATCTCATTCAAGATCTCATAGAAGCAAATAAGATCCCCTTTTAGTGAACAATAAAATGTGAATGTTTGGTAAAATAGTGATTAGGGTAGCTTTGAATATTAACAGGAAAAGTAAAACATAAAATTTTTTTTTTGAACATAAATAGGAAAAATTTAGAACATAAGCAATAAAGTTTAGAACATAGAAAAAAAAAGTTTCAAACATAAGCAAAAAAAAAAAGTTTAGAACATAGAAAAAAATGCAAAAAAATTTAGAACATAAAAAAAAAATTTAGAACATGAGGAGAAAAAGTTTAGAACAAGCAAAAAAAAGTTTAGAACATAAGAAAAAATAAGTTTAGAACATAAGGGAAAAAAATGTTTAGAACATAAGCAAAAAAAAAAAGTTTAGAACATAAGCAAAAAAAAAGTTTAGAACATAAGGGGAAAAAAAAAGTTTAGAACATAAGCAAAAAAAAGTTTAGAACATAAGGAAAAAAAAAGTTTAGAACATAAGAAAAAAAAAAGTTTAGAATATAGAAAAAATAATAATTTAGAACATAAAGCAAAAAAGTTTAAAATATAAGCAAAAAAAAAGAAATTAGAACATAGAAAAAAATAATAATTTAGAACATAAGGAAAAAAAATTTAGAACATAGAAACAAAATTTATACTATATACTAAAGTAATCACCAGAGTTATCCCTTAAGTACACATGTCACATTCACAACAAAAATTTTCCCGCCCAAATATTTTTTAGCTTTTTTTTTTAAAATTTCTTTTTTTCCCTTAAAAAATAACATGATAAAAAAAATTTAATGAAAAAAAACTTACAATAATTTATAAAATATTTTAAATAATATATCTAACATGAGAATTTTAAGGATAGACATGATATGAATTCAAATTCTAAAATAAAAAATGTTACATATAAGCCATTTCATTTAAACTAACTCCATTTTAATTGAATTTTATTAATTAATTTATTTATTTTTATTTTCAAGTCTTATTATTATAAATCCGTGCATTTGCACGGGGATAAAACTAGTTTAGAATATAAGCAAAAAAAGTTTAGATTATAAGAAGAAAAAGTTTAGAACATAAGCAAAAAAATTTTGAACATAAGCAAAAAAGTTCGAGAACACCTTCTCTATGTTCTTACCGAATCCCTAGGGAAAGATCTAGTGAGACCACCTTCTCTATGTAAGAACATTTGAGAACATTTTTATGTTCTAAAGTGTTATCCATATATTTTAAAGTTTAAATCGAATGTTTCATTCACATAATCTAAACCATAAATCAGACATTCTGAATTATTACTTGTATATATAATATCATTTCAAGTCAATTTTGTGAGCTCTAAAACACAGCACACCAAAGATCTCCCCTGAACTTCCTCTGCATACCGCATTACCGCACCCAGCCTAGAACATCTTTAGAACATGCTACACCTAAATTTAGAACATACGACACTTAAATTTAGAACATGGTCATGAACTTAATCGAAAATATAGTTTAGAATATTGATACGAAGTACTCCGTATAATAATGCTAATCAATTAAGCTAAGTATACTAATGTTGCAAATTACATTTAATCAATTAACTATATTGTATAAATAATTTAAAACATAGACCTAATTTAGAACATAAGCCAAATAATAAAAGAAAAAATTCACAGCACCAAAACGCTAAAACCTTGAAACTAAATTCGAAAAAATAAAATCAATGACAGTAGAAATAAACGAAAGAACATATATAAAATACCTAAAATCGATAAAATTCTAAAAATCGAAAGAGCATCGGAAAAAAATCGAAGAAACAAATAGAAAATACCTAAAATAGAAAAAATCCCAAAAATCGAAAAACTGAAGTTGCTCAATCATACCCGAATCTAAGAATTGAGTCAATCTAGGGCTTGGCAAAAACTGAAATTGCTAAATCATACTGTTTAGTGCAAATTTATGAGTATTGATCATTGATTAGGACAGAAAATTTGAGAGAAATCTTTTAAAGAAGCTTGAATTTGGTCTGTTAATGAAGGTTTTGTAGAGTGTGTTTATGGTTTTAGGAGAGAGAAAGTGAAGCAAATGGGTAGGACAGAGAATGTTCTTATTTTTAGATTAAGTAATAGAGGTTGCGGTTAATATTTACAAAAGTGTCATTACTTTCTTTCCTTTAATCCGATTCATTCAAGTCAATCTAATCCTATGGTTGAGATTGGTTCTTATATAAGATTGGTTCTTATATAAGGAAGGATTCTTATATGTTAAAAAAATCTCGTTAATAATTTGAAAACGTTGAAAGTTCAAGGTTTTAAGGAAGACTTTGTTTGACTATCATGTTTAAGGTCTTAAGGAAGCACCAAGGAGGCTCAGTCACTAATATTAGGTTTTTTTTTTTTTTTTTTTTTTTTTTTGTTTTTTTGTTTTTTTGTTTTTTTTTTTTTTAAAAAAAATTTATTATTATTTTTTTAATATTAAGTTTAATGGTCGGGTTGTTCTCAGGTTTTGCCCAAAGAAATTACAAATTCTTCTATGGACTCTATTCCATCTAAAATAGCTAGACCTCTATTGAAACACAACCTTATATAATGAAACACAACTTCATTCTCTTCTTCTTCTTCCCACCATCTTTACAAAATTTTATTTCCTTTTTTTTTTTTTTTTTTTTTTTTTTTTTTTTACAAAAACACTCTCTCTCTCTTTAATATAATCTCTTTTTATTTCTTTATTGAATTTACTTCATATCTTTTTTTTTTTTTCAAATTCCTATTTTCTCTCTCCTTTGTTCTTTGATTTTTCGTTTTTTCCTTTAAATTTCTGCATTTAACGTGATGGAACAATTTTAAATTACCAAAGATATCAATCCAGGTTTGTTATTATGAACTCATTGTGATCAATATTAATTTTTTTTTTTTTTTTATTTTGAGATAATTTGTGGATGAAATAATTGTTTTAATATCAATTGAATTTGTGAAAGCTAATTTGATTAATTTCAATTCGTAATCGATTACCTGATTATTTTTACTGTTCTCATTAATTTGTATGTATTTTTTTTTATTTTGAGATGAATTTGTAGATGAAACCATTGTTCTAATATCAATTGAATTTGTTGAAGTTAATTCGATCGATCAATTCGTATCTATTATGATCGATTACCTGATACTTTTGAACATTTAGTAAACAAAATATGAACAATTACAAATTTTGAACTTTTTTTTACAAAAAAAAAAAAAAAATCTAAACATTAAAATTTTTGAACATTTAGTGAAAATATCTGAACAATCTCAATGTACCACGCCTATACTTTTGAACATTCAGTAAAAAGATCTGAACAATTGCAAATTTTGAACATTTAGTAAAAATATCTAAACAATCTCAATATATGCCTGTACTTTTAAACATTTCGTAAAAAATCTGAACAATTGCAAATTTTGAACATTTTGTAAAAAAATCCGAACACTGCACCACGTTCATACTTTTGAATATTTGGTAATAAAATCTGAACAATCGCCTGTGGTCCAGCTATCTTTGATGGACCAGGGTGCACAGTAGACTTATTGCAAAGAAATGACCCATTTTGGGCCAAGTGATTGGACCAAAGTTCTAAGCTGGAATTTTAAGTCCAGATTAGGGATGTCAATGGGGCGGGGCGGGGCGGATGTTGGCATTCCCATCCCCATCCCCACCTAATATTTTCATCCCCATCCCCATCCCCATCCCTGCGGCGGGTCCAATTTTCATCCCCAACCCCACCCCACCGGGTACAACCCCAAAACCATCCCCGCCCCAACCCCCACTTGGATATCCATCCCCACCTAATCCCCACCAAAGACCCGCCTAATCCCCACCCAAGATGCACCTAATATCCGCATCTCAAATACACAATCTTACATAATTAATACGAATTATAAAATAAAACATTCTATACACATTTTTGTGTTATAATATAAGTGTCGTACAAAATATTATAATTAATATTGTATTTCATGTAATTATTTTATAAACAGAATAAAAGTATGTAATTTTGCTTTAAAAGATATATAGATGTGGGTATGAGGTGGGGATGGGGCGGGTACGAAGCGGGGCGGGGCGGGGATGGGGCGGGTACAACTTAAAATCCACCCCCGCCCCACCACCTGCCAAACCGAGACCCATCCCCGCCCCATTGGAGCGGGGATGAGGCGGGTCTCCTACTTGACCCGCCCCACTGACATCCCTAGTCCAGATCTGTTTACATCAAATTGAGCCAGGACCTTTTTAAAGTTTTTTTTTTTTTTTTTTTTTTTTTTTTTTTTTTTTTTTTAAAATAAAACGTTATTCACCTTTTGGGTTAATTTAGATTCGAGTGAAGATATTTCAGGAACAATTTCCGTAAAATTTGCTTAATATAAATTAGTTCTCTAGTTATGTCGATTTAAAAGCTTATTTTAACGATACTGTCCACGTGAGATTGGTACGAGGTTTGTCTTTTTGTTTTTTTTTTTTTTTTTTTTTTTTTTAAAAATTCTGGTCTAGCAGTAGCGGTTCTACGAATGTTATTAGCGGTTTCTAGACAAGAATCGTAAATGGCATTACTCACCTGGCAAACAGGTCATTCGGGTCGGGTTCAGGTCGGGTCAAGTTCAGGTCAGCAAATGTTCGGGTCGAGTCGGGTCGACTCAGGTTTCGGGTCAAATTCAGGTCAGCACTTCGGGTCAAGTTCGGGTCAGGTCAAGTTCGGGTCGGGTTAAGTTCCGGTCGAGTCTTTTCGGGTCGGGTCAATATTTAAGCTCAATTTTCGGGTCAATTTCGGGTCGAGTCAACTCGGGTCGGGTCTATTCGGGTCAAGTTTGTGTTGGGTCACCAAAATAAAATCACTTAAAAAAAAATAGTTGGAAAAATAAAGTAAAATCGTTAAAAAATAAAATAAAATCGTGAGTACCTATTACTTAGAAAATAAAGAAGCCTTAAAACAAGTAGTTCACCATTTCATCCTATTCTCTTATTATTTGGGTCAATTCGGGTCGGGTTGATTCGAGTCAATCAATTCGAGTTAAAATTGGGTCGGGTCAATTTCGGGTTAGGTCATTCGAGTCGGGTCACTTTGGGTCATCGGGTCATGTTCGGGTCAACTTCATTTCGGGTCGGGTTCAGGTCGGGTCGGGTTAGTTCGAGTTCGGGTCATTTTCGGGTCAATGATTTCGGGTCAACTTCAGGTTACGAGTCGGGTCATTCGGGTCGGGTCAATCGGATCGGGTTAGGATTGCATTAGCGGTGTTAATAAATAAATTATGTCACACACTCACTCTAATATAATATTATTCTTTTTTGTAAAATAAAAGAAAGGAAGGAAAGGGCAGCAATTGATGATCACCCAAAACCAAAGTAGCGAACACCATACTCCATAGCACCGACCACCACAACAGCTGTTTGGAGCCCAGAATTTTTCCCAATTCTATTTTTCTACCTTCACTTGTGAGAGGTTTGAAACATTTTATTTTTATTTATTTTTTCTTTTATAAAAACCCAAAAAAAATTAAAAAAAAATTGACTCTTTCTTCCTTTCTCAGTTTCTGTTCTATAACAAAAATCAGAGCTTTGGAGGTCTTGGCTGAATAATCCTCTATTCCTCTGATCATAGCTTTGGAGCAAATTAAAGTTTAGAGTTTTTATTTCATTTTTAATTTCATCCGTGTATTTTTTTTTTAATTAATTTGCTAATAGTATATTACTATCTTTTGGTTATTTTTTATTTTTACTTTCTAATTTTGACTTGATCATAATATGTTAATTAAATATTTAAAAATCAGGGTTTGAAGATATGGAGGATTTGGATGTTATGTCCTTTGTTGTCTTACATTGGTGAGTCGAATTGCCTTCGACGAATGTACCAAGATTACCAACTCCATGACGACAATGAAATCATATTGATGGATGAGAATACTCTTACTGGCAATTACATACTTTTCTGTTATTTTCACTTGCCTGCTACTCACACCCACGACCCCCACGTAACTGATGACGACTTTGTTACATTATGTCCACAAGATCTGTTAACCGTATGTATTGATTTGTTCTTCATACCAGAAGATTTCGAGATGGTAGTCATGATCAAACCAAATGAACAAGACTATCACCGAGATAATTTTTATTTTAGTGATTTCTCGGGGCATCTACCCGCTTTGAGTCTTATAGTACCATTTAAGGACTCAAAAGAGTCGCGACTTTATATGTGAGTGCCTTAATGTGGATATAGATGATCCTGGTTTAAAATGTGTCTTGTTGGATGTTGAGAAAAAAATTGTATGCCAATTAAGGACAATATGAGTCCATGCCGAATTTGATTGAGTATCTACAGGAACTGTATCAAGAATGTTCTTTTGATTTGCCGCGGTGTTATGGAAGGCTTGTGAAGTCCATGTGGCCTATGGTAAGCAAAGAGCATAAAAGACCTCGTGAGAGGAACGTATGTCCTATTGCTATGAAATTAATAACATGGTGTTGGAATCACAGAAGTCATGTGCTATTGAGATTGGTAAGTCTATTGATGTTGTAACGTTGTTGTCTGGTGAGGGTGATTTGAATTACCTTGTTCGAAATGATGGTGAGCGAGTTGAAGTTGAAGGGAATGTGTTTAGTGGAAAATACGTTATGGTTTGTTGTGTTTATGTGCCTGTCTTTCATGAAGAAGAAGCTTCACTGAATTCACAAAGTCTAGCAAATGTGTGTTACGAGTTGTATTCCACAAGAACTGTTGTTGAGATGGTAGTGGTTGTGAAGATGAAAAAATTGGCGAATCATGAGTTGGTTTTCAATCACTTTTTGACGGGTTTTCCCTCTTCTTGTCTTGTAGTTTCGTTCAAAGACTCAAAGCGTCGTGAGTTTATATGTAAGTACCTTGGCCTTGGCCTTGATTTTGACTCTCACAGTTGTTTTTCTATGAGAGGTCCATGTCTCATTTCGGATAATGATGTAAATATTAAGAGAAACATTATACTGTGTGGATTTCTTCAAGACTGGTGCAATTATTATGGAGCCGATGCCTTTCCGTTTACTGATAAGAAACTGCAGGACATTTGGTCAAACGATTTGCCAAGATGGGAAACTCCCTCAATGTCAACACTTGAAGGGCTCTTAGGGTGCAGTCCCTCTGATGTTGTGTATAAGATTAATTCAGCAGGTGTCCGTGAGCAGGAGATTACTGTCTCGGAACTCAGGGAGAAGGTAGTTGGCTTATACATATTCAATGATTGGGAAGAATTTACTCAAAATCTGGCATTTGAGATTGTGCTCGTTTACATGCCCTTTGATGATTGTCTTGACCCTGAGGCCTACAAGGTGAATGTAGATAGTATGTTGCAGAAGCAGGGCATATCTGATTGGCGGCGATTGCCCTTAAATAATTCAGTAAGCCGGAGGCTTCAAAAATTCACCTATAATAGATTTAACACTGCACAGCTCATCATTGTAGTACCCCATGATGAATATGTGGATCCGTATGGAAGGGAGATCATGTACAGGTTTCGGATGGATGGATATCCATTCACTAGAGAAGGCTTTGTTCAAAGTAGAATGAAGAAGATTAAGGAACTCACCTTAGAGTCATTGTTGGTGTATGGTTCACGAGATTACGTAATTCGAGGAGATGATAGGATTGCTGTGTCTGAACTCCAAGGCAAGAACATAATTCTGTACCTTCATCACCTTGGGGAAGACCTTAGACTTTACGATGAATTATTAAATTGGTATGAAGAGATTAAGGCAAAACATCCTAGTTTTGAAGTGGTCTTTGTTCGTCTTGACTCTGTTGAGAGTAGTATTATCAGTAGTATTGAAATGGAAGATGAATCTGTACTATCTGCAATAATGCCTTGGTTGATATGCCCATTTGACCCTGATCATTCAGCATTTGTGGCAAAGAAAATATATATTCACCGTCGAAGATACATACAATATGGATACCCTTATTCAGTTTGGAGAAGAAAGCCGGATTTTGTCAACTGAAGCTCAACACCTTCTAAGAGAGCAAGGACCTGGTGATTTTCCTTTTGGTGATAATCTACGCAAGGAAGTCATTGATAAACTAAATAATAATTACGAGTATTCCGACGACAATATGCATCTTATGGTGTAGCTAGTTACAATTCTTGGTCTCTTTACTTCTGTTTTCCTGAGAACATATATAATAATCTTGAGCTTCTTGTAGCTTTGTAGAATTTTATTTTACTGTAATAGTTTCAGTACAATTTGTATACCTTCCTACTGATAAAAGAGCTGTGTTTTTGTGGGGTTAAATGTAAAGCATTATCAATTGCCATATGATCACTAGTTCCTGTATCTAAGCATTATTATAAGAACTTTAACTCGATCCCATCTTGAAGAATGCTTCCAATCATCAAATGGACATAAAAAAAAAAAAATTCAGAATCAGTTATAAAAGAGAGAAAGTTAAGCTAAAATACGGTCCCTTAACTTTAGTATTTATAGCATTTTGATCCCTCATCTTTCAAACAAAGCAAATTGGTCCCTCAATCACCCATAACTTACTTTTCGGGTGATAAAAAGATGAGTCACCAAAGTTTAAGGACCAAAGTGCTCACGTGGCAAAAAAAAAAAATTAATATTTAAAAAAAAGTTTAGGGACCTATCCTATTCAGCAAAAATTTAGGGACCATGATTAATTAATCTTTTTTTTTTTTTTTGTCAGTTTTTTTTTTTTTTTTAAAGGGAATCTTTTAATTGACATTAATTTTTTTTTCCGTCAAAATTAATATTTTGGTTATGATTTGCATTAATAAAACTATAGAATTTCCAATAAAAAAAAATAAAAAAGGATTTTCCACCTTTTCTCACCCCACATCACCAACAACCTGCCACAGAATTAATTAAATCAGGAGGCCAAGATTAAATCACAAAATAAATCAAAGGCTGGAATTAAAAGATGGTGATTGCTGATGATTGTTAATGAGGCGCAAAATAGGGGATTGTTTCCCCCATTAGAGCAGCCAAATCGAAAGAGAAGAAGAGAGGGCTTACCCTTTTTTTTTTAAAAAAAGTTCTTTATTTTTTCTTTTCCTATTTCTGTAATTTGAAGTGTTTAATTTATTTTTTTGAAAGAAAGTCAAAGTATTTAATTTTTTAAGTCATATTTAATTTTCTTCTTTAATTCTTTAAGTCATATTTTTGTAAAAAAGTCATTTAATTTTTTAAAAAAGCAAAAAAATTAGGTATGTTTTCTTTCATTTTAATCAAAGTTTGTACATAATAAAAAATAAATATTAATTAGTAGCTGACAAAAAAAAAAATAATGATTTGTAATCCCTAAACAAATGCTAACTAGGATAAGTCCCTAGACTTTTGCTTAGTTGGCAGTACACATCCCCAAACTTTGTCGATTCATAAGTTCCTCCACCAGAAATGGTGAGGCAAGGGTGGTAGAGGGACCAATTTACCTCATTTGAAAGATGAGGGACCAAATATGCAACTAATGCCATAGTTTAGGGACTGCATTTTAACTTATCTCGAAGAGAGATGATCATATGTACAACTCAGAACATAAATAACTCATTAAAATCAGACTATTTTGTTAATTTTTTGTTACAAGAAATGTTTCTAATGATGGTTATCAATAAAGAGACAGTTCAATATTGAAACAATGCTCAACCAGTACAGTTTACTAGAGGCAATGTATGCAAATTCAGAATATCCTGCTTGATTAACTAGGCGCGCGAATCTACTGATAAAATCTGACTGATTAACTAGGCAAAATGTGCTCTGGTATTTAGGTTCTAATATAATGCTTCTGAATTAGCACGCCATACCTTAATTAGAGTTAAGCACAAATTCAGGTACTCAATTCTTCCTTTTTTCACCGTTTAGGTACTTAATTTTTTTTACTTTGATTTTGGGTACTGAGTTAAGAATTCCGGCCAAAAAAAAATAAATCAGCCTAAGAATTCAGTACATTTGGTTAAACAATTCAGTACCTTAGTTAAGAGAAAGTGGGCCCCACCCGATTAAAAAAATTCGTGGGTCACCCTTAATTTTTTTCCCTTTCTTATTCTTTATTACCCCTTTTTGCTCCCTTTATTCTTTCCTTTTCTGGAAATTCTGCTGCGTCATTGTCGAAGAATACGAGCAAGTTTGGGCTCGATTATGGGGAAAACGACACCAAAAGCCGCCATTTTTTTTCTTAAGGTTTTTAATTATTTGATCGAGTATTCATTAGCTTCGGATGTGAGACCTTTGTTTTGATCATGATTTAAAATGTGTCCTAGTGAATGATGAGAAACAGATTGTGTGTCAAGGACTGTATGATTCCATGCCGGATTTTATTGAGTATCTTGAGGAACTGTATCGAGAGAGTTCGTTTGATTTGCCACGGGGTTATGGAAGTTTTGTAAAATCGATGTGGCCTGAGACAAGGGAAGAGCAGAATGTACCCCGTGTGAGGAATGTATGTCCTATAGCAAGGAAATTAGAAGTTGAGGTACCGGAATTTCCTGATGAAATTAATCAGATGGTTTTAGAATTACGAAATTTATGTCCTATTGAGTTCGTAAAGTTTATTAATGTTGTATCGTTGTTGGTTGATGTGGGTGATTTGAATTACCTTGTACGAAATGATGGTGAGCGAGTTGAGGTTGAAGGGAAGGTGTTTAGTGGAAAATACGTTATGGTTTGTTGTTTTTATGTGCCTGCCTTTCGTGAAGACGAGGGTTCAATGTACATACAAAGTCTAGCAACTACGTGTTACGATTTGTATTCCACAAGAAACGATTTTGAGATGGTAGTGGTTTTGAAGATGAACAATGAGTTTGTTTTCAATCACTTTTTGTCGGGTTTTCCCTCTTCGTGCCTTGTAGTACTGTTCAAGGACTCAAAGCGTCGTGACTTTATATGTAAGTACCTTGGCATTGGCATAGACGGCCCTGACCTTGCCTTGGCCCGGATGTTTGTATGACTATTCAATGTCTCATTTTGGATAAGGATGAAGTAGATTTTAGGAGAAACTTAATGTGTGGATATCCTATCTTCTTGTGGGATCATGGAGCCGATGCCTTTCCTTATACTTTTGAGAAGCTGCAAGAGCTTAGAGCGAATGACTGGCCAATATGGGAAACTCCCTCTACATCCACACTCGAGGGGCTACTAGGTTGCAGTCCTTCTGATTTTGTTTATAAGAATAATTCAGCAGGTGTTTGTGAGCAGGTAACTATCTCGGAACTTACTGAGAAGGTGATGGCCTTATACTTGACCGTTTTTGATTCATTCATTCCGACTCTGCACAAGGTCTATGAGCATTGCAGGGATCAGAATCTGGCATTTGAGATTGTGCTTGTTTACATGCCCTTTGATGACTGTCTTGATCCTGATATATACAACGCGAAAGTGGATAGTGTGTTGCAAAAGCAGAACATATCTTGGTGGAGATTGCCCTTCAATAACTCAGCAAGCCGCAGGCTCAAGAGGCTCACCAATGGACCACGGTACAAAAATCAGCTAATCATAGTAGGACCACATGATAGATATGTGGAACTGTATGGCGCGGAGATCATAGACCAGTTCGGGATAGATGGATTTCCGTTCACTAGAGAAGGCATTGTCGAAAGTGGATTGATGAGGCTTAGGGAACTCACCTTGGACTCTTTGTTGGTTTATGAAATAATAAAATTGCTGTGTCTGAACTCAAAGGCAGACACATACTTCTGTACCTTGATTATTACCTTGTGGATAGCTTTACACTTTATCATGAATTATTGATTTGGTATAATGAGATTAAGGCAAATCATCCTACATTCGATGTGGTCTTTGTTCGGCTTCAGAGTATGCACACTAGTACAATTGAAGTGGAAGATGAATCTGAACTATCTGCAGTAATGCCTTGGTTAATATGCCCCTTTGACCCTGATCATTCAGCTTCCCTGGCGAAGAAAATATTCTTTAAAGAACATACTCGCGGTACCCTCATTCAGTTTGGAGAAGATGGGAGGATTTGCTCAACTCAAGTTCAAGACCTTCTGAGAAATCAAGGACCTGATGATTTTCCTTTTGGTGATAATCTACGCCAGGATGTCATTTGTGAGCTTCAGAGTTGTATCCACACATTTATCGATATGATGTAGCTAGTTAGTCTTCTTCTCTTTGGTTCCATGTTCTTGAGGATGTAATAATCTTCCCCTGCTTCTTGTTATGATGATATGAACATTTATTTTTAATAGTTTCAGTGTTTTTTTTTTATAATTTTGTTCCACAAGATGTGTAGTCCTTTTAATGAGCCTATCCTTTGTTATAATTGCTTTTAAGTTATTCATCTATTTTTTGATTAGAAAATACATTACTGATAAAAAAAAAAAAAGTCTTGTCTTACTGACCTTATTATAAATCTGCACTTGCACAAGCTTACCTTAATATTGTCCTAACACGCTCAAAGTTGCTGCATATTTTGGTGTATGTTTGTCGTTTAAGATTTTTCCTAAGCTTCTAATACCCACTGTTAAGCATCTGTTTGATAAACAGAGTTTTGTGCTGCTATTTCGGTTATAAACAAAGTGTCTACAAAAACAGATAAATGATTGGAGACTTATCCAAGCATATTATATTGCTCATAAAAAATCCTCAAAAAAAATATTGCTCCTAATGCAAGGCACATCATGATGATTATCCAAAGCTAAATAAAATTTTATTAGTTTTCATCCAAAGTACATTGCATCAAACTAAACATTAACAGGAAAAGGTCCACCAAAGTAAATAAATTTAGCATTTTCCTGATTTGTAACAACAGCATTATACTCTTTATTATTTGTAAACTCCTCAAGATAAGGAGTTGTCACAATATTATGAGCATCATCTACCACTTGAAATTTGCAATAGGCGAAATTCGTCTTTTCTGGAAGTTCATCAGGATATGTTCCTGCTCCCATAACTGGTGCATCTATAGGTTTTACCGTGCCTTCAGTATATACTTCTCCTCCACATCCTGCATATGTTGCACCATTTGCTAGCCCTACGAATATATCCTTCGGCCAAAACCCGAGTTCAATGTTGTCCTTCCCTCCTTGGAGATAATAATTCCCGTTCTTCTCATCCTAATGCACGTAAAAATAAAGTAATTAATGTGTAACCATTTTAGTGAAACAGATAAAGTATGTCGTATGTGTATGTGTATGTGTATGTGTTGTACTCCGTATGAAGAATATATATACACGTTACCTGATAGACAAAGAAAGAGTTTGCGTAAATTGGTCCTGGAATTTTGGATAATGGAGACATTACTAAGTTGAGGGGAATATCTGGTCTTGTTACTACAAATCCACATTCTGAATCGAAACAATGTTGATCGCCTGCCTGTAAATTGATCATGATAAACTTATTGATTAGTTAATTACTGAGTAATTTGGACTTTATATTGACAAATATTGGTAACAAATGAACCAAGGAAGTTATAAATAAAAATAAAAAAAGTAAATTTGTGAGGAAGGTCCTTTTAAGTAGACCGTAGACCTTTTTGTGACAAAGACGTACCCTTTTATAAAAAAGGTGGCACAAAAGGTCCTTATATCATATTTAGGTTGTGAGGAGGGTTCTTTTGACCATTTTTTGGCGTTGACTTTTTTATTTTCCGGCCAAAAAAAGTCACATCTAAGTTCCCTTTTTTTCTCCCTCCTCTTATCTCCCGTTTTTCCATTTTTTTTCCCCTATTAAACCCTAATTTCTGAAAACAATTAACACTTAAACTTCAATTGTATTCCCATAAATTAAAATTGAAGGCTAGCTATTCAAAGTAATTCAAGGCTAATCCTCCCCACAATGAGAGAAAATAAGGAAAAAAGGGAACTTAATAAGTCACGTGCTTTACACGTGGCTTTTTTTAGCCGGAAAATAAAAAAGTCAACGTCGGAAAATGGTCAAAGGACCCTCCTCACAACCCAAACAATAAGGACCTTTTGTGCCACCTTTTTTATAAAATGGTAATTTGTTATAAAAAAAAGGGGTCTACTTAAAAGGACCTTCTTCACAAATTTTCCATAAGAAAATAAATAAATAAATTTAATTTGATAACAAACTATTCCTAAGTTAAATAATGCGAAGTAACATGTTGCTATATATCTTACATTTGCGTAAATGAATAACCTTGTTTGATTGTCGCCGTATTTCATTGGATTAACCTTGCATTGGAAAAAAAAATTAAAGATATATATGAACAAATTAATACCTAGAAATGATGATTTTAATTCAAGAATAATCAAATTTGAAACTAAATTAGTAAATTAAAAAGAAACTTACTGTCCAACCAGCGATAATAGCGTCATTACCACCTCTAAGTATGATTTCAGCAGAAGTATACTGGTTTGGTTTAAGTAGTTGTGGATTCCAAACGCTGATTTCTCCTCGAGCTCCATAATATTTCTTTGAAGGATCGTTATTGGTTTGACCCAACGCAAACTACACATGAAACAAAATCATGCAATGTATAATTTATTACTCATCACATATTTTAAAAGAGATTACCATAATGAACATGAATTAAGAATAACCAAAAATAAATAATACGAAGTATATAATAATATTTAAATTTCTTAATTTCTTAATAACTTAATCAATTGACATGTATTACGCATTTAGGGACAAAGGGAGTAGATTAATTAAATGAAAATATAAGTACATACTACTTCAAAAATAAATTTAAAAATTAAAATAAATACAAAGTATCACTATTACTTTGCTAAATTTTCCTCAAAAAAATTAAAAAAAATAAAGACCAACTAAAATTAAGAGGAAAAACTTTCTTTCAAAAAAAAAAAAAAAAGAAAAGAAAAACTTACAACAATTCCTGAAACGTCTTGCTCTGGGTATTTCCAATTAGTGTGGTAATTACTGACTCTTCTTATAGGAACAGTTCCTGAAGGGCACCCTCCATCCTTAAAACGGAACATATCTAGTAGTGACATTTCATTCTTGCTCCAAGAGTTAGTATTGTTGTCAACCACCTTAGGAGTAGAACTCGATCTTGTCTACTCAAATTATTATTATATACGTCAAAAAGGTAAATGGGACAAATAAACAGGAACGAATGAAGAAAGTACTTATTAAGGATTAAAAGTTAGCATAGCGTACCTCTAGATGAAAACTGTGATTTTTTAAGAGAGGATGATTAAATGCTGGTTGCTTGTAAAAGTCTATGCAATCATATATATCTCCATATTCTGTCTGAAAAATATATATTTGCACTTTGTAAATAATAAGCAAAATAATTGGCAGATCAAACTTTGCACCCATGTCAATAAATGCACTAATTTGATCTTATTTTATCTAATTAAATATTAATTACAATTTTGTCAAAAAAAAAATATTAATTACAATAATAAAAAAAAAGTTATATTATCAAACTTTATATTAATACCTGTCTAACGATAGATGTATTTCATTATAAAATATGTTTTTATTACATTAATTTAAAAATTATAGTCAAAAATAATGCGTAGTATATGATTAGTGAAAAGAACTCAAACGTGTCAATTTTTTTGGGGACGCAGTGAATATATAGAGTTAAGATTTATTTATCTATGTAAGACATTTAATTTTTTTTACTTGTAAAAGATAAATTATAATTATTTGATCAATTTTAATTACTTCACGCATAAGAGAATGCTTTTTTTTTTTTTTTTTTTTTTGAGAGAGAAAACCATAATCAATTTTATTATTTAAGAAGTATGAATACTTTTTCTGTAAATCCTTCAAGAAAAAAAAAATATTTTTTCTGTAAATTTTATATAAACTCGGGTGTAAAATACACCAAAGTTTTTTTTTTTACTCATATAATATTTTGATTATTTTAAATTCAGCAAAAAAATTTATATCAAATGAGCGAAAACCAAATACTATGATCTGAATATATGAAATGAGCAAAAACCAGATACTACGAATATATGAAATGAGCAAAAACCCACTCTTACGTGCACTTATTTCTATGTGCATCCAGATGTATATAGAAGGTGGTATTTTTTATTTGTATATTTCAAAATAGTTTCAAATTTGTTAAAGACCTTGAAAAGTACCTCAATGGTCTTGGCAACATGATCCGGTCTATCTTTTTCGAGAAGCCCTCTACACCGACCATTAGTAGGAAAAAATGATACAAGGAATAATGAGAGAAATGCATACACCAACATCTTTTGTGCTTGAACCATGGTATATAACTTGCAAACCTGCATTGATGTAAAGCAATTTTATTAAAATGAGTAATGAAAGGCTGCATTTTAATTTGCTACTTGAAGATGGTATTGATTCATAAGTACCTAAAATAATTATAATCCAACACTCTCACAAAATAATTCTAAATAATTTTTTGTTTAGAAGGTTTTAGTTTAGGGCTTGAGGCTCATTGACAAGGCCTTCAAGACTATATATATATATATATATATATATATATATATATATATATATATATATATATATATATATATATATATATATATATATATATATATATATATATATATATATATATAATTTGTTTCTGAATTATTAACATAATTTAATTGACTTTTAAATAAGTTTTTTTTTTTAAAAAAAAAAATTACTTATTGATGTATCACAAAAAAAAATGTAAAATGTTAATGTAGGTATTAATATAAATTTTTATGGCATCAATATTTTTTACGGAGTATTACTAATATTTAAATATTTATATTAATGGTCAAAATAGTGCATTGACAAGTGTGATAAATTTCTATTTTGTATTATACTCTTATTATTTTGAAATAGAGGGATGGGAGTATCTCTCTAAATATTCTTATTTTGGTAGCATATCAAAGTGTAAAAATATTAAAGTGGAAATAATCAATATATATCAAAATCCAAAAAAAATCTTGATATTTTACCAAATTTGGAGGTAGTTAATGCTACAATCATATCAATAACAATAATGATACCAATAATGATAGATAATAATAATTCAATTAAATTTTATATGTTGTGTTTCTTTGATGGATGAATTAGTTTGAAAGTAAATAAAATTCATGTTGGCCTCTAAATTTAAAAGATTTGATGCAAGGTTTCAAACATGTGACCTTTAAAATGAAAATGAAGATGTAACCACCATTCCAATGTAACATCAACAATGCTAAATGTTTTGTTAAAATAAATAAATAAATAAATAAATAAATAAATGTTTTATTAAAGTTGCTAAAGTGAAGTTTAAATTTGGAGGGTTTTGTATAGAGTTATTGGATGTCAAATACTTAAATTAGAATTAATTAATGTAAATTGTTTATTGACTTTGATGTATAAATTAATATGATGCTTATAACATTATAAATTTTTGGAGTATAATTATTTGGCATACTACAAAAAGTTAAGAACAAATGATGAACAATAAATTAAGTTAAAATGTAGATGAAGAAGATTTGAGAGAGAATTTCAATTAATCTTTTTGTAATTTTTTTTAAAAACACAAATTAAACCAATTATATATATTACTGATTCAAACTTAACATACAACTTACGTCCCTATTGATACATAAATTCGATGTAAGCTAAAAGAGTCAAGATAGTTAACACATGCATAAACTCTGATCTAAGCTAAACCCAATTGTACTACATAATGAAGGTAATAACTGAAATACATAACAGATCGACATCTAATAATAGAATGGTCCAAATAGCAGCCAAGCAAGTCAAGTGGAGCAGGATGATCTAAAGAGAATATCACAATGGGTTGGGTTGATCGTTTCTCGAATTCTTCATATTCTATTCATATCATTTTACCTAATATTATAAGTAAACTTTAACTATTAATATAACAGCTCCAATTACATTATCGTAATTTGTAAATATATACATAATTTATATAATGAGATAATGAGAAACTTATAAATTATTCGTTTGACTAAAAGTAATATGTAAATCTATATATATTTTGTTTCATTACTTGTAGAAAATTATGTACGTCGTACATTTCCAAGTGAAGAGTTTTTTCGAGAATGAAGTGGGGTAAATACGAATGCAAGAAAACAATTGTATTTTTTTCCCTACCACATATTCAAAGTAATTAAAACAAAATTTATTTTTAATCTAAAATCTTACTGACTAGTAATGTTGCAACTGGTGGAGCTAAGTTTAAACAACTTTTTAAACACATTAAAATGATTTTTTTTAAAAAAATCTAACATATATATATATATATATATATATACTAGTTTTGTGCCCGTGCAATGCCCAGGTTGTTTAATGGATTTTAAGATATATTTTTAATCTATATGTCAAATTTTAAAACATATATATTGTTGATACATAATTACATAGGAATTGATGTGTTTTTGTGACGATTTAAACTTGTACGCATGTAATGACTAATAATAATACTATTGGTGAAAAACATTTCTTGACCCGTAACTTGAAATAATGACCCTGTCTGAAACGACTCATGACCTGACCTGATTAACAGGTCTACACAATAATAAAATTGTATTAGATTGTGAAGTATATTTTTAATTTATTAGAGTATATTATAAACAATGGATGTGGTACATTTTGAACTAATTCCTTCGCTCCAAAAAAATATTATGATACAAAAAATAAATTTATATGATAATTTATGAGAGTTATAATTTAATTATTTTTTGAATAAAATTATAATTCAATTTGTACATATGAAATATTGGTACTTTATCAAAAAATAAAACTCTAAATTAACTATTTTATCCTAAAATTCCATCCAAATTTGATTGAAAATAAAATTCTAAACTAACTTTTTTTTTATTATACAAATTGAATTATATATAACTCTATCCTACGTGGCACGACACTTGGCGAAAAGTTAGAACGCCAAGTGTCGTTGCCTCATCGTCTGGCTAAAAGTTTAGCTTTATATAAATATATAAATATATATATATATATAAAGAGAAGTTTGCTCCCGAGTTTTTAGAGAGTCACGTAGGATTTAATTTTTTCAACGCGTCACGTAGGATAATAAATTTTAGTGATAGCTAATTAAATACGAGTCATTTAGAATTAAATAATTTAAATTACACGTAAGTAATATTGGCGAATGAGATTTCCCAGCTTAAATTAATTAAATGTAAAATATTATCTTTTGAAATCAGGAATTTTATCTAAATATATAACAAAATTTAGCGCGCGCGTGCGCGCGCACACACACACATATATATATATTCAAACAAACCGTGCATCGCACGGGCTTCATCTAGTATATATTAATTTAAGTATACAAACTTATATGCGGAAAATATGTTATTAAAATATATACATGCAATACATGTACGATATATGCGCAATATAATAATATGGATTAGTTTCTATATATTTAAGTCATTGTGAAAGTGTACATTGATGTTTTTTTTTTTTTTAATAATTAAGATTAATAAATTTATTTACAATTGATTAAGAATAAAATCAATTAGATTAAATTAATTAAGATCTAATTACTGAAAAGCTAGCTCCCCTACTGAATGTTGGAGTATAAATTCTAATTCTTAAGACGGTTGCATAAAGCTAGATAGAAAAATCTAAAGTCGACACTTATTGTTGTAATAAGTCCATTAGCTGTTAGGTAAATAGGGTACTTTTCCAGCAATTTATCCTTAAAACATATACAAAACAAGAAACCATATTTGAAGGAAAAAAAATATATTCTATTTTCCTTCTATTAAGTGAGGAATTGAGAGAGATTTAATTAAGTAATTAAGTCAAATTCTTTGTGTTTTGAGCATTTTTTTTTTTTTTTTTTTTTTGGTAAGGTTGCAAATGATTTTCTAAATATGTAGCAACCCACAAGTTCAAGTTCAAAAACTTAATTATTAATTACTAAAGTATTACATATTACATGTTATTATTTCAAAAAACTACATGATAGTTATTTTTGAACAGATAGCTAACAATTCGTATGAAAAGGGCTAACAATTCGTATGAAAAGGGCTGAAGTTTGTTGCAAGGATAGAAATGTCAAGTTGATGTTGACTAGTCTACAAATTATTACTCCATCCGTTTTTTTTTTAAAATGCATCAGTTTGACTTTTGTACTATTAATAAACCATGTTTGACTTAATTTTTTTTCCTATGATAAAACTAATAAATATAATTATATAATATTGTATATCATTAGATTCATCACAATGTCTACTTACATAATTTTGTTACAATTTTTTTATTGATAGATGATTAAAGATATTAATGGTCAAAGTTACATCTTAACCAATGTGGCGGTTAAACTGATACATTTATATATATGTAATACCTTAGTAATTAATTAAATGATTGTCTGGCAGTGGAGGAGGTTGCCGGACATGGGGGGGATTCGGACAGTGGTGTGGGAGGGGGTTGATTCCATGGGAGGAGGAAGGGGAGGGGGTGGTGTTTTTTTTTTTTTTTTTTTTTTTTTAAGAATTTGTGTGTGTGTATATATATATATATATATATATATATATATATATATATATATATATATATATATATATATATATATATATATATATATATATATATATATATATATATATATATATATTAAATCTAATTATTTAATAATTTGATGGGTTAGAGGTTAATTAGAAGAAATTAGTATTTAATCAATTTGTTTAAGAATTTGTACTGAGCTGTAAAATCCCTAGCCTCCTCTCTCTCTCTTCGCTCTCCTAAACTCTAGCCTATATTATCGATTTTGAAGGGGCTTCCATCGGATTTTACCGGTGGAAAGCCCCAATCTTTATTTTCTTTTAAGCTTTTTGTTTCTTAGGTTACAATAATAATGTCTCCCTTGAAAGAAAGTGTCTATCTCCTTCGAAAAACAAGGTTTTTTCGATCTCTTCGAAAGATAAGGTTTTTCGGACTCCTTCGAAAGACAAGGTTTTATTTGTGTTTAATTTGGTCTCCGGTTGTGCGGGGCTACGATTGATTATGGCTCGATTTCGGGTTACGGAATCATCAAAAGAATTAACTTTATCACAAAATTGCGAAGCGACGACGGATCCACTCAAAAAGTTGTATGAGACAACGAATCGAGAATGTGCCGAATTGTTATATTTATGTATTTGGATTCTTAGCCCTTCCCCGATTTATTCTTGTTTAATTTTGTTAAATTCGTTTTCATTATTGTTAATTGTCAATTGTAGATGTCGTATGACTTTATTTAATGAAATTTAATGTCCTTTAGGACTTTTCAAAAAAAAAAAAAAAAAAAAGAAATTAGTATTTTATTAAGTTAATTAGAAAGTAATTAGAGAAATATGTTTCCTCTCACAATAAAAATAAACGTGGTGGTTTTTTTTAACAAAAAAAACTTTTAAAAGGTTTTTTTTCGCAAATGATGCTTTTAAAATGGGTTTTTTTTTTTTTTTTTTTTTTTTTTTTTTTGTTACAAATTTTCAAAAAAAAAAGGAAAATTTGTAAATTACCACTCAAAAAGAGGTCTTGTTTTGATATTACCACCCACTAAAAAATTTATTTTAAATTACCACCCATTAAATTTGAACAATTTTCAGATTACCACCTTTTTTGGATTTCCGGTGGAAATTCCGTTTGAGGGCCCCACATAACGGCTATAAACGGCTAATTTCACTTTTTTGACTCTCTCTCTCTCCCCGATTTCTGTTGTTTAAAAATTGTACAACTTCAAGTCACAAATTTTGCCCCAAATTTCATTCAAAATTCCTCAAATTTCAACTGCTACTGTGAGAAGAAGTTATCTACTGAAGATTGTACACTCAATTTGCATCAAAGGTATGATTCCACTACTTCATAATTTAGGGTTTTTTCGCCAATTTAGGAATTAGGGTTCATGAGTCAATTAAATTGGGGGTTTTTTGCAATTAGGCTATCTGTTTGCAATTAATTGTGCGATTTTGTTAGAATTCTGCTAATTGGAGTTGATGTTATCCAAATTTGTTGAATAATTGTTTACTATGTTGAATAATTGTATCTTATGTGTTGTGTTTTGCGATTGAAAGAATTGAATGATTCATAGTTGCATGAAGTTGTAAGCTTGTTCTTTTTCTTTTTTTGTTTTGGATTTTGTTTTGCAGAAATGGAGGGAGTTGCCATTGACATTAGCAATTAACAGGAGCTTCAACTATATGCTTCTGGTCCCAGAGAACACTTCGAGATGGCGCAATCAACAGTACATGCAAGTACAACCAAAGCATTCAATTTGCAGAAAAAAAGTAGAGTTAGGGTTTTGATTCAATCTTAAATGGGTAGTAGAGAATTTGACAGAGAATAAAAGGAAGAAAGAGGGAAAAAATTGATGATTTTGGAAGAATTAAGTGAAGGAATTGAGGAGAGATGAAGTTTTTAGAGTTTAATGTAACAGCCAGAATGTTAGGTCGAAGAAAAGATGAAAAAAAAAAGGAGGGAAGTTAATAAGGTGGGGCCCACAATCGGAAATTCCACCGGAAAACATAAAAGGTGGTAATCTGAAAATTGTTTTAATTTAATGGGTGGATATTTAAAATAAAAGTTTTACTGGGTGGTAATTTCAAATTAGGACCCCTTTTTGGATGGTAATTTACAAATTTTCCAAAAAAAAAATTATACCAAACTCGAAATTTAAGCCCAAATAAACAGATTGGGTCGGGTCTAGCCAGCGGACTAGGCCGGCAAGTGAATGCCAAATTGCCAAACTCCCAAACTAGTCCGAGTCTCCAAGGGCTTAACCAAATGTATCGATATGTTTGTTGAACTTCTAACATTTTGTTTTATCAAAAAAAAAAAAAAAAAAAAAAAAAAACAAAAAACCTCTAACATTTTGTTAAGCAACTTTTTGCTCAACAATGGCGTTGTGGTTAGACTCAAATTCTGAACCCCAAACAGAGAATGAAAAGGCTGATTTAGCCGCCATTGCTGCCCTCAAAGTTTCTACTGCTCTTGAACTTAAGGTTCTTTCTCTTTCCCTCTTTCTACCCTTTTCTTCTTTACTATTAATTCTTGTAATTTCAATCTTTTTTGTTGCAGATTGTTATTATGCTTCAATGATTGATGCTGTATATATTTATATGTTTTGTTGATTTATATTCTGAAATTAAATACCCAGTTACTATTAATTCATTTTCAACTATTTCTCTAATTAATTTTATTTGTTTGTTTGGAACCTTAGATTTCTAATTATAATTGCCACTTCCTTTGTTCTGGTAATTGTCTCAAAAATAAAATAAAATTAAAAAATAATAAACTCATTCAGATTACCATAAATGTTGAGATGGGAAAACTAAACTCATTCATTTGTGCTTGTTTTTATTTTTGTTGTACTAAAAATGTGAAAAATTGGCCTAAAACGATTAATAAAATTTGGAAGAATCATTATTTTTATGCTATATTTTCTGTTGGGTGTTTTTTAGGATGAGGGCAATGAGTATGTTAAGAAGGGGAAGAAGCATTACAAGGATGCTATTGATTGTTACACTAGAGCTATAAATCAGAAGGGTTTAGGTGAATCAGAGACATCGGTTTTATTTGCGAATAGAGCCCATGTAAATCTTTTATTAGGAAATAACAGGCGTGCCCTCGAGGATGCTGAGCAAGCTGTTAAGCTTTCTCCGACGAATGTCAAGGTTTGCCACCCCCTTGTTTGTAGAAATGTTTGAAAAATGGGATTTGCTTGCTGAGGCTGATGACATTTTGTTTAATGTATTGTATTATAGGCAATATATCGTGCTGCTAAAGCTTCGTTTGCTTTAGATATGTTGAAAGAGGCTATAACATATTGTGAACAAGGACTTGAACTGTCCCCTGATAACGAAGACCTGAAAAAACTTGTGAAGCTAGCTAGTGGGAAATTGGCAGAACGTGAGAAGCATGAGGCTGAAGTTGCCAAAGCTTTGAGAGGTGCTAAGGTATACAATTATACCTGTTGTTTTTTTAATGAAGGGGTGTTTTTCTGAATTGGCAGATTCTTAATATCGAATGTGCAGGACCTTCTTTCTGCCTTTGAAGATAGAGGATTGAAAATTGGCAAACCAATGTTTCGTGAACTTACTGGACTAAAGAAACCAGTTCTAGACAAGAGCAAGATTCTTCACTGGCCAGTGGTTCTTCTCTATCCAGAGGTTATGTCCAGTGACATAATTGAAGACTTTTGTGAGACAGACATGTTTTCATCCCACCTAGATATAATATCCTTTGTTGCTTTCTTATATATGTTTGTTTTGTTTCTAGCTTTCTTTTGCACGTATGGAATGCATAATATAGATTTATGATATTGTGACTTTGTCAATTTGCTTGATATTTTCATGGTAAGTTCATCACATTCAAATTCATAACGGAGGTTTTGGAGGATAGGATCATTTATGGATACCATGGTCTCTTTCCTTGATGTCTAATTGGGGATCACTCCAGTAATATACCTGATATTTCTACAGATGCTGCCATCAAATTTATTTTTATTTTTATTTTTATTTTTTTTAAAAAAATTTGCGAATCTTTTTCTTCTTTTTATGTGTTTGTAATTTCCTTAGCATAGAAACATGTTTTCAGAAGATTGTCCTCCACTGCCTTGGGACAAGGAAAATGTGTACACTCGTGAAAATATTGAATTATACTATGAGGTAATCTATCTTCCTTTCCCTTATTGCTTTCCGAAGGACATTACAATAGTTGCTCATCTAATTATTGGTGTCTTTTGTTTTGGCTGTTTATGGAAAATATGAACTGTATCTCTGGGCTCTGGTTACTCAGTGAACTTCACAATACTTATTGAAATGTTTTGACGTAGTTAATATGCACCGCATCGTACAATTTTTCTAGAAATTTTTTTATTTTCCAATATGGTACTCTAAAGTATCTTTCTGGACCTAGCAGAATGTCACTGCATTTGGTAGTTGGTACTCTGTGGGTATTTTCTAGCTAAGGTTTTTGATTTGGCACCCTGTACTTAAGATGCTCTACAGAATGTTTGTAAAAGAATTGAACCTATGCAGGACTGCTACCTAGCAATGTGGCAACCAGTGGACTAACTTTACATAGATCTAAAATGGTTGGTCTTGCATACGTGTCCTAGTATAGTAGCATCTTACTGTCTGTCTTATGGTTCTTTGGTCTGTGCATTTTCCAATGGTGAATTATGGATACCAATGACTGATGCTGTAAACCTTAGGTTGGCTCATCAGTGTGCTTGTCAAAGACACGCATTTTGCATTATCTTTTGGAAGGTACTCCAGGTGCTGGTGCAGTGAGCATTGATGAAGAAAAAGATTCTTCAAATTATGGGAGCCCTATAGGTATTGTATAACTTACAGCTTATCATTTAATTATCTGAATAAAATAAAATTTTACACTCTAGATCAGCAAATATGTCCGTGTTTTGCGTATTCAATTAGTGCTGGAATACATCATCTAAATCCTCGACATTTGTGCGTAGTTTAGCATTGGTACTTTGCTAACTAGGGATTGAAATTGCCTCTACGATTGTGCAATGGAGATGTAGGTTGACTGTTTTGAGTTACTTTCTTTGAACTTCATGCATTTCCTTTTTAAAATGGTGATTCAGTTTTTTTGGAGGCTTCAGAATGTCACTTCAGCTGAGTGCTTTCTTTTCCTTTAAACATTCAATTTGTGTTTCTATCTGATAGATCTAATGTTCTAATGTCACACTTCCTCAACAGTCTTTGTAGTCATTTTAGAAATGCTGTCCATTTAGCTTTTGTAATTGTTGGGGTTTTGTAAGATACATAAAGCTTATGTCAGCCATCTTCAATGATGTGATTACTTGCCAGGTAAAGGCCTGTCCAGATGGGTAAAAGTCAACGAAAAAAGGACACTTCATGATGTTCTGAAGGAGCCAAATCTTGTTATTCCTGGCATACCAGGTACATTCCTTACCATTCTTCTACTTTCTAAATATATTTCAAACATGTGAGTAAAAAGGGTCGGGTGACAGTGCGTAAAAATCTGTATTTGAATGGCAAAGAGGGTGAGAAGGCAGGGTTGCTGCTAGCATGCTAGTTGTCTTAAAAATCAAAACTTTGCATTTTCTCTTCCTTACCTTGGCTAATTTATTGTTGGTGCATGCAGTTTTTTACATAGTGTCCAAAAGCTCCGCCTTCTACAACAAATTTAAATCTGGTAAATGGGCACTCCCTCAGGTGCCAGGTGAAGATACTGCCTGAATTAGACTATTTTTCCAGTCAATGTACTTGAGGTCTGAGGAGACAGTGGCTGCGTTTCTTTTAAATGGATCATTACATCTAACTATTTAATTAGCAATGCTCAAGGAATCCTGTATGAAGACGGCAAAAGGCCAACCATGCACCAGTGCAAATGGAGTTATGATTCTTAACTAGTTATTACTTTGGCGGTGCCATGGATCATTGTATGTAACATGAAAACACAATTTTCTTTTTAAATTTTAGAGATATGTTATCAATTTTTGATTTTGTCAGTATAGGTACTCAATGCCTTGGCATGTTAGAGGTTCAGGTTCTAGCCTTATTTTCTTTCATTAAGTGACTGCATATGGTAGTTTGTTGTTAAGTTTTGGAAGTTGTGTAAAACCCTCTCCAGTCTCCATGAAGGCTTCTCTACATGTACTAAGGAATGAATGAGATGCAATACCCGATTAAACGCAGAATACCTGCATGTATGTTTGTGTACATATATATGAATGGAATTTAGTGAGAAAAATAACTGGCTAACTGAGTAAATCTGCTGATAGTATTTATGATCTATAACTTGACATTCTTCAGAGCATCAATGTGCTATAATATCTACAAATTTCGGAGTATATTAGTTGGAAATTGCATCAGTAATAATCATTATCTAAAGCATAAATGGACTTATATCTATAAATATCAATCCTAATCCCTCCATTCATAATATTGTATTTTCAAACCTAATCCCTCTATCCGGAATTAGACACATTGTCCCAACCCCTCGCAATTTAGCTACTTGTATAAAAACTTTGTATGATTTCATGAAATGACTGAAAGACAATGATAGTTGAGCTATTTTATTAGTGACATTATACAAAAACTATTAATTTGGATGGTGTGTTCCTCAAAATTCATCAGAATTTCTTGGTTTAAAGCTGTAGCAAACCATCGTAACATTGTTAAGCAAAATCCATGAAGAGATAAATTTGTGTTACCCGTATCTGTAATCTTATAACATACGGAGTAATAAACTAGTTCATGACCTTTTTATTAAAGGTGATAGACTGATAGTATTGTTGCAAGAGATAAATTGTAACATCATGTTTCCATCTAGAAAGAGTAGCAAACCATGTGAAAGATGTACCATAATAATTTTGGACAAATTGATACATTTCTGGAGAAATCACCTACAATTTGTGTTTCAGTAGTATACAATCAAATGTTTACATCGCTCAAACAAGATGCCATTAAAGAAATATGAAGATCAGCTCCCTAGTGAAAAGGCGAAATCACAGTTCAGTGCTTTCCTCTTTTTTTGATGACAAGTACCTATCATAAGAAATGAATGGAAATTGTTAGATTGAAGTTGTTTCCTGGTCTTTACTTCAGCATAAAACACAAAAGAAGAGATGAATCAGCAGTTATCCCAGTGCCCAAACTATAAAGATGTATAAATCAACTAACAATTCATCTTCATACCTAGTAAAAATCTGCCAATGTCGAGTAACTGCCAGAGACATATTGGAAGCTAATAACAAAGGAAAAAAATTGAGTACTTTTGTGGCATTACTAAAGCTTGTACAAAGCTGAATATACAGATGACAAAAAGTTGTGACCTTGAAAATTCTTCTAAAAGTTCTAAGCTTAAGCATGATGACAAAAAAATATAGATGATATTGTCATAACTTTTTTAATCCCAGATTGTATATATGAACATCATGACACAGAGAGAAGACTCGTTCATTGAAGAAATGGGAGAAAGACAAATATGTGTTAGTCAATTCACACAAGCAATCCACTGTTCCCCTCTTATATGTATAAGATTAGACACATACAGACTAACTCTTCACATAGGCAAGCAGGAAGTACAGGATAGATCAAGCAACAGTACCTACTAGTTGGTGAACATCAAGTTACATCACTAAGCTTTACAAAGGTAAGGGTCATTTGTCCGGACTGATCAATTCAACAAGTAGAGCCAGGTAACGGTTGGTAATTGTGTTCTACTTGCATCTTGACCCCAAAATATTCCGAGACCTGGCTAGCCCCAGAATCCAGATGAAGTGGATAGGCTAAAAGCCTTTTAGAGTTTAGACAGTGGCATTAATGGTTGAACATGAGATTTTCTGTAAATTCTTAGTAACTGAAACTCAAGTTTACAAAAGATATGCATAACACCACCCCCCCCCCCCCCCCCCCCCCTCCAACCAGGCAACCACTAACTGATCTCATAGTGCACAAGGTAAAAAATCTCAAAATAGTGAATACACAGAACCATTGAACATGTGACAACAGAGATCCAGGGGAGGGGAGGTCTCTGGTCCTTGGATCAAGTTTCACGAAATTGCAAGCAAACTAGAAATAAATTCAAATTCGGCACAAGGTAGCATTTACTTCACAATAAGAAATTAAAGATCCAATAAAAATAAGTGTGTGGACGTAAGTTAAATAATCTCACCCTCTCTCTACCCCGTATAAGAGTTAACGTGAAATCAATAAACAAAGAATGACCTAAAATTATTTGACAATGAAGGGCAGAATAGAGTATACATGGAATTTTAGAAGCTGTGGAAATTCAGAAACGTTACCCATTAGCCCTTGCCCATCTGGAAAGTTGGTATAGCTGCACAGTTTCATTTGAAGCATGGCATGCCAGGAGTAGATAGTTGCGAGGCTGTACCATCCATGCAAACCTCATGAATAATGCAGAGTAAACACACATTGCTGCAGACCGGAAAATGACAATAAAAATCAAATTAAAAGAAATGCGCTTAAAACTTAGAATCAACAATGCAACAAAGCCAGATGTCAACCTGAAGTCATGTTGCCCGATATCTTTTCAGGGGGTTTATTCATGTCCACAAGCCCCTATATACTCCAGCAATCATACAAATAATCTCATTGGTAAACTTCAGATAAGAAATGTGTATAATATTATCCTTACATCTGAAGAAAAAATGTGAACAAGTCCAAAACAAAAGTTTAGAAGCATACAGCGACAACAAATCCCCAATTTGCAACAGGACCCCAGAAATGAGTTGTTTTAGGCCCAACAGGGCTGTTCAAAAATGCGCGGAATGTAGAAGCCATGAGTCACCTGTACCAAGTACTCCCAGAATTAGTAAGATGCGTTTACATCAAAGAGTTACTTCTCTTAATAAGCAAGTCTAAAGTGCCACACTTAATCAAGAATCATTGCCCACAAGATCGAAAACATGTAGGAGAATCTAGTTTCACTACCTACAAATTATCCATCAGACGCCCTCTTTAATGCTTTTCCTACATCAAGTATTCCTTTCCACTTCCTTCAAGCTACAAACAGATTTCAAATAACATATCCAGCATTGACCAAAAACCCGGTAAAACAAAAATCCAATCGGAAAAATCAACAGTTCTGTGTATTAATTTGATTACATCACACCTTCCTATAATCATAAACTCGGATACTGGCAATAAGGTACACAGACTACACAAAGTTTTAGTCCGGCTGTCAAACGCTCCAATTCTGAGTTCAACACATACTCAATTAATCAAACTCAGTGATTTCATAACTTAATACTAGCCTAATTACACCCAAAATGTCAGCTTCTTGTACTAAATTGGAGATTTTACAGCTTAATAATAGCCTAATTACACCCCAAATTTCAGCTTCTTGTACTATATGGATCCAAAAACCATCTAACTCCAATAGAATCATATCTCCATCAAAACGGAAATATTTAGAGAATGAAAATTATCAAACAATATAATAGTTAAAAATACCCCACAATTTTGTTTGTACAGAAATAATATTAATCAGGTTCAATAATCAGAGTATGCTAATTCATACATACCAACAATTTCCATTGAAATCAATGGATTTTCAAACAATAAAATAATAAAATTTAGAATAATTTCACCACTTTATAGTGAGATAGAAACAGCAAAGAAGCAAGAAATGGTTAAAATTCAAGAATATAACTCAAATTCCCACAAAAAATGATAAATATGTGCATCAAGTATCAAAATATAACAGCAATTTATGATCAAACACAAATTTAAGTATCAATAAAAAAAATTAATACATTTTAGAAAAGGGTAGGTAAATCAACAAAATTCAAGAAAAAGACGGCGCAGATGAAAGGGATTGATGAGAAAAAAGTAGAGAAGAATTGAGAGAAAGACATACCGAAGAGTTGATGAAAGATTGACGGAGGAGCAGCAATGCCAGGAGAAGAAATGAGGAGAGAGAATCTGGGAAATGGTCTTCCTCTTTTTCTCTGGAAATTTACTTTCTACTGTTTTAAAAAAAGGAAAATTATATAGCATTAAATTTACACTTGAAAAGTCTTGAAATCCTAATTTTATATACTACCTCCATTACAAGTTATGTTACAAGTTATGTGCAACGATTAGATATTTTCCCTCTCTGTTTTATGTCAAATCGTTGCACATAACACGGAGGTAGTAATTTTCAAGTTTATATTTAATGCTTATATATAGCCCTTAGGGTTACATATAACATCAATCAATTAACCTATACTAAAAGCGAATCTATAATGACATTTGTCATAATGTCATTCAAAATTTTCCCGCCCAATTTTACTTTCTATTTTTATGCAGATTATATATTGAAGGAAATCATTTTATAATAATTTAAAATATCTTTCTTCCAATTAAAATTCTTAACAATAATAATTCTCCATATAAACCTAACTGATATATTTTTACATATACGTAATCTTTTATATTATGTATTATTTTTATATAAAAAAAAATGAGGTGAGTATTATTAAGCAATATTTCTATACATTATTTTAGTTTTCTATAATACTATTAATTTTTTTTCATCCAATGTTTTACTTTTGCAATAATGTTTAATTCAATTAAAAATAAAATCATTTTGTTAAGACATATATACACACTTTATTTTCTACTCTTAAAAGTTGTATTAATAATAACGCAGAACGTGCAGGTACTATATAACCTTAGATTTTTTTAAAATAAATAAATAAATACATAAATAAATAAAGCCTCTTTTTTCTAAGTGTCACTAGCTAATCTAAGACATTGATATAGTTAGGTATAAAAGTTAAAGTTATATTTATTTTTGAATTAATATTATGAGTGTAATTTATTTTATAAAAATATACAATAACCTTTTATAAAAGTTAATAACAATCGTGCATTGCACGGGATTTAAAACTAGTAACCCTTAAAGAAAAAACTTTGCAAACATTAAAGGGAGCTACACTATGTATGACCTTGTTTAGTAATTAGCGATTAGCTAATTGTAAGAGTTGATTGTATCAACTATTTTAATCAACTGATTAGTTGATTTGACTAATTTATTGGTAAGAGTTTATTATATAGAGTTGTTTGATAAAATTAGCATATTAATTGTAACTATTTGTTAGCTAAACACATAAAATGACAATTTAGGACACTGGCAATTTATTTTTACTTAGGGCTTGTTTTCTTCACCCTAATTTCAGTTCAGTTCTATTTAGTTTTTAATTTCCTTATCTCATAAACAGTTCAGTTCAATTCAGCTCAGCTAAGTAAATCATAATAGACCCTTAATAGGGTAAGAAAGTGGGTAGGCAAGAATGTGAATTAGTGTAACATTTTAAGATAGAATTATCTTAACTTTTATTAATTAGCTTATTCGCCTTAATCAGCTCATTTAAGAAAAAAATCTTTTACCAAATAACCAAATTAGATGATCTATGTAGTCAAACCTTTAATTTTGTCAAATAAGCTTATTTATGGTCAAAACTCTAATTATCAAACATGGTCATATCTTTTTGATAAACGTATGATACATTTTATTTTTATGGGGCAATGTTCGTTGTAAAATTACTAGTAAAATCGCTTATTAAAATAGCATTTTATTTTCTTTTCAAATACACTATTTACGGCTTGTTTGACATTGTTTTTTGTTTTCAGAAACCCAAAGCCAGGAAACAAAAAAAAGGCGTTTTCACCTTTTAGTCGTCAATTATCAAAATAATAATGAATTTATTATTAGATTAGGATTATAATGATTTGTAATTATGTGTAGTGTATTAATAATGTGTTAATTATTTTTAAGTGAGGGTATGTGGGTTATTTTGATATAAAAAACTTATTAACTAAGGATTTTTTTTAATGAATTCTTAGCATCCAAATAGAGTAGTTGTTGCAAATAACATTTAACAGAGGAATACAATTGAATCACACAAGCCATCCTTGCCTCCCGGTCTATTTCAATTTTTGTTAACAATCAAATTTCGGTAACTATGTCTATCACCCAACTTTTAAATCATTCATAATATGAATTTGAGACATTTAAATAAGCAATTATATAAAATTTCTATGAACCAAATTAAGAGAAAAAAAAAAAAAAAAAAAAAAAAAAAAAAAAAAAAAAGCGGACATTAAAGTTGTGGTAGATGTATAATGTTGCTTAAGTTAATTAGAATAGAAATATTACATTGAACTCGATTACTTTATTCCTTGTCTTGGTTGGTTGAGTTTCAATTTTTATATGGTGTAAGATATATAATTATAATTTTTAATAAAATTCTAACATAATTTTCAATGTAAGGAACTATATTAGCCAAAGTTAACTTATGATTTTATTTTTCTTTTTGATTAATTGTCATTAATCATTTTATTTATAATGTTTAAAAATCAATATTCACAACAGATATAAGATCAAATTACCCTTATATCAATTAACCATGATATCTTTTTTAGACCCAAAATCATATAATTGATAGATTAATGTGACCTATACTGATTAGTCTATCATACATTAACATTCATACTTCAACGATAAGAGTATTCAAATATACAAGTTGCACTACGGTTGCACCATATACCAATAAATCAACACTCGCGTTCAAGTCATATACTCCGTAACATCTAAAAATAGTAATATATACTCCTAATAAAGATTTATGAACCAAAACACTTGATCTTGAGTTGGCAAGAATCCACACATTTACTTCATATATGATTCCACCAATCTCACCTATTTATAGTCCCTCCAACAACTCCCAGATCCTTGCGCCTCCTCTTCCTCCTCCTCCTCCTCCACCTCGGCTTTCGCAATGGCGACGCCACTCGGGTGCTCCACCACCATCCTAACCCCACTCCTCAACTCCTCCGCCGCAGCAGACTACATCTGCCAACAACTCACCACCAACACCGCCTTAACAACCGATGCAACCACCGCAATCAACGCCGTTTACCTACTTTTCTCAGCCTACCTAGTCTTCTCCATGCAACTCGGCTTCGCCATGCTTTGCGCTGGCTCAGTCCGTGCTAAAAACACCATGAACATCCTCCTCACCAACGTCCTCGACGCCGCTACCGGTGCTCTTTTCTTCTACCTCTTCGGTTTCGCCTTCGCTTTCGGCTCCCCATCTAACCCTTTCATAGGAAGCCGCTTCTTTGCGCTAAAGTCAATGCCAGATTTTCACCAATCCTATGATTACAACTACTTTCTTTTTCAGTACTGCTTCGCTATCGCTGCAGCCGGGATTACTTCCGGCTCGATAGCGGAGCGTACTCAGTTCGTATCCTACTTGGCCTACTCGAGCCTACTAACGGGGTTCGTGTACCCCGTTGTGGTGCATTGGTTTTGGTCTAGTGACGGGTGGGGGAGCGCCTTCGTAACGTCGGAGAAGCTCTTGTTTGGGACGGGGGTTATCGACTTTGCCGGGTCAGGAGTAGTGCACTTGGTGGGAGCCGTGGCCGGGTTTTGGGGGGCGTTTATTGAAGGTCCGAGGATTGGGAGGTTTGATCATAAAGGTAAAGGGGTGCCCCTTAAAGGACATAATGCTTCATTGGTTGTGTTAGGGACTTTTTTGTTGTGGTTCGGGTGGTACGGGTTTAACCCGGGTTCGTTTTTTACCATTGCCAAGGCGTATGGCAAAAGCGGGGCGGTGTATGGGCAGTGGAGCGCCGTGGGAAGGACTGCTGTTACTACTACTCTTGCGGGTGCAACGGCTGCCCTCACTACTTTGTTTGGAAAAAGGTAATTTTCAATTTTCTGAAATTTTGAGGTGTTTTTATTTTGGACTTGTGTTTCGTGTATAAATAAAATTTACAAGAATAAGGGAATTTCATGCCAAATTATTATGATATGAGCATATTTTGAATTATCATACCGAATATTCAATAATGATTAGGCAATCAACCTATATAAGGTAAACATATCATGCGTATTACGGTATTGCACTTATATATCATTATATCCTAATTTGAGGCATGATATTGATGCATTTTGGCTGGAATATTTCAATTATTAGGCTGGACAACTAACTTGTATAGGTTTAAATGTTATAACTAATACCCCTTCAAAAAAAAAAAAAAAAATGTTATAACTAATATTCACAATTTGAGGGAATTGTCTAAATTGTTTATAATGTACAATTGTACAAAGTATATGAAAAAAATATGGTTTAGTTATCAAACATTTATAAGTTATAACATTGTACTTCTATTTTATAAAGTCCAAGTAAGAAAGAAAATTGATTAAAAAAAGTGGGTGAATATAAGAAAAAAAAATACTGATATACTATAAAGTAAGAGAAGGTAGTGAGATTAATATTGTGAGTTTAGCTGTTTAGAAGAGTACGATAGGAGTTTGTCAAAAATAGAATAAAAATTCTATGTTAAGAGAATTATAAAAGGGATGGACAAAAAGGGAATTATTTAAGACATTTCAACACATGTGTAATACGGTATAAATTTGTAACAAATACAAGTAGTGACTTTGTTTTGGGACTATATCTCTTCATATAAATTAGTGTTTTCTCCGCCAAATTCCTAATTACTATTCGGTTGCTTTATATACATTTTCAATACACTATTTTAATCATTAATACAGAGTATATGTTAGTATGTACTTGTAGTAAGTACAAGCCTCCGCAATGCCTAATTTTTGACTTATTATTATCTTGTACAATTTATACACATTACACAGGATACTAGTAGGACATTGGAACGTAACCGACGTATGCAACGGCCTACTCGGAGGATTCGCCGCCATAACAGGTGGTTGTGCAGTGGTAGACCCATGGGCAGCCTGCATATGTGGGGTGGTTGCAGCCATAGTCCTAATAACATGCAACATTCTAGCAGAAAAATTCAACTACGACGATCCCTTAGAAGCCCTACAACTCCACGGAGGGTGTGGTACATGGGGCATAATCTTCACAGCCTTTTTTGCCAAGAAAGAGTACCTCCAAGAAGTGTATCCGGCGCGCCCTGCCACCTCCTACGGCCTCCTAATGGGAGGTGGGGGGCGGCTCTTGGCGGCCCATGTTGTACAAATCTTGACCATATGTGCATGGGTTAGTGTAACAATGGGAAGTCTGTTTTTTGTGTTGCATAAGTTGAGATTGTTGAGGATTACGTCGGAAGATGAGATGAATGGAATGGATCTTACAAGTCATGGTGGATTTGCTTATAATGAAGATTTTGATGAGAAGACCAAAAAATGGTCTTCTTATATGGGTGGAGATGATCCTCCTGGTGTACAATTCCAAGCTTGATGAATTATATGATCTTGGAAGAAATACTTTGATTTGATTTATCATGTACAATGTTTTTATAGTTTTAATTTTGTTGGGTGATCTTAAAAAAAAAAAATTTGTTGGGTGATCATGAAAAATTTATTTAATTAGGGGTTGGATTGAAGCATATTACAATGGATTTATTAGTATTTGATTTTAGTTTGTGTACGTTAAATGACATGTATAGGATGAAGTTCATTTTTTATAGTACAACATACTATCTTCAATTCATTATAATTGCAATCATTTATATATATATATATATATATATATATATATATATATATATATATATATATATATATTACAATATGATTTGTTGTAGGAAATTTTGACTTTTACCACCATGAAAAAATCATTTATTGACTTTTACTACTTCATTAAAAAAAAAAAAAATAAATAAATAAAAATTTGTATTTTACCACCATCAAATTTCCAAAATTGGGTTTTACCACCAACTAACGGATTCCGCCTATGAATCTGTTAGTAGGGCCCACCTTTTTTACATTTCCTCTTCATCATCTCCCCCGATCTTCCATGCCAATCAACCGGGAACGAAATCAACCCCACCTCGTTTGGTTGGAATTTCGTGTGGGGCTATAGAGGGGTGGGAATTTGGTGGTGGCTAGGGAGGGGGTCGGAATCACGTGGTGGCTAGGGAGGAGGTCGAAATTTGGTGGTGGCTAATAAGCTAGGGTTTTAGAAATTAGGAGTATTCGAAATTCGGTAGGTAAAAAAGGGGTCGAAATTCGGTGTAGGTGCTAAGGAGAGTTGGCCCGACACGGCCCGGCGGCCCACTTGTGGGCCGTGCCATGAACAAAATTCTAGAAATTTGGCACGATCACGGCACCCGTGGGTCGGCACGGCAGGCGGCCCACCAGACACGTATTTGTTGTTGTTGTTGTTGTTGTTGTTGTTGTTGTTGTTGTTGTTGTTGTTGTTGTTGTTGTTGTTGTTGTTGTTGTTGTTGTTGTTGCTGCTGCTGCTGCTGTTGCTTGTTGTTGTTGTTATTATTGCTGTTATTGTTATTATTGTTGTTGCTGTTGTTTTTTGCTAAATTAATAAAATTATTTATATAAACTTAAACATAAATTATTTATATAAACTTAATTCAATTAAGGTTATTAATATATATATATATATATATATATATATATATATATATATATATATATATATATATATATATATATATATATATATATATACATAAACATAAATTAATAAAATTATTTATATAAACTTAAATAGTTCAAAAAAAAATTATATATCGATTTTTTTTTAATATACATATATAGTTTTTTTTTAAAAAAAAAAAATCGGGTTGGCCCATAGCCTAGCCCGGCACAGCACGGCCCGCCAAGCACGTGGGACGTAATTGGTATACACTAGACCCTAGTGTAGGTACCACACCCTACACCCCCCCTCTAAACGATGCGTTTAACAATCTCCCTCATATACCCACTTTCTGCAATTGTACAGTAAAAATCAAACCACCATTTATCTTTTTTCACTTTCTCTCTCCTCACCCATTTTCTGCATTTTCTCTCTCTACACCCATTTTCAGCATTTTCTAATCCAAAATTTTCAACAAACTTTGCGACAAATTATCCAAAAAAGTTGTTCAACTGCTACATACTTCAACAAATCAAGGTCGAAATTCAAAGGAGTAAGTGATTTTGTTCATATTTAATTCGAAAAAGAGTATAAACCCTAATTTTTATAATTTATTGTTGCAATTATGTTACAGGAACATTTACTATTTTTAGTTTTAAAACTAGTAATTTGAACAAGTACATTTTGAATTTTGAGTATGAAGTATTTCATTTTTTTTATTGCAGTATGAAGGAAATAGCTTCGGAGAAGAACATAAAAAAAATCTGGAGAAAAGTAAGCATTAATTAAATTAGTTCGTAGGGTTTTTTTTTTTTTAAAAAAAAAAATTTATAAATGTTTATTTTCATTTTGATAAATGTTCATTTATATATTAGTATACAATCATTCACATGTTAATAAATGATTAATACAAATATTTATTTATATATTACTACATAGTCATTGTAAAAATCTCCTATTGTAGATCAAGAACTTTTAAAAGATATTAAAACTTATGGTATAGATGTTAACATTTCTACAATTCCGAGGTAATATATGAACATATACTGAATTATAAATGTTCATTTGTATATTTGAATCTATTTGAGTTTATATTTGACTTTATATGCCAAAATAAAAAATGTTCATTTTTATGATACATCATGCACATTTATGAAATGCATAAATATTCATTCATGTGAGTTGAGAAACTGACTTATGCATACTATGAAATCTTTTGATCATATATGAAATTCATAATGTTCATTTACATATATAGTAATGTAAATCAATGTAAGTATTATACTATAATCTTAGCAATTTTTATTGAAGAACTAATAAATTATATCTGTACATTCTTCAGTTTTGTTGCAGAGCGAAGGAAACCGTTTTAGAGAAGAGAAACAAAGATTATAGTTCGCAGTTATTTTTATTATTATTATTATTTCTTTTTTTTTTATTTTTATTAATGTTCATTTTCATTTTGTTAAATGTTCATTTATATGTTAGTATAACGTCATTCACATTTTAATAGATGATAAATGTTTATTTACGTATTGATAAATGTTCATTTTCAATATATATAAATGTTAATTTACGTATTGATAAATGTTCATTTTCGTTCTTATTCATGATCAACAAGTAAATGCATTAATTTTAAAATGAATATGTGCATATACTTAAAAGTTCATTTTTATACTACTAATTAAAGCACCCAATCATATCATGAATTAGTTATTTTAACAAATTTAATAAGGAATTTCAATAAGAGTGTGTGCTATGTTGTAGTTTTCATGGAAATGATTCTTACAATTACAATAAGGAGTGAGTGCTACCTTCAAAAAATTTCAATAACAAGTACAAAATTATAAATTTTATACATTTTTCATTTATAATAATGTTCCTTAATTAAATGTTCAATTATAAATAATTGTATGTTCATTTACAACTATTAATAAAATATGTTCAGTTTTGAAATATTATATGTGCAAAATGACGTCACTTGGAGAGGGGGGTGTAGGTAGCAGAAGCTACACCGGGGTGTAGTGTAAAATTTTCACGTGGAACGTGTCGTGCCGTGTGTCGGGGTGTGCCAAAACTTGGCACAGCATGGCTTGTCGGGAATCCGGCACGCCACGGCTCGGCACGAGCCCCACCCAGGCATGGCCCGTGACGGCACGATGCCCGTCGATCTTTAGTTTAGGGGCTTGATTGAAGCATATTATTGGTTTTTTTTTAATATTTGTGATTTGTGATTTTAGTTGGTGTTATATTGTTGTTGTTTTTTTTTTTTTTTTTTTTTTTTGATAGCTAGGGTTTTAAAATTGTTAATAACATGTGTATAGGATGAATCTCATTATTTATATCACAACATACAATCTCATCATTTATTCAATTACAACCGCTTATATGGATTACAATTAGACCTCCGATCCAGCAGCTAATGTGTTTGTCTTAGCACTCATAACACTTGAATTTATATCGCTAATCACGAATAAATCATTCATCTAATTATGCAAATTTCACAGTATATATTGAGAATTTGAGATATATATATATACAAAAGCTGCACTGTTTCTCTAATCCCTTAAAAGAAAGGTCTGCTTTAGTTTGTTCGAATGCTAAAGTATACTTGATAAATAATGACAATAAGCTTAGCTTGTTTCTGAACTTGGGGCTTGAATAGGGAGCTTCTCCTTCTTTTTACTTGCTGGGTAGAGTACATAATGTTGAATGATGAATAGAATGTCGAAGAAGATCGAAACCTGTGCAGTCACAAATCAGTTAGGTACAAAGAGTAGAAGATAAAATGCACACAAATTCTAACAGAATACTTATGTGGGATGTAAATCAGGGTGTAGTGAAATTGAGAAGTAAAATAAAAGAAGTGATCATACCAAAGATAGTAGAGTTTTTCCTATATTTCCATAGAAATTGACCCATGATTCTGCAAGAAAAGATCATACTAAACGTTAATACGAATCCACAGAGATTTTAACAATCAGGACTAATGAGTAATGACAGTAGTACATGGCGCGAAACCAAAACACTCAATGACTTACTCTGATCAATAGATTGCATAGCCATTTGACCATAATTTGTCACACCTCCCAGCAAATCAAGTAAAATATTTCCGATGCTGAAACCATCAGTGCTTTTAAGTCGAAAGTTCATGACAGCCTGCACATAATTGATTAGAATTTACATTAAACTTCAGAAAAACTGAAATTTGAATACAATTATATTGATATTGTACAAGACAGAGTTTAACAATATCACAAGTCATTAGTAAGTTGATAAATCAACAAAGGATTAACGCGACATCAAGATTTATTGCGAAAGAAGTATGTAAATACTGACCTGTGGCACATATTTGATGACTGTCATAGTAACCTGAATAGTGCTGCAAAATAATAGAATGTGTACATGTTATAACACCATTAAAGGAAAATAAACAAATGTACATGTTGAAAAAATAAAGTTATAAACAAATAAGAACATAGTAGCTTGTCATCTTACTTGAAAACATTGATCAACCAAAGCCATGAATGTCTGTGAATGCCTACAAATACACAAACCGCGGCAGAAAACCATATGATGCAGACAATCCCAATTGCAATTTTAGAAAATCTCTGATTTTTCCTCTGCATGTAAACCAAATGTTATACCATCAGTAATTTGATTTAAGGGGTAAAAATCAAATATTACAGTTAATTTTTCGGTCATTTACCTCATAGATGAAAATCTGAAAGAGGGTAAATGCAGTCAAGAGGACTGCATGTGAAGAGAATGCAACATCATTTGCAGCAACTGGTATCATCTGTATACAATATTAACAAAGGTTAACATTATTACATAAGATGGGTGTATACAATAAGACCGCGACAAAAGTCAACTCTTATCAATTCCACATTAGGTCCCCTCATGAGTGTCATGACCCAACTCGTCAAGGTCATCAATAATCCATGTTGATATACTACCTCCGTTACATATTTTTTACAACGATTAGACATTATTCCTCTCTACTTTATGTCAAATCGTTGCAAATAATATGTAACGGATGTAGTAATTCATTACAACTTACAGAATGTCACTTGTACACCCGTCTTACACAAGAATGCAACTACCTAGAACCTATAAAAATGGCATATCTAAAATTACAAGTCTATGACTAAATTTACTCTCCACTTGTAAGAAGAATTCTAAAACAGGGCTAAAGTGAGTGGCCTAAGATGACTTGGAAGACAGTGAAAATTAAAGATAGTGACGACAAAAAAACGGACTGACTAATTTTTTGTAGAACTATGGCTATTTTGAATTTATATTTACAATATATGTAATAATATGATATTATTTTAAAGTCAGATAAATTTATTTACAATAAGTTGTATTAACACGACATAACTACATAGATCTAGGAGTCTTTATGTTTATTGTGTAGCTAGTGTTATGAGTATTGGTTCAGGATCATACAATAAACCCCGCGAACAATAAAAAAATTACAGGAGAAAGGAATAAAAAGAAGGAACACGAATACAAACCTCGTTAGACCCATACTTGTGACGATATTGAGACTGAACAGCCGTGCTAAAGAAGAGCACCGCATTGTATATCAGATACGATGAGTGTTTTGTCAAATTCAATAGCACAAAGTCGAAATTTAGCCCCACCACACTGCCAAATTAACATTCATACAAGAACTTTTAGAGACGAGAGAGAGTTATATCGTTAGTTAAAGCTCGAATGTAACATATAAATAAAGATCTTGAAAATAAAAAACAAACCTTTTTCGTCGAAAATTCAAGATAACTTGAGGATAAAAACTAATAGACCAAGCAACAAATGCAACCCATCCTAGAACTTCATACAAAACTTTAAGTTGCAAAGAGTGCCACTCTCCCATCTTTTCTTCTTTTCAAAGAAGGTAAGGTTCTTTGGTTATTATTATGTTGAATAGAATAGAATTGAATTTATATTTATATGTAAAAAAATTGAGGTGACAATAAATGCGAGGTCATAAAAAAACAAGAAATAGGGGGTGCTGGAAAAAAGGTTTCAATGAGGGCAAAGTTTATTTAAATAAAGATAGATGCTGTTTGTTAAGATTATGATCCGTGATTATAACAGAAATATGTAATGCACTCAGACGGTAATATGGGCATATGCAACCGTCATAAGTTAAGTTTTTTAAGTGTTTTTTTTTTTTTTTTGGACAAGATTTGAACTAACCCGATTCGACTCCAATTCGAATTAGGAGAAACTCTAGGATTAATAACTAATCACATAAAGGACACTTTCACAATTGGTTGATCTCACAAAGTTAGTTATTCACACGAGTCATTAAGCTAGTTTGTAGATTCTGTAAAATTTCTTTAAAATTTCATATTGTAGGAATATTATTTGATCATAAAAGTTCAATCTATGGAAGATTATGTCAATATATTCTGTATTAACTTATCGCAAATGTGCAATTACATACAACCCCAAAATAAATAAATAAATTAATTAAATTAAAATTAAAATTAATTTGTTAATTAAACATCATGAAGAGAAAAGTTTTGCTACCCGCTATGGCGTTATGTGGTATAATTTTTACATAATACAGAGTATATCGTATGGATTTTTTGTAGAATAACATTTTTATAAACCTATCAAGATGCGTTTAATTATAAATTGAATTTTTACATAATTAAATTTAAGTAAAGTTTGATGTCAATTACCCATCAATTTCTTATACTACTAAAGCCAATTTGGATAGGATCAAACTTTGCCATCATTTGATGCCCGTATCGGTACTAAACTGGCCTACCCGGTATGTGATTGGCCATATTTTAGAAAAAGTTGGTCATAAACAGATAAACAAGTGGAAAAACTTGTTCAAACTTTTAACAAATTTTGGCAGATGCACTTTAACTTGTTTGATTAGTCAAGTCAACGAAGTCAATCACATAATGCGTATTACACAGTACAAGTTACAGGACATCAGCATGTTCGATTGTTCAGCTAGCAAAACATTGGGTCCATAATCTTTTGTAATAATTCATAAAATCATATTACGGAGATAGAACGGTGTGACAACTAATTCTAGATCGAGGGTATCAACACATGAATCAAGGGCAAAATATGTTACAGATGCTGTCAAAAGCTCAAAACATTCAATTGCATAAACTGGCATATATTGCCCTGAAAATTGCAAACTTGCTTTATATTTAGGCTTTGATAATCAGGTGCTGAAGATTCGGTTTAAAAAGGATGCAAAGATACCTCAAAAGGGTTCAACATGTATCGTTTTTCCCCTGTTTTGTCTCTTACATCATCCAGAAAAACATACGACGGCTAGGGTAGAAATCATAGAAAATCATGGCCATGCCACATATATAGAGATTCAACGGTTGATTTATTCATGAGCTGCCAACACACATCGGAGACAACCACCTTCATGCATGAGATCAAAAGCCTTGTTGATGTCTGTGAGGGTCAAGCTATGAGTTATGTACTCATCAACCTTGATCTCCTGCAAATATGCAAATGTGAACAGATATTGAGACATTGGAATAATGAAGCTCTGTCTTTTGATAGGTTTGTGAAAATATAAAGTACTTGGTTAAATTTATTTACTCACCTTCTTTAGGTACTTCTCTACAAGCCAAGGAACTTGAGATCGGCTCTTAAAACCACCAAAAGCTGTTCCCTTCCAAACACGACCAGTGACCAGTTGGAAAGGACGAGTAGAAATCTCCTGACCAGAGGCTGCAACACCCACAATAACAGATGTACCCCAACCCTGCACAAATTTTTCCCAAGCAAATTAGAGAGATCTTCAATCTATATATTTACCTGTGAGTTGATGGCATGGAAAGATAAGACGCAATCAAGCTGCAAACTTACTTTATGACAACACTCCAAGGCAGCCCTCATCACTGAAACATTTCCGATGCATTCAAAGCTGTAGTCAACTCCTCCATCAGTTTGATCCACAATCACTTGTTGTATGGGTTTGTCATAATCCTTTGGATTCACAAACTCTGTAACTCCAAAATTCTTAGCTGCAACATTGAATTTGGGGGAAAAAAAGATGAAGATTTTGAATTAGCGTTATCTAAAAGATGAGCTCAATAATTCTTAACACTGTACAAAGGTTGCAATATAAATCTACACAAGGTAATTTTAAAATGCCAAGTAAAAAAATTTAAGTTAGGTACCACGGGTTGTATAAAAAGGTCAATATACAGAAAACGAATGTGCAAAATGCTATCCATCACAAGGAAAATTAGAAGTCTAAGAAGATCGCAGATACTGCTATAAATCTTTCTGGAAATATAAATTAGCACAGTTTCATTAACAGACAAAAATTAGAAAGAAAGCAAAATACTGGGAGAAATGCATACACTCCATACAAAAATCAATTCAACCTCGTGTACTCTCTTCCAAATTTTCCTTTAACTTAGAAGTAGAAAATAGGCTGGACAACAGCTAAGTATACCTTAAGACCTAAGTCTAAAGCCCACACTCTTGACCAAACAATAGAACGCCAAATCAGCATCAGAACAACAAATTCCAGGAGAGAAGCAAAATTATTTTGTACATTAGCTATTTACATCATCCAAAAATTTAATTGCCGTACCTAGCTTTGCTTCAAGTGTAGTAGAGAAGAGGTCTTACAAAGACAGAACCAACAAAATTTTCTGAAAGATTTAGGATATTTCTTCATGATTCAGACATAAAGTACCAGGCTACCTTCATGATTCAGACATAAAGTACCAGGCTACCAGCCGATAGACAGATAGATAGAACTCAAATGAGTTGTTTTCAGTGACATGCAATCGCATCAAAAAATTATTGAAAGATTGAAGCTATTGGAATGGAATTATATATCATTAGACCTTCTTCTATGGAATAGAATAAAGAAGGCCATAATGAGAGGAATGACACATCCATCGAATTTGTGTAGAAGAAAACATAGGAATGTCACGACACAATGGCAGCAATCAATTGATTTTAGATCATTTCATTTAAGAATGTAATCATTTACCCCTATGCCAGAAAGGAATCTCACTGAGTCAATGTACCACTAGATATGCAACAAGAGTTGATAATGCCAAGCAAATAAAATGGATGAGATATTGACAATCTTCTGGACTAGAGAATGAAGACAATACCTACATCAAACTTCTTGGGATCAATATCAATACCAATGATCCGTGAAGCACCTGCAGCCTTCGCACCCTCTGCAACCTGTCGATGCAGTATCCAGTTAGATCATCACTTCATCAGTAAGACAAGATCACAACTTATTTGAATAAACATAAAGAGGTTCACTGGAAACTTACAGCAAGGCCTACAGTTCCAAGACCAAAAATAGCAACATTGGACCCTGGCTCTACCTTGGCAGTGTTCCAGACAGCTCCAAGACCTGCAGAAATGTCAATAATATTAACAATGATGTTTTCCCTCTAAATGGAACCTAGTCTAGGGAAGAGGAGAAGGGGGGGGGGGGGGGGGGGGGGGGGGGGGGGGGGGGGAGAGAGAGAGAGAGAGATTCGATGCATCAATTACAAAGATAGCAACAAGCATCACAAGAAGATAGAGGGGCAAAAAACAAGGTATAAGCCGTATAACCAATTATTTTCAGCATAAAGTCCTGAAAAATCCATAAAGATAAGGATCAAAAGCAGCCTTGTTCCTAAATGCAACAACCCCTAGTGAATAGAAAAACTAATGGATTAAATAGTCAAATGATAAAGCTAGCCTAAATCATAAATTCATAACAAATAACAGAACCCCTTAAGATTAAATTTTATCTAATGATGTTCAGTCAAATGAAGGCTAGGATTTGGCTAGACTTGCTAATTGCTATTGTTGGCAACTTTTATATCTAAACAATTTTGTTAAATTCCTACCAAGTGAAACTCGGACTTTCTTGTTATGTCTTCAAAATTCAGTCAGGAGATTATGGAATACGTATAGATCATAATCACCATTACAATAAACAAGAATTGTCTTCTAAATTCTGACCTAATATGAAACGGTAAGTTAACATGTTATTTGTATAGTGACAGAGATATATATAATAAGAAGTCAAGGGATACAAAAAAGACTAACTCTCATTAACCAACAGATCAAATTAGAGATGTAACAAGAAAGAGCATGTAATGCTAGTGAATAGTAACTAGCAGATAATAAAAGCATCTTACCAGTAGATACACCACAACCAAGAAGGCAGACTTTGTCCAAAGGAGCTTGTGGATCAATTTTTGCAACACTAACATCATGTACAACAGTGTATTGAGAAAATGTCGAGGTTCCCATGAAGTGGTAAATAGGTTTCCCCTTGACAGAAAAACGACTCTGGTGGTCATTCATCATAACTCCAGCTCCAGTAGCTGTCCGAATTTTTCCACAGAGGTTTGTCTTCCCTGACTTGCAGAATTTACACTCTCTGCACTCAGCTTGATAGCATGGAATAACATGATCTCCAGGCTTCACTTCTGTTACACCTTCACCAACACTCTCCACAATCCTGCATTGATAAAAATTCAGCCAAAATTGGGTTACATCCACTTTAGAAAGATTGATAGAAAAATTAAAAATCCACGAATTTGTAAAAGCACATACCCTGCAGCTTCATGACCAAGGATACATGGGAAGAGACCTTCAGGGTCCTGTGACACCATAAATTTATTTAGACAATAATTACCAAAGACCATGTTATTACAACACATGACTCTTCAATAGTGAGAACCTTAACTATCCAGCCCAAATTACTAGAGTCCAACCCTCAAAAATCCATAAATGTATTTTAACTATCAGACATTCAATATACGACCCTCATAATTTACCAAATGTCCTAAATCGTGAAATGTCAACAAATTGATGCCCATATACCTTATAGTTTCAAAACATTTGGTTGCATTGAACCACCAATTCCATGAACATAATCCAAGTTTTCTTACAAGTAGATTCCAAAATACCTTGACATATAATTGCATGCAAAACACCAAATGATATCCCCTACAACTTGGGTTTCAAGTACATTCCAGTGAGAAGTATTAGGACAAAGGGGGTAGAAAAAGAGGGGAAAACTCCATTAAAGCAGCCATGAGTTATTCTATTAATCCACCTTACAATTAATTTTTGATCTCTAGTGTGAGTAACATAGTTCCTATTATAATTTGATCTACTTTTACCCTTTAAAGCAAAATTGGCAACCACAACAACAAGGTTTACAGAGGTCAAAATATACATCGTGAATCGCGATACATTACAATTCAGGGAAGGCAGCATATTGGACAAAAGTTTCGAATATTCAAATCAAAAGCCAAGACTTTTCAAACCAACATCGCCAATTTTGAATTAATTAAAATATACCCTAAAAAATTAATCACCAACCATGCAATATTCAATTGGAGAAAAATCCAAATCCGTCAGCACAATCAATAAACTCCTAATTACAATAAATCAACAACAAAAACCCTAAATTGATGGATCAAAATTAACAAAAAAGAGAGAAAATAGACCTTGCCACTCCAAGTGTAAGCATCGGTGTGACAAAGAGCAGTGAAGAGAATTTTGATTCGAACTTCGCCGGCTTGCGGTGGCGCAACCTCGACATCTTCGATTGAGAGAGGCTTGTTGGGTTCCCAGGCCACCGCCGCTGAAGAATTGATTTACAGAGATCAACACCATTTTCAGCCATTGAAATGCATGAATTGTGTAGAAATACAAGGAGGAGAAGAGAGAGATAATACCTTTGCATGTGATGACTTTGCCTTGAGTATCCGCCATTGATGAAGAGTTGATTGAGCTTGGAGTTTTTTGTGGTGAAAATAAAATTGAGAGTCGTGAGAAATGTGGAGTATATAAATAATGTGGGAGTAGTGACTAGTGAGTAGTGAGCACTATAAAGCTGTATTTTTATGGTTTACGGTCATTTTTAAATGGATCTTCTTTAAATCGTGACTATACGTCTATACATACTCGATTTATGCGTGATTTGTTGTATATTTTTACCATTACTATAAAAAAAATGTTTATCGGTAATCCGGTTACAAAGTCTACATATCATTATCCAAATACTATTACTATGGATGTTTATATTTTATTTGGGTAGAAATTGAAGTTTTGATCAATTAGAAGCATAAATGATACTTTATTGTTTATAACAAGCTAGGTTTAACCACACATGATGCTTGGTTCTCCTTTCACAATTCTTGATCTTTCACCAACTTACAAAATGTTTTGCATATATTTGAACATTTTTAATAAATAAGTTTTGATGATGTATTATTACACACATTACGTATGGCCAGCTAATTACAAGTAACACTTTATTAAATAGGCGTAATTTGATAAAACTACCCACCTAATAGGACATTCTAAGTCATAAATGCAAATTAGAGGTTGCATACCATCTCAACAAGTGATAACAGTCCATATATATCTGCAAGAATCCTGCGCCATCAACCTCATCATGTATTTAGAAATTTCTTAATCATCTGTCATATTTCCTGCATAATGAACTTAATTATCCCTCATTAAACTTGTCGTGCATTTTAAAATCTCTTTATTAGGTTTCAAAAAGTATCTATTACATTATTAGGATCTAAACCATCTCTTTCTTTATATAAGAGGAGTGATAATATGTATTCAATAATTCAACGACAAACTTAACATCCAATAGTTGGCATTTCCTATTCATTTTTACAGATAATTATTTTATCAAATATTCTAATCTTAAAAATTGGCAATCAAATCTCTCAATTTGATACCAAGTTCTCTTTTTGCCAAGAAACAAATTAAACAACTTTTCAAAAAAACAAAAAAAAAAAAAAGAAACAAATTAAACAATAATTGTATGTGGAATATGAGTATTTTTAATGTCTCACATAAAATACCTTTTTGTTGCAAATAAAAGAAAACAAAGGTAGCAAAAATCTTATTTCTTACTTAGTACAGCAATAGTTTGTGTCAAATTCTCCTAAACTACATTACTACGTAATTTACTAAGATTGAGTAATAAAAAGAGTTTAAGAATAATCCAACTTACAAGAAGACAGACCACATTTCCTTCATTCCTTGTATCTGAGTACCTATGCAATAATAACGAAGGGGTTGAACAAACTGCACTTCTAAACAGGCCCTACATCATGGGTTTCAATATAAACTTTAAATTATGAACATTCACTCTCTATGGTGAGCCCCATGATCATCCAATTGACCGAAAATTCTCAATCATCTGGCAATTTACAGATTTTATAGGTTTTACTGCCTATTTTGCACTCTATACCACTGAATTTAGCAGTGAAAACCCGTTTCTGTAATGAATTCCTGCCTTCAGGATGTTTCTTTGCCTCTTCTACTACTCTTCGCAGTAAATCACTTGTATCACCAGACGCCCATGTTAATGATATATGAGGTCGAGGATCCTGCAATACGTATCCGGCCTCAGTAGCTTATCAAAAGAAAATGAATTAAGAAATAGCCTCAGACTGCACATATCAGGCCTTGTAAACTTAAAATGAACATTGTCTGAGTCAAACCTTGTAAAATTCAGGAAGATTGTGGAGCCTGTAGGCTTCATTAACAGCTTGAATCTGCTTTGTTATCTGTAACAATGAAGACAAGGTCAACGCTGACTCTATCAAGTGAAAAGGCAACTAGCTAATGGAAAATAGTTTACAGATCAATTCCTCGATTGAATTACATCAATATATTTTAGTTTCAACAACCAACAATGTTGTGACAATTAATTCATTGATTGCAAACCAAGAATGAAAGAACTTGAAGCCACCATATTTGTTTCTTACAGCTCAAACAATGCACAGAAGAACTTGACTTTCAATCACAAGTATATAGACATATAGATAAGGGTCTAGTTATTATCCTTAACAAACTTAGAGCATCTTCCAAAGGAGCGGATAGCACGTGAAAAACAGGAACAGCAACATAAAGAAAATAAAAACAAGAAAAACCATAGTGGGTGAAAAACGAGGGCAATATAAAGGACATAAAAATAAAAGTTGAGAAAGTTTTATAAAACAGGGTTAAGGGGAGATATAATGACAGTAAAAACAGGGGAAAAAATTAGAGAAAACTTGAACAAAGGAAAGTAAGTATAGTTTGCAAAACACAAGTTAGGTAAAAGAAAATGTACTCCATATATATCTATAATCATGACATGTCCTCCGCATAGATTTCCACCCTTCACGCTACTCTGTCCAACAACAATATTTTCTCAATCTCCAAAAGGCTCATATCACTTCCGATCACCCTCCTTCATGTTTTCTTAGGTCTTCTGCTACCCCTTATGATCCCATCAATTTGCCACTCTTCAAGCTTCCTTACCAAAGCCTCACTTGATCTCCATCTTATATAGCCAAAGCACCTGGGCGATTCTCCTCATCTTGTTTTTAATAGATTTCACCCTTTTCTTTCTAATCTCATTCCTCAGCCGATCCTTTCTTTTATGGCCACACATCCAAAGCATCATACTTATCTCCACCAAACTTCTAACCACAACTCATAATTTTCCTGGCATCCTATTTATCAGTCAAGAGAAGAAGATTGGCATATAGCATCTCAGACCAGGCTTTTATAGCAATTGATTATTAAAGCTAAAAGCTACATACTCTGCATAGTTCATAATAGGCACTTTTCCAAATCCTAAAATCCATCACTTGAACTAGATGAAAAAATCCTCATTCATATCATCAGCTACAGTATTCTGGCTTTTCCAATATCCATTAAAATTGTCCTTGAACCATTATTTGTTTTAGGTAAGAAAATTTAAAGTGATAGATGAAAATGGATCTAAAGAGGGGAGCCAGAAGGCCACTGAAATCATGCAAAAAGAACAAAACAGCCTTTAAATAACATGTTAGATTACGGACAACTCCATGAACAAGAACCAAAATGAAGCTAAGAAAATAAATACCTATCCCACAAAGCAGCTAGACTGGACAAACAACACAAAGCTGCTAGACTGGACAAACAATTTTAGAACACCTTTCCATTCCTTTCCAACCAAACCACCCATAAAACAGCAAAGAAAGCATACTGCCTCAAAATTCTAGCCCTACACACCTCCCAAAACTCACATTAATGACCCTGCAAATCAGCTAAACAATAGGTGGACCTGCCCAATTATCCCAACAAATGCATAAGTCTCTTCCATAGATAAGTCATCACAACACCACACAAAACCAATTGATTTCACCACAAACAAAAATAAAATTAATAAAAAAAAAAAAGGTACACATGAGAAAACGCCTGGCAAAGCCTCTAGACCCGTATATCTCACAAGCATTGAGCTTCCCCAAACTAGACACCAAAAGTCCAACACTCATTCAATAAAGCAGCAAATGATAAAGTGCAATAAATAACACTAAGAAGTCAGCCAAAGGTAACTCCTAATATTAAAACGCAAATACAAAAGAAATTCTTCACCACTAAATACACAACTGACGAGACAAAACCTAGTAGGATCTCTGAACCTACAACTTGTCACAGGTATTGAACAAAACTAGATAGTCACAACTCACATAAATACTTTCATGCGTTACCTAGACCATCCAACCAAAAGAAAAAAATGAGAAATGCTGCAATTTAAGAGCTTCTAAGCGTGGTAACAGATAGAATGACAGTGGAAGCAACCAAAGTATCAATTGACAAGTCTTCCTGTCCTGAGCTTCAGTCAAGAAGATTCTTTCTAAAATGAATTTTCCATGAAAATATAGTCTACTGCTCCACAAGAAAAGGAAGATAGGACGGAAAGTAAACAATCCACAGACTAGGAAGAGTACCTAAAAGAGCACTCTTTGTTTCCTTTCAGCCCTCTGTCCAAGAATAATATCAAATTACTGAATAGAATACAAAAGTTATGCCAGAGGTAACTTTTAACTGCTGTTTTCTTTTTTTCTTTTTTTCTTTTTTTTTTCTTTTTTTGGCTGTCTTTCTCTAATTTTGTGCATACATTATTCTTTAGGGAGGAATTGGGTATTTGGGTTACAGGATATAAGCATTCATTTAAAAAAATATACTACCTCCGTTACATATTATTTGCAACGATTTGACATAAAGTAGAGAAGAAAAATGTATAATCGTTGCAAATAATATGTAACGGAGGTAGTATAAAACAGAAGTTAAAAATTACCTCTGGCAAACCTCCTGTAGTGACTTCTAAAGAAAGAAAGGCCCGCGTATGATCGTCATTGACAAATACCTCCCATTTATTGAAATCAATCCAATACCTGACCCAAAAAAAAAATCAGATGCAAATAGTCAAGAGGACAATTACAATAATGTATGCTCATTGTGCATGAAAAAACACTAAACAAGAAATAAAAGGCTAACCGTTTCTGAATTTGCAACTTTTGTCGAAGCATGGTGACCATTGAATCTATTTGATGCACCCTGATAGGGACAGTTCTTCCTAAACTAATATGAAATTCTCTCCCTAAGGCAATGTGTTCAAGCTTCTGATCATCATTTAGAATATTTTCGAGTGGGATGTCAGCATCAATGACATGTAGACCAGGAACATTTGATGAAACTTTTTTTATGAACTGGGAAGCCTCTTTCCTTGCTGGTTGTGGTATAAAAACTACAAGGAAATTATTCTATATTGAGTGTCAGTAATTACTATCAAAAAAGAAAAGTAGATACAGAATTAAAAAAAAAACAATGAGACGACTCACATGTAGGACCTCAGACAGCAATAACTCATTTTATGCCTAATTACTAATTTACTAAATCTACCACTGTCTAAGCAGGTAACATAAGCATACTTTCCATTTTACACACCCGGTAAAGAATCATCCACATATGCCTATGGTGGAAACACAGGGAGCAATGTAAACACTAGTTCAACCTACATGAAGTCAAGTAGTCAACTGTCCAGATGATTCTGAGTCTGAGAAAACATGAGTTAATGACCTAAAGAGAAAGGGAAGAAGAGAATGAAAGTTTAGCACACTACAAAGACAAACAGATAAGTACAAAACCAAGACATTACTTTGAAGGTTATTTTTAATACAAACAAAACAATAACAACACAAACCTTTTTTGTTCGTTTAAGCAACCATAAAGTTCGCATTACGTACTGAGTATTTTCTAATTGAGTTCAATTAATTTCAAAAACTTAGTTTCCAACTAATCAGAATTCAGAAGTGTTGGACACTTGGATTTGTTTACACTTCATGATTAGGTTGCTTTTCTTTTCATGGTCATATCAGTAACCAACTACATGTAACTATCCGATTGAAGATGTTGCATATATGTCCATTAAAAGTATAACAAGGCGATGAGAATTTTGCAGTAAATATGGTAACCACTTAGAGTTATACTAATTTCAAGATCTAAAATAAATCACCTCTTTGCAATTGTAGGCTGACAAGGTTAAGACTTAAGACTAAAAAGATCTTTCAAAAATAACAAAGGTAAGGTAGCATATATATGATATGTAACACCTCAAATTCCTCTTTTGATATAGAGAAGGCCAACCATAAGTTTGGTGATAGTTCCTAACCACTTTCCTTCATTACGAAGCTTTATTATGCTCTAAATACCATTATCATTTAAGATATCCTCATACTTGATAAGCAATACATCATGCCTAGGTAAGGTGGCAAATGAGCGGGCTAGGAGAACCTTCCATTGTTTCCTTTTCTTGTATTTGTGACCAAGTTTATTACACAGATGTTCAGCATAGCTCTCAAGTCCCTTTTGCATTTCGTGGCCATAATAAGTTAGCCTTACATGGTCCAAGATACTCATCATCTGTTTTATAATTCTAGCATACATATCAAATCAACAAGCATACTTTATCACACAATTATTCAAATATTCCACGAAGAATAAATCATATCTCCAAGACTCCAACCACTTTACAATTAGGAATAAGTGAATAACTATCACATAATTTGTAAATATTTACCCAATATAATCAAGAATGATCATATCCACTCCCTTACAACCCCCCTCAGAACCAATTATCATGATTAAAAAAAAAGGGTATCCCCCAATATGGTCTGGATTACCTAAGCAGGGTAACCATTCTATTGGATAAATTTGCATTCTTCTGCGGCGATTATGCAGCAAATTTCAACCCCACATAAAAAAAAGGAAAATTTTTAAATTACCACCCAAAAATGTAACCATTTTCGAACTAACCACCCGTTTAATTTTTTATTTTAAATTACCACCCCTTAAATTAAATAAATGCTCAAATTACCACCCATTTCAAAAATCCGGTGGATTTTCTGTCTGTGGACCCGATCTAACGTTTATTTGACCCTTTTGACTGGTTTTTTTCCCCGATTTTTCTCTTTAAAAACGCTCTCTTAACTTCAATTCACATTTTCCTCTTTGAAATTTGTTAGAATTTGGTGAAGGAAATGTGAATTAAAGTTTAGAGAGCATTTTTAAAGTGAAAAATCGGGGGAAAATCAGGCAAAAGGGTCAAACTTAGTGTTAGGTGGGGCCTACAGACAGAAAATCCACCGGATTTTGTAAATGGGTGGTAATCTGAGCATTTATTTAATTTAAGGGGTGGAATTTAAAATAAAAAATTAAACGGGTGGTTAGTTCGAAAATGGGTACATTTTTTGGTGGTAATTTAAAAATTAACCTAAAAAAAACAACACAATTATTAAAAACATGTAATCTCAAGCAGTAGTTTCAATGTAGTATCAAATATTTAACATCCCACTTCACAACCAAACAATCAATACATATAATACACAAAATTAACAAATGTGAATCATACGCAAGGCTGACAAGGTTAAGACTAAAAAGATCTTTCAAAAATAGCAAAGGTAAGATAGCATACATATGAATATATGATATTGATATAATGATATGTAACACCTCAAATTCCTCTCTTTTAGTATAATAATCATAAATCCTCTTTTGATATAGAGAAGGTCAACCTTAAGTTTAGGGATAGCTCCTTACCCCTTTCCTTCATTACAAAGTTTTATTATGCTCTAAATTCCATCATCATTTAAGATATCCTCATACTTGATAAGCAATACATCATGCCTAGGTAAGGTGGCAAATGAGCGGGCTAGGAGAACCTTCCATTGTTTCCTTTTCATGTCTTTGTGACCAAGTTTATTACACAGATGTTCAGCATAGCTCTCAAGTCTCTTTTGCATTTCGTGGCTATAAAAAGTTAGCCTTACATGGTCCAAGATACTCATCATCTGTTTTATAATTCGAACATACATATCAAATCAACCAGCATACTTCATCACACAATTATTCAAATATTCCGCGAAGAATAAATCATATCTCCAAGACTCCAACCACTTCACAATTAGGAATAAGTGAATAACTTGTAAATATTTACCCAATATAATCAAGAATGATCATATCCACTCCCTTACAACCCCTCAGAAATAATTATCATGATTAAAAATAAAAAATAAAAAGTAAAAGTTTATCCCCCAAAATGGTCTGGATTACCTAACCAGGGTAACCATTCTATGGGATACATTTGCATTCTTCTGCAGCAATTATGCAGCAAATTTCAACCCCACATAAAAATAAATAAATAAATAAATAAAATTATAAAAAAATAAAAAATAAATAAAAAAAAAAACAACAACAACAACAACACAATTATAAAAACATGTAATCTCAAGCAGTAGTTTCAATGTAGTATCAAATATTTAACATCCCACTTCACAACCAATCAATCAATACATATAACACACAAAATTAACAAATGTGAATCATACGCAAGGTACCGAGTGTACCTGGGATGTAAACATGTACAGCATAGTTGCCTTCTACATGGGGAAAGCTCCGAACCCTTGCGGGTTGACCCGTTTGCAAGTTATCAATTGTACCTTAAAAAGAACAGCAAACAAAACATCAAACAGTTGGTGGGCATACTTTTATTTTCGACCCAATTTGAATTAGCAGCATACATGAAAGAATAGAATGGTTTAGAGAGTGGGAGAAAAGAGGGGTTTTGCTTACCAAGGAGAGAATTTGGTGGGGTGAGGAGAGATAGTGGAGGCGGAGGAAGCGGCGACGGCGACGGAGATTGCGACGGCGGCGGATTCTGAGGCGGAATTGAGACTGGTGTTGACGAGTCCGAGTCTGAGTCTGAATCGCCGTAAGATGCTAAAAGAGCATCCATGGTTGGTTTGCCAGTTTTCAGTTCTTCTCAGTGAAATAGTGAAATGACCTTTCTTTCTCCCAAAACCGTTGATGTTTAAGGAGAGGTTATATTTGTCTTTTTATTCTATGAATTGGGGTAAATTTGTAATTTGTAGATCATCAAAATTGTGTTGATAGTTTGATACTCCATTGTGGCTTGTCATAATGTCATTTGACACACATATTACGTTGATCACATTATTCACATAGACACATCACACATATGAGTAGATGATAAATTTAGGGTTGTCTTGCCCTAAATTGGTATCCAATTAGTCAAAACTCGAGTCTCAAAGCCTCCAAGGGCTGCCTTGTTTTTTTTTGGGGGGAGTTATGGAAAGCCTTGATTAATCTTTTTGATAAACAAGATTTGTTTATCATATGATAGCTTTGTCAATATTGTTTAGGGTTCGTTTGGCATCACTGTGGTTTTCTGTTTTTTGGTTTTTTGATTTTTAAAATCATATTATATATGTCATATAATGAATTAAAAATTAGTCAAACTTATTAAAATCATGATAATTTTGAAAACTGACAACAGAAAAATGAAAACACCTTTTTCTTGTTTCCTGTTTTTAGTTTTTAGTTTTCAAAAAAACATAAAACAAAAAACGATGTCAAACACGCCTTTAGTTATTTGTGTTCTATTGTTTTTGTTTTCAAGGGTTTTACACTTTTACTTTCCTCCTCTATTAATAAACATATTAAAAAAAATGACAAAATAGGAGCATGGTGAAACCCAAGAGGAAGGGTTTGTTGGAAATAAATTGGAAAAATAATTTGGAAACTTAGGTGGGTGAGTCACATATAACCTTCCACTCATCTTAAAATGATTTACGCCCTCCAATACAAATGATAAGGAGTTAACGGCGTGTCATTCCCATGATAAAACCCCAACTTATACACTCTCTAAACTGCATAATAAGGATTTAAGGAGTAGAATCGTTTTATTGATACAACCAAAATATCTGACTTTGTATATTATCCAAACATGTGAAATATAATACGTAAATAGTGCAAAAATTAAAGTGGAACACTTAAAAAATACACGGAAAGAATATACTAACTTTTCATCTCAAATTCTATTTTTTTTTTTTTTTTTTTTTTTTTTTGTTCGAAAACTTAAGAATATCTTAAAACCAAATTACCAATTGGGCCCCTAAAAATAAAAATAAAATACAATAAAAAAAAACTATCAATTAGGTAATACTACAAAAAAAAATTACCAAAAAATACTGTAAATAAAAATAAAATAAAATAAAAAAGAAAAAGCCTCCACTACAAGCGCTTCCCAGTTGCTCTACAAGAGAAACATCAGCCGTTTCTCTAATGGCATTTTGGTGAATAATTGTTGAATCATGGGCAGTAATTAAGCTGACTTACATGTGCATTTGCTGAGTAGGTTCTGCTTAGTTGGCTATTTAGGTGACTGTACTTGGTGACTTGGATTGGTAGCCGTTATTGACGTTAACATTGGAAAAATCTGTCCGTTTGAGTTACCGTGTTACTGTGGGTAGAGTTTCTTTTTCGCTTTAATATATCAACAACTTAACCTCGATCATATCGAAGCTTTCTGTGTAAGTCACCCACCAGCAGGAAACAGGTAGCATTTTTCGAAAGCATTTCTCATCCGTTTCAGTTCGTGTTAGCTTCGATTCATGGATGGTATGTTTTCTATTCTTGTTATTGTGATTTTTTTCCTTGAGTTAATTGATGTTGTTTTTTATTTTGTGTCTATTTTTTATTGTAATTATTTTTTTCCATGAGTTAATTATTGTTGTTGTTAATGTTGTGTATCTTTTTTATTGTAATTAATTTCCATGAAATAACTGCATATTGTATTTGTTAAGTTACCGATTTGCCTTACAAAATAGCTGTTGTTAATTTTTCATCATGTGTTGCTGGTAAATTTCCACGGATTTCTTTTGTTGTTGATAGAAAATAAAATATTTTTTGTTTGTCTTTAAATTATGTTAATACCGTTGTTGTTGATAAAGATTAAAATTATGTTAATTCTGTTGTTGTTGATAAAGATTAAAATTATTTTATTTTTTGTTTTTATTATATTAAAATTATAATTTATTTTTACTATGAATGGATATAACGGCGTTAAAGTTTGGCTGATCCACCTGGCAGTTTCCTCACCTTAATGTACAATTACCCATTCCACCTCATAACACGGTCTAACTTAGTAAGCGTTTCAAAATTACCAATGTACCCCATACTTAATGTCGAAAATGACTCATAAGCCCATAGAGAAACATTAGTTGTTTCTCTTGTAGAGCAACTTGGAATTAGCGCTCCACTACCCTTATAAATACAAAGGTTGAGATTAAGAAAGTGCAAAACCCATCTAACATCTTCTTCCCTCTCTCAAACCCCAGAAAATCTCCCTCTTTTTCCACAAATCTACAATGTCAGGAGAAGAAGAAGAGAATGCATCAGAGCTAAAACTGGGCGAAGATTTCGTCAAAGCAAAGTGTTTGATGAATGGAGAAGTAGCCATGATTCTAGAACACAGATTAGAACAATTACAGCAAGTTTCAGATGATCCCTTGAATCAGATGCCTCAAGTTTTCGAGAAATCTCTACAATATGTTAAGCGATTCAGTCGATACAAAAACCCAGATGCTGTTCGACAGGTTAGAGAGATTCTTAGTCGTCATCAATTAGCCGAATTCGAGCTCGCTGTTCTTGGTAATCTTTGCCCAGAAACTGTTGAAGAAGCCATTGCTATGGTACCTTCGCTTAAAGATAAAGGAAGGGATCTTGATGATGAAGCTATTGAGAAGATGCTTACTGATCTTGCTATGGTTAAGAAGTTTGAGTGATTTTGGTTTCTGGGTTGTTTGGATTTTAGGGTTAGGGTTTCTGGGTACCGCGAATTTGTCATCAGTTTTTAGAATTTGGTGTTGTTAGGATTGTTAATTGAGAATTCTAATGCTATGTATGGTTCAATTTGATGAGAATTTGATGGTAGTAAATTGGTAATTGGAATGTTTTGTTATGTGCATATCAAGTGTTTGATGATAGTCTTTTTATGATATTGAACTGAAATTATTGGAAAGAATGGTTATATTTGAAAGAATGGTGTTAGAATCCATCACTAATCCATATACTTTTGCTACGAGGCTTCCATTTTCTTGCAAACTTAAATATCTGAATCATCGCTCAACATCTATTAATCTGTTTTCATACTTCGATTATCATTATTTTGGATGGGAAAATTCACTTCTGAATGTGCCTCAAAAAATTCACTTCTGAATTTGTAAAAGATCTATGGAGCAAATTTTTACTTGATGGTATAAATCCCTCAATTTATTACTACTCCGGTTAATTGAGTTAGTTTTCTGCCTTTGCTTGAATCCGTCTGGAAACTCTAGCTGACATCTAGCGAGTAATGTACCGATGTCTTCTACAAGCACGGCATTATTTTGCATCCCTGTATCAAATTGGACTATTGAACTACCCATAGATGATCATATTTACAATTATCTTAACTACTACACGAGTTGGTCTACCTGTAATAATAACAAGGGCTGCAAGATGTATGCTACTTCCCAAAACTTATCTCACTGATGGGCAAATAACCCCCTCAAAGTGTATAGAGCATAACATTTGAACCAGTTAAATGAAGTGAACAAAGTGTGAGCCCAAAATTTTTCTCAATTTTTAAAATACTCAACTTTATATGTAATTTTCATGCACTAAAAGTCTGAATTCCCCTCAATGGACTCAGCAGGAAGACAAATGCTCCCTTCTCATGTTAGTATAAATAAGTAAAACAACTCGATTATCCTACATCACTGAAAATGACTATCTAGTACAATCATACAGCTAACTGAAAGGAGAGAACAAAAGAAGAAATGTCTCTGCCAGTCTCGCTAAATCAGAGGAAAGCAAACACCTTAAACTCACTTAGTACCTAGGAACATAAGACCTTCATGCTTGAGTAGTTGATACCTTTTGAGCAACCAATTGGATCTCTTTTACCCTCTCATCAACTATTTGAAGCAGCTGCTGCTCTTGCTGTTTCTTTTGATCCTCATCAAGGACATCAACGTCAACATGACCATCTTCACAATCTTGAGGCTTGTACATAACAAATGCATCTTCTCCAAAGTCATTTGGGGTATCGATTACCTGCTTCCCTTTAGTCCCTGTATCCTTACCAATCACACTAGCTTTCACTTGATCTGTGATGAAGATCCTGTAGTTCTCCATGTATTTGTCAACTGGATTAAGGGCAATATACAGAAGAATCTCCCAGCATTTCAAAAATTGCTTCTTATTGATTTTTAAGCTCTTCCTCACTTCATTAACAGCTGTTAATGGTGGAAAGAGCTGAGAAGACTCTGTTCTCTTTGACAAATTGGCTTCTTTAAGATGTGTAGCAGCAGTATCAACTGCAGACTGCACAGCACTGCAAGTGAGCAGGCGTGGTACATCGATGTAGTACCGAATACGTTGTAAAGAATCCACTGGTTCTTCAACTGTCAAGTCATAGACACTCTCAGACATAGCAGCATTGTTGAGTATCTCCAAGAGGCGACGTCCATACCCTTTCTGTTGATAAGGAGGCAATACAAGTATCTGGGACAATAATATAACACGTTGAGTCAGTATTGGCAGATTTGAGTTAGTCTAGCCAGTTAATGATGTACAAAATTAAAGGGAAACCTGACTAAGTCGAAGCCGTAAAGTATCAGGATAATGGTAAAAACGATAAGCAGCTGCAAAACCTAGCAATCTACTCTGGTCTCCCTCTGGGTCAGCTATCTTCTGAACAATGACATACATCTCCCAACATGAATCCGTAACATCAATAGGATTGCTACCTGTTGCCCATACAAACATAACAGATTATACTCCAACAAAAGAAAACGAATCAATAAAATTCACAAAGACAGCAAAACAAGACGAAAGATGAAATTACCATCGACAAGTAGAAGAACAAGAGGCACTAATCGGCTATAAAGAAGCCCAGCAGACATGTCACCCATGACAAAGCGAACAACCTAAGAGAAGGTAAATTATTATATTAATATAACATTGAGAAGGCTGTTAGCCTGTTAGTGCAGGATAAAGGAAATGCACGTCAACTACAATGAGACATAGGATCTGACTGGAGACAAGTGGGGGAATCCAATAGGTGTTAAAAAAACATGGGATTGACAGAGAGCTACACGAAAAAACCAAAAAACTTTAAGAAGATACTAAGATAAATTACCCTAGTTACATTGTAAAAATTAAGTCCTACCTACCAAGGCCTGGTTTGAAAACTCAGTATACATTACCAACTCCCCTGTGCTTTTACCATTTATTAGTCACATACATTGCCTTTCGAAAAAAAAAAAAAGAAAAAAAAAGAAAAAAAGTCACATTACAGCATTGAGACTACTCTAGCCCTTATTTATGGTTATATGTTCAAAACATTCTGCTGAGAATCGCTAAATGCAAAAAGTATACCAAACCAATCCTTTATGCAAACATAGGGAAATTTGATCAAGAACCTGTGTATCAGTAGTATCTGCATGGGAATGACCATTGCCATCAGCGGTATTTTGAACCAGTACTTCTCCCTTGGTGACAACTGAACTGAGATCATAACAACATGAGATGATAGACCATTATAGGACTGTATTTGCCAATCAAATAATAGAAAACAGTCTTGGACATGAAATGAATAGTGCTGCTTAATAGATACCTGATGTAATGCTTTTCTGTTGTGAAAGTTTGAAAAAAGTAATCCTTTTTCTCAACAATATTTTCAGCAAACATATCCTGTGAAAAAAAATCAACTTATTAAACCAAATAGTTACAAAGTGCCATTGCTTCTCAATAAATACAGTGAATAATACCTGAAGAGCAGCTTTTAGGTCTGTGATGCCTTTCCCTCTCTATGAGCAAAGAAACAGCAGACCAAGATACATAAGAGAGTATAAAATTTCACATGTGCTACAACAAAAGAGTTTCAAAGCCTAGTTTAACTAAAAAGATTTTACAGGACTTACATCAGATGAGCTCTCAAAAGTGATATCTGTATACACATGAAATGACACACTGCTAACCCAAATTGTAATCTGCAATAAAAGGTTGTACAAAAATCTATCAGAAAAAATGCAAAACATTGCAAATAATGCTAAACCAAGTGAAGGTTAAAAGTTCTCACCTTTAAACCTTGGTAGCCATAAATTTTCCCATCATCATCAAAAAAGTGATTCAGATCAAGCGGATCAATCTGATAGCCAGTCCCAGCTTCTGCCTCGTCTTTGCTGCCAACTAGATTTCACAAAACAAAGGAAACAGCCAGTTCAATCAAAGCATGTCATAGACTCACAATCCTGAATAAGAGTACGTATTCATAATAAAAAGTCCCAAATTCTAAAAATGTCACCAATCTCACCATTAATAACTAATTGGTGTTTTAAACTTTTTATAGTCCAACATAGTACATCAAAATATCCAGTTAAATATGATGAAAAGTTCCAAAGCTTTGTTAAATTACAGTAGCCCAGCTTCTCATTAGTTTTTCAAAATCTCATTCTTTCAGTGAGTGATAATGAAGATGCAATAAATGTAAGTAATCACAGCTGTGATTTCATCAAAGTTTTCCAAAGAAACTGCAGGCAAAGACGGTTGTTGACAATATTTTTTTAGTTAGACAATTGAAATACTTGGCAATTTTTACGTCTGAGGATTCGTCATTTGCAGACTTATTTCTGGCCTAACATTCCAGAAGTTTGTTCTCTAATTGCTTCCATTTCCTAATCAAAACTAAGATACAGCTATAGTAAAAAATATAAAGGGTATATGATTTGCTTTTTGAATAATGACCTATCATGCTCCAAATCTCCAATCTTTAAAAGATAATAGTCAGTACATACATATCCAGTGAATCTGGTTTTAAATTTAGGGTTGAACATGTAATGTAACTAAGGCATTCTTCCAAATAAAAAATAAGCTAAAGTGCTTCTGAAATTTATCAATAGATTCTTCTTTATCACAGAAAGAAAGAGATCAAGTTAAACTCTGTACAAAATTCCAGTGAATATCATTAACAAAAGTCTTCCAATCATTCTTTCTACACTCCTCTTTCACTCTACAACTAAATTACATGTGACCCTTTCTGCAAAACCAGAAAAGAGGCCTCAAGTTGACTACTTTACACCTAGTTGTGCTATATGCCTATATGTAAGACAAAAGTATCAAAAGAATCTAATTCACTTAGGAAGACATAGTATGTGAAGCTAACTAAAGGGCATAAGAGAGATTGGCACGGGCACCTAAATGAAGAAGCATAAGAAAGGTCAACCAATTATACAACAGTTATTAAAGCATACTAGTAAACAGTTGGTGAAAATATCATTCATTTAAAAAGGACAAATGAGGCACAGAGAGCCTAAGTAGAAGGGGGAAAGGAAGAAGGATGAACTCCTTTTCCAAACACTTTTCATCAGGGTAAAAGCAGTCTACAGATTGATTCCAATGTACTTTATTTGCAGATAAAAACTTCAATAGATTAAGGGCATATACAAGAGAAGAGGAAAATCACTATAAATCAAAAATAGCATCTTCTAAAAGTCATGCCTTCCAAATCTAATTTTTAAATAAGTTAATTAGCATAAATAAAGAGATATGGCACGCTCTTCTTACTAAAGGAGTTTGGATCTAGTTAGATTTAAGATATGTGGATGTTCCCTACTCAAAAAAAGGAGAAAGACAATTACAATTTACCCATCTAGGTGAAAGGCATAGGAAACCAGCACCCATGTCTGACATTTTTAAATTTTGTAATCTTGAGAGCAAAAATAGGGAATCTTGAGCAAAGGGCATAATGGAACAAGAAGACACGATCAATCTGTTCATATCATTAACACTTAGAGTGACAGAATAGTTTGTAAAAATTAGAAAGAAAGATTTGGTCAACCTTTTGACTTCTTTAATAAGTACGCATATGAGCCAAAATCCATTCAAGAAGTTTTAAAATACGCATTCTCCAGACAACATTTCAGCCCATACAAATACAAAGAAGAAGAAAAAAAAAAACTGAGATAACCATACAAATACAATACAAGCTAATTCAAACCTAAAAACACTCAACATTCTTCTAAATACTTAAATAGAGTTGGCATTCTTTTTTTTAGCCTCATGTCATTTTGGTAGCAACCTACACAATCAAATGTGCTTTTGGTTTCTCGAGGCTGAAATATCCTTTTGAGTTATTTAAATAAGTTCTTATTAGTAGCATGATCACGCAATTGTCAATACAATTATTTTGGTACAATAGCCATAGGCCATAAAAGTGCTGATTTCACTCCCACTATTGGTAAAAATTGTGTCCTCGGGCTCAATAAGTGTTTTAACCAAGACTTATCTCTAATATGAAACCAAGTACATATACGGAGATGGAGATTTAAAATACCTAGCCTAAAAGCAAAGTAAATAGTTCAAGTTTCTCGAGGCTATAACCACGAGGCTTAGGTCCACCAACTAGTCCCAAATAATAGGCAATTGTAGAGCACACATCATAGAGTCTCCCTTATCATCAACTGTAGATACGAAAGCCCAACAATGAAGATCAGAGTGCATATCCAACCCTCTTTCTCAGTCAAAAGTTCCGACCTAAGGGGTACGCCCACAAATTAGACGATAACTTCTCATTTCACTCCAACACTCCTTAAAAGTGACTAACACATCACAATGGCGTAAAGATATCAGGAAGATTACCCGTAACTAACAGACACTGTTCTCTAAAACCCTAAAAAAACCTTCAAAGCCTAAAATTACTCATAAGCAAAAACACAATTCCAAGATTTGAATGAAAAAACCACTTAGGGCCAAAATAACACAACTAATTCCTTAAAATTCGTCAAAATAACTCAATTTCAAGCCACTGTAGCAGCCGTATTACAGTTCCACTCAACTCCTCGCACAATTTATTTCCATAAAATTGACTGAAAAACCCAGTTCATACAAATTAAAAAGGAGCTAAATTTATCAAAAAGGAGACAAATTAAACATACCCATGAAGATTTGAATGCACTCATTTGCTTCAACGCCAGTATCTTGAATAAAAAAATAGAGAAAAAATTAGTGAAAATTACAAAAAATGGTATCGGAAAAAAGAGGGGAAATTAAGGAGACAGAAATGCGATTAAGCTTACCGATTGGAGCGATTGCAACTCGGCGTTTCTTCTTGGAATCGGAAGTTGAATCGGTGGATTGTTGGTGTTTTTGCCCCATTTTTTAGGGTTTCTGAGGTTTTTGGGGAATAGCGGGAAAAATGGAAGTGATAATCTTTAGGTAGGCGGGAAATTATAGAGCAGACACTGGGATCAGCTTACTTATATTGTGTGTGCGTTGCACGTGACTTCAAATACATTTTTTTTATTTTTCCTTCTAAATTCCAAATTTTTTTTTTTAACAAAAAATCCAATAATGGTAGAAAATTTTTAGTTGTTGAATTAAGTGTGTTTTATAAAAGCAACCTACTACGTATATTACTTTGAGAAATAAAATTGATAACTATGTGTCAATCACTAGCTTTAGTTGATTAAAGCAACGAGGCATTTGCGTGTTTAAATAATAATAATAAAAATATTCAATGTAAATACCTCGTTATGAATGTTTAGATCAACATTGTTGAATTTCAAAACTGACCTAAATGGACACGCAAAATGAGACATTGGCTTTATTTGTTTCAATTCCAATCTCAATTTAGACTCATAATAATTAAAATGACTCATAAAACCTTACCTGAGCAAATCTCATGGCAAAAAAATAGTTGTACGTAAATCGATACATTTTTTTTATACACAAAACGAGACACTTATGTTATTTTTTTGTCAATTCTAGCTAAGCTCAATTTGAAAACTTAGGGCTAAAACGACCTCCTAAAACCTTAACAAATTAATTTCGACACACAAATCGAGGTAAAAAAAAATTATTGGATGACCACTAAGGGCATGTTCTCTTCAATTTAATTTCAATTCAGTTCTTAATTTCCTTCTCTTATTAATAGTTCAGTTCAGCTCAGTTTAGTTAATCAGAACATGCCTAAGTCACTAACAAAACCCTAACTGAATCCGTTAAGTGATAGCAAAATCTTTTCTTTCTTTTTTTTCCCTTTTTTTTTGTGCCTTGGTGGTAGTAAAATAAAATAAATTTTAGATAGGTAGCAAAATTAAAGTGATGTTTTTTAATGGTAGTAAATGCCAAATTTTTCATAAATGCCATGCATATATAATTGTTATTGAGGGCATATATGGATATCATCAAACTTATTTGCTTAAGGTGTTGGTCTTCAAGACATAAGATTGAATCTCGTTTACATTATTTGTCCTTCATGTCTTTAAAGCTAAAATACAATTTTTTAAAATGGATTCATGGCCTAGAAATTGTTTATCATGATTAAATTATGGAAAAATATATATGCAACTCTTAGAGCTGTATATAAAAAACTAAAAATGGAAATAATTGCCAATAAATAAAAATTTATTACACTTATTTACTCGCCTGATTTACTAGTGAATTATCTATAAATTCTCAGCTTAATACAAAAAAAAAAAAAAAAAAAAATGCTTATATGCAACTCTTAAGACTGCATAAAATATTACCTTTAAATTATTCCATTTTGTAAATTTGGTAGAGTATCAATTCCACTATAAGAATGGTCAAAGAAAATATTATAACGCTTTATCATTAATTACATAATTGTGAAATAATGTCACCCTTAATTATGGGGTCAGAATCATGTGATATCTAATTTGATTTGATATTCAAAGAAATAATAAACCTTTTTCCTATATAATTTTTTAATTTTTATATAATAACACACTAAATAGTCAACATTTGACCAAATATAAATGGCATAGATATTTATAAAATGGGCAATAATATATTCTAGAATTTCATTTACGTGTCTATATCATTCATCAATGTTCAAAAACTAGGTGCAAATTATTATTCATGGTCAAAGATTAATAATCCTCCATGTGAAAAAGGACAAAAGTAGGATGTAACAACTACCAAGTCAAGCATATATTAATGGTGTGACTATTACACCTCTTTTACACCCACTTACACCATCACTCCTCTTCTTTCTTCTTCAATCTTATCTCAACCAAATAAGCTTTCTTCTCAAACAAAAATCAAAACTTTAATCTAAGTTGGATTTATTATGGCTGCTAATCAGTCCAAATCAGATGATTCCCTAGAAAACTTTGGAATTATTGTTGAAAAAAATCCCTCAGAATCAAAATTATCTGAGTTAGGCATTAAATCTTGGCCCAAGTAAGTTGATGTCTCTTTAATCCTTTGATCTCATCTCTTTTAAATAAGTTTTGTACTTGTATATATTCTCATGACAAAATCACGCGTCATTCTGCATGTAGTTACCAGTCACTACATTTAAACGCACTAAGATAGATATTGTTTATTTTATTTATTTACCTAAGTTAGGTTTCAGTCTCGAGAGAAAATTGTCCTAACTTTCGGCATATCTAATTATTTTTGTTCATTGTTTATACAAGATGGGCATGTTCACCGGGGAAGTATCAGCTGAAATTTGATGCAGAAGAGACATGTTATGTGGTGAAAGGCAAAGTTAGAGTATACAAAAAAGGGTCAACAACAGAAGATTATGTTGAATTTGGAGCAGGAGATCTTGTTACTATTCCTAAAGGACTTAGTTGCACTTGGGATGTACTTCTTTCTGTCGATAAATATTACAAATTTGATTCTTCTTAATTAGTCATTTAATTTGTTCTTAGAATTAGTTATATTGTATCCTGTAAAGGTTAGACCAATTGTTATATATATAAGCACATAAACGTGCTGATAATGAGAATCCATTGTCAAGTCATACTTGATTTCCTTAAATTGTCTATTAATCTATTATTAATATTATGGTTAAAATGTTTGATTTTAATGCTTGCTCTCTCAAATTTCAATAATTATACCCCTTTTAGACTATTAACTAGTTATTGGCCCGGGCAATGCCCCGGGTCATTATAAATTTATTACTTTAATCGAACTATATATATTTTGGCTTGTTTTTCATTGAGAGCTTAAGTGGTGGTTTTATTTATTAATTTATTTAATATGATAGCTTAAGTAGTTTGTTGCTTGTATGAGTTGGTTTGATTATAAGAATCATTTTTTTACATTAAAATCATAAAAATATTATAAATCAAATCTTTATAAATTTAATGTCAAAATATATACTTCTCCATAATGCACAAAAATCTTTTACACTATGATTACAATTTTATGAGTTATGTTAATGCACAAAATAAAAATGGAGTAAATGTTTAATTTCTTACTAACTTTATTATTATGTAATTGTTAAGAAGTTACAGTACAAGGGAAATTGTCATGCATAGGAAGAGTTTATCAATTAAACTTAACATTAATACATGAAAGTTAATGCATAGAGTATTAATGTTATGGTATGATTTGGCGACGACACATCATTTGCCAAATGGCAAAATTGTTGACACATGGCAAAACATCATGTCTTGCCATGAGTTTTAATATATATATATATATATATATATATATATATATATATATATATATATATATATATATATATATATATATATATATATATATATATTGATTGATATTGATATAATTCTTGATTTATTGTACACGTCATTAAAATAAATTAACATATCACGTCATCTAGATATATTATCACGTCTAGCGGTTCTAATTAAGGTAACTGCTAATTTTAAGTAGCGGGTTAGTAAAAAGTCCAATGCCAATTTTTGGTTGAATGGTTGGTTTTATCTTGGACAAAATTACTAACTAAGGGCTTATTTGGCATCGTTTCAGAAAACAAGAAAAAGGTATTTCCACTTTTCTGTTGCCAGTTTTCAAAATTATCATGATTTTAATAAATTTGAATAATTTTTGACTCGTTAGTGACATATTTTATATGGTTTTAAAACACAAAAAACTAAAAAACAGAAAACCACAGTGGTGCCAAACGAACCCTTAGGGTTCGTTTAACATCACTGTGGTTTCTTGTTTTTACTCGTAGTTTTTTTTTTTTTTACAAACTCACACTGTATTAAATCATGATAATTTTGAAAATTGATATAAAAAAGTGGAAAAACTACTTTCTTTTCTTTTTTTCTTTTTTTTCTTTTTTTATTATTATTATGTCAAACAAGCCCTCAATTGTCCGTTTTATCTTGGACAAACCACCAAGTGATGAGCTAGCAAACTAGCAATTTGGTCCAAAGTAAAAGTATTATTTCAATTAGTGGCTTTAAACTAAACCGGTAAATAGATTTCAATCTTTTTAATACTTCCTCTATTTTTTTAGTTGACATCTTTCTATTATTAACTTTAAAAATAACCGTGCACATTTTATTTATTTTTTTTGGAAAATTTGATTCTAATAATTCAACCTTTCACTGATAAGGGTCTGTTCATATTTACTAAACTGAGCTGAACTAAACTGAACTGATTGGAGCTGAACTGAACTGAACTGATTGAATCTGAACTGAACTAAGCTGAAATGAATATTTTATGAGAGAGGGAAATTAGGAGCAGAATTGAACTGAACTGAACTAACTGATTGGAATTGAACTGAACTGAACTGATTGAAGCCGAATTGAACTGAAATTAAGTAAATGTGAACAGACCCTTATTCTATTAATCCCACCTTTTGATTATATATGATTACCTCCCACCTTTACACCCCATACTATTTCATTAGGCCAACGTGACAAGTAACCTTTTCTTCGAGGTTTTTTTTTTTTTTTTTCTTTAACAATTTTTAACAAATATAATGGATTAAAAATAAATAAATAAATAAAAACATCCCCTGCTACAGTGCCACCCCCTTCCTCGACCACCCTCGCCCTCTGCCGTCCTTCTCCGTCCCTATTCAGTTTCCGACCACTCCTTCTTCTTCCTGCGCCCTTCCCCCTTCTATGGTAGCATCTACTTTCACACCTACACTCCTATTTTCTTGGTTTTCTTCGAGAGGGGGTGAGGGATTCTTGGTTTGGGATCGGTTTGGGGGTTTCTCTGGCTTATGGGTTGGGATTTCGGGTTAATTGGGGTTTTCAGATTGATTGGGATTTTCGAGTTGGGGTTTTTGGGTTAATTGGGGTTTTCGGGTTGGGGTTTATGGGATTATGTGGTTTTTAGGTTGTGGATTCAAGAAAATGGAAGGTGGCTGGAGAGGGATAACAAGGGGGAGGGGTGGTCGAAAATCGATCTAAGGGTGATCGAAAAAAGTTGGGGACGGGGGTGGGGAAGAGGGAAGAAGGCGGGCAGCCATTGATGAAGTGGAAGGAAGGGGAAAACTAAAAAATAAAAAAAAAAAAGTTATTAATTAAAAATAATTTGAAAAAAAATTAAAATTTAATATTTGGACGAATCATAGCATGACATGTGGCAAGGTAACTTACTATTGGAGGCCGATTTGGCCTAATGAAATAGAATGGGGTGTAAAGGTGAGAGTAATCATGTATAATCAAAAGGTGGGATTAATAGAATAAGACCGGTGAAAGGTTGGATTATTAGAATAAAATTTTCCTTTTTTTTTAGTTGACACCTTCCTCTAATAATAATCACAAAATGATAATACTAATTAAAATAGCTTTAAAAATAACCGTGCACATATCACACAGGACCTAAACTAGTTAATATATATATTGGACAAAACCATTGTTAAAGCTATATGAATACGAAAATATCTATGTAGTTTTTTTTTTTCATATATATTTTCTATTTCCTTTATGTATTAAATTGGATAAAAACTTTGGCCTTATATCAACCCTACCCAGGTCTTCTCCATTAAAGGCTATCTCCATTAAGGGTCCTTTAAGCTTGGCCCCGTTCCTATTATCGTCGGGCTACCCTACCTAATATCCAGGTGTCCGGGTTTTGCGTCATGTGGTCGACTGGGCAAAGTCACATTTGTGGCTAGGGAGATGCCAGTGGAGTTCTTCCCCCCTATAAAACTTTATTTAGTATATAGTGAACACTCCATTGACAATAACATAATAATAGATGGGTTGTTTGGGCCCAAATGAAGTCCAAGCTTGAGGTCCACTGTTTTCGTTCTATGAACAATAGGGTGAATTCGAATTTCCAATAAGGGGCCCAAAAATGTCCAAATTGTACATCAAAGATCAGGAAATGTCCTTAAAGTTCTAGGCTTTCTAGGAAACTCTTGTACATAGCCTATTTTTTTAACACAAAGGTAAGATATATTATATTAATAGGCTAAAGCCTTAGTATTTACATGATACATCCTATAATTTGTACACTGAAAATCGATGCATATACAAAAGAAGCCTAAGTACAAGGAAACAATAATAGCCGTTAGAGATCTTCTAAGGAGATTAATATATACAACATTTACAATCATTAAAACCCCAAAATATGACTTCATCCATGACTGAGAAACCTGTGATAGCAACACTATTAAGTAGCAGTAGCTGCAACTCGTGCCTTCTCCTCTTCATATAAATCAGAAACACAATCTGGAACAAGGTAATGTGTTTTGTAACCCACAACCATATTTCTGCCAAAGATAGCCAATCTATGAGCCAATTCATTTTTTTCCCTGGGAATGTGAGTAACAACAGCCACCTCGAACTTGGACAGAACAGCCGCAACATCACAAATAGCTGCTGCTAACTCATGGTGAGGATTAGGTCCTGTTGTAAGGAGCATATCTCGAAGCAGCTTTGCATCAGTTTCTACTATAACCTTCTTGACATCCAAGTCACTTGCAATTGACAACCCATCATTCATAGCATAAAGTTCAGCTAGGAAGGGAGAAACAACATCATATTTGCAAGAAAAACCAACATACCAAGAGCCATCAGACCTTCTGATAACTCCTCCTCCTGAAGACATTGCAGAGTTCATCCAAGCTCCATCTGTATTAACTTTGTAGTACCCCTCTTTAGGAGCTTCCCAACCAGAACTCGAGGAGGCTTTTTCTTTACCCTTGATTTTTCTAGTATCCTGTACAACAGAATTAGAAGATTGATAATCCAAACGAAATTTGGTAAAGAGAGAAATTGAATTGATCTGTTTATTATCAAAGATTGTGTTATTTCTATGTAACCATAAATGCCACAGAGCAATAACAAATATCATTCTCCACTTCTTATCCAAACCAATGTTATAGTTTATCCAATCCTTCCAAGACGAATTTTTAAAAATAGAAAAATCGAAATTGTTAGGAAGATAAATTTTTGCAAATATATCATTCCACAATATTGAAGATGAGAAGCAATCCCTAAAGATATGAAGATGCAATTCCGGATAAAGATTACATCTAGAACAAATTGGAGATATTAAAGGCATATAAGTAGCCAACATTTCGGCCACTGGCAAAATAGTGTGAACACAGTTCCAAAAGAACATCCTATATTTGAAAGGAACTTGTATTTTCCATAGATTTTTCCAAGACCTGATATTGTCAGAGATTAAGCACTTCCCTTTCAAGAGATAATGATAAGCTGATTTGATATTAAAAATACCATCCTTGCTTAAATCCCAAGTAATAAAATCCTTCAAATCAGTCCATTTTGACAAAGGAGTGGCCTTAATCATATTTATAACATGAGTAGGAAGGAGATGTTCAATGTCATTAAGATACCATTTCCTATCTCTAATTATATTAGAAACCTTCCAATGAGTCATTAAGGATGGAATAGGACAAATCACTATATCCTTTAAAGGAGAAGTTCCAATCCAATGATGATGCCATAAAGAAGTAAGAACTCCATTGCCTATACCAATTCTTAACCCCGAGGCCAATAATTCCCTTCCCTTTAAGATATCTTTCCAAATTTGTGAATGGGAGGGACTGATATGACAATCAAAAAGACCCTTATTCTTAAGATATTTCTCATTGAAAATCCGAACCCATAATTTAGTTGGATTAGTTAGAATATTCCAGCCTAGTTTTGCCATAAATGCTATATTCCACAGCTTTAACCTTCTAATTCCTAATCCCCCAATTTCCATAGGCTTGGTGATATGATTCCATCCTAACCTAGTATAATATCTAGTCTTATCAACCTTGTTCCATAAGAACTTTCGACAATTTCTTTCTATGTCATCACAAACAGAATTAGGCAAGATGCTAGTTTGCATTAAATACACAGGAAAAGAAGAGAGCACTGATTTAACTAACGTACATCTTCCTGCCATATTTAATAACTTAGATTGCCAACCCTTAATTCGGTTAAAAGTTTTATCAAGCAAACCAAAATAATCACATTTTTTTTTTTAATTTGTTAGGATGAATTTCAACTCCCAAATATTTCCCAAAGGAGATAGTAGAGGTGAAATTAAATTCTGTGATTAAATCTTTACGAATATTATGACTCATTTTTCTTGGAAAAATCACTGTTGATTTGCTTTGATTAACCCTTAAGCCTGAAATATCACCAAAATCTTGCAAAACTTGCATAATAATCTGGATATTACCCTTAGAAGCAAGGCCAAAAAGAAAAACATCATCCGCATAAAAAATATGAGACAAAGAAACAAATTTGGTTACCTTAATCGGCTTCCAAAGTTTTTTATTCACTTTTTCTTCTATCATAAGAGATAATCTTTCCAAACACAACACAAAAATATAAGATGACATGGGATCACCTTCTCTAATACCTCGTGAGGGACTAAACTCAGATGTAATTTCTCCATTCCATAAAACAGATATTTTAGGAGTGGTAATACAGTACATGATCAATTTAACAAAATTCATAGGAAAATTAAAACCAATAAGGGTTTCTTCAATAAAATTCCACTCTAAGCTATCATATGCTTTGGTAAGATCAAGCTTAAGAGCCATTATGTTCTTTCCTATTCTAGCCTTATGAAAAATATGAGACATTTCCTTGATGATGATCACATTATCTTCTATCCCCCTCCCTTGAATAAAGCTTGATTGTAAGGGGCTAATCAACTTATTTAAGAAAGGTCGAAGCTTAGAAGAAATTAACTTGGTGATCAACTTATAAACTGTATTGCATAATCCTATTGGTTTAAACCGAGTCAACTTAATTGGATTATCCACTTTAGGAATTAAGGATATATAAGACTTATTGATATCCGGATTAAAAGAACAATTTGAAAAACTATCCGAACACAAAGAATGTAGAGTTTGACTCAAAGCATCCCAATTAACTTGAAAAAATCTGGGTTGTACACCATCTGGACCCGGACATTTCATTGGTTCCATGTTAAAAAGACAACTTCTAACCTCCTCAATATTAGGGATATAATTAGATAACAACCAATTATCATTATGAGACAGTTTATTAAGGGGATTAAAACTTCCAGAGCCACCTCTATTACTTATTTTCGATTGAAAAATATCTCTGTAAAACTCGGTTGCCATATTTTTCAGAGTATAATCATCATTGATCCAATTATCAGAGGAATCCTTGAGGCAAAGAATCTTTCCCCTACTCTTTTTTATTTTGGCTAAAATATGGAAATATTTTGTATTTAAATCTCCATATTTACGCCAATTGATTCCAGAGCCCATATTATACGCTCCTTAGCATAAATATCCTTTAATTCCTTTAATAACTCCTTTTCTAAATTAATTAAAAAAGCCGAATGTTTATTAGCTAGGAAAGTTTGAATTCCACCTATTCTTGCTAAAAGTCTATCCTTTTTATACTTGAGGTTCCCAAAAATATTATGATTCCAATTTTTAATATTAGTCTGAAATTTCCTCATACCTATGACATAATCAACACACGGTTCCATCCAATTTCGAACAAAAAAATTATTGAAATCAGGATGAGAAAGCCAAACCCCTTTACACCGTAATGGAAAGGGGCCTTTCATTGTAGGATTAGTACTATCAATTAATATAGGAGAATGATCCGAATAAGTGAAAGGGAGATGAAAAACCTTTGTGTGAGGAAATTGATCTACCCAAGCTGCATTTCCAAGAGCCCGATCGAGACGTTGCTTGATAAGAGAGGCTCCTTCCCTCGCATTACTCCATGTAAACGGATTGCCATTGTATCCCATGTAAAAAAGACCAGCTGCATTAGTAAAATTATTCATATCCCTACACTGCGCATGCCTAAATCCTCGACCCCCACTCTTCTCATTTTGAGAAGTGACTTCATTAAGATCACCAAATAATAACCACGGGGTATTTGGAGGAGGCAAATCAGATTGCATGTCACGCCACATTTCATGCCTCTCTTTTGGAGTAGACGGAGCATGCATACCCGTAACCAAAGCTTCAGTGTTTGTATTTTTAAAGTGAAAAAGAGCATGAAAGAAGGAAAAATCCTCCTTAAAATCCACAATATCCACAGTGTTCTTCCAAAATAACCATATTCCACCCCTTTTATCATTTGCTTCAATGGCCTTGAAATCGTGAAACCCCAATTGAAGCATTACTTGCCTAGCGCGCAGATCATCTGATTTAGTTTCCAAAAACACAAAAACTGCAGGATGATGTAAATTAACCAAGTGACGAGCATGAGGGATAAACTCATCTCTACAAGCTCCCCTTACATTCCATAAAATGAATTTCATCTTTAAATTAGGTAAAGCACGCTGAATAGTGACTGAAGGATGGTCAGTTGGTCTTGGATTCAAGGGAAGGTAGTACATTTCCCAATCCCTCCAAAACTCCGACATCCCTATCGGAATCACATCTTCCAATGACAATGGAGTCATTTGCACCACAATTTCCCTTGGACCCTGCAGAAACCTGAGATATAGAACCTGCAATTGCATTCCCACCACCGCATTCTGCGAGATGAATGTTGCGATAAGGTGATTTGCCATGTTTTGTCTTCTGGTTTCTAATCGCAAATGAAACACCGGGATTCTTCTTAGAACTTGAAAGGGGAAGGTGCGATCCCTTTCCTCCGCTCTTAGAATAGACAAGGCTTCTTGCTTCCTTTTCAGCGCATCCAACAATCTCACCGCTCCTGTTAATTCCGTCGGGGAACCCGACCTTCTCTTGATCAACAGAGTTTTTATCATTGGCGATGATGGAAACAGTTGAAGAGTATTCATTGTCGATCCCGACCCTTGATGAAGCTCGTGGACTAGAATTCCCTGGAGAATTGGCTCTTTCCCATGAGATTGAGAACTCATCTCTTGCTCTGACAATTTCCGTCTCTGGTAAGTTATTATCGGAAGAGGATGAGAGGATGGAGGATTGGACTGGTTTTGCATGACTAGAAGGTGAAAGGTTTTCTATTTGAGACTCAAGGCAGGAATTATTATGTAGTATTTTTAAAGGTGAAACAGAGGACTCTAAAGCATCCCCACTATTGACTCTATGAGGACTAGAATCCAACGGTAGAGGATCATCATCTACTTGCATTCCTTCCATGTGTCCTTTGGAACCCAACAGCTGGTTATCAATGCCAAATGTCATTTCCAAAGGTTTAATAGCTATATCATCCAACATCATTGATTCAGAATCATGATTAGAACAATTGGGCTGGGCCGAAATCAATCCAACCTCAGCCTCCTTACTTCCAGCCTGAACATCACTAATTTCCCCTTTACTAGTATTAGACTTACTAATAGGACAATTAGCATTTCCAATAGGACTCTCCTTATTTAAATTAATATTAGTGCCACTACTTAAACTAATTGCTTCCTTCTTCTTATAAGAATAAATATTTTTAGTATTATTAAAATCCTTTTTATTATTAATATTATCAACAACAGTTGAATTAAAAAACTTGCGATTGTTAACATCAGCCCTATTATTAGAAAAAGACTTAATACTTTGTTTTTTGTTATTATTATCAGGAAATCTGAATTGCTTTTTCTTATTAGCCACCAAGGTTCATGGGCCAAAATCCCCATGAGACTCATTTTCAGCCATCACTTGAAACTGATTAGATCTGGATGAAGACCCAACCACTCTATTGGGCTTGGATGTATCAGACCCATTCTGATTATGTCCAGTCCCTGTAGACAAGCTAGTATCCAATTTCGACTTCTCCTCCCCAGAAACTTGTTGTCCTAAATCTGAAGACTTAGTCATCACCTCCTGCTTCTTATTTAACACGCATTGAGTTTGAACATGGCCCACCTTGCCACATGTAAAGCACAAGGTAGTGATATTTTCATAAGTAATTGACTGCCACGCGCCACCAATCCAAACCTTAGTCACCAACGGCTTACTGAGATCAATTTCAATGCACACTCGCGCGTACCTTCCTCTAGTTAGCCTATCCGTCGCATAATCAACTCTGATGAGAGTACCAGCCAACTTAGCAATAGCGAATAAGGCAGATTTATCATAATACTCGACTGGCAACTCTATAAATCTAATCCAAACCGTCATCTTATCAAAAGGATCCTTAGAGGCTCTGAAATTAGGCCTCCATTTCGCCATCATTAGATAATGGTCGAAAACAAACCATGGACCTCCAAACAAAGCTCTTTCGTAGTCATCTTCCATGGTAAAGCGAAATAAGAAAACATTATGGCCCAAATCAATTGTTTCCAAACCCCCTTTAATTTTCCACATAAGTCTTGCTCTATTAAGCATAAAAGCCGGCCTAATTGAAGCACCTAAACATTTCCCCATCAAGGTTAAACCCCATGGCTTCCTTAATCTATCCAAAGTCATCTTATCAAACTTAACCGCCAAACTTGAATCTGGCCCGATGTCATCCTCTTGAGACCATTCAACTGAAGTCGCTACAATTTTTCTTGCCTCCTCAAACCATTGAGAGGAATTAGCAACTACCTCACGAAAGCTCACTGCAGCAGAAACCTTATTATCATTTTCAGACATCTCCTGATCTAACAGAGGAGGAGGGTCTGGAGGATGAGAAACATCCACCATCTTGACAGAAATTAAACGAAGATTTTGACAGAGAGAAAATCTTAGAGAGAGAAAATCTTTTTCCAAAAAACCAAGTGGCTACTCTTGTACATAGCTTAAGTGCTAGATTGTGTAGCACTTTTCAAAATATTGTATATATATGAGTCTTGTACATAAGAATTGTATAGAAGTTTCTAAGAGGGTGTAGGCCCCTCCATTTGAAAAGGTTAAGAACTCTTTAAAATGTGAAAGTATTTGGGAGGCTTATAATAGTGAACCTCCCTCATTTGCAAACCATCCAAGCATTTTGTAAAATGTAAACACACCCTCTCAAGTAATATAATATTCACTTATTAACCTTAAACACTTGTGCATACATTTTTACCTTCATACCTAGCTTTCGTTGCATAATTTGCTTAAAATAATCATCGGAGTTAGCCTTGACTAGCATCTTATAGGAAGTTAGTGGACACTCGTGCAAAAGACAAGGGTAATAAGTCATCACGTGACATCGGGTCAACACATTCGAAAGTGTTGACAAAAATATTCACCCACAACAAATGAGATATATTAGGCTCTAGACTAAATGCGCTAATAAGTTGTACATACTCATGTTGTATATATGTAACCTTACATAGTGGTAAATTCTATAAATAATATGATTTTTTCATGAGATAGTAAAGATATCATTAAGTGAATTACCATTAGATAGTGTATTACCCTTACATCTTTTTTTTGGTGAATTTATGGAGTAGGTAAATTTCAATGTATTAAAACGGTATATAATAGTATCATTAAAACTCCAATGCTACTATATACTTTGTATGTTTCTAATAGTACACAAAATATGTCAGAAGGACCTACATAGCTGGTGGAATATACCCATATCTACTCACCCATATAAGGTTCCTGATATTGATAAAAAAAAACAAGCTTTACTCTATATAAAATTTGGAAGTATATATGAAATCATATATAGTAGCATTCATTGTTAGATGGTAGATTTCTAAGATTGAATATTTGTTTAATTCTAATAACTGTGTAGCCAAAATACATCTTACAATAGACATTTGCAGATGTTTTCACCAAATTATTTCATGTTTCTCAGTAACAAACTCTTCTTACCAAACTAGGAATGGTCAATTCTATTCCCACTCCTAGTTTGAGGGGGTGTTGGTTTATACTCTCAGCACTCAAACCAAAGTAGGACAAAGTAGTACCGACAAACAACCAACAAAATATTCAACAAAAGTTTGTTAGAAGAATAGCACAGCAAAAAAATTTGTTAATAATCGTCCACCTAATTTGTAAATTATCAATACAATTTCATTGCATTTGATTTATTTTTCACCAATGTATTTTTAGAAGATTTATTTTTCACCAATGTATTTATAATTTTTTAAAAATGGAGTATAAAATAATTTATATTGTATACAATTTTTAGAAGTAGTATATAGTACATTAGTAAAATTTATAAAAATACATATTATAGTACACTAGGAGTATAATAAATCCTTGATTTTTTTTTCCCTAAAAAAAACCATTTATTTAATTTAGAAGTTTGTTTAAAGGAATTATTGTGAAGATTTAAGGCTATTCACATTTACTGAACTGAATGAAGCTGAAATGAATATTTTATGGAGAAGGAAATTATGAGCTAAACTGAACTGAGCTGGTTCGAGCCGAACTAAACTGAAATGGAGCTAAAGTGAACAGGCTCTTAGGCCGTAATTTAAGGCTATTCACATTTATTGAACTGAACTGAATGAAGCTATAATGAATATTTTATGAGAGAAGGAAATTATGAGCTAAACTGAGCTGAACTGGTTGGAGCTGAACTAAACTGAAATGGAGCTAAAGTGAACATGCCCTTAGGCCGTAATTTAAGGCTATTCACATTTACTAAACTAAATGAAGCTGAAATGAATATTTTATGAGAGAAGGAAATTATGAGCTAAACTGAACTGAACTGGTTGGAGCTGAACTAAACTGAAATGGAGCTAAAGTGAACAGGCCCTTAGGCTGTAGATTTAAAATTTTACTTTCCCTCTTTTGTTTTCATTTCGAGTTCACTATTTTGTAATACCCTAATTCACATCAAAATAGTATGTAAAACTTTGATTATTTACACTCACATTCAGAACATGGACACTGAACAACATAAGCGTCAGGGAGACAAAAACAGCCTGAGAAAGTAACTACTGAACAATAAGACTATAAGAGTACAGAAGCAAGAGTAGGGTATACAGCTTGAATTAGCTTGTGCACACACATTGAAGACAAACTCAAAAATTCATAAACGTCTAAACAATATCTTCATATTATCAATAGAAAACCAAATAGGACTCGGAGCAAATCTGAATCGTCTCTAACTGTCATTCCCTTCAAAAACTGCTAGGGTGTAACAGGAACCCTGATGGAAGACTTGTAATAATATATATACAAAACAGTAACAGCAAAAATTGAGGGTAATTCCTACATACACAAATGAATAGAAATAATATCCGATTGAAAGAAAGTAAAAACTACCATGTGGTTATATACATTGGGCAGGGATGCCGCTGCAGGATCTCTTATTCAAAAACTTTCATTTACCAAAACTTTGTCTGTTTTAGATTTGGCAGGTCCCCATACACGAACGGTGTGATCATCACTTGCCGAAGCCAACATATGAGGATTTTTAGGGTTCCAGCTTACACTGTTTACAGTCATTAAATGCCCAGATAAAATTGCAATTGGTTCAGGCTCCCGGCGATTCCATATGTAGACCTGCAAATCAGAAAATAAACCTAAGATTTCATGTCTGGTTCTTTCACAGAAAGGAAAATTAGGATTAGACCATTCTAAATGGCAAGTAGAACCCAAACTCTGTTGAGCGCACAAAGTAAAAGGAGGAAAAATCTGGATGTGCTGTTCTACTGATATATGATGTATGGAAGTTCTCACGAAGGACACGTTTCCGGTTTCAGTAACCTTGAAAACTCAGAAGGAAACCCTCTTTAAAAAGCTCAGTAAGTTCAACCCTTCAGTATAGTTATATTTTATAAACACAAAAACCTTTTCTTTCTAAATTATCTTTAGAACACAACTATACTTTTATTTCCCCAAGTATTTGCATTTTCACAATACTTGTTGGAGTCTTCAAATTTATTACCTGACATATAGAGTAACACTAGGTCAAATACTATATAATGTCCTTTATCCACTAATATAACTCGAACAATTACTAATCTTGGGTAGTACAAGGGTTCAATTTTCCTAATAAATTGCTAAATTCTAGAAAATCCATTCAAGAAAAACAAAACATATAGGGGTAATATCACCTACTTCAAAGATAGGGTAAGGAAGACGGAAAAGGAACTTAAGGGCCAGGAAAAGAATGCAATACCTCGGAATTCTCACTACCACTGGCAATAAATGAACTGTTGAAACCACCAAAACAGGACCTTATCACATACTGGTTTTGCTTGTGACCTGTGTATTTCAATGGTTTCCTCCATTTTCCTTCTACATCCCATAAATGGATCTCTTGACTATTAAGGTTAACAATGAAAAACTTGCCATCTGCTGAAACTGAAAGTGATGTAATTGGATGCTCTTCTGATATCACATGCTCAGCATTTGTTACCACATTCAGTACCCGAATATCCTTGTCCGAGAAAACAGTGATGAGATGGTTTCCATCTGAGGTTACTGCAAGATCTAGCACCTTGGGCATCCTCGCTCCTCGCCATGCCCTTAACTCATTCCCCTCACAGTCCCACATGCAGATTCCCTTTTCAGGATCAGAACTTCCGCACACAAGCTTTTTCGAGTCAGGAAACCATGCACATGAGCTTACTATGAAACCATGATCGCCAAATGTGCGCTTACACACACCAGTTTCTACATCCCATAGCTTAACAACTTCTACATTGCCACATGTAAGTAACATAGTGTCATCTGGGCTCCATGCTACAAAAGATATTGCCTTTTGGTGGCTCTGCAATGCATGTTTTACTGTGAATTTACCATCATCAACCACCTACAAAAGTTGGATAATCATCTATAAACTACTTAGAAAATAAAGATCCCTTACAAGCAGAAAAGAAAAGTTTTTCATTTCAGGTGAGGCAGCATTGCATCTTCCTCCCACTTATAGTTAGAAGAGGCATGCCCTAGCATCAACTGATAATTGGTCATCGGATTCACTTGGAAAGTCTCAGATCTATGCACGAAAAGAAATCAAAATAAATGGAACTTCAAGTTACCATCTAACCATATATTAGATGTAATGAAGTTACAAATGAAAGCAAGATACCTTCCATATAATAGCAGTACAGTCCCTTGATGATGAAGCCAAGTACTCCCCACTATAAGAAAATTGCACAAACCATACTTCATTCTCGTGGGCGGTAAGAATCTGCAAAATCATTTTAAAAGATTCACTGCTTGTTAGTAATTATGTGATAATAAACTAACAATAGATGATTATACTTGCATATTTTTCATATATGAAAAGGCTTGTAGGGTCACACAAGGCACTTAATGCGCACGTGTCATAGATTTAGAAAGCTAGTAGCTGACTGGCAGCACTTGTCAGAAAGAAGCCAAGCATGGGTTTAATGATCACCAATGTCTTTGTCTCTATGTTAATGATCCACTAAGAGCATTAACTCCATCATGCACTTCTAATGGTTAGATTCAACATGAAAAAGGAAGTCAACAGCTCTTACGCTTAACAGTAAGGGAATGCCAATATTGCCAATTCACTTATTTAAGGATGAAAAACAGATTCATTAAGATATCTATTTAAGAAAATTCAGAAGCTTGGAGAGATACAAATTCTTTCTTTTACCCGGCTCAAGAAATTAATAAGATTTTATATAAAGTTAACTAAGAAAATGAATTACCATACCTTTCGGCCTGTTCCAAGCAGAAAGGTCAAATTCCTAAAGACCTTCAAGGAAAAAATTTAAGAGAATAGCCTAATTGAAAGTTTTAACTTCTATTATCCTATTGAATTATTTTAATGTCATATAGAATAGCACATGGACTCCCATTAATTATAGTATAGCATCAAATGCTTTCCTACAGAGCAAACACATCAATTAATCAAGGACAACCTCTTGGAGTTTACAATCTTTTTTTTACAGCTATTTGTACTTTCGTAGTAGTCACTCTGGTCAGCGGAAACAATTCGGAATAAATCAGGTAAAAAGACTGAGAAATACATCCTTATAAGGTGGGTGGAAAAGTAATAATATTAGAAGAAAGCAGTACTTAAATCTGCACCAAATGTATCTAGACAAGTTCAGACTTACAGAAATATAATTTCCAGATAAGATGTAAATCTATCCTATATAGTAATTTCACAATAGATTAAATGACCCAGAAAGATCCAATTCAAGCAGTTTCCAAGATTTCAATCCAGAGCTACAATCTGTAAATAGAAATTCAGCTGTGTCTTTTATACAAACCAAGTTGTCATCGGCATTTGGCAACAATTTCACAGCAATGCAACAGGAAGTTCAACTGGTTATCATCAATTTCCATATACAAAGAAACTAGATACCATGCGCAAGTGCATTAAACAAAAATTATCACTTGAAATTGAATATGGATTCATCCCTCAATTAATATGATCAAGTCCAAAGTCAACAATACACAGAAATAGCATCACATATTGACATGCATAAAAAATAATATCCTCCTATAACCCACCTACACAGAGGAAGTAGAGCTTCAGAAAATAAACAAGCAAAAGTAACACAATGGGAATCAAACAGTAAAGAAAGAAGACCCCTGAAGGATTGCTCCTGTCATTATACAAAGACAAATGACTCACTGAAGGATTGCATAAAGAGACAATGAACGAGAGAAAATAGAGCAAGACTTGGTCATAAAAGATACTAGAAAAAGGGTAAAGGCAAATTTTGATCTCATTAGGGGGCAGAAATTGGCAATTTATATGCATCAGCTTAAGTTATTCCCACTAGCATTCAAAACAACATACCATCTAGAATAATAAGCCATTGGACCTCTCTGTCAAAATAACTGTCACTAGTTCAATATAAAGATCATTTGCTCAAATATTTACCAGTTACACAATCAGTTCCTAAAAAACGTATTTTAATTGATCTCTTCCACAGCAGAACAAATGAAAATTCAAAAAGCACCAGTGACTGATGATTTATGACAAAGATAAGGCAGCAAGAGCACTTTGTATATTGACAATGGTCAATTGGTCGGAAATTTGGTCCATATGTAATGGTCAAACTTTATCTTTGCCTTTCCCAGAGAATAACCAAACTAAGAACAATCAACAGCATCACTTTAAATAATTATAACCAAGTAATCAGCAATAGTTTTTCAAGTAAGAACACCAATACCAGGTCTCATAAAATATAGATAAAAAGTAAACAATCTGAAGCTGTATGATTATGCATACAATCAAAAGAATTGTTTTAAAACATATTTCAAATGTACGACTATAAAAGCATTCTTATGTTCTCTTTTACAACTTAAAAAAGGAAAGGTAGGGTTTCATCCACCTTCAAACTGAAAATAATTAACTTATAGTTATAAATGAAAAGCATTTGAGGATCCATGGGTAGAATTTAAAGTTTTTTCATAAGAGAGAGCCAAACCATCAAAGGTATACTTCAGCTATGACAGACAGTCATAACTTAAAACCCTTCTTCCTCCCAATTTACTAACAAGAAAATGGGGCCTGCATGGAATTATCAAAGAGATCACGTCTATCCTTATGATGTCACGTCTAATAGCAAGATCATGATATTACCACATGCTCACTGTATCTACAGTACGAATATTATATCTGACATGTTAATCGGTTTAAAAAAAAAAAAAAAAAAAAAGATTATCTAATACAAAAGTCATCTAAAATTTGTTCAATCAAAATATCAACGACCAATATGAGGAATCAGACATTCATAAATGACTCCAGTCTCCATATTACTTCACTAAGTACACTCCAACAAAGGTTCACTGAATCACTGTTAGTCCAAAAGAATTAAAGAAATACCAAAATCTTTATTAAAAGAAAAAAAAAAGCATAAACTAAAACTAGTAAGTAGTAACTGATCATATATTGTAATATTGCACAAAAATACAATTTAGCAACATCACACAGAAAGAAAATCAATAGTCAATTTACAAAATGCTTTAACTAATTGCCTATTATATAGCTCACAAACAAGATACACCAAGCTAAAATGCAACTCCAATGAAAACATATATGCAGCTCAACATTAAATGCACCACTTGACCATTGGGAAGTAGGCACTATCAAAATTCCCCTACTTGGAAACTATCAATACGGAGAGAGAGAGAGAGAGAGAGAGAGAGAGAGAGAGAGAGACTGGAATAAAATAGGCCAAAAACCGCCGAAAACTACCTTTTATACACTTAATAGTGCTGATAACTAAATTAAAGACACGACTACCTTTATAGTCTAAAATAAGAGAGACTGCTTCCACTTAACCAATTAATTAATCATCCCATAACGCCCATTTCTTTTTACTCCCAATTTAACCTAACTACTCCCAAATCACAACATCATTTGTGTTATCCCTTTCTCTAGTGACCTCATCTGCCTCTTTCCAAGTTCTTCTCGGTTCTTTAATTTGGTTTTTACTTCTTTAGCCATTAAAATTGAATCAACAAACCCACTTGATGGAAGGGAGAAAAGGAAAGAAAAAAAAAAGGATAAAATCTTGCAATGATTTCAGTTTTTTTTCCCTAATAATTAGGATGATCTAGTTACATTTATTTGAATTGGATTAATGATAACTTGAGATTGAAGATACAGTTGCATGTAAAGCTACAAAAAAGACAACTTTTGGTATGATTGTATGAAAAAGGCAAATAAATATATAAATATAAAAAGAACTTATGGGGTAGACAGTGAGTCAAAGTCTTGCATATCTAGATTAGAAATGCTATGAACTTGGGTCTTATTCAATTGGATTGCAAAAATGTTTATGGCATTAAGATTGGGGACGACTACTGCAGCAAAGGCACTAGGGGGGAGGTCAAAAGATGGGAAAGGAAAATTCTAGAAAGTCAGCCAGTGAAAATAGGATATGTGGCCACATCACGAAGCTTTTGACAAATCTTGTACGAAGCAGCAATTTCTTGTTGTTTTGGACTAAAGAGGAAGCTAATTAAGTAAAAAAAAAATATATATAAAAGTTAGTTGATTAAAAATTAAATGTATAAATAAATATAAGGAAGTTTATGGCATTCATTTAAAGGATTAACTGTAATTTCTCACACCCCATATAAATGGATTCTAGTAGTGAACCTTCTATAGCTCCCATGATTCTTCCTCCATCTTCCTTGTCCCTACTGAGATACATAAATTATGTCAAAAGCAAGGGTTGAAACTCATGTATTTGTTGTATTGTTTCCTTTTAACATTTCTCAATAACCAAAAAAAAAAAAAAAAAAAAAAAAAAAAAAAGGTAAGCCACACCTTACCCATAAAGCTGAATATAAACTAAAATTCAAGAAAAGAGATGTATACTGTGTATACATAGTTGATTATTAGATTGCTCATGTCCAAAATCATTTAGCTCAGCCTAGCTTGCAGCTTGATCTCATAATCAACCTTGAGCTAGGTCAAAATCAAGCCTCTGAGCTCAAGAGATTTCTCAAGCTCAGCGTGAGATGGATGTATGACTAGAATTGTTATTCATCAGAGCTCATACACAAATAAATTTCACTCATACTAGTCAAGGTCATCTATATTAGCATTGAATCAACTGAGATGATTATAAGTCTATCTAAGACAACAACTTTGAACTTTTTTCTTACCTCATACATGTCCCTGTATTATCAGATCAAAAGGTTTATATACATTTGATTGACAACAGCCCAACAATTGGACAAAATTTTTTAGGAGGTCTTAAGTAAGACCACAAAAATGAACCACATAGTAATATCAAAAAATCTTTTTAATGATTATGGACCAGCTCGTCATCCAGCTAATTGATAAGAACAATTGAGCATAAATGAAGGTGACCACTACGTACAAGTGAAAGGTTGCTCATAAGCTTCAAAATTGTTTATGCCCAATTCCTTTATCAAATAAACAAACACAAATGACTTCCAGACGCATGAGACATTCAGGCACTGATTGTCCAAGGAGCAAACTAATCCACTATACACCTAATAACAGTTCCATTATATTGCCCAATCCAATTCAGAAGCATTACATAGCCACACGACAATAAAAATTATACCTTCAAGTATACAACCAGCTATGCTCAAGCTTGAAAAGTAAACAAAAAGAATTTAAAAATCTTTCATTTTTCACCTTAAGAAATAATCTGAAATTTTCAAAGTAAGAATAACTAATCAAAACAGCAGCTAGAGCCACACCTGGAGAGTCTCGTTTGGTATTTGATCTCTACCACAGCAATGGTCCTCGTAGATGGAAACTGCACCTGAGACATTGTGGTACAAGCAAGAGTCTATCTGGGAAGAAACAGTAGTTTCAACCAGATGCTCCAATCTTTTTTCAGGCAGTGTAATTGGAGGGGGTAACAAATTCTCCAACTCAACCAATAATTTTTTCCGCAACTCATAAACATCACCATTCGTCTCAATGACACTTGTGTCTTTATAAATAAGCATATCAAGAGCAAGGTTATGAACCTTTTCTGTGCCCAATTTTAAGGCAGAAACTCGTTTTTGTAGAAAAGCCAATGCTGTTGAGTCATCCCCATGACTTAAACATTCCATGATATACTGTCTAATTACAAGAAACAAGGCAGAAGATCGCGTCTCATCACTCAATTCCTTAATCCCATTAAGAAACTTTATACATTCATCCCACTTAGAATTCAAAATCTCCGACTCTATAACTTCAAACTCTTTTGATTTACACGAAATACCAGATTCCGACTCTAAACAAGAAGCAGACTTGGCAAACCCCAATGACAGCAAACACTGAATAATAATCCTCACAAACTCATGCTTCCTTATCAGACCTTTCGAACCAAGCACCCTAGAAGATGTATCAATTTCCGTTTTCATTGAATTCTTGCAAATCTTTCGTCTTTTCGGCGAACTTTCCCTTGTCCTACACTCAAAGATACCCATTTCCACACCTGGCCATCAGTTTCCTAATTCTCCAAAATCACTTCTACCCAATTGCTCATACTCTTAGATATCAAAGAAACTACTCGGCTACTCCTACCATAAAATTAACAAATCCAAATGCCCAAACAATAAAAACTCATCAAGGAATGCCCAACTATCAAACCAACAATTAATCAACAAAATTCATAACAATTACCAAAAATCTCAAATACCCAGATAAAATCAACCCGGAAAGATTACAGCTTTCAATCCTGAAACACAAACAAAAACAGAATTAAACATAAACCTAATTCAATACTCCAATTATATACCATAATCATAATCAATAATTCAATACTTCAATTATATACCATAATCATAATCATAATTACATGATGAAACTTCGACCCGGCAAATTCTTGTATGAGACTACATTAATACAAAAAAGTTAAAGTAATTCATATTCGAAAAAAAAAACTAACCTTGAAAGTTAATTGGGCAGTTACAGAAATTAGGTTTTGTAAATTAGATTTTCAAATTAAAAAAAAAAAAAAAAAAAAAAAAGAAGAAGAAAGAAAAAGACATTTTTTTCTGATTCTAGCCCACAACACAGAAATCAGGAGAGAGAAAGATAATGAGATCGTTACCTGTGGGTGACCATTATTAAATGACAGCTGTGTTTTAGGGTGCCACGTGGATGTAGAATCTAGACATTAAAACGGCGTCGTTTTAAAGTCGCGTGACCTTCACTTTCCTAGAATCGCGTGAAGATAAGAGACCTTTCTTACCGTGTAAAGGAGTCAAGAAAGAAGGTCAAACTTATAGGAAGGTGGGGCCCACGTGATTCACCAACGCGTATCTAATTTGATTGTACTGGAATAATTTGGTGGATATATTACATAATATTGCCAAATATATTTTCAATATATAGTATAAAACAAAATTCAAGTACCACTAATCTCATTTTATTATTGTTTGTCTCCTATGTTCAAGCATATTTTGTCAAATTATTTGATGCATTTTTTGTTTTTTAGTTATATGATGGTTGTGTTATTCAATTGGAATTGTTAGTTGCACATTATTAGATTAATTACTATTCTTATGCATTATTGTTCATTTACAAAACAATCAATAATACAATTGGTTAACGAGGTAAGTTGTTATTACGTACTATACATGTTTTTAAAAAAGATATACTAAAATAATGTAAACTGTGCATTGGAATATTGGATTATGGAATGCATGATGAGCTATATGTAAACAATGTACATTTAAAGGTCTTAATTAATTGGTTACAATGGTTGGTGGGAAAAAATAATAGGAAGTGATTATGAAAGAAGTTGTAAAAATTTAATAAGAAGTTAAAATGAAGGTGCTTTCATATTTTAACCTTTAAAATACCGTGTAGTAAAAAAGAAGGGAAAAAAAAGCCAAATAATTATGAAATGATTGATGGATATACAAGTGAAAAAAAAAAGTTTAAGTATAATATTACAAGTATGGAAATAATTAAGATGCAAGAATCACATTGAAGTTTGTTTGTAATAATGTACTTTGTAATATATACAGATTAGAACTCGTCTAATTGTCTTGGCTTGGTATATGGGTTATTATTTGAAGTTTGTGAGCCATTGCTTATTGTTATCCATAGTTAGTTTCATGATGATTACCAAGCTAAGCTATGGTAAACCAACCAAATAGATAAGTTTCCATTGGAAAATTTGGATTCAAGCTATTACAAAAATTAAAATATGTTGCATAGATAGCATCCAACTTTTCTTGTTCAAATTTTATGCATATGTAACACATTTAGACCCAACTGTTTTGTTCACCTTTTTTTTTTTTATTTATCTCTATGATATGAACTTATTTTTCTGATTAGCTAGATTTGATTATTTGATTATTTGATCAAACTTTGACCTTTAATGATATGGTTTTATTTGATTCGTAATAATGTATATTTTATTAATATTTGTAGCTTTCATATTTTATTATTATGATATATACTTAGAGAGAAAAATAACATATAAAATGATAAATTATGTTAAAAAGCAGAGATCGAAACTTATTTTTTCTTATGTGATATGGTCTAAATTTTTTCATTATTTGAAAAATTAAGGTCTTGAAATAAGATGACCTAAACATGGCATTAGATTGGCATAATGAGTTAATGATAATCAAGACTTTCTTTTGTATATGTTGTTGAATGTGATTTATATTTAGCATGCACCATAAGAAAGTATGAAAAAAATAAATGTTTCAAATAGCTTGGTACGTAAGTCACAATAACAATGGTCATTCAAACAATTTGAGTTAGATTAGGGATGTCACGCATTCACGCGAGCTATCGTTTGACTGTCACTCGTGGGAACCTGGGTGATTTATCCATGACCAGGATGAAGCTTACATTGGATGAAACTACGAGAAGATCCGAAACAACCTAAAAAATAAGACATCCTTGTCATAGATGTGTTTGTATGATGAGTTTTATTACACATTTATCGAGAACTCAATGACTCGCATTTAATGCAATATCAGTATCTTCTTATTTCTACGATAGAATTGACGGAAAAAACATTGAAAGTTTGGAACAACAATCTAAAACCAATATGCGATTTCTCCAACGCACTATGCTAGAGTATTCAGGTCTCTATGATTGATAGCCTTTTTTGTTTAACCACTTAAAATTTTCCAAATGCGATCTAGCAACATGATTGTTTGGCCATTATCAGAGGGATGAAACAACAACCACTAACTTACTCAAAATGTTCATTAAAATTAATAGGGCTTAAAAGACAAACCACAATATAATTGGTCTAGTATCCCATAAACCAACATGATGGATGTCTTTTCTACTTCTCACAAATATATATAGCATGTATACCTTGTATGTGGTGACTAACATGACAAACACCCAACCTTTTATTCACTACATGATATCTCCTAACAATCGTAAAAACATACATGAGCTTTAACTTCCAAGATATAAAAAAACATCTCTATATCAATTGCTACAATCATGCGTCATCTTCATACTTTGAAAGTGACACTTTGCTAAATTTTGCATATGTGTATGTCGAAGTAAGTGTTTTTGCGACATTCACAAATTATTATGATATTCTTCGGTTAGACAAATTTGGAATATAACTCCAAAAAGGAATGTTGGTATCTCCCAAATAGTTCTACAAGTATAACGGAGTAATTTTTAGAGTTTAGTGTTTTTTTAAAAGAGAACGATATAAATCATAATTTAAAAAGTATTATTGCCATATAGAAAATAAAATCTTTAATAATTTAAAATGGATTTTTATTAGACAATGTAAAAGGTAATAATTAAAAAAAACAATTGTGAAAGTAAAACAAAATTGCCATGTTTGTAGATTTTTAATTTTGAGGGGCTATAATTTCTTAAAATGCACATTTATAAGGAATTTCCAAAGAATGAAGAAAGATCTTAAATTGTAATCATGAAAAAAAAAAAAAAAAAATGGAAATAATTCTCCTTAAAGAGTCATTACCAAATGCATCATTTATATTAGACAAGGGCCATAAGCCTGTAATATTCTTAGAAGGAATCAAAACTAAACTTAACATATAGCAAAATCCATCAATTCTAAACACAAAATTTTCCACTATCCAAATACGTCGTAATATTCTTACAAGGAACTAAAACTAAGAGGGGTAAATACCGCCATCTAAAATGATCAAAACCGCCAATATTTAGTGTGAATGGACAACCATACCCCTAGTACTTCACCACTATATTCCCTCTTGCCACCAATCACTAATACCTTGACACCACTACCCCAGTTGACGACTAACACCACCGCCACCACATTGACCGGCGACGACGGCCACCACCACTACCCTGACCGGCGACTCACCACATCCCCCTCAAAGACAACCCACCTCCTTCCCTTTTTGGCGGAAAGGTGGTGGGTTTTTCGGGCAACCGTGCGCGGTAACCGGAGCCCAAACGATTTTGGGCTTCGGTTACCGCGCATGATAACTGGTTTTGTGCTTCGGTCACAACGATTGCTTGAAATAAAAAAAAAATTAAACCACCACCTTCTCGCGCAGCAAGGGGAGGTGGTGGGTCGTCATAGATGAGGGTGTGATGAGTCGCCGATCAAGGTGGCGATGGTCATCGCTGATCGGAAGGGGTTGTGGGTTGCCGAGAGGATAAGGGTGGTGAATTAGTAAGGGTACGATTGTCCATTTACACCAAATGTTGGCGGCGATAATCATTTTTGTTGGCGGTGTTTAGCAATCCACAAAACTAATCCTAACATATATCGAAATCCACTAAAGCATGAGCTAACCTATACCTATCCATCAATCACCTCTCAATCTAATCTAATACTAACACCATCACAAAACTAAGCAAAACCCTATTCAAAATCTTAAAAACAAACCCCTTAAAATAAAAACAAAAGCGGTGAAGCACACACAATCCATAACAGCGCGTGGCTAAAAAATGAAGTAGACTACTGTGAGACTAACTGACAGAGTGAGTGACCTTGCAGCAGCCACCCATCAGCAATAAATACCTTCACTCACCTCACTCCTTCACTTCTTCTTCTCTCCTTTTTACTCTACTCCATTACCAGATCCTCCACTTTCTCTCTCCTCAACTTTCTCTCTCTTCCGCCATTGCTGCTATTTGGTGTTCTTCATTTGCGGATTTTCAGGCGCATTTTGTGGATCTGCTGGAGGAGTTTTCGTTTTCGTTTTGGTTTTGGGTTTTATTCAATTGCGCCGAAATAGAAGTTAGGGTTTTTTTGAATTTGGATTTGGGTAAAATGTGGTGAGATAAACCCTAATTTCAATGGCGTTGTTGAGTTTTCGTCGTTGTCGGTGTTGGAATTTTGGATGTTTAGTTCAGACATTGCTGGAATTTTTGAGATGACTGTTGTTTTGAATTTTGGACTGGAATTGAGTGTTACTTCTGGTGGTGGAAGATGCAACTTTCAGTGATGTTGTTCCTCATTGTTTCGATGTTCTACCTTGCTGATTTTTCTCAAGGTAATTTGTTTTGATTTTTTTGAGTTACTTTTATGACTTTTGATTTGGAATTTGTTTGAATTTGGTGTTATCTTTTGTTTGTTTGTTGGATTGGATGGATTATGGATGTTGACTTAATCTTAGGATTTGTCATTTGTGCTGAATTTTGTTGTTTTGTACTAATTGTGCTCTATTAGAAGTAATAGTAGGTTGTTTGTATTATTAATTTGGTGATGCTAAATTATTTTCTTTTGGATTTTGATGGTTAATTTGATAAAGACGGCGATTGTATGTAAGTATTGAAGTGGAATTGTGATGAGTGTCCCGCGAAAGGATGTAATTTGTAATTCCATTATGGAGGGAATGCTAATTCACTTATGAGGGCTATTTGATGACTAAACTACTTGTCAATAAAGTAAGTAGGTAGATTTGCTGCTGTAGTAAGCTTCCATTTTGTGAGAATTGCTCTTGTAAAAAAGTGTTGTAGGCTTTTTGTTCTTCCGATTTTAGGAATCTTGGATTGTGTGTAGAATGCAATTTGTAGCAAATAGATGGCCCATTTGAGTAGGGGAAATGAACCAAAGTACAAAATTAACTAGATCATTGGCTAGGATGGTTATTTTATTTTATTTTTTAAATTTAATTTAATTTAATTTATTTTATTATTTAACCACATAATTTTTGCGATGTAAATTGGTATGAGTTTGGTTTTAAGGGTGAGCTTCAACATTTGTAATGTCTCTACTTGAAATAGGTGGTTAAAGGTTGAAGTTATATCCGATTAGCAAACAGAGAAATGATTAATTTCTTACCCAATTGACATGGGGAAGGTATAGTGTAACAAAATTTTCTTCACCGATCTTATGCAGATCTTGACTGCCCTTGTTAAAAACCAATTCAGGGAAACATTAAACACACACATTCTCTAAAATACTAAAAAAAAACCCAATGGAGCATATGTATGTAGTTTCCCTGAAACTACTCTATTTGCATGCATTTTATTTTAGAATCTTAATATAGAATTATGGATGTTAACGAAAATAGAAAGCCTAAATCCACCGAATCTCTTTCTAGCCAACCCAATTATACTTTTTTATGCCAATAATTAACTACATTTTTCTAAATATTGCAAAAGACCTGTTCTTTCCTTACCAAAAAAATAAAAAATAAAAAAATCTTGATAACTTTTAATTCTCTTATGAGTATTTCTTAAAATGTATTTATATTTCTTATGATTTTAAATGTTATACGGTGCATTGCATGGATATACTCTAGTTATAAAAGTAATTATTTTCTGTCCTAATAATATGTTGATCTTTAAGTTTCATCATTTACGAACACATTGAAAGTTTGGCCTCACTATTTCTTATATTCAGCTATTCTCAATTCAAGTTGTCTACCCTCTTTCTTAGAGTGAACCAATTAATTTTCAATGATAATCTTTGAGGATTGGATTATTAATAGACAGTCGCACACCTAACAAAAATAAGAGCTTAACTAACCCCCCTAATTATGTAGTAGGGTACGTTTAGGGCTGATTTCACAAAAAAAGGCTGGACTATATATTGGAGTTCTTTGAATCAGAAATTTTACAATTAGTTTAGTTAATCAATAATTGGGTCAAATAAATATGAGCAAATTAATAAATCTATAATAAAGAGTTAAAACTCTAAAGTTAAGTATTCCCATTAGTAGGAATTAACACAAGATAAATCTCTACCCCACATAAACATGCTATTATATAAAAAAAAATAAGAAAAAGAAAAACAAGAAGAATGCACAAGCGCCCTATATAATATCATGATTTGATTTCGATCAATTAATGAATTCTATAATAATGCAATTGTACCTTTTTTCATGGGTTCATCATTCATGTATATTATAGACATTAAGCACGTTATTGTAAATTCCTAATAATTTGTTCTACTTATTTTCATTAGGAATTTCATGTCCTTACAGATCAATTACAACCATCTAAGTCTAGTTTGCTTTTATAAATTGATCTTAGGTTCAAGTCAACAAATATGTCTAAACTAGTGCCGATTAAATAGCACAATTAATGATTCGTTTATGCAAGAATATATGATATAATTTAATTAGGGATTTAAGAGGAATAATTATATATTAATTCATGATAAGGCTCAACCAAAAATAAAAGAAACCACATTTAAATGACTAAATATAGGAGAGTATACGATAGATAACGAATTAGGATGTCATTTAAACTTATTGTGCTATCAATTGTCCTTATAATGCCCAAAAAGGAAGCTCTAATTATGTAACATGTTTATATCTGAAATCTGAATGAGATCTTTATTTTAGTTACGGTTCCATTAGATATCTGTTACCATAATGCCTTTTTTTTCTTTTTTTTTTTTCTTCTCCCCTTTAATGATCTATCCGTGGTTTATCTATACACATTTTAGTATTTGGTAGGAGATTTGTTAAACCTATCTACATCGTTCTTCATCAAATTAACTAGAAATGTTTATGCGGTGAAGTAAGGGTTTGATAGTGAGAAAATTCTATATCATCTGACACCAACTTCTTTTCTTGATCTTTATATTTATTAGTTATCCTAATGTTCTTACTTTTTGCTTAACTTTGTCCTTGTTTGGTTGATTGCAAGTAGCCCTAGATTTTTTGAATTCCATCAAAGAAACGAAAGTCACATTGTTTGGCAACTTAGGCTGTCCAAACTCTATGAAGTGTTGTTCTCTTAGTGATCAAAGCATATTGACGATTGTCCAACCAAGCTGTTATTTTTCCCTACTTGGTAACACATTGATTTTGGAAAAGCTTTTTACCCTATAATTTTGGTAGAGGGGACTGATAATGAGTTTGCTAACACAACATTTCAAATTCTAAAAATTAAAAGCTTTATGTAATTTTGTACCTATTATAAGACAACTGCTAATTGCTACTGGATAATTTTACAAAACAAGCTTTATGTAACCACTATTGCAATCAGGCAATCAACTTTACAAAAAGCTAGTCAAATCAATTTATATAATCTGCCCTACCTAACAAGTAAAAACTAGTATCCAAACATGACCCTTTCATAATAACTTGTTATGTATCTCCATGTAAGTTATATCCTTGTTATGCTCTACAAATTTTAACTTCATCTAAAAGTTATTATCTAGGACAGTCAAATTTTAAACAAGGCATCAATTCTAAAAAAGTAGCACTCCCTCCATTTCTTAAATTCTTAGAAATGTACCCAAATACTATAGTCTCGATTAAAGAGCTCTGGTCGTGAATTCGCACTAATATACAAGAAAAATCACCTTCATATTTCATGTAGGGCCTTTTCAAAATCATATCAGTTCGTAGTTTCCAAGAAGTATATTTTTTCCTAAATTTTTTGATGATACGGAGTTAAAGATATTCACCATTAAAAAAGCCCATTGGAAAGTTTGGAAATGCAGATGGGTACATCATAGGAAAACATAGGGAATATTGTTTTGTTTATAATGTCATCCTGTTATAAAAGAACTTCACAAGTTCACATACCTAACTTAGATAATTTTTATGTTTCAATTCTCTACTTACACAGAGTTTGAGGTATTAGTTTGTCCCACCATACAACTGGCTTAAATTGAATATAATACATTTGTTGGGCAAACCTTAACTTTGCTTTTGGACTAAAATTATTAACATACCTTTTCTTAATACATTAATTGCAACTTGTAAGCAAGATCAGTCCTGATATGAGTTATTTTATTCAAATTTAAGCTATTGTTCCCTTAGTTTTCACCACGAAAGTAGTTTTATTTGTTTTTCTTAAAATTATATTTATTTATATTAATTTGTATATTTGAGCTAATTTTATGGCCTGTAGTTGGGGGCTTACTTGCGGTAAAATATTTCATTGTATGTATGAGACTATGAGTTTTGTTTGGTTGTCTTACTTCCATAGATAGTTGGACTCATTAATTAAATTAACGTTTTCAGATTTGTGTTACTTATATCCAGTGTATTAATGTTGTTTGTCACTTTCTCTCTCTTGCCTTCATACAGGATTCAAGTTCGCACACATATACTTATCTCCTCTTGCGCTGCCTAGCCAATTTTTATTTAACCGAGAAGTCTCACTGTCTGAAGGTGATCCCTTTAGCTATATATGTCATTATCATGTTTAAACATTGCTGTCTTTGATATTTGTTATGAAAAATTTCATCTGCATTCACCGCCGAGTTTTGCAATCGAAGTTGTTGCTACTCTTTAATGCCTCCCTTGATAGTTTTTATGAGTTTCCTAGTTTCTATTATGTTTATGGAAATAATTTATCTTACTATAAAAAGCCACAAGTCAGAGTTGATTAAGGTTAAATTTGGGTTGGCTTTGACTCATATCACATTTCCGAAGAATAATTTTGAGCTAAATGTTTCAATATGATATACTTTGTTTTCTAGAATAGTTCCTAATCCACTAGAAATCACAAGTTGAGAATAATTAAATGAAAGTGTTTAAATTCTGTAAATTACACTATTACAAACCGCAACTAATAATATAAATGGCTATTTTAAATTTGTCTTGTTTGGTAATTTTTTTATTTGATTAAAGCCTTTCTTAAAACTTCCTATAATTATTAAATGCATACTAGCTTAGTTTCTTAATGTTAACATTTTGTTTTTTGTTTTGACTATATTAAGAAACTCTACTTTGATCATCATTTGTAAAATTTATAAGTTAGTCATGTGGGATCTTGTTAGATTTGTCTGAATATGTATTATCGAAACATGTTTTTTTTTTTTTTTTTTTTTTTTTTTATAAGTTTTTAAAATTTTACAAGCACCCTTCTAATATAGAGAGGAATGAGGTTCTTCCTGTCCGTAATTTGTTTCCTGGTGGTTATTGTGTTATTTTCAATATGTTAGGGAGAAATTAGTAAGAAAAAGAGAATATGCTATACACACATGCACACACACACACATAAAGGAGAAATAAAGCAGTGAATATGCAACACACATGCTCTCACACTCGCACACGCACACACACACACACACACACACACACACACACACACACAACCTTACCTTTCTAGCAGAGGGAGGTTGTTCCTGTTACTTAATTTGCTGCATGGTGGCTAAAGTGTTATTTCCAATTTGTTAAGGAGGATAAGAAGGGAAGAATATGTTAGCTTCTGGTATCTGCGTTTGTTATGTTTCAATAACTTGATATCGTTAGGGGTGTTTGTTTTTGTCATAAAAACTCAAACATCTTTTTTTAATAGATATTTACTATAGACTGTGGTAGATGATTTAGCTTTTGATTATACAAATATTTCTTGTACAGAAGTTTCTTTGAAATAATTTCTGCTATCTAATATTGATTGCAGCCTATTCTGGTGATATATTATCATCTCCAAGAGCGAAGAGATCAATACGGAAGACTAAGCCGCCTGAAGGCCCTTCAGCTTCACCGTCACCCTCGCCATCTCCAGCATATCAAGGTCTTAATACTGATTCTTATACTTAAACATACTTATGCTATATCAAAGTGACTCGGGAGTGAGTTATTACTATGCTATTGTGAATTTGTGACCCTTACTCCTTTTCCAGGACCTTTTGCCGCTCCTCATCATAGACCCACCCCAAGACGTCGTGGGCATCATCATAAACCTAGGCCCTACCTCCCCTCTCCACCCCCTGCGGCTGCACCAGGTAATTTATTAGCCATCAAGTATTGTAAGGCTGTAAGCTAATGGAGTAATCTGTATTTAAGTTTTCTTCAGTAGATAAATTTGTTCCTATATGACCAGTCAAAAGCATTTAGCAAAGTGCTGCTATGGATCAGAAGATTAGTGATTTTTAACTTATAACTGCCACATGCCACCATCGTCATGTTGCATCTGCTATATGTATAAGGCAGATGTTTAATTTATATGTTCTAGTAAAGATATAAAGATCTCAGCCACAATGAAACCATATATGGCGGTTATGTTTGCTTCCAGGGGAAAAGAGCTGATATGTTTAGATTTTTTGGGACAATTCTAATTTTTACACTCTCTACGTTTCCACAAACTGCTTCCCTTTTCCTATAGATCCCCATACCAAGGAAAATGATTGAACTATTGCAAGTGGGTACTTTCTGGTCACTCTTTGACAAAATTTGGAATTTAGAAAAAGTAAGAACTTTTATTGACTTTAGAGAGTAAATGTTTGTCGACTCTATCCTAGACTGTCAAGGTGTCATAAAAGTGATTTCATGACTGGCTACATGAACTGGAGACGTATAAATTCTCAATTCTTTTGGTTTATACTCCGTACTATACTTCTTCCGTTCATTGTACTTGACCCGTTTCATTTATCACGTATGCCAATGCATAACTTTAATCTTCAATAACCTCAAATCTTGATAAGTAAAAATTCTAAAAAATTAGATATTATAATAGTATTTTTTTGAGACAATTCTAATAAGATCCCACATGAATATATTTTTCCTTGCATAAAACACACAAAAGATTTTAAAAGGAGGGAATGTGAATAATGTAAAAGTCAAAGTACGTTAAGTAAAAAAGAATGAAGTATGTTGACTGTTTTACCTTGTCAATGTGTAAGCTGTGTAGTCACTGCATGTTTGTTGAACATCAATTTTGTCCCTCTGCAAGTCTGCATTCTTTTTAGTTATTTTTCCGCCTTTTAGTAAGTGACGAACTGTTGTTGCTGTTTGGACTTGCTATAATGAAATACTTCGTTATTAGATAATAAGGACATGATGATGGAACTATGGTTCATGACAGGCCGTACACTTTATTTCTAGTTAAATGTCATTGTGGTTGCTTTCTCCTTCGTTGTTGGATTGAATACCGGTTAAGTGTTTCTACCACATGTTATGTTGCAGATTGTGGACAAACATGCTCTGATCCATATACAACTACTCCCATTGGAACTCCTTGTGGGTGTGTGGTGCCAATGAAAGTCAGGCTTTTGCTGAGTGTAGCTGTTTATGCTCTCTTTTCGGAAGTAAATGAGCTAGCAAATGAGATTGCATCTGGCACATATCTCAATAACTGTCAAGTCATTATAGTAGGTGCAACTGCTGATTCACAGAATCAGGAAAGGACAGTAGTTGATATTAACTTGGTTCCATTGGGCGAAAAATTTGATAACACCACCGCTGTATTGACTTCTGATAGATTTAAGCATAAGAAGGTTCATATAAATAGAACTCTTTTTGGTACCTATGACGTGGTATATGTGAACTATCCAGGTACTTTTCCCTTACTAAGAGCCATATTAGTGTTATATATTCAGCAGTGATGGTGTCTGAGGAAACTGTTTTAACAGGGATTCCTTCTCCTCCGATGGGAAGTCCAAGTGAAATTCTTGGGGATGGACCTCCACAATATCCAATTACTGCTGAAGTTATGAAGAAAAGGCGGAATTTAAGTTCCAGAGTTGTGTTTGTTATTGTTTTTTCTGCATTGGTTCTGTTGGTGGCTTGCTTCGCAGCAATTGCTGTGTTCATCAAATGGAGAAAAGCTAAGTCATCCAATGCAATTGGACCTGTATTCACACCTTCTATCAATAAGAAATCTGGTAATTTTTGTAGAATGATTTTTCAATGTATATAGTTCTACTTGTATCTCTATTCTTTTTCTTTTCATGGTTTCACAGCTGTTTACAACCTTTATGTTTACAAGTGATTAATCTATCTACTCTAGTGAGACTAATAATATATACCGTAGTATAATTTCCACTGGCAATCACTGCTACCTGTGTAATTTTCATGAAGGGCTTATTGCTACATGCTTATTGACTAGCCTCTTTCTCCTACTGGAGTACTGGTTTATCGTTATTGTTCACACAGAGGGTTTATTTTCTTACATTTACTTCCTCTGTTTCTGAAAGCTCTTAACATTTACTATTTGCACGTAAATTAATGTGATTGGAGAGAGAATGTTGATGTGGTGACTTGATGTACGAAAAAAAGTGGATAAAGAGAGTGTATAAAGGTAGGTAGGTATAATAAAAAAAGGCAGATAGAGTAAAGAGAGATTGAGAGAGATGGAAAGGTGTAAATATTGTGGGAGATGAGGGTCAAGTGGTAAGAAATTTCCCAAAAGAGAAAAAAAAAGTGGAACTTAAGAACTTTTTTAGAAAGATGTAGTATTTATCAATATTTGAGAGGAGTTAACAGCTGAAGTTTTTGACTCGAACAGAGGAGTACATGCATATTCAATATACTGAGTTTGTGAGGCTTTAGCAATTGATATTGAGATTGTAGATGGTCAATCTGTTTTAGCTTAATCATCACCTTGAATGCCCATTATACAGTGAACAAATTATATAGGAATGTTTTTCAACAATTTAGAACTGATTGTGGCAAATGCTATTGTTTACCTGGAGTCATTATAACTTAATTGCTATTGCTTCCCAATATTTTTAGCTTCTCTGCTTGTTTATATGCAGGTGTTGGCTCAACTTTATCGAGCAGCATTGCAAGCTCGACGTCCATGTCACTGTTTGCATCAATTCCTACTTGTGCACTCTCTGTAAAAGCTTTTTCACTTATTGAACTTGAGAAGGCTACAGATAAATTTAGTTCAAGGAGAATTCTGGGTGAAGGAGGTTTTGGACGTGTCTATCATGGCATCCTAGAAGATGGCACTGAGGTTGCAGTTAAGTTGCTTACTAGGGATAATCAGAATGGAGATCGTGAATTTATTGCAGAAGTTGAGATGCTGAGCCGATTGCATCACAGAAATCTTGTGAAACTTATTGGTATTTGCATTGAAGGACACAGACGCTGTTTGGTGTATGAGGTTGTTCATAATGGCAGTGTTGAGTCTCACTTGCATGGTACGGTTTCTTTTATCAGCATTCAAGTTTATGTCTAATCTCTTCCTACTAAGGGTTAAGGTTTCTGTCTCTTATAGAGGAAATGACCAACCCAACCCTTGTGTTGGATTGCTTCCTGAGCTATATGTGTTTAGGTTGTGATTCCTATTTTTAAACAAAAAATTTGCAGGTGTTGATAAGTTAAAGGGGCCTCTAGATTGGGATGCGAGGTTGAAAATTGCTTTGGGTGCTGCAAGAGGATTGGCATATCTGCACGAGGATTCTAATCCTCGAGTTATTCACCGGGATTTTAAGGCTAGCAATGTTCTGCTTGAAGATGACTACACTCCAAAGGTGTCAGATTTTGGATTAGCAAGAGAAGCAACAGAAGGAAGTCAGCATGTATCTACCCGTGTTATGGGAACTTTTGGGTATGCACTATTTTCCTTGTGTAATTAGTGTTCTAAAACTCTGGATCAGCTTTCCTTATTCCTGAGCCGCATTTTTGAGGATAAGATTATTCAACCAAAAAAAAGAAAAAGAAAGATTTGATGTCGTAGTCTTACCGCTTATGTAAAGCCACTACTCTGACATCTCTCTGTGTGAAAATTGATTGTCACTTCTGACTGTCATTCTTAGTCCATGTAACTTGAGTCCATATGTTGGAATTTTGCATAGACTTCTTATCAATCACCCAGCCTGAATTGTTTTTTTTTTTGACATCTGAGTTGCATCGTATATTTCAACAAAGAGAAGTCTATGCATTCAATATAACTTGGTGTCATAAGTAAACGTTTCCTTGCTAACTGAGACTGGGTGCATATGTTTCATTCCTTCTCCAAAATCCATGATGTATAACAACCAATGGGATGTATGGTGCTTTACCACTGCATTACCAGAAAAGATTGTTGCAATTAACGCTTGATCTTGTATGCATGAACTATCTACTACTCCGTGCTTCACAATATATAAAAAGCATAGGCATGAGTGACTTAGTTATCTTTCTGCTTCAGAAAGCCAAAATAAAGTGAATCTATGATTCTGAAATGCCATAATTCTGCACTTGAATCATTATGTTTCATATTTGGATGCTCTCATACACATTATGAAAGTACTCTAATACCTGGCCCTGTTGGTGTTGTATCGAATACTGCTAGGTCCCTCATTTCATGAATTTGTTGTATATTCTGATTTTCTTCCTGACGCTCATGAGGTTTGATATTTTATTTTGACTGTATATTTGCAGGTATGTTGCTCCTGAATATGCAATGACTGGGCATTTGCTTGTGAAGAGTGATGTTTACAGTTATGGGGTTGTTCTGTTGGAGCTTCTTACTGGAAGAATGCCTGTGGATATGTCCCAGCCTCAGGGACAAGAGAATCTAGTGACGTGGGCACGGCCTCTTTTGACAAGCAGAGAAGGCGTGGAGCAGTTGGTGGACCCTGCCTTGGCTGGAAACTATAATTTTGACGATATGGCCAAGGTTGCAGCGATAGCTTCCATGTGTGTCCATCCTGAAGTTACTCACAGGCCCTTCATGGGTGAAGTCGTACAGGCTCTTAAACTGATCTACAATGACAATGATGAGACCTGTGAAGATTGTGGTAGTCTAAAGGATTCGTCTGTTCCAGATTTGGATTCCAAGAGTGATATTGGACCGTCAGACAGCGGCTGGTGGAATGCAGGTGGTGGTACACCACGTTTGATTTATGGACAGGCTTCATCATTTATAACCATGGACTATAGTTCTGGTCCCCTTGATGAGATAGATAACAGACCATTATCAACTTCAAGTTTGGGCGGAGAACGGGTATCTTTGCCCATAACTCATGGTAATAGATCTGGTCCTTTAAGAACAATTAGAAGCAAGCCATCATTCTACCGATTGAAAGGTAGTATGAGTGAACATGCAGGTTTCCTCTCTAGACGAGGCCGGAGTGATGGCTTTTGGGTTTGAGGGTTTTATAATGCAAAAGAAAAGGTTTTTCCTAAATGTACAGTTTGGAGGACCTGATTGTCGCAGAAAATGGTATTTCAGGTTTAGCTAGGATAGGAATCTGGTGTTATTGTGTAAACCATATTTTGAGGAAAACCATGGTTTTCAACTTGGAAATCAATTCATTACCATACAGAGCTGGCATTTGTAAGTCGATTGGACCCTCTTTGAAGTATATAAATTTCCATCTTAAGTTCTTGATGATGTTGTTGTCCCTAATCAGTGCTTGGTGGTTGTTTGTATGTTTGGATTTTTGCAAGAAAGTCTGAATTGCTTTGTTTTATTTGCTTTATTGTTGAGTCGTTTAGCCTAGGTGTAGAAATTTCTGCAGCAATTTGACAAGTATTTACCAGCATCAACAGGGCATAACTTTAGTAGGAATTTTTTGGCTTTATTATGAATAATCAATCCTGTGATGCAACAATGTTTTGGACCCTGCTTAATTAGGTGATTGCAGCAAAATCTGATCATTTTGCCATGCATAGATTCATATTATTATTTCTGCTATACTCTGTAACTCTTGGCCGCTCTGGCGGCTACCTTCGGACTTTGTATAGTTGTGTTGTTTTGTTTTAAAACGTGAAGTAGCAACTAAAAAATTAAAATTTCTATAATCTCTCACTTCAGAGTCCAGCCTTACTTTTTTTAGTATCTTCATTCTCTGCTCTCAAAGCTCCAATACTGTCCCCTTATTTCTCCAGTACTGCCTGCACGAGAAAGCACCAACCCCTGTAAACTCGAAAGTTTACCTCTGTTAGCATATTTTTCTCTCAATTGTTCTCTACCGATCACTAATGAATCACAATACGTTAAAGATGACTATATGAACCAAGGTGTCATGCCAAGGAGTTGCACACATAAATCCTTCTCCGGTTCTCCTCTACTCCAATGCTATTCGATAATGGAGACTTGTTTCTTTCATGTCCTCGCACATGATTTATAGGACATTTATAAAAAAGGAAAAAAAAAACAGCAAATGAATTGAAAATGAGTTAATATCAAATTAGTCGTAATCTTAATTGCTTTTCTAGGTATAGTTGACACTTTTTTCTCCTATGTATATCAAAATATTTATTACAACTTGAGGAGAGTTTGATCATCAATTAACACTCTCGAGTCTCAAATAGACCATCTCAAGTCGAGTTAGTTTTGACAGCTATACTCCCAAGGAGTACTCAAATTGAGCATTAGTAAAAGTCTCCCTAAACCATAGGGAAACCAACATGTTCCAAATTTTTGTTCCATAACAATCAAAAATCTAGTTGTAGAGATAATGAAAGCAAAGAAAAACACCAAAATATGGACCACAACATAGAAAAAGATTGCCAAAAGAGACATTATTTTCACCATTAAAACAAAAGCCATAATCCAAAAGCAACCAAAAAGTCCCAGCTTTCATTGATAGTTTCACTAGTAATTGAGCTTGGAACTAAAAAAAAATAAAATAAAATAAAAAATCTAACGGCTAAAAAGGCGTTTACAAGCTCTCACAACCTTGGACCCCACATGTCTTCTTCCATAACTATCTTGGTTTTTCTTCATAGATCTTGTTTCTAATGATCCAATTCTCTCAAAGTCATAATCTTGATTATCATAATCATTATCATGATTATTATTATCATAATCATCAACATTTATTGAAATGGGTTGATCATAAATCCTGCTGTACTTGTCAGAATTAACAGATGAAGATCTATTAATTGAAAATGCTCTTTTCACTGCTGCTTGTATTGCTCTTGTACTACTCTGCCTTTCAAGACTAATATTCTTATGATTACTATTACTATGATCAACATTGTTGTTCTTCTTTTGGTATGAAACTGAGCTATTTCGCTTCAAAACACCGCCATTCGATTTCGATTTTTCACCTTGATCATTCCCATCTTCATAATCCTCTGTTTTCCCTAAGAAGAAAGATTCATTCTTCTTATGATGCAAACTATCATCTTCATGAACAATAATTCTGGGTTGTTTTTCTTGTTGTTCATGAATTTGGGATTTTTTTGTAGATAATAATTCAAAATCTGTATCAATAAAAAGAAACTCTTTGTTGGATTTTGATCTTGAGATGAATGGATGATTTCCCTTGATTTTTGAGTACCCTTTCATTATTTTTTTCCTTTTCTTTTTTTTTGGATTGTGGGGTTTTTGATTTTTGGATATGATTTTTTTTTTTTTGGGTGATGAAGAAATGTAGGGTGGACCTAAATTTGTGGGAAATATGAAGATGGTGGAGCAAGTGAAACTGTGCAACAGCTGTATTTTTGAGGGTGGACTGAAACAAAGATGCTGCAGGAAAAAAAATTATATATATACTGAATTTCAGGGGATGGAAATGAGGGAGTTAATGGTAAAGACATGGGAAATTTAAATAAGTTGAAAGGGGGGACATATTGAGTCATTGACAAGTGACCACAATTACAACAACGGTAGGAATGGGATGGTGAGAATTTGTATAAACGGAAAACTACACGTCTTAGATAAGGCGGACTTATAAAAACTTATCATAGGTAAAAAAAATAAAAATAAAAATTGTATGAGTGAGGTATTTGCTCCTTGCAATTTGAGTAGTGATCAATTAGTGTAACTCCGTCTCATACAAGATTATAGGAAATTTATTTGCATATCGAGGAGAGGAGATCACATCGAATTAATCTAATACACATGTCTTGTCTGAGATCTTTATGTACTCCTTGACTTGTCCTAGTATAATAATTCAATAGATGGAGATCGACTCATCCAACTTGGGATATCTGTCCATACGATATTTGTTTTACTTATAAATTATAATACGGATTATATTACTATGATTACTCATTGAATTCCACTCGCTGTTTAGAATATTATAGGCATGTCGACTGCTTTGGGACCTTTGGAATATTTTTTCATAATCGCTATTATTAAAACAAGTAGAGATTATATGTAATGGCTGATCAATGATAAAAGGTTAAAATCAAGGGATGAGATTAATTCAATTGGAGATGTTTATTTTCGAATATTAAATAATATGACAACTAATTCTAAACGAAATAAAAATGTATTCACTAACTTTTTCACAGACAAGGAGTGATCTTATCTTAGAATAGGTCAAACCAACAGGCTTTAAAAAATAAAAGGATAAAATTACATACGAAAGAAATTACAAGAAAAACAGCAATTGACAACTAACAAAATGTAGGGATTGATGTAGATGTAGTCATGTAGATGTAGCACCACTACAACCTTACATTATAGATTTTTGATTATTAATTACTCATAATTATTTTAAAAGTCTCCTTAGAAAGTTCTAATTACTCATAAGTCATAACTACATTCTGTAAGTATTATTTTAGGTTTTACGTGCACTTGATTTTGGATGCAACACCTGTTGTTACCATTTTGGACTGCTACTCATAATTTCATATTGTATTTACCAAGGAGTGGTTCTTAATTGCTTTTTACACTTGTCAATGTATAATTTCTATGATGAATATATCTAATTATTAATACTACCTCCGTTAACTTTTATTTGCAACTTTGGGGTATTATTTGTGAGACATAAAATATTTCAAAGTTGTCAATAAAAGTTAACGGAGGTAGTATTTTTTTTTATTGAAATAAATTAATATGTTAAAATAACAAAAATAATACTCTTTTTTCTTAGAAAAATACTATACATATAGTGATGAAGTTAAATCGCCAAATACATGGAAAGTAAAATCGCCAAATGTGAATTGTGCAAAAATCAAAACATTACAAATAAAATAAACAGAGCAAGTATATGCATTGTATATTTGTATGTATCCAACAAACAAATTATGCATTTGTCATCAAAGGCCTGTTCTTCGGATCGGATATCCGAAGACTCGGATATCAAAAATTGATATCCAAATCCGATTTGAAAAATTCGAATATCCAATATTCGGATATCCAAAATTTTCGGATCGGATGCTTTTAATATCCATTATCCAATATTAAGTAAAATTGTTATGATTACTTTCTAAATTTCACTAATTTTACCGTTTTTTTATCGCTAAGTTGTACAAAATATTATAACAAAAATAGTAGTCCTTTTGCAATTAATATTATCATCAAATATATTAAAAAAACTATAATAAGTTAATAATACAGGGTTAGTTTTATATGAACAATTTAAAAAATTTATATACATTTCACTATTTTAGGCTTTATATTTTGGATATCTTTCGAATATCGTATATCCGAAATTTTCCAAATCCGCATTTGATATCCGCTTTTTCGAATCGGATATCCGATCCGAAATGAAAACTCAAATCGGATATTCAAAAATTCGAATCGGTTGCGGATCGAATTATCGGATTCTCGGATAGTTTTGTACAGGCCTTACCATCAAGTTAACAATGACATAATAACACAAATACGTTCACAATTACTCGTAGGTAGGTAATCTTTCCTTTTTATTTTTAAAGGTAATAAGAAAGAGAATCAGTTGTGGTGTAAGATAAAAGAAAATCCCTCAAATGAGTCACACCAGATTTAATCTCTATACCACGAGGTGAGGAAAAAACCTACCCTCAACCTCAACCTCAACCTCGGGTATCTAACTAAATATACGACAACATTATAGGCATAAATAATAATTAAAAGGATTCATTTCCCTCTAAAGGGTACAAGGACAAACTAGCCATTTATACATAAACTCTCAATTTTGTTGCTACACTTCAATAATTTCCAAGTTGAGCAAAATTATTGACTACCAAAGTCAAACAATTTGACTAAAATGGATCAAACAACTGTACATACATCACACATGCAAGAGGTGGCAATCGCAGAAAAGAGTAGCACGCAAATTCATGCATCCGTACACATCATACACAAATCCCAAAGTCACATGTGCACAGAGTTACTCCAAATGTTCCATGCATCTCAACGTGGAGTTAGATCTGTGTGCTTCAACTATTCACACACGAGAATGTACATACAGTAACACTCAGGAATGTCGTCTACTCGTTAGTCACAACTCCCTCTGTTCGAAACTAGTTGTCATGTGATCGGTGAAATTTAATCAAACTAGCAACGTGACAATTAAATCCTTTGGAAGAAGTAACTGAGGTTTATGTAGATCATCAACATCTAGATTCAGATGGCATAAAATGGGAAATCAGTACACGAGCACATGCAGAAATTGTGGTGTTCAGCCACTAAGAGAAATAAAAAGAGAGACAGCTATAGGGGCAGAATCAGTTAGCTGTCATGACAGCCATGTTCAAGCCACCCGAAAGACGTAAGTTCCTCTTACCATCTCCAAAGATGGCTCACAACTCCCTCAAGCGTAAAGGTGTCTGGTTACATCCCCCCCCCCCCCCCCCCCCCCCTCTTATCCCAATAGTCCCAAATGTGTCACATGAATTTGAGAGGATGTAAAATTACATCCAGATGTACTATGGACACCTGATAAAAAAAAACCTCGCATTTATAAATTGATAATTGAGAGAAAAAAAATGTTACCAAGATGGAAAAACCTAGGGGAGTGAAAATTAAAATTGGCATTCATTAATGAACTCCAAAACTATTATGAGAGGCAAAAAATTCAATTTCATGTCAATTTTTTTTCTTAGGGGTGGGGGGAAGAAGGTGAAAGAGTGACCAGGACATATTAAAGGGCATTTATCATCCTTTTCATCTCGGCAGATCTGCGGGGATCCGGATCTTCGATGGCCCTCTCTGTCAGCACATGTTTGATCCGACACATGGACTTTTTTACCTGCACTCAAATGAAGGTTAAATTATTAGTGACAAGTAAAATGCAGAAATTGCAATCTTGTGAATATAATGTTGTATGGTGGGTGTTTAACGATTAAAATACAGAAAAGGAAAGTTCCACATACAGACACTAGTACAGCACATAAATAAGGACATACTAAAAGTAAAAACACTATGGTGAAAAGGATAGACCAAGAGGCCCTAGAAAAGAATCCCAGGTAAAGATTTTAAAGTCTCAAATAAAAATTATAGACAACAGAATAGCAATCTAACAATAATTAGGTTTTCATATCACATGAGATGTCTTGCATACATCAATAGAGCACAAAGCTAAATACTAGGTGACAATATTCAAGGAGCACACATTGAATGGCTTCAACAATATAATTACACCATTCTTGCAAAAGATGCAATGACAATTAAAACAATAGTCCCCTGTCCAGAAATAATGGTCATGTATATTTATTAAAAATTGTCACATTTTATCTAATATGGAACTAGATTCTATGGAGTGATGGAGATAGGAATATAGGATGGAGAGGAGGCAACTACTATAAAGGGTATTTACTATTTAGTGAATTCAAGAAGAAATTCAACCATGTAAAAAGCACAAAGAAATATTAAAATATTGTCACGTTTAAAAATCCCCTCCTACTCTCCTAGGCAGCAAAGAAAATGTAGAAATAACAAAATGTTGCAAAGCAATAAATAGCCTAAGGCTAATGATATTAATGGTAACATTCTATGCTAATCCATGTGAGGTATAAAAGCTTACTGTGAAGCATTGAGCAGATTATTCTCACCTTTTTCTTAGGAGGATTTTAAAAAAATGAGAATATTAGAAGCTTCGATACTGTCGGGTGGATTAACATTAAATGTGGCTGCTAGCAACTAACTGAACGTATGCCCAGCCCCTAATTAACATTTTCCTTCAATGGCCTCAAGAACCACTGAGTGTGTAAGCCATACACATGCTCTCAGTGCTCATCAATTTATGTTATGTACAAACCCAATTTTATGCAATTTAAAACTTTCTTCTATGGCCTAAGAAGAGTACAGGACTGAACCTAATTTTAAAATACAAATCACAACTGGTTAGCGTCTGCAACCCTGCACAGCTGATCCCTACAACTGAAAACCCACCACACTATCATGAAAGAATTCACACTAAAAGACAACAGGTTTTAACACTAAAACAGTGGGATAAAGGAAGAACATGACAGATAGTTTATACACTTAAGTGTAATTGTAACCTTAGTAGCGCCATGCCATCATGTGATATTAAAAAACAAGAAATAAAAAATAAAATAAAAAAAAAATAAAAACCGTACAAAGCCCAAAAGTCCAAAAACAGAATGGAACCATGCAGATCTTCCCAATACATTAAGCAGTGATACTTTAAAATGCTGGTAGCTTACAAGGTTATTTTGACATTTAATGGTACTCAAGTCGTTAGGAGACGGTCTCCCTACAGTTAAGACTAGTTAGGCATCTTAATTATAAAAAGCACGCTTTGCACTAGGATGTCTAGCCGCGGGACAAAATGCATTGGCCTTGAAAGGCAAAGCACATTCTAGAAGGCAAACGCCTCACAACATCAAGAAATTAAAAATAAAAAAAAGACCAAAATTAATTAAAATTAAATCCCAAGTAGCCTTCAAGAGGCAAATTCAAGTAAAAGCCTTCAATTTATTGCATGAATATACTATTAAATGCCTTATTAAAAAAAATAAACAAATAAAAAAAATCAGTAATGTAGCACAAGTTGGGAAGTGATAGGCAAATTTTTGAAGAAGTTACCGGCTAGACTTCTCTAGATTTTGTTGTTGGCACTATCTGCCCCAGTGGCCATCTCCTGTTAAACGTATTTAAATTAGTTCATTTTACATTTGTACTCTTCTGATAGTTATCTCTCTCTTGTTCTTCGATCTCCTCCTGTACCCTCTTACCCATCACCAAATTATGTAGAAAAAAAACAACCACGTACAAAGCCTAAAAGTCCAAAACAGAATGTACCTATAATTTTTTTTTTTTAAAAAAAAAATAAGGAAAGAAAAAGGGTGCCTCAAATGCAAAAGGGTTAGCCTCACTACGACGTGTGGCTTTTAAATCTAATGACTATATATTTAGAATTTAGATTCCTGTGAGCTCTAACACCCAACCACCACAGGATCTATACTACATTTTAATTATGGTTGCATTAACAGCTCACTTACACACAACCAGATATAGTGGCTGATTCCATTTAATCAAACCTATGAAAATTCTTGTGTATATTTCTTTCTTAAAATAATCCTTGGCAGAAACAGGACAACAAAACCACAGTCACACATCAGTAAAAGCATATTGCCAGATGTATGTTTAAGAAAAATACCCAAAATAGCATTGTCTTTGACTCTTAGTTTCCAAACTAGTAACATCAGATTAAGTAGGAGAATTTCTTAGCTTAAACTAGGAAGTCACTTTCACATTAAGATTATCAAAAGAGTTTGGCCATAATTACCTTTGATATACGTTCAGGATTAGGAAATCGCAGGTTTTGAGCATTGAGCATCTGCCTCTGTGTCATTAGCATATTTCTCTCCTTCAACAGTACATACCAAAGCTTATGGAGATCATCCCAAGACTTGAGGCGCAATTCAGAAGCTTTCCAACCACGTCCTAAGATCCATTCATGATTTACCTCAGTCAGATATCATCCAAGTAAGCACTATTTACTCCACAAATACAATTTAAATACATATACAGATCACTTTGTAACTCACAAAGTTTGAATAATACCAAGACGATAAGCAAGTAAAAAGTTCTGTAGAGAAACATTACGGTGGCATATGGTTGCAGTCTATTCAGTGCCAGATAGGTGAGAAACCATAATTTCCTAACCATCTATCAATTATAAAAGTTTGTACTTTTATTATCCATGGAGAACTCTATTCCCCTTGATTAGAACCCTACTCAAACCTCACCACCAATCTCCCACCCTCGGCACATAGAAAGAGGGAGAACACGGAATTGCTGGTTTGATTGAGCCAACACTTAGTACCAACTTTCGATCTCAGCCATCAACCATGAAGCCCAGCTACTTCCAGGACTTATACTACAAAAACCATCTCATCAACATAGTCCAAAAGCTAAGGAGGTGTCAAATATAGTATTTCTGTGGATAGATGAAATCACAGAGGGCTAGAGGAGCCAATTTCAATTCAGCTGGCATTGGAGGAGAGGTGGGGAAAGTTTGCACTTATCTTGTAAGAAGAAGTGAGGAACAGGGCCATGGAAATTACATTGGGGCACCAACAAGGATAAACAAGCTTGCTGATGGTGGGTGAATCCTCCATTAAGACCATTCTTAACTGTCAATATGTCATTAAGCTCCACAACATTACTTCTTTCATTACTTCATCTTTCTTTATCTTTGTCGAAAATTAACTTTGTCTAAAGTTTCAATGTCATGCATAAGCAGGATTACACACTAATTGAAATTATTGAATATGTATTACTTCCTCTGTCACTAAATAGTTGTACCATTATAATGCGTTCAAGCCTAACCAAGTAAGGGCCAACCCCATATACACTAGCAAAATCCCACAAACCTAATCTTGGCAGTTGTATAAGCAGACCAAATTCCATGAAGAGCAACTTAATAAAAGTAACTTTATCTCACCCCACAGCAGACAAACTGCAAGTGAATTAAATTATAAAATGGGAACCAACCATTACCCCGTATTAGAGATGACTACATCATGAATTATCTTTCTCTGGCCTCAACTAGGATCAGTCAGCTACATTGAAGTGCTTTTTTATTCTTAACAGAATCACAAATGGGGGAGAGGTTGCTTTTTATACATTTTTTTTTGCACAATTTAGGAGGTGATCAACAGGTATAGTACTTCTTGAGATCTGAAGGAGTCAATTCTAGTACTTCAGTGTTGTTTCACATTCTTAAACGGTTGCATAGAACAAGCTAGCTTTAAAAAACACCTCTTAAAGTCTAAAATTGAGAGGTTCTCATTTTGAGACGAGATAATAGTTAGCAAAAATCATTAGTCTAATGAAGCTAAGTGAAGTGCCAATGGACAGCTTTAAATAGTCTGGGATGCTGTATCACTTCTACAGTTCTACCCACAAAAAATATAATCGCTTGTTTTACAACTTATAAGGAAATATTCTCATATGAATATTCTGAGTTAGATCACTTCTCTAGTAAACGCTGTATGAGATACAAGTTCACATATCTAAATGGATTAAATCTCTAATGTCATTTCACAATAAAACATCATTTCAATAACAGCAATTCAAGCTCATAAACAGAGTCTCCCCATCCCCACCCGGACAAAAAAGCAAGAGCATTATACGTTCATGATTCAAAACAAATGCAGACACAAGCATACCAGCACACTCTCATCTATCTATCAAGGAAGAATATATAAAAACCATTAAACACAGACCAATGTATTTGTCAACTGTAGAGTTTTTACGGATTCAACTGCGAAAATTGCATGTCATGCCATACCCTCCTCACAAATTCAAGCAATTTTCCATTTATCCAAACATACTAATGACATACATCACCAAATTAACAAACCCATTTAGTATTTTGTACAAACAATAATCAATTAGTAAACAACAAACACAGTTCCAAATTCAACAATCAATAACAAAATACCAATGTCAACATAGTTAGCCAAACCTTCAAATTACAAAAAACCAACTTTGTCAAAAATCAAATGGGTCATCTTCACATTATCATATATCATAATACAATCAAAAGTACATGAAATTAATTAAAATAATTAAAAAGGGGAAAATTAAACGCACCATAAACAACACGTTTATCATCATCAGTTGATCTATCAACCTCAAAGAACTGCTCAAGAGGATTACGCACTGATGTTGAAGCAGCAGCTGCTCCACCTGCACTTGTGTGTTCGTATCTTGCAGCTGCCGAAAAAATTCTCCCACCAATTTTTCGCAGAAACATTTTTGAAGATAAACCCTAATTACAAATTGTAATGCAACAAATTCAGCAACTTTTTTGAATTGGAAAAAAATTGAGGAAATGAAGATAATTAGAAGAAAATATGAAGAACGTTCGAATATGTGAGAGAGAGAAAACGAGAAGTTTACCGACGGACGGCGGCGTTGACGGCGGGAAGTGAGAGTGAAAAGAGGAGTTTTAGTGAGGGAGTGGGAAATTAACACGATAGCGGCTTCATATTTTTATTTCATGTCTTGTTTTTTCTTTTCTTTTTTTTTTTTTTTTTCCTTTTGTTTTGGGAAATTGATAAAATAAGCTTACTACCAAACACTTATATTAGCTTGTTTGACTACTCAATTAGCTAACGTTAGTCAAATAAACTAATATACCCACAATAAGCTTACTACCAAACAGGACTTAAGTGTTTGGTAGAAAGTTTATTGAAAGAGCTTATTACACTAAATAAGCTCTTTTTGAAAAAGCTCATTTTAGGAGCTTTTTCAATTAGCTTATTCATTAATTATTGTGAAATGACACTTATAACCTCATTTAATTTAAAATCCTATCTAAACTACCTACCCCACAATTAGCTTATTGGTCATTTCACATACTCAATCACCTTTAAGCTATCAGCTATTTACCAAACACTTTTATATAACCAGTTAATACAATAAGTTAGTCAAATTAGTTAATAAAATCAGCTAGTCAAAATCAACTAACTCAATCAGCTTTAGATTTCAGCTTTCTCCCAAATAGGGCCAGTAATTTTGCCAAAAAAAAACCTTATTTTATGAGAAAGATAGTGAAATTATGGTGAAAGGAAAGTGTAATTTGAAAATTGTTTGAAAGAGTTGCATTGTATTGGATTTTTTTAATTTTGAAATATAATTTGGGAAAAGCTTGGAAAATACGAGGATAAACAGAATATTATAAACATATAGCTATTGCAAAATTTGATGGTTACGTATTATACAAGGAGGAAATACAAGTTTATCAATTTGATAAACAAGACATGTTTATCAAATGGCAATTATGTAAATATTTGGTCTTGATATTTGAGCTTATATAATAAAAAACTCAATGTAGTAATTATGTACAACTATCACTAACTCACTATTCACGGCGTTATTTGACGGAAGTGAAACTCACAAACATCCACTTGTTCAGGAAGAATGTTAGACCAACTTCAATGGAGATTTCAATGGGGGAAGAAAAGCTCACAAGCAATCGATAAACACCTACTCTTAAGGGTTAACCATACCCTTAATTTCTCCCTTTTATCTTAGGGTTTTCGTTTAATTCGGCGGCGAAGCCGCCGAAAATGGTGTTCGAAAATGGAGGTACTTGAGGTTGGCGAAATCTCCATATTAGCAACTTGAAGAATGAGGCAAAGAAGATGAAGGTGGGTGGGGAAGAGACAAAGTCTCCACTGTTGTGCAATGGCTAGAAATATACGAAGAAGATGAAGATGGAACAATAACAGCAGCTAACTGCTGTGATTATTAAATTATATAAACATCCTTCATTATCAACTGAAAATGACGCCTTTACCCCTTGATAAACTTCAATTGTTTATCAAATTGATAAACCTCGGCAGCCCCTTATATAAGGTTAAGTAAAATTGTTGAGTTTGTGGTACATGTTAGATTTGTTGTCTGATAGAGTTGATGACGTAAAGATTGTCACCATTAACTGTAAGATATTTTAATTTTATTAAAATTCTGCTTCTTTGATGTTATCAAGAATATCTAAGCTTCCACAATCCATTTGCTTGGTTAAGATGGAATAAGCTTGGTGCGAGTAAGTATAAGGTCGCTAAGGAGAATTGTGATATGAAATTGAAATCAAAATAGAAGTCTCATATTGAACAAAGGGAGTCATCAAATGCTAACATGCCTATAGCCTTATAGAGAGGGAGGAGTTTGCCAAAGTATCTCTTCATTGGAGAAATAGCATATTATCAACAAGGGGTGGTATTACTGGTATACTGCATATTGATATTGAGAAAATAGTGTATATCTTTGACCCTAGTCATAATATCACCCCATAACCAAGCAAAGTTTGGTGGAGTTGGTGGGGAACTCACTTTATGATTTTGATGTCACGAGTTTGAGCCCCACCAACTATAAAATGCTTGGAGTAGAGGGATTTCCTTACCTTCCCCTCTCTACTCTCAAGCGATGACCTGTAGAGTTGGACTAGTTTACCCTGTGAGAGGTGTCGACTCAATAGGATCCTTCTTCTTACCTTTAAAAAAAAATAAACAAAAAAAAAGTGATAATATCACCCTATGTTAATTATCCTCTAAAAAAAAAAAAAAAAAGAAAAAGAATTATTGGACTTAGGAGGAATATCTTAATTTCATTTTGGTGGTATGCTCCCCCCAAAATTGACTCATTTAATATACGAAATACTTGTAATTCAAGATATTCCGTATTAGTTTGGTATAAAATATTCTTTACTCTTTAAGGTGCTATAAAGTTCGAGTAACTCAGAAACTCTAGCAAAATATTGTCCAAATGTATATACTACGGAGTATATATTACAAAAGCATATATCGTTACGAATTTAGCAAGACTCTACAAGATCTGAGGCAGAATGTTAGGTGGGCATCCGGACCCGTTAAAACAAATAGGAGTCAACTGGGCATCAACAGCATCATCCTCATTCACAGTCAATCAACAACACTCTCTCTGTAAACTAAAAATAGCCAAAAATGCTGTCAACTTCCAATTTCATCTCTCTTCAACAATGTCCAACTCCATTCCCATCTTCTTCTCCTTCATTTCTTCGCTTCCATTTATCTCTTCCTTCAAAATTTACCAGGTTTTTTTTAAAATTTCTTTTACCCCTTTTTGCATTTTTCTCAAATTATATCATAAAGTCTTTCTTTTTACATTAATCACTAAGTTTTTTTTTTTTTTTTTTTTGGCAGGATCATGATGTCTGCTCATCACTCAAATCCTCCGCTTCCTGATGATCGCATCGTAGTGAGACCCTTTTGTTATTTTCCTATTGTTTATTAAAAATTTGATTTTTTTTCCCTATGTAATGGTTGAGGCTCAATATTACTAACTCATACTGGTAACTATTGATAATTGCTAGTATACTCTATTCGGATTTAGTTGTCACATTATTAATTCAACTTGAGTTATTACAAATAGTGGTGCAATTTCATCAATCACTCAAAATTAATCCTAAATCATCTTAAAAAAAATCTTTTAATAACAATTGTCACCTCGCTTATGATTTTGGAAATTCTCTTTGTTTTGTATGTTAGATGTGATGATATGGAGTCTAAATCTAAATTAACAAACTAAGGTTGCTTTCTTCTCTTAAGGATTGATTGTATAACTAGTAGGCTCATGCAATGGATTGACATGTAAAAAAACTAGTTAGTGGGCGTAAGACTTTAAGACTCTAAGAGTAGAAGGCAAACTTAAGTTGGTAGCTAGGTTGGGAAGGAGTCTCAACATTCTACAAAAACGAGGAATTTCCAAAAGCATAAGCAAGAGAATGATGTTATTGGTGGATTTTTCAAGATTATTTTGAGTCAAGGATGGGGTTGCTTCAATCTTTGCATACACATACTTAAAATATGTAGTAGTTACTTTTCAATATATATATATATATATATATATATATATATATATATATATAAAAAATAAAAAACCAACTATTTGAGGTTCAGATTTGTTTTGGTTGAATTAAAGGGTTTCTTGAAGATTTTGAAAATAGTTTATCAATAAGTACTGCTGTACTAGGAGTCATAGGAGGTGAAAAGGAAAATATCACAAATAAAAGGCTGTAGATTAGTGAATGTTAACAAAATTATTAATGGAATATGAATCCATGGCTATTATTAAAATGATGCAATTGCGGCTTATGGCAGGTGGGTTGTGGGGGTGCAACAATGGACTATCTGTTAATGGTGGATGGCTTCCCTAAGCCTGATGAAAAGATCAGAGGCACTTCCTCCAAGGTACATTATTGTGTATGACCCAAATGATTTGTTAATTTGTTCTTAGTTTACTGATTTAGATCATTAAAACTTATATATTTAAAAGTTCAATGACTATTGTTTAATTACATCTGTGCAAGTTTAAAGACGAAGGAAAAGATATATTTATAATGTTTGGATGATGTATGACATGTTGGATAACTCTATCATGCATACAAAACAGCATGTAACTAGCTACTGGCCATCTTTGGAACACATTGCCTTTTAAAGTAGTTTTTAAGACACACAAACATGCAAGTGGACATGAGACAGTGCCATCTTTCCATTTAGCACAATGTTGCTCCAAACTAGTATTCAACAGTAGATTGTCATTTTGTGGGTCTATTGCGCTAGACTATTTCATGATGTGAGAAATGTGGACTTCAGACTTGGGGAGGGGGGGTCTAACTCTACTTCCAGGAAAAAAAAAATTGATCCTCAAAGTTATGGTTCTTCATTTTTGTCAAGTGAGACATCTTATAAATAACTTCTGCATTGATTTTTGGTAATATAGTTATTAGTAGACCTTATAATATTACATTTTTGTAGATTCAAGGGGGCGGCAATGTTGGCAATGCTTTGACTTGTGCTGCTCGTTTGGGGTTACGGCCTAGAATAATTGCCAAGGTCAAGGTCTTCCTGTGTTGTAGCTAAAAATTTCTTCTTCTTTTGTGACTTTTCAATAAAAATCGGGAACCTAGAACTCGAGATATATTTTATTCAAATGAAGAACTCCTGAAAATTTGTTGGTTCATGTACCTTAATTGCTTATTAGGTTGCTGAAGATGCTGAAGGAAGAGGCATACTAGAAGAGCTTGAAGCTGATGGTGTGGACACTTCTTTTATTGTGGTGATTACTTGCTTTTTGTAACTGTAGATGCTCCTATTTAGATATTAGGAGATAAGAAGTATAAATTAGGGAGTTTATAAGCAACTGCTTTATTACTTGCAAATGTGATTCTGCTAGCTTCAGTCGGAACTCTGGTTGAAATATATGTGAATTATTTTAGGCCTCAATAGATGTGTATTTACTTTTAAAAGTTATTTCACTACTATTATCTTAAACTAAATAGTAGCCCTGTAGATAAATTTGCATCCTTTGTTGGATATTAGGCAATTCCCACGAGAAATCTGCAATGAATTGATGTTACGGAAGAGGGAAAATTCCCACGAGAAATCCTATATTCTTCCATGATGCTAAACTGCTCAAACTATGATAATTCATTGTAGAATCATCAACAGCTGTCTGACAATTGTATCACCTTTATGTTCAATATCATTTCTATGCCTTACTCTCTATCATAAATGTTACATTTTCTTATGTGTCAAAGAGTCGTATTTTAAGAAATACGCATTCACCTATGCAGGTTTCTGAGGAGGGTCGTTCTATGTACAGTTATGTGATTGTTGACAGTAAGATGTGAGATTCCTGTTTAAAATATTTGCATCTTTAGTCAATTTCTCATGAGCCATGACCATGAATATTACTTTTGATTTCTCATTCATATTTTACTATTTATGCTTCTTGCCCATCATTTATTTTCCCCCTAAGTTTATCGTCATCCTCATTTTGTCTTTCAATAGCACAGTTAAACTTGAATCTCAGTTTTTTGCTTTTGTTACTGTCATAATTCCACCTTGACTCATGATTGAACTTCAGCTTTTTCATATGTGTTGAATTTATACTTATTGTGATGCTTCTAGGAAAACCCGGACTGCTATATACTATCCAGGATATCCTCCCATGACACCTACTGACTTTTCCGGCTCTAGTTTATCTTCTGCTTTAGATGGTGCCAACCTTGTGTATTTTGATGGACTCTCACTAAAAACGGCTTCAGCTGTGGCAAGAGAGGTAAATATCTTGTATTTTTCTTTAATTTTCTCTTTGCTTAGTTTCCTCTCATTTGTCTGGTTAGTATATGTGCTTAAGTCAGAGATATACTGTCATTCTCATCCTTACATTTCTTATAATACTTTTGCCTATTGCAGCACTCTATACTCCATAGAGGTTGGTATTGTAAACCTAAATACTCTGGACTTTTTTTTGCCTAAGTTTCTTGGTGCAGGTTCTATGGCTTACCATATCTTTGTTGGTGTCCAGATTCTAATATATCGATAAGAGACTACCTATTATTACTTACGTTTATGATAGGCCTTGAGTTCTAGAAAATCTTAGTCAAAGATAATCTTTATTTTTGTAAGGCACTTATATGAAGATACTGTGGGTTCACCAGCTGCTCACTTTTAATGACTCAAAGCAAATTCATCTTTGTTGTAGCAATGATAATGCATATGGGTTGGGCACTTGGTAATGGTAGGTTGGTAGCAATGAAAATGTTCCTAACATATATGTATACAGATACAGAGATGCCTGCATATTTGAATACATGTTTATTTTCATACATAACTTGTTGTCAACTCGATGTCCTGTAAAAATCTTGTCTTATTTGCAGTTTTGTTTTTCATGTAGTGTCGTGATCTCTCTTTCTCTCTCTCTTTCACACACACACATACTCGCTTGCTCTTTCTCATGATTCCTCCTGAAGGTTCTGGCAATGAGGTGGACAGACTTACTGACGCTGCTGTGAGCTTCTGTTGCAGGCACGTCGTAGAGGCATTCCAATTCTGGTTGATGCAGAAATGGGAGAGGAAGGTTTTGATAATCTCTTAAAAATTTCAGACTATGCTGTTTGCTCAGCAAAATATCCTCAGGTAAAACTAGCTTTACCACTTACCACAGTTGCAACTTCTTTTGTCCTGCTGAAGATGAACTCCTTTTTTTTCCTTTCATAGAGTTAGTGATGTAATAGATAATATAGAAACTAGTTACAACTTACAAGGGCAGACATTCCCTTTGCCAGAGTTAAGACATTTTTGTTTCCTTTAGTTGAAAAGAGAGATGGGATTAGATTAGAGACCAGAGCATAATTTAATGTGGGCCAAGGAGTACGAACTTTTTTACGCATTGCTGCATATTTATTTGGACTCAGTAATTATTTGCTGCTTTTAGGATTTGATGCTTTACATAGATCAGGTGTATTGGCACATCTCATTGGCGATAGGAAGCCACTTTGATATGTGAAGAAATAAGAGCACTTGTAGAGCTTGCATAGTGTTCTGTTCTTGTCATTTGCACAATGTGCATAACTATATTATATTATTTGGGGTCTTTTCCTCAACTTTAAATTACTTCTATTGTTTACGTTTCCTCCTTATCCTTCTCTAAAATGTTAATGCATTCTTGCATCTACCGTGAAACAATCTGACCATCAATGTCACGCTGGAAGTTTTCACTCTTTTATGAAACAGTATCATTCATAAACTCTATCTCAACACTATATGAATAACACACTGCTTTGCTGCTCTTGCTGTGATAGGCTTGGACAAATGCACCATCTATGGCAACTGCACTTGTTTCTATGCTAATAAGATTGCCATCATTGAAATTTGTGATTGTTACCCTTGGTGAAGAGGGGTGCATAATGCTACAGAGAATTCATAAAGGTGAGGAATACAAGAAGTCACTTGCTACTGTTTCCCTTCATAGCATTACAAAAAAAATATATATATTATATATTGGTATCCATTGTTTACAATCTTGATCTAATCACTATCTAGAGCATGAGCTGTATGATGTGTTTAAGAAGTATATTTTTGCTTGCAAATTTGTTAATTAAATTGAATATGCATACGGTGTCATGGATACCTCATTGAATTTCTCTCTGCAGCAGATGATGCTAAGTTAGAAGAAATGAATGCGGACCTATGTTTAGCATCACTAAACAAGAAAAAAGACAGCCATAAAACTTATCCAACATGTATTTCATCGGTTAGTTTTTGTCTTCTGATATGTGTTTACATTGTACTTCTTATTGATAATATACTAAACCATTTTTTTTTTCTTTTTATTTTTTTTTATATATCATCAAAGAAAGGGGTTGGATTTTACTAATTAGATTGTTTTATGTACCGTGGTTTAGGGTTATCCTTATCGGGAAAAATCAATATACTGATGATGTCATTAGTTGCCATGTTTTGTCTGTTAAGTTAGTTCACCGTTTTTTTTTTATTATTATTATTATCCCGCCCATGCTTCTTGAGATCGGTGGATAGCATTGATTGTGGTGTAAAGTATCATCTTCATCTTTACCTTTCGAGTTTTGGGTAATTTTTAAGTTAATCTTGAGCTGAAGAGCTGTATATTGAACAGAGAACCTGATGGTATTGCCATGACATTGTCCTTTTCACTAGAGAACTACAGTTTTACTGCTTCACCCTCATGTTTGATACTTATATTTCCTTTTTCTGTTTGTATGCATTCTGCTTCTCTTCCCAGCCGGTTTTAAAGCTGGAAGCACCTGGACTTGGAACACTGAGTGGAAGGTTGCTAGTGGGAACAGCTGAGAGAATACCACACTTGGAGCTAGTTGATACAACGGGAGCTGGTGATGCTTTCATTGGAGCAGTTCTTTATGGTATGTTAAATAATAGATCTCATGCGTAGATTTGAGAAACTTATATGCTGATGGATATGTCATTTAGAAGATAAAAACCAAACTTTAGAGCTGCTCCAAGAAACAAGACAGTAAATATGAGAGAAGAGTTGGAGGAGAGCAGATGCTCTGAAAGACTGAAACTCTTGAGAAATTGTTCAATTCTTCATCTCTTATCTCTCATACCTGCCTTAAACTGCTTGAAAAGCTATGCAACTTTCTTTGCTTTTGTGATCTATTTTTTATTATGAAAGTAATATCTTGGCCTATGAAAATGTTTCATTAGTTACTTCCTAGTTAAAACAAAATGGTGCAGAAGAAGGCAATCTGTATGCTTCTTCTTGTATCCATCATAAGAAACAGACTGACTTATATTTGGAAGACCTTGTGACTGTTAAATAAGTGCATATGTGAATAATGTGCAAGATTACTGTATCAATTTTCTTCGTATAAAAAATCGGAAGGCATTTGGGAATATTTTGCATAAGGTGTTTCTCTCATAAGGAGGGCCTCCTAATGTTTCTTTTTTCCTAGCATTAAAAAAAAGTGTTGTTGGCTGCAAGCTTGTCAAGTTGTCAGCCTTGAAATTTGAACAATGTTTCTCACCTCATTTTTGTAGGTATGCTATAACCTAAATTTTGGGGAGAAAAAAAAAATCCTATTTGCGATAGTCAACTACATTTAACTCTTCCCTTGTTTAGTGTCACCGAGTTAAGGCAAACTTTGCATGAACAACTGGATTAATATCTGTTGAAGAAGGCTTTATTGGGTTTTGCATATACATATTAACTGGCTTGATCTTAGAAACTTGATGTTTAAGGTAAGTTGCCTGAAATGGTCTTTCCCTGCAATTCAGCAATTCTGATACCAAAATCGCTTGCTTTGGAGTTTGGACTAGTTAAGCTAAATATCCGTAGCTATATATTTTGTCTAGAGTAGGATTGCACAATATAATCAAACACCCATCTAGCTTTAGGTTGTGGCTCTATAGTATGATTATCAGTGTGTTCTGTGGATTAATGTTGTTGAAATATGTAATGTCTTACCCCAATTAAGTACAATCAAGTTACTAAATTGTTTTTGTTTGTAGCTCTGTGTACAGATATGCTCCCCGAAAAAATGCTGCCATTTGCTGCTCAAGTGGTGAGTGGCACTTCCATCGGTCCATACTAATTTTGTTGTTGTTAGGATTACTAGGTAGGGTTTGTCATTATATTTTTGTTGAGAAGAAAAGTGTATGTTATGACTCTGCTTGAGTGGTATCATCACAGGCAGCTGGCTGTTGCCGAGCATTTGGAGCTCGGACAGGTCTTCCACATATTACAGAGCCACGCTTGCAACCCTTTCTAGAACAGAATCCGAGTACATCACCAGCACAATGAAATATAACTTCAGGCCTTCAACCAATTCCCTTGACTGTTGGTTTGCAATATCTGCCTGTACCTTTTGTATATTTTGCTTGTTAAAGCTAAGCACGATTAGTATGTATGTATGTATGTATGTATGTATGTATATTCCTCCCAAATCATCCTGGCTAGGTTGTAAATTGTTCAAGACTATGTATTTGATACGTTGTAATGTTGTATATTAATATGATCAATAGGGTCATGTTCATTTTAAAGGAAAATACATCAGGGTTTGTTGTTTTTATGCTCCGGCGAAGTCATAAGAAGTCACTTTGTACTGTTTTTCTTGTATGTTCGTAGACATTATACCAGTGATTTTTTTGGTTCCATTGAAGCCTTTCCATATTATGATTTACTTGCTTATCTAGATGCATTATAAATAGGGTTAATTAAAGAGATTATTAATTGGAAAATTTGTCAGGAAAAATCTTTTAAAGGGACCTTTTTGTCCAAAAAAAACCTTTTAAAATTTTTTTGGCCAAGGAAAACCTTTAAAATTTTTTTTTTTTTTGTTCAAGACAGCCAAAACCCACTTTCCGACGTTGACTCACCATTCTCCGGCGTTGACCACGTGTTTTACAACACGTGTGACGCACATGACCCCTATTTTCCTAATTACACCCCCACTTTGCCTAATTTCACACCCTTTTCCCTCCAATTAAATACTCTCTCTCCTATTCTCTCTCTCTCTCTCCTAACCAAAGGGTAGTAGGCTAGTGCAAATAGGATTCTTCCATAACCTATTTTTTTTTTTTTTTTTTTAACCTATTTATCTGACAATTACATAGGTTTTAAGGTTATGTTTAGACTCGATAACTCGATTAGTATTATTGTTACAATGTTTCTTAAGAGCAATTCTACCTTTGGAGACACAATTGTTCTTGATTTTCGAGGAACTACAAAACGTACGCTTAAGGGAGAACACGCATCAAAGGTATTACATCTAACTTCATTAGACGTTAAAAAATTTGTTTCTAGAAATTCCGTCTATTGTACATACAAGTCTCTACACATATATAATATTTATGCTTTGATCAAGTTTGCAAATTTTCGTCAAAAAAAAAAACAAAAAAAAAAGTTTGCAAATTATATTGCTAGTACAATTTATGGCGGACAATTATGTTGTGTACATAATTCAGTTGTACTGAACTTTTAAAAATTCTAATGTTATTCTATGTGGGGTTTTAAGGGTATGGTAAATTTGTACTTCGTATATATCAGCTGCAAAATATTAGTATAATCAAGTTCTTGTTTAACTTAAAAAAAAAAAAACTGCAATATAGTTTTCTGAAGTTAAATGCTACTCAAAATTGATTTATACTGTATGATTCAATTTGATTGATAATTTAAACAAACATGCAAAATTAATATGGCAAGATTTAATTAATTACTGATATTAATTTCAGGAGATGTGTTTTGCTAGATTTGTATTTCTAAATAGTCTTATGTTGAATATTAGAGAAAGATTTGTTAGAAAGATTTCTTGATCATAATCCTATTAATATTTATAATTTGTTACCAACAGCAGCCAATTTTCATGACAATTCCAAAATGGGAACTTCCATTAGACGTGCTCATCATAATCGCCGAAAAATTAAGATACTATGAAGATGTTGAGGCCTTTGCAGGGGTTTGTACTAGTTGGAGACGTGCAGCAAAGCTTAGCAAACGATCACCATCGACGACTCAAACCCCATGGTTGATGCTAGCACAACCACCTTATACTGCTAAGCGTTTGTTCTATAGTCTCTACAATGGCAAGGTTCGTCGTGTGGATTTGCCCACACCACCTACACCACCTACACCACCACCATATAGTATCTTGTACAATCAATACTTATTGAGGCAACTTTATCCACCCAAGGAGTGCAAAAAAATTAGAAAGAGTGAGTGGAGGTACTTCTCTTCGCGTGGATGGTTGATTTGTGTAACACAAATCGGTCTAAATATCAGTCTGATGCATCCCTTGTCAGGGGAAATAGTTCAAACCCCTATAATAAGAGGAAACATCTTGCGTTCAATGGATCTTTTATGGCATGATCGGAAGTATTTACATATGTTCTACAAATTCGCGCTGTCAGAAAGTCCATCAGTAACTCAGGACTATACTGTTGCAATGGTTATCACTAACACTCTGGCTTTCTGGCATAGCAGTGATTGTAAGTGGACTGCAGTCAACACTGTCGACAGTAGACATTATCTCGGTGCATATAGGGATGTGACATTTTATAACAAGGAATTATATGCTGTTTTTCATCCTGATGTATGTGATTCTAAACATATTAGTCATGTTCAGGTAATGGCTTGTGGGAAAACTTGTCCTTGGACTCCAAGGTTAGTTTCAGAGCTCAGAACTGCAAAAAACGGTTATGCTAAGAAATTCTACTTGGTGGAATCAGATGGCATGTTGCTACTTGTGTGTCGTTACACGAATGTGGTATTCGATTCGAAACAGATAAGATACACATACAAGACTAAATACTTTGATGTGTGGGAGGTGAATGTCATGAATGGGTTGCTAACAAAGGTGAATGACTTGGGTAATAGAGCACTTTTTGTTGGGTTTAACTCTTCTTTTTGTAGGGTAATAGAACAGTCTCCAGTATCAAATTTGTTTAGGAACAAATTGCCTTATTGTGAGGGTAATTGCATTTACTTCACCGATGATTGGCTGGAATATTATTATCTAAATGAAGGTGGGCATGATATAGGAGTTTATAGTTTATCTACCAAACATATTTTTTATTGTTACGAAGGTCATTCGCGTTTCAGTGTATCTACACCGTCCTTATGGGTCGAGACCCCTGAGGTTGTTCATTGGTCTAGTCTTAAAACTCGATAATAAAATTGTGTTCAATATTGCAATTCATATTATTGTATTATATTAGCAAATGATATTGTGTTTCTTTAATTTCTTTTTTTTTTTTTCTTCTCAAAATTGTTAGAAATAGGTTGAAGTATAGCATCATTTTATATTTTCTAATACTAAATTTTATTTATTTACAATTTGTATATTTAAAGTGATATCTTAATCTCTATGACTTGAGGATTAAGGAGTGAAGGGACAGTTAGTCCCTCCATCCAATGGCGGATCTAGGATTTTGTAGGTAACGGGTCACTATTGTGCCTTGATAGCATACCAATCATCAATAATGCATTGTTTACAAAGATAAAAAAATAAAAGTACTTCATAGTAAATATTACTCCCTCTGTTATTTTTGTTATTTACATTTGGTATTATTCGTGATGATTAAGAAAGAATTATAGCGAAGAGTGGGTCTGTTCTTTTCAGCTTAATTTTCATTTCATTTCAGTTCAGTTCAGTTCAGTTCAGCTCCAACCAGTTTATTTCAACTCCAATCAGATCAGTTCAGTTCATTTTCAATTCAGTTCCTAATTTCCTTCTGTCATAAAATATTCAGTTCAATTTAGCTCCAATCAGCTTAGTTCAGCTCAGTAAATGAGAACAGGACGCCCTAAATACGAAGTATCACTTTTATGATTACCTTCTTGTCAAAAAAAAAAAAAAAAAAAGGTAAAGCATGGGATATATAACTAGATGAACATATGTAAAATAAGGAAATTTTGACAATTACCACCTTCTATTATGTCCATTTTAGCAATTACCACCTTGTATTTTTGTTTTTGAAAATTACCACCTTCTATTTTCAAAAACATCAAAAGTTACCACCTTCTCCACCACATGATGTCATGTGGGCCCCACCCTTTACCTTTCCCTCCTATTTCCCCTTCCTCACTTCGATTCTCATCTCCCTTGTTTCTCTTCTCTCTCCTTCACCATTAATGGCAATCAATTCTTCCTCACCCACTTAATACTTTCTGAAAATTTACTCCCTATTGTCACATCCTCTCTCTCCCTCATAAATCTTGGTCAAAATAGTTGCTAAATTGCCCAAAATCGTACCTTGTTCCAGGCGCACTATCATAGTACAATTGGGTTGGAAACGTCATTGTTGAAGGGGGGACCAAGCTAGGATATCTCAATTAGTTCACCAATTGAACACCCTCACCCCTAATTTGATTCACAAAACCCTAATTTCAACTAGGTAATAATTCACAATTTGTTGTCAATTAGTTCATCAATTGAACACCCTCACCCCTAATTTGATTTGCAAAACCATAATTTCAACCCTAATTTATTGTTAATTTGATTCGCAAAATTACAATCATAAACCCTAAAACGCATTGAAAACCCCTAAATTAAAAAATTAAGATGAACAACATACCTTTCTTTTGGGAATCATTGTCATGTTGCAGCAACCACCAATAATTGTTCGTCAATTTGGATTTAGAGGAGTGAATTGAAGTGTTCTGATTTTTTTGGGGGAAAAAAAGTGAGAGGAGGGATGAGAATCGAAGAAATGGGAGGGAAATAGGAGGGAAATGTAAAGGGTGGGGCCCACATGACGTCATGGGGTGGAGAAGGTGGTAACTTTTGATGTTTTTGAAAATAGAAGGTGGTAATTTTCAAAAAAAAAAAAAAAAAAAAAAATACAAGGTGGTAATTGCTAAAATGGACATAATAGAAGGTGGTAATTGTCAAAATTTCCGTAAAATAATAATGACATTTTTTAGGGAAAGTATGAACGCGTAAGGTTGGAGTATTATGTAAAGTTTTATAAAAGGATTAATAAAATAAAATAAAAATGCTCAAAACCGAATACATAAAAGGAACCAAAAATGTACATATTACAACCAATTTAATAGATTGAACAATCCAATTTATCATATTAATAGATACTATACTCCATAGTAACAATTTGAATTAGATTAAATAATCAAGTTTATAGTGATTAATGATGATCATATCTACTTATGTAGTATTAGATTACCTATTTCAAAAAAAAAAAAAAATCAAAAATACTACGTACGTATTTTTGATTTTTTAAATGGTGACCCACCATGACCAAGCTTGCATCTGCCAATGCCTCCATCTCACCTCAATGTAACCAGGTTTCGATCCTCAGCTCCAATAACTAGGTATTAGCTTACTATTTAAATAAACTTCATCTCCTTAATTAACTTTTTTTTTTTTTTAATATATTTTTTTTTATTCCATTTTTTTTCCTATGAGTACTCCGTAGCCGTTACGGAGTAACAATATTTCACAACAAATTTCGATAATTGACAACAACAAAAAAATGTGGCTAAACTAGCATTTTCTCCCTTGGCTCTTTTCATTGCAATCTTCTTGCACAATAATTTATTGCAACTGGCAGAAAAATTCTCTCTTTTTCTCTGCCTGTCTAACAACTCCCAAAACAAAAAATCCAGCAAAAATGTTAACTTATTTCACAAATTCAGTTCCCAACACTTCACTCAGAATCCCCCACTTTCTCTCTCCTCAAGCTCCCACCTCCAATCCCAGGTCAAATTTCTTCCATTTATGTCAATAATCCAATTATTCTCTTTTAATTTCTTTATTCCAATCAATTTTGTGAATACCCATTTGTTAATTCAGCAAAAATTGCTTAAAAAAATTCAAACTTTGTTGTTTATGCAGGGCAAAAATGATGTCTTCTTCTTTACCAGAGAATCGCATTGTTGTATGTTTTTCACCTTTTTTTCTTTCCCTATTTTTTGGGTGTGTATGTTAGCAAAATTAATCTGGAAATGATATAGTGTGACTAAGACTGATGCTCATGTTAGCAGCTGGGTTGTGGAGGTGTAGTTGTGGACTTGTTAGCTGCTGTTGCAAGCTATCCTAAGCCAGATGACAAGATTAGAAGCACCAGTTTTCAGGTAATTATTGACTTTTTTTATTCAATTTTTGATGACTTGTATATTTATGAATGCTAAAATGCTCCCATTATTTAGATTGTGATTTGTGATCATGATTTTTGGTTGATTTAGTGATTTACTGTCGAATACTATTATGGATTGTGGAGTTGTGGACTATGGTAAGACTAAGATTTAATTAGCTTTTAACTGTTTAAGAGTAAATTTGAAGTTGGGAAGTATGCCAAGAAATTGAATTTATGGACAATGAATTAGTAGGAAATTGATGTGGATTGTGGAATTTGAATCAAGTAGTATTTCTTATGCTTGATTGGTTGGTTATGATTGGACAGTCGACGGGAAGTCGGTTTTCTGCAGAATGGAGGGAGTTATATTAGAGGATAGTAGATTAGTGTAAGGATAACCCTTTTTGTGGACAAATTGTACAAGTCTTTTTTCTGGAAATATTTAGTATGGAAATTAATAAGTAGCAATCACTCGAGGCAAGTTACTCTATAGTCCACACTCGAGTTAAGCTGTACATAAAAGATAGAACATCTTGAGCAAAATCGAGTTAAGCTGTACGTAATGATAGAACAAATTTTCACTTAATTTCTCTGTTGCAATAGGGAGCTTTGATTGTGAGACTCTATGAGAAATCAAAAGCAAATTTCTGGTTTCCCTATGCTGTGTATCTCCTCGTAATTCACTAATTTGTATATTTATTCACTCAATGGACATACATATCACTCCACTAAGCAAAAGATAAGTCTGGGAAGTGGGTATATATGCATTAATTTTAATCACCAATTCACCGCAAAAGTTAAAGTTACTATTTTCTAGAATATTTTTAAAAGATGGTATGTGACGGTCAACAAAAGTCAACAGGCATCTGTTGAGAGTAACTACGATGATGGTTTGTTCCATTGGAGGGCTTATTTGGTAAGGAAGATGGAATACAGCGTTTATGGACTTTGAACTATCATATACATGGTCTATTGCATTATATCTTATTGGTTTCTAGGTGCTTGTTTTCAGTGATTACCAGTCCTATACATGGTCTACTGCATCATATCTTGGTTTCTAGGTGCTTGTTTTCTCTCCTTTTTTAGTGTCTGATCTTTTGTTAATTTGTTATTACATTGCCCAGACTTTGGCAGAAAAACATTCAGTTGCAACTGAAATACTTGTTAATACATCAGTCTAAATGGTGTTTCAATCAATCTCTTTATTGTGCTTCATTTTGCTTTCTCATATATAACAATTTTGTCAAGGAATTGTTTCTTGCCAGGATAGTTTCTAAAATATTATATTAGTATATATTAAAATATTTTACTACGTTTTTTCAAAAAAAAAAAATAAATAAATTTTACTACGTTAATTTTTCGAGTTGATATTATTGTAAATGCACTGATGAATATTTTCATAGGTTCAAGGAGGTGGTAATGCTGGAAATGCCTTGACATGTGCTGCTCGGCTGGGATTACATACAAGGCTAATATCCAAGGTCTTTAATGTGCTTTTGCTGCATTTCTCTCATTCAAACTGTTGTTTGTAATAGATTAGCTTAGCAGATGTTTTATCTTATCAATTTATCTTAATGCACTTGTAACATTTTTATTTTAGGTTGCTGATGATGCTCAAGGTAGAGGAATACTTGAAGAGCTTGAAGCTGATGGTGTTGATACTTCTTTCTTTGTTGTAAGCTTATTATTTTGCTACTTTTCAGTTTCTTAAATCGAGTGTTCTGGCAGTAAGATAACTGCTACATACGAGTATACAGAAAGAGACCCATAAAAATAATGGGTGGTTGGATCATAGCTTAATAAGAAGGGTCAATGGGCGCATTTCCTTGTCTATACAGATTGAAGCTGATATAATTAAATGTTACTGCCTTTTATCTAATCACATTTTTGCTTGCTTAATTATGTATTTTGCTATTGTTGCATAATAATGAAGAATATAATCTGCATGAATATCTAAGTGTTTGATGTGAATCCAGACTGCTTCATTGATTTTCTTCCTCTTATGTTTGCCTCCCCCCCTCCCCCCCCCCCCCCCCCCCCCCCAAAAAAAAAAAAAACACACACACACACACACACACACTATATCTTTCTAAAACGATCAGTCTTTGGCTTACTATGCAAGCAATTTTTTGCTATATTTATTTATCATTTCTTTCCCCTGTTATCCTTCTAAACTCAACTTAGATTAACATCAACATTGGCCAATAAGTCAGAAAAACTCTATAGAGGCTCTGTCAGGAGTGAGAAAAGGTGGGGGCTAGGGGGTTTTAAAGGGAGCCTTACCGCTTCAGTAATGGAGAGGTTTTTGTTTCTATGACATCCTAGATCTGACTTTTGACTTCTCTAATGCAACTAAATAATGCTTATTCACATTAAATAAGAAGTTCAAAACTTCAAATAGCTCAATGAGCCATTTTGAATTAGTCCACTAAAATTTGAAGCTGGAGTAAATATTTTGGGTCAATAGGAAATAGACTTGTATCATTCTCAATTCTGACTAAAAAGGCTCCTAATTCGACAGTGTTTCAAAATGTTAATATTTGATTTATGCAATATCCCAATGCATCTACTGTTGCTCTTCTTGATCAATGTTTGAAATGGCTCAAAGAGCTCTTGGGCAATAGGGGTCGTAGATACAAGGCGCAAATGCGCACTTAGGTGGTACATGCCTCATCAAAGATTCTGTGTAAGAGAAGCCTGGAGAAGTGGATTGGAGTGAAATTTATGCAGCCACTGTGCTTCTACACCTCATGAAAATGCCTCGCCAGGACTTTCTTAGTGCTTGGGCTTCAGAACTTGGGCATAAGTGTGCCTTCTCAAACACTGTTTCAATCTTTAAAAAATTAATAAAATAAATAAACAAAAAACAAAATTCTGTAAAGGGATGATGTTTTTTAAAAGTTCAATTTAATAGTTTGGGTGCCCTAGTTGTAAGGCTGAAACTATAGTGCTATCAATTGTTAAGGTATCAGTTTTTTAATGGTTTGGGTGAGAAGGGTGAATAAGCTAAAAGCCTGTGAAAATATGGTGCTATCAACTATTAGTGACCAACAAAGGATAATCCTTAGATTCCATCTTCATCATATTTACTGTCAGTATACTTCACACAAAAGAATTGTCCTTTCAATCCCTCATGCATTTCTGTCCAATTTTGTTTTGGAACTTTTATTTATTTTATTTAGCTATAAGTATGCTTTCTTTCCAATCCTCTTCAGATAATTTGTCCAACTTGGTAGTATAATATATTCATTATCAGAGGAACTAAAAAACTGTTTTCATTTGTGCTCAGTTGTTGAAACTCCCATTAGCCCTTTATATCTTGGGGTTTCAAAGTACAAGTACCAGCAGCTTACTTTGTTTTCTGATCCAGTATAGGTGTCAGTTCTAGTCTTATATATATATATATATATATATATAAATTTTATTATCCCACTGTTGAGGCGATCCAGGGAAAAAAGTAACGACATAATCATAAATCTAGGCACCATTTTATTTTTTTTTTGGGGTGGGGGGTTGAAAAAGATCAGGTGTCTTTAAATTCCGGGTAAAGAAGTTCAGAGTAGTGTTTGTAGCTTCTCATGCATACAGAATCACAGAGATATCCTTGGATCGTCTTTTTCTAATGTAAAATGTGATAAGGATTTTCTTAAATTTCACTGTTCTAGAAACTGAAGAACTTTTGGTCCTTTGTTCTGTAACTCCCCTTCTCTTGAGTCTTGGCTGTTGGTAATGGTTCCTTAAATCATGATTATAATTTAAATCTACAATACTGTGCTATGCTTGTACAATGTCCTTAAGTTCATTATACTCCATATGAAAGTACTAAGAAAACTATGTAAGCCATTCTAATCTGTATCTGTTTTTCGTACCCCTTCTTCTGCAGGTCTCTCCAGAGGGTAATTCACCATTTACCTATATCATTGTCGACAATGAAACGTGAGTTCTACTCATAACTTTTTAATCTGTTGGCAATGTTTGTTTGCATATTAGGAGAAAAGAAAAGTTGACTTATTAAGAACAAGCTAATTTATATCTATAGTCTGACATAGAACTTTGTAGCTTTATATTTATAAATTTATTTGGTAAAAAAGGAAAATCAGATTCTTCATTGCTTTCTGAATCCAAATATAATTCTGAATGTTCTATTGCCTACAGACTGTTAGTATAAAGTGATGATCAAAATTGAGCCATAACAAGACTATTTGCAGTTTTATTTTTTGTCTGATTATATAAACATAAATGACCGGGTCAGCAGAAAATCTTTGTATACGTTATACAGTATATATTAAAGTGCTTGTAAGTTGTAATATGTACTCTTAAAAATATCTAAGTATCCAATATTTTGATATTTTTAGGAAGACTCGCACGTGCATTCATACTCCTGGGTACCCCCCATTGGTACCAGAAGAACTCTCCCGGTCAAAATTAGAATCTGCTATAGATGGAGCAGGGCTTGTATATTTTGATGTTAGGCTGCATGAAACTGCTTTAGTAGTTGCAAAAGAGGTAATTACAAAATTGTTTTGTTTCCATTCTGGAATGTGGATAGTCAGCCTTATGCTATTCAGTTACAGGGACAACGCATACTTTTACTGAAACTGAGGTCCTAAAAGAGTTTTTGGCTTGGTTTACTTCATACTAGTAATGTCTGTTCACAGTGTTTTTTATTCAGATGTTTATTTTATTTTATTCAATTTTTCTTTCTTTCTTTCTTTCTTTTTTCCCCTCCCACTGTTTATGGAAGCACAATGTGCTTTTTAAATCTTAAGGATATCTTTATTCTATTCCTAACAAATTTAGTGTTCCAAATGTTAAGATCATTGATATATTGGGCTCTACTCCTTCAAAAGCCTGTTTAAAATTTAATAATGGTAACTAAAAGGTCTTAGGATTTGTATTTCATAAGGGTGCTTATTAATAATTTATCAGGTGTAAGGTAAAGATATCCCTTATAAATTTTTTACATGTCAGTCAATAGGCACATGACCTTATGTGATATCAAGTTGAATTTTTAGAGTGATATCATATCACACATCATAAAGCATATAAAGCTGATGAGATGCTTCCAGATAGATTTAATGGGGGTATCATACTGCGTTTACAGCCACAGCTTATAGAATAATGATATGGTAGGCTGTATTAAACATTGTTTTCCATGCTGATGGCAAATTAACAACTTTCTGTGGCTTCTTAATAGACTGAGCTACAAAAGATGGGGTCATATGTGTTTTTACTACTTTCTTGAGGATACTTGCTAAGTTCTACTGTAGAGCTCATTTTACTGTCATAGAAATAGACTATGGCAATTTAGGAGGGATATGGATTTGTTTATGTGCTACATCTTTCTGAAGTAGAATGTGATGTAAAGACTATCCTCTCTCATCCTCCAAACTCTTGAAAATTTCACATGAGATGAATGACATCAACATTTCATAGTGTCTGATCTGTTTCCAGCGCAGGCAACTAGTAGAAATATTCCTATTCTAGTAGATGCAGAAAAGAAAAGAGATGGGCTGGACGAGCTTTTGAGTTTTGCCACTTATGTGGTGTGCACTGCGAAATTTCCACAGGCAAGACTTGGGACTTCCTCCCCCCCCCCCCCCCCCCCCCCAAAAAAAAAAAAAAAAAATAAATAATATTAGGATATATTCTGCTTGACATTGACATCTACTTTAAAGTTTATTGTTTGAGGTTATTAGATTATTTATCAGGAGATTTCCTGCATCAATTTTACAGATATGGACAGAAGCTTCTTCTGTACCAACAGCCCTTCTTTCCATGCTGTTGAAATTACCTAAAGTTAAGTTTGTGATTGTGACTCTTGGTGAAGATGGATGTATCATGCTTGAAAGAAGTCACAACAGTGAGTCTTTTCTTTCTTACATTTAGAACAAATCTTTATCAATTGGGTTCATGAAAATGAACTCTGATGATATTAGTTTAACCAACATATAAGATTTAGACTTGTGGCTTTCAGCCTTAAACTTATACTATACATCATGCAGAAGCTTCAAATTCAGAGGAAATGTGTATTGACGAAGTTTTTGAATCTCTGAAGCAAAAGGCACCCAATGACGATTCCAAGCCAACATGTGTTTCATCGGTATAAATAATATTCCTGTTACACAAAACTTTATGCAATTGCTTGTCATGTCTTTTTATTTATTACTTCTTTCTTTTTTACTTACTGTTTCATTTATTACATTTGTCAATGCATAATTTCAAACATCAATATCTTTAATTTTCAATAAGTAAAAATTATATAATATATATATTATCAAAGTATTTATTGAGACGATTCTAGCAAGATCTCACTTAACAGTGTTTTTCCTTAACTATAACTAACAAAAGACGGTCAAAAGAGAACATGTGAATAGTGAAAAAGTCAAATTAGGTCAAGTAATAAAGAATGAATTATTTTGTTTGTATGGTTGATGCACATAGTATTGCCTGCCCGGCTGCCCCAGGTCCACCTTCAGACCTTGGCCACCTTGCTACTTGTTGAACTACCAAAAGTACGATATTTGCTCCTGCTATCTGTGGCATGACTTAAGTCTCAGCTTTGCACAATTTCCCTGCCCTTCTGGCAAACTTCCTGCGCTGGCATAGTTTCCACCTGCTGAGTAAAGTTGGCAGTGTATTATCAAAGCTCCTTGATGATCTTAAGTTAACTTAATACGCTTTTACTCTTTTTTGCATGTAGATAATTTCAATTCAAGGCTGATATTTGATAAGAACTCTTTTGTCCTCTGTTGTGTCAATGTCCAGTCTGTGGTCACATTGAAAGCAGATGGGATTGGGACACTATGTGGGAGGCTACACGTGGGGACAGCTGAAAAGATTCCACCCTCCGAACTCGTTGATACAACGGGCGCTGGAGATGCATTTATTGGAGCAGTTCTTTATGGTATATATCTGATACTCATACGTATTTCTCTATAAAAGCAACTTCATTTGTCATCTGGGTCATTCAGCCGCATTCTCTGAGTCTGAATTTGTATTGCATATCAGTATATGCACACTCTCATACATGCCATTCTTCCAATTAACTAGTAATCTGGACTTTCTGGTTTTATATGCTGGAAACTACTGTGACCAGCTTTTTTTAAGTTTCAAAATGTAAAGTAGGACATAAGCTGAACAAACATGTGTTATTGAGTCACTGAGGAACATTCTCCCCAAAGCCCTAGCATACTGCAATTTGTCTCATTCATTATAATGCAATATGATTTAATACATTAATATGTGTGATACTAATTTTTTTTGACAAATTCACAGCTTCATGTGTGAAGTTGCCTCCAGAGAGGATGTTGCCGTTTGCTTCGCAAGTGGTAAGTAGAAAGGAAGTTTCTTGGACTATTCATGTTGTCTCAACAATTTAATTATCTGACTCGTAATTTTGTGTCAAAACATGGAAAAATACATCTGAAATGATAGACTGACTATTAATAACATAGTAAGATTGATTTACCAAACAGACAACTTACATGCTCACCCTGCATTCCATCTCTTACTAGGCTGCCTGTAGCTGTAGAGCGTTGGGAGCTCGGTCAGGTCTTCCCCGTCACTCAGATACTCGTCTTGCACCATTTTTACACGAGGGTTCAGAAATTGCTGGTCTGGTGCCATGAGTGTATATACCTTATTACCTTACAAGAAAATGTGCATTTCCACCCTGTATAACTATGTTGTAACTTGCCCCAAATTGGCATTTCTAATTACTGACTTCTATTAATGCATCGGCTGATTTTGTATGGTGATCATCTGTGCTGCTTTTGTCAACTCTTTTACGTAATTTTTTATGTACTTATTTTGTTGTTCGTCATTTTTCATTGGAAGCACTACCAGTTCTCTTTTGAATTCTTGATAGGGATTATGTCAGACCTTTCTAGATCTACACCAGGTAGCTCTTTGGTTTTTTTTTTTTTCCCCTTGTTAGTATTGTGATTGTGATTGTGTGAGTTTCACTTGTATCTTAATGTATAAATTAGCCATCTATTAAGATGCGGAGTAGCATACTCATGTTGTCTCCCCCTTTATACTACTGGTAATTTCTATCTGCAATTTGTTCGCAAAGGGCTTACATCAGAACTTAAAATTAGTCATGCTGATGTTCTGTTATTGCTTGATTGCCTTCTATGTGACAGTCTGCTCATATCCTTCCTTTGCCTGGTAATTAAGGTGTGATTTCAACTCCTTCGTAGAACACTTTTGTAGTTACCCGGTTTGATATTTTCTCAAGCATAACAAAAACTTGAAGGCAATAATATTTTGGCCTAAAAGAAGCAGAAAAATAAATCAACCAGCTTGAATAGCAAATTTGGTTTCAGACCGAGGCGGCATTCCAAATTCCAAAGCCCCGCATGGATAGGTAAGGCACTAAGAAACTAGGCTATATATAAGCAGGGTTATTTTACTCTGCTTAATCCTAAGCGGGCTAAGCCAATATCTTTCTGAAACAGAATCACAGCAGTTGCAGTTGCAGTTGAGCATGCAACAATGCAACATTGCAACTGCCTGTGATAAAAATCATAAAATAGATGTCGCCTGCTAACAAAGTTCTTTGGTGAATTCAACATAATGAAGCAGAAAAATTTACTGACAGTTACCACTTATCATAAATGCACGAGAAGATTTGGGCAACGAGAACTCCCAAATTGTTGCTAACAAACTTTAGTGTTACTAACAAAGTTCTCGTCGCCCAAATTGTTAGTAACACTAAAGTTACCACTTATCCTAAATGCACGAGAAGATGTCCAAAACTGATCAGTTCAGTTTTTTATTTATGGACTTCTAATATGAAATTTATACCAGACACTTTTAAATACTAAAGGAACATGAATTTTCTCCCATAAAACATTATCTGAAAGCACAGGATCATAGAAACACAATACGGAGTATATGTTGTCTGAAAGATACGAAAGCTCAAATTCCAGCAAGCACAAGGGAGGGAATGGGGAGTACCAGAAATCTGAATTGACAGCAAAACTCAAAACTGTAATACTAATACTACTGTCAGTATGAAATCTTCAAAAATTAAACTCATATCAATGAAGGTCTACTTGTCATTTCCTCTACTTGCTCGGAATTAGATGCCTAATTCTTAGTTTAAGCATAACATTACCTTAAACCATAATTATAATTACATACAATATCTAGGCAATTAGTACATCATTAAACAAAAGCCAACACCAACCATAACTAATTCTAAGTACTGCCAAATTACAAAAGATAAATAATAGTCAGCTTTTACCCTCATCTAAATTAAGCCTATAATATCCAGATTACACATTACAAAATAGCTAAACATCATCAGTTAACTATCACCTAGCCAAATGTTCTCACAATAAGCTGTCTGCCTTGGAAGGCAGCCTTCTAAAGAAGCTAAAGACCTGCGGTGGCAGTTTGCTCCTGAACTTTGGTGGCCTGAGATAGTATATCCCCCACAATGCAACCACCGCCTTAATAGGAACCATGTAGAATCCGATGGCAGCAAATAAGCACAATATCACAAACAAGAAAGTGGCTCTTGGATCCCTCCAACTCAACAATCCCTGAAAGCGCTCTCCTTGAGTTGCCATGTCTCCCACCACAGTTTGTATCCTCCCTGCTACACTTCGAAGCCTGTCATACCTCATCCTCACTAGTTCTGAGTTCCTGGTTGAGGGGAAAGTATCAAACTCTTCATCAAGTTCATCAGGGTACACGTTTTCAGCATGTGAAAGCCTTGTGTCCATATGAGGAGGATGCCGGGGCCTAGACCTGTACCTCCATACCCCTACAAGTGCCATGTAAATAAGCATTGTAGGGATGATGAGCTCCGGAAAAGTGACCAGCAGAAGGTACACCAACACAAATAAGGACGAGTAAACAGGTCTCTGCCAAGACCGGATTGCCTCAGCCCAACGAGCCATCCCAATCACACCTGAAAGCACATTCATAAGCCTAAAGAAGTTGGCCTTGCTCTTCCTCATGCTCCACATGTGAGAGTCATGATCAAGCATGTATTCCACCACCTCACGGCCCAGAGCAGGCTCTGCTCGACTGAATCGAGCAGTTACAACATTCATAGCTTGGTACCGTAGAGACTCTAGTTGAGTCACTGATAAAGGGTTCACATAATGCATCTTAGGAAGCAAAGGCATTGCATACATATGAAGCATATTTCCCATATTTTCACATGAGAATCTCACTGCCAAGTGAAGCTCCCCCATTTTCTTCACTCCAGAAGCATGCAAAATCAAAAGAGGGTAAGAATGAGTATACACTCTATCAGTTTCCAGGGTAGAGAGCCTTATTCGAACCTTCCCAATACGCGAATCTCTTGCTCCTGTGGCAGCAGCAACGTTCTTATCAAGCCTGCAGTTATCAAACACACCAACTGTAATCACAGTACAAGGATCAAACACCTCCCAAGTGTACTGCTCATTCCATTTAGGTGAAAGCGAATCCACCACAGTCCTTGTCCGAACCCATTTCTGACCATATTTCGCCACACAATAAGCATCCGTCGATCCCCCTTTACCTTCCCTAATCTTCATTGGCATAAGCCCTGTTGCCCCTAATATCCCCATCTCAAGAACACCAATGTGAGGCTTCCAAAGCTGTTTAGCAGTAGGCCTAAGATCACTGCTATACATCGTCGCCTCATCTAGAACATGGTACCCTCCATCCAACGTAGCTCGAATATGAATCCTCGACCCAAACCGACTCTTGGAAGGATCAGAAGGGTTACTGAATGCAAAATTCTGATTGTCAACATGAAACCACTTAGAGGGAACCGTCTTATCATCCCACCTCCTCTCAACAGCACCCAACGGAAGAAGCAATCTCCCCACAACCTCCTCACGCCCTGGCATTATTCGATCCTCAACCGATATCAACACATACTCCTCCAAAGGCTCAGGAACCACAAAGATCAAGTCCTCATTCCAAAAGGGGTTAGACACTGCTCTATTCGCACCAGCAGGCGAAACCTTAGTCCTCAAAACCTGATTACCAACCTGAACCTTGACATAAAACTCCGGATACCTCATTATCGAACCACCCTTTTCCCCCAACACAATATCCTGCGCCTCAATCACATTCAACCTCAAGTACCACAGCTTAGGAGACAAGTATATCTTCGATTTTATCGAACCCAACCCATCAAAATGAACATTAGCCGCTTTCGAGTGCCACGCCTCAGCAAAAGCCTCATCAGCTTGTGTCCCAAACCAGATTGAAATCATAACCTCACCCGCCTTCGACTTATCCCCTCGTTTATCCTCCATCCTAAGCCATTGCGGCGCAAGCTGACTATCCGGTGGCACTCTTTTCGGCACCTCATTCAAATCAAACCAAACCCGCCCAATAAATTCATCCTTATCCCTCTCTTTAACAAAGACCTCCACCATAGACGACTGAATACAATCCTTAGAAAACGCGAAAACTTGATCCCATTCAGCATGATTATAACTCACCCTTTTCGTAACCCCTTTATAATTCCCCAATTTAACCTCACAAATCACTTCACCTCCACCAAACAAACTCAACTCTCTTGCTTTCACAACCTTGACATACAAATACTGCATTTGCTCAACCAAATCATACGTCGAACTCGTCTTATCCTTACTCTGTAAACCCCCTCCTAAATGAGGTCTCGTCTCCTTCAACGAATACTCACTTGTCATCAACATCCCATTTGGGTAAATCCCCAAATTACCCCTCCCACCACCCCCAACCATTGGTGGATTCTGAAGGGTTGTTACGACAACCGGCTTCATCTCACTCATCTCCCCACCTTTCTGCTGAACTCCGCCATTGTTAACATTACTATCCCCCGCTTGATTTTGCGCCGCCATTGAAGAATTTCCCCCTTTTTTCTTTCCCTTAATATGATTTCCATTATTGTTGTTGTTATTATTATTATTGTTCTTGACATTGTTACCCCCAACAATTTGCACGTTATTCTCGCCACCATTCTTCTTCATAGAATTGTTATCACTAGAATTGTTGTTGAAATGGACGAGTTGTTTGGTGTTAACAACAAGATCATTCCGACACGAAACGTAAAGCTTCAAACTAATCTCACCCCTAACATGAGAAAACAAACTCCGCTTATCAAGGCTATACAACTGCGCCATTTCTTCCCCTTCTTTGGCCACGCTTGAACCCGAAATCCGAACTTTACCCAGAAAATTCCTGCTATTACTCGACCTTTTCTCGTTGAAAACATTCACTTCTAACGTTCTATAAGGCAGATTAGCAGCATCATTGAGATGAAAAACAAGGGTTTCATTCCAAACAGGGTTTAAATCTTTGAATTTAACCTGGGTTTTTAGCCTCTGGTTTTCGAATTCTACTTCTACAAATGGAGATGATGAACCTTCTCCATCTTTTGGCATTAAATTATGGGCTCCAATTACTTCTACTATGAGTTTTTCTTTGTTGTTCATCTTTTTTTTCTGGGCGTTTTTTTTAGGAGAGAGAAAATGAAATGGGGGTGTTTTTGTTGGTGTAACAGAGGAGGAGAGAATGCTTGTGACAGTAGAGAGAGAAAGAGGAGGGAGGGTAGGAGAGAGAAAATGGATGGGATTTTGAAAAAAATAAGTATTTGGAGTGTAAACTGTTAAGTACACGCGCCAAGCGCGTGAGAAGTTGGAGAACCAATGGTAGAGCTAGAATTGGAAGTGTACGTTTTGTGTGTGGATGTAGTTGACATTTTTTTGTGGTTTGGTCTTTGGTCTTAGTTACTGTTACAATGTTATTAATTGCTATGGTGATGTAATCACGGATTAATTGCATAATCCAATTACCCGGTGTAGGCATGAGATTAAATCTTGTTTTAAATTACTACTCCGCGTGTTATTAATGGTTGTGGTAATATTATCACGGATTAACTGCATAAGTATAGGCATGAAATCAAATTTCGCTTTAAATTATTTCGTACTTCGTATTACTCTGTATAGTATTGTCTTCGTCTCTTTTTTTTTTTTTCAACCGTTAGAGTTTTCTACCATTCATACAGTGGTTTTGACTTGTATTAATGACTAATGTATAGCAAAATCATGTCATGTAATATTAGTAGTCAAACCTGTTCAAACTGTTGCAATTAAAAAACAATGGGGGAGTAAAATGTGTATGTTGTTAAATAGTTGTATTGATGGTATGAAATTAGGGCTGTTTCAAAAAAGAAAAACTACTTGTACAACCTCTTTATTCAACTTTTTTTAATTAGTAAAAAAAATTAATTTTATTCATCATTAAATTTATAAAACATATAATACGGAGTAGTAAATTAATTAATAAGGCATATATGTATTCATAAGGTTTACTTTTAAGTATTCAATTAAAATCCCTATTGAAGCTATGATTACTTTAAACAAGCTATAAAAATTGCTCAAGTGTTTAAGTAAAGCTATATGTTAATGATGGACTAATAATAGTCCATTTGTGCATGAAGTACAACTGATGTACATAATACAATTGCTATTCAAAAAAAAATGTACAGAATACAATTCACTGTTTTTAACTTTTGTCTTTTTATTTTTATTTTTTTAATTCATTATTTCCTTAATAAGAAAAAAGGGAGTGGAAGAAGAAGATTATAAATCTGTATAAGTGGAGAAAAATTTAACTGGATCAGCTATTGGACCAATGATACTCTAATTAAGGTTCTAAGCTTTTTTTCTGACAGCTTAGTGCAATTATAACCGTGAAGAAAATATATTTATTGCTACATTCAATTTTTTGAGGAGTATTTTTTTTTTTTTTTTTAACGAGGACTAAACTGCTTCTTTGATCACAATTAGAATGTGAACTCCTAATAATACTCTCTTAATCCTAACGACTCCTATTTCAAATTCTTAATGTTTTAAAACTTTTGAACCTTGGTGTTAATTCTTAATCCACCCCTTATTTATACTGTTAATTTTATTTTTTAAAAAAACTTACAAGGTTTATTTTTCTTGAAAATATCAATCTAATGTACTCCATACTCCATAATTCGTAAAAGATAATCAAAGATATACAGAGTAGGAGTACAATATTAGTGAAAATTGTGTTTGACAAATATAGTTAAAAGTCAACAATTCAAATTTCCTTAAACTAGTAGTCTAGTTCTCCTCAAAAAAAAAAAAAAAAAAAAAGTCTCAGTTATTAGTTTATTACATACTACCTCCGTACATATTATTTGCAACGACTAGACATTTTTCCTCTCTATTTTATGTCAAATTGTTGCAAATAATATGTAACAGATGTAGTATATTTGCCTATTTGCATTGATGACTTGAGGTGTCAATTCAATGCTTGGTGAGACCGGATTGGATTTATTTCAAATTCGAGTCTTATTATTCCCTCCGTCCCTAAATTACATTACTCCCTCGGTCCCTAAACTATTACAACTATTACAAGCATGTCCATATGAGTCAAAATTAAAATTACCCTTAAATATGACATCTCTATTGACGACACAATAGATTGATTGGAACAAAACCCAAAACTTTGAAACCTAAGTAGCATTATGTTGAAATTAAATTTCCGATATGAATTCAATAAGTAAAAAATCCGAAGTAGTCGTATGTAACACAATATAAGTACAAGAAGTGGCCCAAATAGTTGATTGGAAATAAAATCTGTTGCATACGGAGTAAATGCATGCAAAAACTGCACAGTACTCTCACTACTCAAACTAGGAAAGTATGAGATGAGATTAAATGCGCGCGTGAGAAGAAGAAAAGTAGAAGTAAGGGGAAGAAGACAAAGCGCGCGTGCTAGAATTTGCAGAGAATCCAAAGAGGTGAGGTAAAAGGCGTGCATAGTACGAGGGTCGAGGGAAGAGCGTTGTTATATTAAAAGTGACAAGAAAGAGCAAAGAGAAAGAGTTTCTGGGTTTTGATGTTGGGATTGTCTTTTCAATGACTTGGCCTATTTTCGAGATTTTATGTTTGGTCTGACCTCTCTCGAGGCGCGTGTTTCACGGACCCTCTTTTTTTTTTCAACGGATACTCTCCGAGCAAACATTGGAACTCCTTTTGTGTTAAAACTGTAGGTCTATTCACTACATCGTATATAAGTATATTAAATTCACCTTTTTAGACAACTTGGCAGTTTGGTTGATTTGGTGGATAAATAATCTCATGCCACAAAATCATTAAAAATAAATAAATTAATTGAATTACAAGTGATAATGTGGTTAAAAAAAAAAAAAAAAAAAAAAAAATCTCATATGACATTTTAGACGAAGAAACAAAGATTTATCTATGTGAAAAACAAAAGTGCTTTATTATATTGCATATTGTAGATTATAGACAATTTTTTTTTAAGGAATGGTTGTGGTTAACTTGGTCATGGGTAACTCGATCAGTCAGGTGTTACTCACTCAGTTTGAGGTTATTTGATCAGGGGTTACCCAGTTGGTCAAGGGGCTACTCAATTAGGGGTTATTTGATCGGTCAGGAGCAATATTATTAAAATCGCGATTCTACTTTGAATCGGAAAAGGCTATAACTTGGTCATGGGTTAATCGATCAGCCAGGTGTTACTCACTCGGTTAGAGATTATTTGATCAGGGGTTACTCGGTTGGTCAATGGCTACTCAATTAGGGGTTATTCAGTCGGTCAGGGGTTATATCATTAAAATCGCGATTCTACTTTCAATCGGAAAAGACTATTAGAATCGAATCGTAAAATCGTAAGATTCTACCAACATGCATAATCAAGACGTCATATCTAAAGTATTATTTTCAATACAATTTTACTTATTTTATTTGTCTCGCTTATAAGCTTAAATATACCCACACACACTCCTAGTCCCTAAGGACATAGACAAGCATAACATGCTAATACAGTCTATCAAATCCATCATGCATTCCTTAATTCTTGTTAATAGAGTAGTTGGGCCTAACACTTTGGAATCTCATATTTATAAATTTCTTTTATAGCTTCAGGAATGGACTGCCCATTTACCATCTTTGCCCAATACTCTCCTGGGCCTTTTCTCCCATTTACTGAGTGCAAGCTGTCCATCATTGTGTAAGTACAACAATTGTAGAACTTGGAAAATTTATTAGCACTCCATAGCTTAGGAAAATAAAATGCATGGAGGATGAAGGATCAAACACGAGATCAAGTATTGGTAATTTGGTATTGATACATAAACATAGCCATAATAAGAAAGTATATAATGTTATTATCTTTGTGGAGAGTTTGGGATATACATAGGTTGTGTGCAGGTCTAAAATCGAACCAAATTGTTAAAAACTTCCTTTTTGGTAGACTAAATATTGAAGCTAAGTATTCAAATTGATGTAATTATGGACCTTTATATACATAGGTTGTGCGGAATGTTACGTGGTCATTAAAATTTATTCACATATTGTGTGATTATCATCTTGGCATATGAATATAGCTTCGTATACCCGAAATAGCAACATATATAGAGATATATAATGAAAATAAAGTTATTAAGACAAGACGTTTTCAATTACAAGCACTATATAGCTTCATGCATTACACATTTGGCGATTTGCACACTATAAGCAGTCGAAGAAAACCAATCAAAAACATAATGCAATCAAAGAGTTGTCCACATACTTTGCGCTCTTCTTTTCGGTGAATCATGTATTGGGATTTTGTTATGAGAGATAGGGATAAAGAAGATATAAAGGTCGGTTAACGATAGAGAAAGTAGGTGTGATAAAGATAAAAATGATGTTTCTCTAATTCGTAATAGGTTGATAATTAAATTGCAAAAGCACTTCCTCTATTCTCAAAAGAAGGTCACATTTGTTTTTCAAAAAAAAAAAAAAAAAAAAAGGTCACATTTGGTGGTTTTACAAGGTTAATAAAGAGAAAAGATAGTGAAAAAACAATGATTAGTTACTCCTTCCGTCCTTTTTTACATTTCTATTTCTAAAATTACATGGGAATTAAGGATCTTGAAATACAACAAAGAACAATAAAACAAAGTACAATGGGAATTATAAGACATTAATTGATGACTTCGAATAAAACAAAGAATGAATAATATCTTAATATTTAATGATACACATAAAGAAAAATGACCAATAACATTTTTTGGTAAAAAATGAAAGGACCAATCATATTCATCTAAAGTGATGCACATGGATTCTGAATTTTTTAAAGGCATTAATAAGAGTGAGAGTGAGAATTTCCTCAAAAAAAAAAAAAAAAAAAAAAAAAAAAAAGAGTGAGAGTGAGAAAATAAGAGTGAGAAAATAGAGAAAACATTAATTACAAAACAGAAAAAATACGGACAATTTGGAATATTTGGCAAAAATTTACTTAATAAAAAAGGAAAGTAGGAATGTAATTTTGAAATACCCAAAAATGAAAAAAGAAATACAATAAAGGGACGAAGGTGGTACATATATTCGTATAAAGTATTAAGAATTTAATTAACTTTGAAAATAGGAATTTTACATTGGGAATAAGTAAATTATTTTGTAAATAGCTAGGAAAAGTTGTATGGGGAATATTAAAATATTTTGGATTAATGGAGATACATAGTTGCATGGAAAATATGCATGTATGAGGGGCTGAGATGTGTAAGCAAATAATTATGTTAATCTAAAAAATTATTGAAATGTAACTATTAAAGGGAAACGTCTAAAATGAAAACTGTAACCTTCTTTCAGTAATAGAGGGAATACTTTGTATTTAATTGCCCTAAGGCCTAGGGGTACGGTGTTCAAAAACCCGTCTGAACCAAAATAATATAAGCCCGATCTCTAGATTGAGATAGGAATCGGTCTGGTCATTGGATCGAGAAATAAATTTTTCCGGTCTTCAATCTGGTCATTGGATCTCTAATTCTTAAAATTCAAATTTTTGTTTTAGTTCGGTCTATAGAATTTTAGACCAATAAGGCGATAAACAACTCTAAATGTTTAACCCACCTTCCTTTACTCTCCTCTTCTTTCTTTTTTTAATTTTAGAAATGTCTTTTACTCCATCATCTTATTCCCCCTAATTTTCTAATTCTTCTACTAAATAAACAAAAAATAATTCAAATCCCTTACCTTACTTTCCTCTCTCTACACCTAAACAAACAAACAGTAAAATTAGTTCATTAATAAAAACGGAAATATCGTCAATTGATTTATTTACCCCTTGATTAATACCCTTGACTACGGGCTTGTTCTCTTCAGATTAATTTCAGTTCAGTTCCTAATATCAACATCTCATAAAATATTCAGTTCAAATTAGCTCATTTCAGTCAATTAGAACATCCCTAAACGCCCTATATAACTGCCAAAAAATAAAATGAAAAAATTTAATAAAATTTTATCTTTATTTCCAAAAAGAGCGCGAGTCAGTGGACTGATATATCATCATACATTCTACCGCTCAAAAACCCACTTCAATTTTCTTTGCTCTCAAAAAATACAAAAGAAAAAACAAAAATTCTGTGTTCTAAAATCTTCCAAGAATTGTAAATTCAATGGCAAGCAAGAAGAGAAAGATGGAGGAAGACGATGACAACACTGATCAAGAATCTAAACCCACCAACTCTGCTGTAAGAATTTGACATTTTCTACTCTTGTTATTACAATCTAGCTGTTTTGCTTTGATTATCTCTATTATTTTCTGCAATTTTGATTTTCTGGGTTGATTGTACATTCTTTATACTACATAGCTTATTAATGGCAGATTATGAGAAATTTAGTGGGTGTTTAATAATTTGGTTCATTCATTTTGACATTTCTACTCTTAGTATTTCAACTTTGCTAGTAGTTTCTTTGATTATCTCTCTATTATTTTCTGCATTTTCGATTTTCTGGGTTGATTATCATTCTTTATTGCTGTTTAATGGCGAATTATGTGAGAAACGTTAAGTGGGTGTTCAATTTATTGGTTCATTCATTTTCCCACTAGAACAATCTCTAGGTATTAGTTTTACTGCTTAATATATGAATCTTGGTTTTATATTATGAAATTGATTACAGTTTTCTGATTTAATGGGGTAATTATTACTAAATAATGGTTGATTAAGAGAAAAAAAGTAAATAGGTGTTTAGTTTGTTGGTTAATTCATTTTGTCATACTGTAGAACAATTTCTGGGTATTAGTTTTACTACTGAATATATAAATCTTGGTTGTATATAATGAAATTGATTGCTTTATTTTGATTTAATGGGTTTATGGGTTAATTGTACATTCTGAATTACTAAATAATGAATGATTAAGAGAAAGAAGTATGTGGGTGTTTTATTTGTTGGATTATTCAACTTGGCATGTCTTTATTTGTTGGATTTGTAGTTGTTGATTTACTGAGTTAAGTATAAATATGGTGCCTAAGTTTTAAAGTTTTTCACCTTTTGGGACCTATGTTTTTTTTTTTTTTCACCGTTTGGGACCTATGTTTTTTTTTTTTTCACCGTTTGGGACCTCATAAGCAAATTCCGGTCAAAATTTAATTGACTTGGATTAAAAACTTAGTCCCTTAGTTAAAAAAAAACATAGTCCCCTAAAAAGTTGGTAAAAAAAACTTAGTCCCCTATAGATAATTAGATACTCATAGATGACACTAATTTTACTTTTTTTTTATAATTTAACACCCTCTCTTCTCTTAGTGTTGCTCAAGCGTTCCTTTTTTAGTGGGATGAAATGTAGTTATAATTATGACGGAATCATGCATACAATTTAAACAAATTACGTATATCATGCCATTTTACACTAATATTATTTTGCTATTCAATTTATATATATTCACAAACTATATAAATTGACGATGACAAAGATGAAGCTCAAAACCCCCTTAAAATTTGATAGTTGAATCGAAATTGATGCGATTTGTGGTTGCTAAACGCGTTGTGGACGGTGGTTGGAGAACTTGGAGGTGGTGCTGCAATGGTTGGGTGATTTTGGAGAGGTGAAGGTCGTAGGGTTGCTGGGAATAGTGAAGATGGCTGCCCAAATGCTTAAGGAGAAATTGCATTAAGTTTTAATTTTTTTTTAAAATTTTTTTTAAAGAAATTGCAATAAGGTTAAGGAATCAACATCATTAGAAGATCACCATTGATTTTTTATAAATATTTTTATAAAATTTTATTTTTTAAAATGTTTTTTATTAACGATTCACCCGTATTTTTTGGTTTGACAGTATTTATGTTGTATTTTTTTTTTTTAAAAAAGGAAGGGATTATGTTTTTTTCCCTAAAATGAGTGCTAAGGGACTAAGTTTTTCTCAGGTGAGTTTAATGTGAGTTAACTTGCCGGATTCTTAACTCTAGGTCCCAAAAGGTGAAAAAAAAAAACTCAGGTCCCAAAAGGTGAAAAACTTAAAAACTTAGACCCCAACTTTGTACTTTAACTCTTGATTTACTTGAATTACTTGCTGTCTTAATTTGTTACATTTGAAATAGAAATCCGAAGCTGGTGAAGATTCTGGTGTAGAACAGGCACCACAGCAGCTAGTGGCACCTACAAGGTCTACAACAAGTATTCAAGTCTCATCACATCAATTGTCGCCTCGTTCTGCTTCTAATCCAGACCCGTTGCATCAGTTACAGCCTATTCGTGGTTCTCTGAATCAACCAAGATTAAGTCCAAAACCTGTCATTGATCGAGAATCAACAAAGAAGCTTCTGAAGGATTTTGATTCCCTAAAATTATCTGGAGTATCAAGTTCACCACCAAGCCTAAAGCTTCAGCCATTTGATGCTTCTGTTACTGAGTCGGGATCTGTGACTGTATCTCCTGATGCAGGTATGCTTGAGAGCCTTTTGAAATTTTATATTCGCCTTACTACTGATCTGAGGCTGTCACGGCTTTATGTAAGGTTTATGGTTGACAGGATATGGTGGGTAGCTAGAGATTTATATTTGTTTTTAAGCATGTACATCTATACATATGTTTTACTTCTTGGGATCTGTTTGATAGTTGATCTGTACCATTATGTACCTAATTGCTTTCTACAGGTATACGCGTTGGTCTTAAGAGAAGCAGAAGTAATTTAGCTGATATTTTGCCCTCAATAGCTCCTCAAGATGGTGAAAACGAAGGTGGTTCAGATGATGCAGAGGTGCCTTCCGATCTTTTGTCTCCTACTGGTGAAGTTGGTTCAACCAATACTGAGATAAATACGAAGGAAAGAATCAGAAGAAAATATGCAGAATTTGATTCCATCAGTTGATCCATTGCCTTCTACTGGTATAGTTATTCATGAGGGAGGTGAAAGTACTTCAACTAAGGTTTTGCTCTCGGGAGCTCAAGATGGTGAAAACAAAGGTGATTCTGATGATGCAAAGCCGCCTTTTGTTCCTCTGGCTCAAGGAACTGGGAGCGATCCTGGTTCGATCTCAGCAAATACCACTGCTGGTGATGAGTCCAACAGGCCAGTCAGCATAGCTGCAGGGGAAGTGTTATCTGCAACTGATACAGACATGTTAACGTCTACTACAGAAGTGTTTTCAGACGAAATACAAGGTGACAAGGAGAAATCTGATGCATCCGAAGATGGCAACACTCCAGGAAATTCCAGTGCGTGAGAATAATTCAGTAGAAGGACTTGAGGCTTTCTCGGGTGATCTCTTTCACTTCTTGGAACCTTAATCGGGTGATATCAATTTTGTAGCTGAATTTCATGATGTCTCTAGCCGAATTCATACTGTTCTAATGCTACCAGATGGGATTGGCTGAAATTCTTGTACAGGAAGTCATAAGTATATAGTATATAGGAGAGTTTACAAAACTAATAGTACAGTACATAGCACAGGATCTATCTAGCATTTACATGATTTTTTACTGCAAATAAGTGTGTTTTTCATGGAATAAGGAGTCCTTTAGAATGTAATACACAGAAAAGAAAACTAAAATGTGAATGATTCTCAATTAGCATGTATGGTAAAAACTTAGTTTCTGCCTTTGTATGGATATCAACTAGGTACACCCTTGCATAATTCCGCCTTTTATTTCCTTATATTATAAATCAGTGAAAGCAATTTATGCATTATGAAATGTTCAGCAGGGGATGAACTCCCCATTGTATATGATCCTTGATCCGGTAGTGTTGTTGATTATTATTGGAATGTTATAAGGAAACATTATTCATTGGTGGTGAGGTG